>NC_083775.1:3184164-3784164 GCF_963514075.1 Conger conger | reverse complement strand
TATGAAGCTTCAATTGTCAGGATGTCTATATCTCACCATTCTCTACCAAGACAGAGAGAAAAAAAAAAAACGAGAGTTGCTGTGGAGCAAACATTTTTGACATGACATGGAATGGCCTTTTTGCATTTGTAGAGCGCAGACAGACTCTAGAATCAGTGAGGGAAGGAAAGGCCCTGGCTGTGGAGGAGCAGCTTTCTGATAACAGCAGAGTTTCTGGGAAAGTGAAACCTAAAAGAAGTCAAAAACAGAAATACAAGTTTCACTTTCAGAGACCAGCCCAAAGTAGCAGTATCATACAGGTGATTGGGTTACTTTGGTAGGCTCCTAGCAGCAAGATGATGATAATGTTAAGTAGATAACGGTGATCTACACACACAGAGTGATATTAAAAGATGTGTGAACATTCCATTTAGCCCATGTGCAGTGATCACAGGGCCAAGGGAGCGAGTGTAAAGAGAAAAAAAGAAGCGGGCCTAGGACTGAGCCCTGGGGAACTCCTGTGGCGAGAGGCCGAGGTGTCGATACTGAACCAGCCCAGGCAACCTGGAAGGAGCGACCAGAGAGGTAGGACTCAATCCAGTCCAGGGCTGTGCCACAGATGCTCGTTGCTGACAGGGCAGACAGGAGGATGGAGTGATCCACAGTGTCGAAGGCAGCAGAGAGATCTAGAAGAATGAGGACAGAGGAGAGGGAGGCTGCTCGTGCGGCATGGAGTGACTCACTGACGGAGAGGAGCGCAGTCTCTGTCGAGTGGCCCGATCTGAAGCCAGACTGATGGGGGTCTAGCAGGTTGTTGTTAGAAAAGAAAGAAGAAAGTTGAGTAGAAGCAGCTCGTTCTATAGTTTTAGAAAGGAAAGGAAGAAGAGATACCGGGCAGTAGTTCTGGATGATGGAGGGATCCAGAGTAGGCTTTTTTAGCAGCGGAGTGATGTGGGCCCTCTTGGAGGATGCCGGAAAACAGCCGGAAGACAGGGAGGAGTTGACAAGGGAGGTGACAAATGGGAGAATGTCAGGTGTGATAGTTTGGAGAAGAGAAGAGGGGATAGGGTCAAGGGCACAGGTTGTAGGGCGGTGGGAGAGCAGGAGTTGAGAAACATCAGAGTCTGTAAGGGGGGAGAAAGTGGAAAACGAAGGGATGGGCCTAGAGGGGGGGAAGGGCACAGTGAGGGGGGCAGTGGTTGTAAAGGATCTGCGGATGACTGTGACCTTCTCATCGAAGAAATCAGCAAAGTCATCAGCAGCAAAGGAGGACTGAGGAGGAGGAGGCGGTGCGTTGAGGAGAGAGGAGAAAATAGAGAAAAGTTTCCGGGGGTTAGAAGCGGAGTTCTGAATTTGTGTTTGATAGTATTTTGCTTTGGCGGCAGTGACAGCGGAAGAGAATGCCGCCAGGAGAGACTGGTAAGTCGTGAGGTCTGAAGCGTCTCTGGATTTCCTCCACTTCCTCTCCGCTGCGCGGAGGCTGGCCCTGGAGGTACGGAGGGTGTCAGATATCCAAGGGGACGGGGGGGATGTGCGATGCGGCTTTGAGACAGGGGGACAGAGGGAGTCAAAGGCGGAGGAGAGAGATGAAAGGAGGGTGGTAGATGCAGAGTCAGCGGGGAGTTTGGAAAAGGATTCGAGAGGGGGGAGTGAGGCGGTGACAGTGGTGGCAAAGGAAGAGGGTGAGAGGGAGCGGAGGTTACGGCGGGCTGAGGAAGGGTAGGTGGGAGGAGGGGGAGGAGGATGGGGAGGAAGAGGGAGGGAGAATGAGATGAAGTGGTGATCAGATGTATGCAGAGGGGTAACCGTGAAATCAGAGCATGAGCAGTTCCTCACAAAGACAAGGTCTAGGACATTGCCTGCCTTATGGGTTGGAGGAGAGTGTTGCAGGGAGAGGCCGAAGGAGTGGAGTAGCGGTAGGAAGGCAGCAGCCTGGGAGGCTTCAAGGTGGATGTTGAAGTCTCCAAGGAGAATCAGCGGGGTGCCATCCTCAGGGAAGGAGCTGAGAAGGGTGTCTAGCTCATCAAGGAAGCTTCCCAGGGGCCCTGGAGGGCGATAGATAACTGTAATAAAAAGGTTAGTAGGGTAGGATACTGCAACAGAATGGAATTCAAAAGTGGATATGGACAGGTCAGAGAGGGGGAGAACAGAGAATTTCCACGAGGGGGAAATTAAAAGACCAGTACCACCGCCACGGCCGGAAGGCCGGGGAGTGTGCGAGAAGGAGAAGGAGGATGAGAGGGCAGCGGGAGTGGCGGTGTTGTCAGGTGTGATCCAGGTCTCAGTTAGGGCAAGGAATTGTAGGGACAGGAGGGAGGCATACGCAGGGATGAAGTCAGCCTTCCGAGTGGCAGACTGGCAGTTCCATGGTCCCCCTGTGACAGCAAAGTCCTCACAGGGGGTCAGCGGGGGGTAGCTGAGGTTGGAAGGGTTCCGGCGCCGTGGAGGCCCATGTCGCAGGGGGTGTCTTCGGGGGAGAGAGCAGACTGGGATGGGGTGAAACATAACAACATAACAAACTGGGACGGAGCGACGCTCTGAAGACGCCTATTTAAAGCACCAGCAGCATCAAATTAGCGCTAATCTCCTGACAAACTCCTGACAAACTCAGAAATTTCAAAACAAACGTTCAATCACTCTACAGGTATGCAACCAGTATGAGCGATTAACAGAAATACAACAGCAATACAACAAACAGACTGGCTCAAGCCCTAACCTTAGATTGTTCAAATTAGCAATGATAAAATTACACTTTAATATATTCAATATTTTGTTGCAAATCCTTTTCAATCAATGACTGCCTGGAGTCTATGACCCAGACATCACCAGGTGCTGGTATCTACCCTGGTGATGCTCTGCCAGGCCTGCACTGCAGCCCTCTTCAGCTCCTGTTGGTTTTGGGGTCTATCTGCCTCCAGTCTGTTCTTCAGAAAGTGAAATGCATGCCCAATTGGGTTGAGATTAGGTGATTGATTTGGCCAGTCAAGAACATTATTTGCCCCGAAAAAACATCTTGGTTGCTGGAGAGGAATGTGCTGTCTTCTGCTTCAACAGGATGTCAGCTACTGCATGAGAAACCACAACTGCGAGTGGGCGGTAAGCAGAGATGTGGATGAACAGATTAGCAGGAAATTAAACTTGGGTTTCAGTTGAATACCAAACCCGCTACCACAGCCGTGTTGTTGCCGAGAGAGCCGTCAGAGAAGTAAGTTCATCTCAGATTTGCATGCGGTCGAGGAAACTTATATCTTTTATAAAATAATAAATGTAGCCTACAGCATAGAAGACAATGTGGTGTGGCGGAAAATAATAGCACTACCCTATAGGAAAATATGTTGGTAATGGTCTTCGATTGAATGTGAAGTTTTCATGTTTTTGCCACGGTAGTTTAATGTTTACTTCAGTTAACGGATAATGTTTTATCCAACCTAGGTTTCGTTTTCATGCTCTTTATTTTTTTCTTGTCAGCGATATTAAACTTCCTCTGCACTCGCTCATATTTTATTACGGAAGGTGGCTGAACAAGATTCCAGTCAGACGAGGCTGTTCAACTTTGCTGAAGTTCGAGTTCGGACAGCGCTGAACAAGAGCCCCAGACAATGATCATGGTCCATACACGGTGAGATAAGTAAAGGTGTCCAATATTCCCCGTTAAATCATACAGTGTCTTCCTGTTCTGTGTTTGAGAATACATTGTATGTACCAGATCTTGTATAAATATCTTATATAATCGGAACGCCTGTTAATTGCCCTTGACAATAATGTCCCATTTGTTAGGATCATGCATTTGTGGGATGAGCAGCTCAGCTGATTATGTGGGTGGTTAAATGTACCTAATTTCCCTGCCAATGTCAAACAGTGTATTCTCCTGTTGGTATTGAGGTGGCAGGCTGTTGTAACTGTGTATGGTTCTTCCACCCACTACTGAAGCTACTAACTGTTCAATGAATAAAGTGTAAAATTCTTGTTTGTTCCTTGTTACTTCAATCATTCAATACCAAGTCAATGCCTTGCAGGGAGGAACTGGATCAGCTGGCTGCTGGCTACATTTCAGACACCATGGGCTGTATTCACACGGTGCAGCAGTTCTGTGACAGACACTCAGAATGGCTCCAACGGAGAAAGTCTGAGCTGAAGAGGATGCGAGACGTCACAAAGGGGACTGCGGAGAGCAGGGCCCAGGAGCTGGAGAAGGAGCTGGGATGCCTGCTCCAAGACACCTTGAAGGGGCTTGAGAAGCTGACCCCGTTACTGGAGGCTGTGGAGATGCTGGCGGTCACGTCGCTCTCTGTCTTCGAGGAGGAGAATCCGGTGTGCCAGCTCCCTGAGGGGGTGAGCGCTGATGCCGTTCGTTCAGTCATCACCGCCACCAGGCGAGCCTGTCCCCTTTTGATCCATTTCAAGAGAGACGACAGCGAATTCTTTATGCCCAGCCTGGTGAACGTGGACCTGCTGACTTTCCAGCTGGAGAACTACTTGAAGGTTTCCCAGGAGTTGTGTGAGAAGCTCCAGATAAGGTATTTTTAATGTTTCAATCCCTATCAACATACTCCTTGATTCCTCAGCAGATCATTGATACCTTCCACTTTTACCAAGCCACTTCACAATGTAATTAAAATGTTTTAAATATGATTATTTATTTATTTATTTATTTATTTATGTATTAAGTATAAAATGCCAAATTAAATGTTGATTATGAAGAGGAACCATTAGCTGTCCCATTACTGCAACTATAAGCAAAACTCACTGAGTAATGTTTCAAGAAAAGTTGATTGAGATGGTAAATCGGTGGCTTTTATATAGCGCCTTTATCCCAAGAGCTGTACAATTGATGCTTCTCATTCACCCATTCATATACACGCACACACACCAACGGTGATTGGCTGCCATGCAAGGCACTGACTAGCTCGTCAGGAGGATTTGAGGGTTATGTGTCTTGCTCAAGGACACTTCGACACACCAAGGGCGGGATCGAACCTGCAACCTTCTGACTGCCAGATGACTACTCGTACCGCTTGAGCCAATGTCGACCATGTATGAAAGATGAAGGATGTAACTTCAATTTATTTGGAGGGTCGGATGAAATTTCTGACATTGGTCAGCTCTAAATGAGCCAAAAATGGCCAAATAAATGTTTAATATCTCAGCTAATGTTATTAGTAATGTGTTTATCCTTACACGGTGAGAAAGTCCTCTCCGATGACTCTAATTTAGAAATAAAATTACATTAAAAATACTGTTTACTTTTGGAGATATGACCTAGCAAAATGGTAAATGGTTATAATTGCCTGCCGCGTGGGGTCTGATTACTGATCAAGGTTAGCTGCGTGCTTGTCTATTTAAGCCCTGTTTCTCTTTGAATCGGGGTTTGTTTGTTGCATTCACCATAGCACGTTATTTTATTTTCATTTGTGCATTATGTGAGGTGTGACTGCCGATTCTTTATGACCTATCATGGCGGAGTCTATGGGAGCTAAACACGTAGCAATTCTCTGTCAATTTAGGGTAATGAGGATGATCTTCACTTTCACATTTATTTTGGTGCACGAATGTTAGAGACCGTAGGAAGATGGGATTCCTCTGGGAGTTTGAGACCCCGGTCGCAGCTTCCTACAGTCTACGCCAAGTGTTAAGAGTTTTGAGGTTATTGCACCCTTGTTCCGCACGCTTGCTCTCATTGGCTATTTGTCCATATAGTTTGATTCCGTCTTGTTTAAAAGCTACCTTTGGGAAGTAAGGAGCTTTAGGCTAACTTGAAGTGGACTTAGGAGTACTGAGACCCGCTGGTAATTAAGATTGGTTCAGACTCCCTACAGTTTTGATCAAGTGTCAGGGGAGGTCAATATTTCCTCTATCCGTAGGTGGATATTGGTCTTGGTGCCATTATGTGTCTTTTCAGTAGAGTGCGGTTTCCCAGTTTGGCAGCCATCTGACATTTACTTTAGTATAGCGAGGTATTGCGTTTTGTCGCAATGCATTGTTTTTGTGGTTGTGTCGTCTTTGTCGGTCACTGGATATACAGCACTAAGTCGCTGTTCGTAACCGGTGGCGGATGGTGTAGTCGGGTTACGTTCGCATGAACCTCATACCCGGGTGGCTTATGCCTTTTCGTTTCCTTCTTAGTGCCGATCTGTTATGCGTCACACTAAGGTTAATGACACGTGTTCTGGAATGTTCACCCCTCTCAGCGGAGAGCTTTGTGAACCCCAGTTAGCCCAGGGCTCCGTGCGGGAGACCCTTGGTGCTGCTCATGTTTTTAGCTCGCTTTCTCGTAAGTCTCCTGCGCGGTCTGTTGAGCCTAGTCGACCGTCTGGTGAATCTCTGTGGTTGCTGACTTTCCTCAATTCAAGTGGTGTGCATGGTTGTTGGGAGTATCGCCCCTCCCAGAGGAGAGCTTTGCGAACTCACCGATAAGCTTGGGGTTCCATGACTTGAGGTCCCCGTCACTGTTTTGTGTACACTTCCTACCACTGTGTTAGCATTCCTGTTAAATTAGTGGGTTAATGTGTTTCATGTATTCCCGTCTCCTTTTTAAAAGTAACCCTGTGTAGTCAGGAGAATTAAATTGTAAATATTGTCGTTTATTAAAATGTATGTCGGTAAGACTGCTTCCTCGGTCAAATTAAGTTGTAAATGTTTGTATTGTTCTCCCTATGCGTTATGTAGCCTAGTCTACGTTAGCACAGTTAAACAGCAAGCCAAACTCAGGTATTTTCCCTTGAGCCAGGATATGAGCGCCTTGCTCCTTTATTTTTCTCAGTGTAGGGTGAAACACCAAGAGTGAAACTGTAACAGAAATAATACAGAAACTCAGTTGTCTTGTACATCAAATTACGATACTAATAATCGGCATTGCATCTAGCCATTGATATATGAACGTAAACTACGCGTCGAAAATGAGCCCGTTCACATAAACAATAGACTAGCCTGCTATCAATTGCTAGCATGTACACGCGAGTCCACACATTACATTAACTGATTAACGGACGGATCACTATCCAGTAGAATAAACCATCAAACTTTACTTTATACAAGTTTATGCTACGTATGCATGTTTGTTTATATCATGAAACACACTGTGAAACTTACAACCATTGCTTTCGTGAGCGTGAGAAAGTTGACAATGTTCACCGTGTGAGCGACCATCTCTTTCTGCTGCAGTAGCTACCATTACTAGGGATATAAACAAACATGCAACCCGCTATCACACTTCAAAATAAAGGTCCGGTTCTCCGTGGAACTGTTACTGAGTATGTGTGATGCAAATACTCAAATACAACATTAATGACTTAAAACATCATAAATTGTGAAAATAATTCTGAGGGCAGAACAATGTTGGTAGACTGCTTCCTCAGTAAAATTAAATTGTAAATGTTGGTAAGACTGGGCAGCACGGATGGTGCAGTGGGTAGCACTGACGCCTCACAGCAAGGAGGTCCTGGGTTCGAATCCCCGTCTGCCGGGGCCTCTCTGTGCGGAGTTTGCATGTTCTCCCTATGTTCATGTGAGTTTCCTCCTGGTACTCAAGTTTCCTCCCACAGTTCAAAGACATGCAGGTTAGGCTGATTGGAGAGTCTAAATTGCCTGTGGGTATGAGTGTGTGAGTGAATGGTGTGTGTGCCCTGTGAAGGACTGGCGACCTGTCCAGGGTGTATTCCTGCCTTTCGCCCAATGTATGCTAGGATAGGCTCCAGCCCCCCTGCGACCCTGTTCAGGATAAGCGGGTTCAGATAATGGATGGATGTTGGTAAGACTGCTTGAATCAAAATTGAATTCTAAATGCTTCTGTGTATTCTAGTATTAAGGCCAGTGTTCCCACTCTGTCAGTGGATTAGGAGATTGGATGTCTCGTTTGTCTCGTGTTCACTTTGCCGTTCCCAGGTTTTAGGTATGCTTTATTGCTGTTGGGAGCCTGCGTAGTTTTCCTCCCTGGCACAGTTTGCGTAGGCTACCTATGTCCTATACGTTTTACCTCAAAGGTCTTAGATTAAAATTGTCCACCGGTTCTTATAGGTTGTTCTCTTCATTGCCTAAATTGCCGGGGAGTCCCTTTATGGTTTACCCCTTCCTCCTCTGGGGTGCGTCCCTGGTCTCTTGGGACGTCCCCAGAAAACATTCAGTGGTTATCTCATGTCTTGTGACTTGTAGAACCCAACTTGGTCCTGTTTGGACCTCGAATCCCGCTCCCTTACTTTATCAAGACAGAGGAAAAGAGAAAAAGAGTTGCTGTGGTGCAGCCTCGAGGAGTTGACATGGAATGGCCCTTTTGCAGACAGACTCTAGAATCAGTGATGGAAATCAGTTTAGGAAGACTGGAAACAATTTTCACAGCTGATATTTTCTTTTTTTTCCAGTTCAGGAAGTATATCATTTCTTGGAATGGTAAGCAATTATAGGTAAGCAGAAATATTTTCCCCAATACATTCACCCCTTGAAGCCTTTCCCCTGTGTTTCTGCATGTGTGCATATACAGTGCATCCGGAAAGTATTCACAGCGCTTCACTTTTTCCACATTTTGTTATGTTACAGCCTTATTCCAAAATTGATTAAATTCATTTTTCTCCTCCAAATTCTACACACAATACTCCATAATGACAACGTGGAAAAAGTTTTTTTGAGATTTTTGCAAATTTATTAAAAATAAAAAACTAAGAAATCACTTGTACATAAGCCTTTGCCTTTGCCTTTGCCATGAAGCTCAAAATTGAGCTCAGGTGCATCCTGTTTCCACTGATCAACCTTGAGATGTTTCTACAGCTTAATTGGAGTCCACCTGTGGTAAATTCAGTTGATTGGACATGATTTGGAAAGGCACACACCTGTGTATATAAGGTCCCACAGTTGACAGTGCATGTCGGAGCACAAACCAAGCATGAAGTCAAAGGAATTGTCTGTAGACCTCCGAGACAGGATTGTCTCAAGGCACAAATCTGGGGAAGGGTACAGAAAAATTTCTGCTGCTTTGAAGGTCCCAATGAGCACAGTGGCCTCCATCATCCGTAAATGGAAGAAGTTCGGAACCGCCAGGACTCTTCCTAGAGCTGGCCGCCCGTCTAAACTGAGCAATCGGGGGAGAAGGGCCTTAGTCAGGGAGGTGACCAAGAACCCGATGGTCACTCTGTCAGAGCTCCAGCGTTCCTCTGTGGAGAGAGGAGAACCTTCCAGAAGGACAACCATCTCTGCAGCAATCCACCAATCAGGCCTGTATGGTAGAGTGGCCAGATGGAAGCCACTCCTTAGTAAAAGGCACATTGCAGCCCGCCTGGAGTTTGCCAAAAGGCACCTGAAGGACTCTCAGACCATGAGAAACAAAATTCTCTGGTCTGATGAGACAAAGATTGAACTCTTTGGCATGAATGCCAGGTGTCATGTTTGGAGGAAACCAGGCACTGCTCATCGCCTGGCCAATACCATCCCTACAGTGAAGCATGGTGGTGGCAGCATCATGCTGTGGGGATGGTTTTCAGCGGCAGGAACTGGGAGACTAGTCAGGATTGAGGGAAAGATGAATGCAGCAATGTACAGAGACATCCAGGATGAAAACCTGCTCCAGAGCGCTCTTGACCTCAGACTGGGGCGACGGTTCATCTTTCAGCAGGACAGCGACCCTAAGCACACAGCCAAGATATCAAAGGAGTGGCTTCAGGACAACTCTGTGAATGTTCTTGAGTGGCCCAGCCAGAACCCAGACTTGAATCCGATTGAACATCTCTGGAGAGATCTGAAAATGGCTGTGCACCGACACTCCCCATCCGACCTGATGGAGCTTGAGAGCTGCTGCAAAGAGGAATGGGCGAAACTGCCCAAAGCTTGTAGCATCATATTCAAAAAGACTTGAGGCTGTAATTGCTGCATCAACGAAGTATTGATCAAAGGCTGTCAATACTTATGTACATGTGATTTCTTAGTTTTTTATTTTTAATAAATTTGCAAAAAAATTCAAAAAAACTTCTTTCATGTTGTCATTATGGGGTGTTGTGTGTAGAATTTTGAGGAAAAAAATGAATTTATTCCATTTTGGAATAATGCTATAACATAACAAAATGTGGGAAAAGTGAAGCGCTGTGAATACTTTCCGCACTGTATATTGTGTCTTAATGTATACAGACCGTATCAGTTATTAGTTTTACATTCATGACACATATAGTACTAATATGCACCCACTGAAGACTTTATTTGGATCATTTTTACTTTGGATAATCACATGAAAAAGTTAATATAATAATCAGCCGTTTGTGTGGCAGCAGTGCAATGCATACAATCATGTAGATATGGGTCAGGAACTTCAGTTAATGTTCACATCAACCATCAGAATGGGGACAAAATGTGATCTAAGTGACTTTGACCCTGGAATGATTGTTGGTGGCATTATTTTTGAATCCATTATACTTACCAAACTGTGTATTTCAAAATTCATTGCTGGATTTTTCTCATTCTTCCTAGGACAAAGAAAGCCCCATGCCCAAATTTGACCAACGAAGCCATTCAGAACATGTATGAACATTTGACTGACCTGATGAGCATCAGGTAAGTACATCCTGATCCTTAATGAGGTTTAATGTCGACAGAGACATTTTACAGTAAATTCATTGTGTGTGATATACAGTGGGGGCAATAATTATTTGATCCCTTGCTGATTTTGTAGGTTTTAATCATAGGTACATTTTAACATTGAGAGACAGAATCACAAAATTATCCACAATAACTACATCATATACATTTTATAAATTTAATATCATATTTTCACATGAAATAAGTATTTCATCCATAGAACAATAGGACTTAATACCTGGTGGAGAAACCTTTGTTGGCAAGCACAGAGGTCAGACGTTTGTTGTAGTTTTTCACCAGGTTTACACAGATCTTGGGAGGGATTTTGGTCCACTCCTCTTTGCAGATTACATTACATTACATTACATTATTGGCATTTGGCAGACGCTCTTATCCAGAGCGACGTACAACAAAGTGCATACCCATAACCAGGGATAAGTTCGCTGAAAGACCCTAGAGGTAAGTACAATTTCAACTGCTACCTGTACAACAAAGATAAGGACAAGGGCCATTTCCTTTTTTTTTTTTTTTTTTTTTTAACAAACAAACAAACAGTGTAAAAGTCACCAAAGTTAACTATCCAAACACTGCTTACCTAGCCAACTAAAATACCGATACACAAAGCAAGTCACAGAGACAACAATTAAGGTTCACAGGGAGGTAGGGAGGGATGGGGAGAGGTGCTGCTTGAAGAGGTGTGTCTTCAGCTTGCGCTTGAAGGTGGGGAGAGATTCTATAGTTCTGACCTCAACGGGGAGTTCGTTCCACCACCGTGGAGCCAGAACAGACAGTAGTCGTGAGCGTGAGGTGGAGGTTCTGAGAGGGGGAGGTGCCAAGCGGCCTGTGGAGGCTGAACGAAGAGGTCTGGCAGGGGTGTAGGGTCTGATGATTTTTTGCAGATAAGCTGGGGAAGACCCTTTAACTGCTTGGAAGGCTAGCACCAATGTTTTGAATTTGATGCGAGCCATGACAGGCAGCCAGTGGAGGGAAGTAAGCAGGGGGGTGACGTGTGAGTATTTGGGAAGGTTGAAGACCAGACGAGCTGCTGCATTCTGGATGAGTTGGAGGGGTCTGATGGCGGACGCTGGGAGGCCAGCCAAGAGGGAATTGCAGTAGTCCAGGCGGGACAGAACCATCGCTTGGACCAGGAGCTGGGTCGAGTAGGGGGTGAGAAAGGGGCGGATTCTCCGTATGTTGTATAGGAAGAACCTGCAAGACCGGGTCACCGCCGCAATGTTCTCGGAAAGGGACAGTCTGCTGTCCATCACCACGCCGAGGTTCCTTGCACTGGGTGACGGCGTGAGTGTGGTATCCCCGAGGGAAATGGAGAGATCCAGAGAGGTATTAGCAGGGATGAATATCATTTCAGTTTTACCTGGGTTGAGCTTTAGATGGTGGTTGTCCATCCAGCTCTGGATGTCCCTCAGGCAAGCAGAGATACGGGCTGAAACCTGCGTATCAGACGGCGGGAACGAGACGAAGAGTTGGGTATCGTCCGCATAGCAGTGGTAGGATAGCCCATGTGCAGTGATCACAGGGCCAAGGGAGCGAGTGTAGAGAGAAAAAAGAAGTGGGCCAAGGACTGAGCCCTGGGGAACTCCTGTGGCGAGGGGCCGAGGTGTCGATACCGAACCAGCCCAGGCAACCTGGAAGGAGCGACCAGAGAGGTAGGACTCAATCCAGTCCAGGGCTGTGCCACAGATGCCCGTTGCTGACAGGGCAGACAGGAGGATGGAGTGATCCACAGTGTCGAAGGCAGCAGAGAGATCTAGAAGAATGAGGACAGAGGAGAGGGAGGCTGCTCATGCGGCATGAAGTGACTCACTGACGGAGAGGAGCGCAGTCTCTGTCGAGTGGCCCGATCTGAAGCCAGACTGATGGGGGTCTAGCAGGTTGTTGTTAGAAAAGAAGGAAGAAAGTTGAGTAGAAGCGGCTCGTTCTATAGTTTTAGAAAGGAAAGGAAGAAGAGATATCGGGCGGTAGTTCTGGATGATGGAGGGATCCAGGGTAGGCTTTTTTAGCAGCGGAGTGATGTGGGCCCTCTTGGAGGATGCCGGAAAACAGCCGGAAGACAGGGAGGAGTTGACAAGTCCTTAAGGTTCCAAATCCTTAAGGTTCCAAGGCTGTTGCTTGGCAACTCGAAGCTTCAGCTCCCTCCACAGATTTTCGATGGGATTTAGGTCTGGAGACTAGCTAGGCCACTCCAGGACCTTAATATGCTTCTGTTTGAGCCACTCCTTTGTTGCCTTGGCCATATGCTTTGGGTCATTGTCATGTTGGAAGACCCATCCACGACCCATTTTCAGTGCTCTCACTGAGAGAAGGAGGTTGTCGCCCATAATTGGCCCCATTCATCCTCCCCTCGATACGGTGAAGTCGTCCTGTCCCCTTAGCTGAGAAACACCCCCAAAGCATAAGGTTTCCACCTCCATGCTTCACAGTGGGGATGGTGTTCTTGGGGTTGTACTCAGCATTTCTCTTCCTCCAAACACAGCGAGTCGAGTTGATGCGAAATAGCTCTAGTTTGGTTTCATCTGACCACATCACCTTCTCCCAAGCCTCCTCTGGATCATCCAGGTGTTCTTTGGCAAACTTCAGACGGGCCTGTACATGTGCCTTCTTCAGCAGAGGAACCTTGCACGCGCAGCAGGATTTTAATCCTTCACGGTGTAGTGTGTTACTGATGGTTCTCTTCGTGACTGTGGTCCCAACTGCCTTCAGGTCATTAACAAGCTCCTCCTGTGTAGTACTGGGCAGATCCCTGACCTTTCTCATGATCACTGATATCCCACAAGGCGAGATCTTGCGTGGAGCCCCAGACCAAGGGAGATTGGCGGTGACTTTGTGTTTCTTCCATTTTCTAATAATTGCTCCAACAGTTGTTAACTTCTCACCAAGCTGCTTGCTTATTTTCTTGTAGCCCATCCCAGCCTTGTTCAGGTCTACAATTTTGTCCCTGATGTCCTTAGACAGCTCCGTTGTCTTGGCCATGGTGGAAACGTTGGAATCTGATTGATTATGTGGACAGGTGTCTTTTATACAGCTACATAACGATGTAAGGAGTTGACACAGGTGTTTTGGGTAATGAGTTGAGATTAGGAGTGCTTCTTAATGGAAAACGAACTGGTCTGTGGGAGCCAGAATTATTGCTGATTGGTAGGGGATCAAATACTTATTTCATGCAAAAATACGATCATAAATTTATTAAATTCATATGATGTTGTTATTGTGGGTTATTTTGTGATATTCTGTCTCTCAATGTTAAAATGTACCTATTATAAAAAGTTCCATTCTTTGTAAGTGGGCAAATCTAGAAAATCAGCAAGGGATCAAATAATTATTGCTCCCACTGTAGTTGGGTATCATCAGCGTAGCAGTGGTAGGACAGACCATGAGCAGTAATAACAGGGCCAAGGGATCTAGTGTAGAGAGAGAAAAGAAGCAAGAACTGAGAACTCCTATTGCAAGGGGCTGAGGTTTCGATTCTGTACCAGCCCAGGCAACCTGGAAGGAGCGACCTGAGAGGTAGGACTCAATCCAGTTCAGGGCTGTGCCGCAAATCCTTGTTGCTGACAGGGAGGACAGGAGGATGGAGAGATCCACAGTGTCAAAAGCAGCAGAGAGGTCTAGAAGAATCAGGACCGAGGAGAGAGAGGCTGCTCGCGCAGCAAGGAGTTACATTACACTACATTACATTACATTACGTGGCATTTAGCAGACGCTCTTATCCAGAGCGACGTACAACAAAGTGCAAATCAAACACAAGAGCACAAGAGCAAAAGTGGACCTGAGAGGACAGTACTGTTCCGAGTCCTAGTGTAAACATACAGAAATTCAGAACCCTTGAAGAGTACAATCAACTTTCAAACTAGCATACCACAGTTGGCAGCTAGAAGACAACAATACAACAGCCAATAAAAACAACAATACCTGTACAAGTAACGATATCTATACATAAGTGCCATTACGGTCTAAGGCTAATCACGGTGATTGTGAGTTGGGGAGGTAAAGGTGTAGCCTGAAGAGATGGGTCTTCAGTCTGCGCTTGAAGGAGGTCAGAGACTCTGCTGTTCTGACATCCACCGGGAAGTGGATGGAGTGCTGTCTCCGTTGAGTGGCCAGTCTGAAGCCAGACTGATGGGGGTCAAGCAGGTTGTTCTTGGAAAAGAAAGGACAGAGTTGATTAGACAAAGCAGGTGACAACCCCCTAGAGCAATGTGCGGCTAAGGGCCTTGCTCAAGGGCCCAACAGCTGTGTGGATCTTATTGTCGCCACAATGGGGCTTGAATCATCAACCTTTCAGGTCCCAGTCATGTACCTTAGCCTGTAGGTCACAGGCTGCCCAAAGTTCATGCTCAAATTGCATTACTAAAATAAAACATTCTTACATACCTTAACCGTCAGTTAAGTTTGCTTTGGAAAAATATGTTGTACATTGTGAGGTTTGAGTCTTTGATGGAGTGCCAGTTGTCAATGATGTTACCGTAACAAGGGAAGGACCACTGCGTATAAACACTGGTGTCAGGGAGGGGAAACGTTTGATTACAGCAGCTGACAAGAACTGAAATCTTGATCTCTGCTCATTCCAGAATCTGTATACATTTGTTTCTCCCCGTAATTGGCATGAGGCTATACACTGAAGGTTGCGGTACTGTTGAGAATTCCCATCCGAAACTGCTGAAAACCACAAAAAAAGGGGAACGTCACGGAACACACAAAAAAATGGCAAAACTCCCAGTATCTGTGACTTCCTTGACAAACTCCTGGCCGTAATTACTAGGCCTATCCTTAATCTCAAGGCATCTGATGTACAGTGCAGTCCGTAAGTACTTGGACATTGACAATTTTTTTTTTGGTTTTCGCTGTACTCCAACAAACAAACGTTTAAAGGTTTTTACATCCATGTTGGGTTAAAGGTGTAGGAATAACAGCCACATTTACACATAGTTCACCCATTTTAGGGGACCAAAAGTAATTGGCCATATTATCACAAGCTGAAAGAAAGTAATCATATTCAATATTTTGTTGCAAATTCTTTGTAATCAATGACTGCCTGAAGTCTATGATCCATGGACATCACCAGGTGCTGGTATCTACCCTGGTGATGCTCTGCCAGGCCTGGACTGCAGCCCTCTTCAGCTCCTGCTTGTTTTGGGGCCTATTTGCCTCCAGTCTGGTCTTCTCCCCACGGTCTTCTTTCATAACTTAACATTCCATACAATTTTGTTACAGATCACTAGAGGTTTTTTAATGTACGTTTTTGCAAACTGTTTTTTTGTATGTATTTTTATCATATTGTGGAAATAAATGTAATACAAATGTAATACAAGAAGGGAGTGGACAAATTACCCAGAGATCTATTGTGTAAAGTAAAATGTTTTGGAGCCCTGGCTCATAGTGAAACCTCTCCCCCTTAGATTAGACCGGCACTTCAGGATGACCTACCTGTTCAGGGGATCAGCCCAGCGGTTCATCGGCCTGTTCAGCCAGCGCTGCTCCAGGATGAAGCAGTTCCTGGTGGATCTGGAGGAAGAAGCTGTGCAGCTGGACAGGATGAAGATGGGGGCCAGCATCTCCAGCGTGGCGGGCAGCAGTGTGGGCCTCGTGGGAGGCATTGCATCCATCGTGGGCCTGGCTCTGGCCCCTTTCACGATGGGGGCATCGCTGCCCCTCACGATGGTCGGCACGGGATTGGGGGTCACCAGTGGCGTGAACAGCATAATTACAGGTATCACCGAATGTTCGGTCAACGCTCACCACGGAAAGAAGATCAAGGAAATCTTCCAGAGCTACTTTAAAGACGTGGAGACTATGCTGGAGTGTCTGGAGCAAGCGGCCAGGTGCATTATACCCAACACAGTGCCAGATGTGCTGGATGTTGCGACAGAGACTTTTGCCAGAACCACAGGTGGCGTGGCTAAAGGGATAGATGTCTTAGTGGATTGTGCTTCTGCCGTAAAGGTGGTCAGAGCCAAAGAGGTGGCCTCGAGTGCAGTCAAGGTGGTGACTCAGGAAGTCAAAGTTGCCCGAAACGTCCCTAACATGGTGGCTGATCTCACCAATATCAGGCAGTTGACTAAGGGCACTCCCCTCGCCCTAAGCAAGTATGCCAGGGTGGGGTCCATTGCCTTCAACTCCTTCTTCATCGGCATGGACCTCTTCTTCATCTGCAAGGACAGCATCAGCCTGGCCAATGGGGACAAGAGCGAAGTGTCAAAGGTCATCCGCAGGAGGGCCAGTCTGTGGAAGACCGAGCTGGATGCATGGGAGAAGATCCATCGCTCTCTGTGCGTTGGGATATGGAGGTTCAGAAGGAGTAAGGAGGTCCTACGGAGGCCATTTTACCAGGCACAAAAAAGGCACACTTTAAAGTCACGAAAGTGGCTTTTTTTGGCTGGTATTAGTATTTTAGTATTAGTATTAGTATTAGTATTTGTATTTGTATTTTTTATTTATTCCTTATTGAAAGTCTATCAAATACTGCCTACTAGCCTTACTAGCCTCAGTACTTGCGTGCAAGCAAGCTAGTCTAATTATCATTAAAACAACGTTATCTTCGTCATGCACAACTTACAAATATGCAATTTTATGATGCAGATAGTTACGTTTTGTATAGTTTTTGGTAGTTTAGTGATTAGTGAGGGGCCGTAAATAAAGGACTGATAAGACCATTGAGCTAATTACCATATATATTTTAGTGCTTAAAGAAAATGTTAACGAAAATGTTTAACCTTTAAAATATTTATTTGATTTAAGTGTTTTGTTATTTTTCATTTGTTACAAATGTATGTTCATTTCACTTAACTATTGGGACTTTTTACTCTGATATGGAGGATAGTCCGGTTACTGGTGTCCCAATAAACAGAGGATAGTCTGGTTACTGGTATCTCAATAAACAGAGGATAGTCCGGTTACTGGTATCCCAATAAACAGAGGATAGTCCGGTTACTGGTATCTCAATAAACAGAGGATAGTCCGGTTACTGGTATCCCAATAAACAGAGGATAGTCCGGTTACTGGTATCTCAATAAACAGAGGATAGTCTGGTTACTGGTATCTCAATAAACAGAGGATAGTCTGGTTACTGGTATCCCAATAAACAGAGGATAGTCCGGTTACGGAGTGACTCCCTCAGCTGATGTGCTCACAGCCTGTTACCAGAGCCTGTTATCCAGAGCGACGTACAGTTGATTAGACTAAGCAGGAGACATTCCTCCCTGGAGCAATGCAGGGTTAAGGGCCCAACGGCTGTGCTGATCTTATTGTGGCTTCACCGGGGATCAAACCACCGATCATGCGGGTCCGAGTCATGTACCTTAACCACTGCTCTACAGGCCTCCCTGCAGTAACTGCAGTACGACAGTAACTGGACTGAGACAGGTTATGGGCCTAGCCAATTACTACAGATTATCTGTACAAGACTTTGGGGGAGCTGGTGTCGCCGTTGCAGAGGATGCTGAAAGGAGGGAAACCAGGAAGTGAAAAATTGGAGTGGGGGCCTGAAGAGGAAGAGGGCTTCACTGGATTAAAAGAGCAGTTGTCTCCTTTCGCCTGCCAGATGCAGAAAAGCTTTTCCACCTACGGTTCTGGGTGGGAGAACTGACATACGTTTGTGCTCTGGGCTAGAAGCAAGCGGATGGAAGGACCAGAAATTGTGGAACGACTGAACCGGACAATAAAAACGTGCGGCAGCAATCAAAGAGACGGGAAAAGGATGGCATGGATCGCTGCCTGCCGTCCTGTGGAGGATCAGGGCATTGCCCAATAAAGTGACACAACTCATCGCTTTTGAGTTAATGGCAGGGAGGGCTATGACCTTTCCAGGAGATGCCCCTCCACAAAGGATGGAAGGTAGCGGGGGGTGACAGGTAGAGACACTTATCTCAGCTAAAACCTGTTAATTAGGTGGGGTTATGTGCTTTCACTTCTTTTCACTGTTCCAGGAGACAAGTGAGACAGGATCCACAAACAGCAGAGAGAGCTGGGGGCCCTGACCAAGGCCAAACAACAAGAAAAGCAGCGTCAAGGCGCCAGAGTGGCCGTGGGCCTCGTGTCTGCAGTATTCCTGGCTCTCCTGATCGTGGTCGCAGAACTAGGTCTCAGAAGGGCGATTTTAACCGAACCTATTTCTTCTTCTTTCCAAGCGACCCCGCACCGACAATGTGCGCTGCAACTGAAGGCTCAGCTGTGCTGGGCCATGCTCCAAGTCGAGGATGATGACTCCTCCGAAAGCAAAGGGAAGGGGGCAAGTGGAGCCAATTTAATAAGCATTTAATGAACTACCTAAAAATGCAGTAATACGTTGTATTTAGTTTGTTTTTGTTTTCTGTCCTTGGGGCGAGCCGGTCCAGGGTGTAGTCGTCCTCAGGAATGACTTGCCTACCACTGTCAGGACAGCAGAATCCCTCCCCCTATTTTGACACAGACTAAAAACACACCTTCTCAAACTGTACCTTAGTCCTACCTCCAGATTTCCCCCGCCCTTAAATGTAAAGTTTATACTACAGGCAAGTTAATTTCCTGCTGGTTTTACTGAGCTGCATATTTGCTTCAAGAATAGCTTTAAGGACTTGCAGTTGCAGATTGTTGCAGTTGCACACTGAGGACCGGGGTTCGATTCCCGGTCCTGCTCTCGTGGAGCGGCATAATGCTCCAGAGGGAGGGACTTGTCAGGGTTAGCAGATCTATTTGGATGAGACACTATTTGGATTAGAAAGGGTACAATTGGCTACCAAATTGGGAGAAAAATGGAAACATCCAAAATCAATTTATTAAAATAATAATAATAATGGCCGCGTTTCCCGAACGCGTTAAGAACGTTCTTAAGCTAAGAACGTTCTTAAGAACCTTCTTAGGCCTCCTGAAAGAAGCAAACGTGTTTCCCGAAACACCTTCTTAGCCTAAGATGATCTTTCGTAAGAAGGTTTTGTAAGAAGGGTCCGGAGCGTTCTTAAGAGCCTTCTTATCTCTTAAGAACGTTCTTTATCGGGAAACCCGGCCAACTTAACAGGCTTCGTAGCGACCAAACGCTTGCAGATCCAGCCGCATCAGGCAACTGACACATTAAATTGAGCACGGCAGATTAAAGATGAAAGAGTAAAGATTCCTTTATCACTGTGCATTTGCGTACAGGAGAATGAGACACCGTTTCTCAACCAGCATCTGCAGTGGAAATAAAAGAGTCAAATAAACAAAACTGTGAGATCCGTTTTCAAGCAAACGTATTTTATTTATTGTGGGGGCTAAAATTAGATACTCGTGCGCAGTAACGTTACGTTCTTAACGTTCGTAATTAGGAAAATATGTATATAGCCTATTAGGAAACAATAATCACAGCCATGCTAAATTATAATGGCCAAAGTAGGCTATGGCTGTAGGCAACTAGCCTCTAAAAAATAAGGTGTAAACCTAATCCTAAACTAAACATCCAGGAGTCCAGGAGGCCCTATAAATTGTAGCTAGCACACCCAAATGATTAGTGTATTTATGGCGTAAATCCTCCGTGAGTCGGCAGGCAGTAGATGGTGTAGTGTTTAATGTTACCGTTTTTCGTGTGGAAGCCTCAGGTTCAAGTCAGACCTCCACCCTTTCCACAGTTATTTAACACCTTATTTCCTGTTTAAGCATTTATTATTATTGTTATATTTGTGTAATTGGCCATGATTCGCACACAAAATAAACGGGTGTGGAGTGTAACTCCAATGATTTCTACTGGGGAGTTGTTGACCCAAAACAACAAGCAGACGGAAGGTTAAAAACAAGATTTATTATACTTACTAAAACACAAGTTAAGAACAGATTAAAATGTCTCAGTGTTAAAAGAGTCCATGTCAAATCCAGCGAGCTAAGAGTCCCGTTCCGGCCTCCGCCTCCCTCCCTCGGCCTCACTCGCGTTTCCTGCGGGATGTCAGATGTTCCCGGTTCTTGCACTCTTGCGACCAGGCCGTAGGCTTGCAAACCGTAGCCGGTTTCAAGCCAATTTTCTGCTGTCTGTCTCATAGGGTCTGTCTTTGCCAAAGTGCCCCATGGTTGGGGTAGTAGTACCGGCAAGAATTTCAATCCACTTTCACCCCTGATTCATACTAAAATCAAAACTTTAAAGTCAAGTAATTCTCCACATCCTCTTATTTCACTCAAAGGCCTTTTTGCCCCGAAAATGAGGAAATTCCTACCCTGTTACATAGCCTACGCATGGCAAATTAGAAAAGAAAAGTGTGGATTCAGCCCGCAATTAGTATTATAATCGCGTTCTGGCGCCTCATTTCCCCGCGCGTCATTCTCAGTGTTGTTTTATTGTAGGACGCCACTTGTTACATCAGAACTTAATCTGGGAGCATGTAATTATGTGGAACAATCGATTAGCCTGGCATCGATTGTTTTGAATCCAGCACTGAGGGGGTGGACAGCTCCCATTAAGAACGTTCTTTCAACCCTTCCGCAGTCTTAAGAACGCCACTAAGAAGGTGTTCGGGAAACACTTGTAACTTAAGGATCCTTCTTAGCCGAACCTTTCTTTAGAGCGTTCTTAACTCCTTAAGAACGTTCGCTATCGGGAAACGCGGCCAATATCATTTTGGCAATTGGTAATCAATTTTAGACATGAAAAGTGCAATGGAAAATACAATGTGGAGGAAAATGCACAAGATGGGGTAAAACATTCACATTTGCAATGTGACAATTTAATGTATGTAAATGTGCTAGCTTGTACTATTTCTCAACAAAAAGATAAAAATATAATAAACCATTTAATCTCTTTTCTTGGAAAAATCTACAAGTGTATTCTTTAGTAAAATCATATGCAGTATATTCCTATAAATGTTTTTTCTCATGAATGTTTCTGCCAACATATTTACAGTGCCTGTCATATCCATTCAAGTCAGAAAATAAAGTCCAATATAATGTAATAAGTATGAAATTATTTGCCTGTCTTTCAGAGAAATATATTGTGTACTGGAACGTTAATTTCTGTATATAATTCAGAAATCCAAATGTAGTTTATTTGGATTTCACCTGCTGGGTAAGCAAAATCTGTAGCCATGCTACTCTTTCTAAATTGCTGTAATATTCTTACACTAAATATAGTGAAAACGTGTTTTTTTTTGTTTAAAATTCATTAAAAATCGAAAACTTCTTCTAGACTTCCGCCGTCAGTCAAATGCTGAATGTAATAAAATGGTAATCTGAAACGTCGATGTGTTTTCTGGATTTTTCTTAATCCCTTCGAGTTATTTACCTATGTTTTCCTTTCATTTTCTCAACACTTGTAAGAAGTTCTAAAATGTTCTCCGTACAGCCTGCTAATCTGGCGTATAGAGAACGAACGGTCGGTAGACCTATAGGAAAGAATAGACAGGTAGAGGAGATAAAAAAACCTCAAGTAAGTTTTTACAATTCTCACATTTTCTAATCCCTTCTCCTACCCAACACACCCTACAAGGAGAATTAAGGAGAATTGTACCATTATATCGCAAATACCTGGTTTGATGATTAATGATTACACTGCTCACATCTGCCTTGTCTTTGTGTATGGAGAATGTCTTATGATTACTGTGGTGGCCCGACCAGGGATCGGTACACCACTGGGGTGGAACGGCCCGTGCGCCGGCGCCAAGAGCTGGGGATGCTGATTGACTCTGAATATTTTCCCTTGTCCTATCTAAGAGAACGGCACCTTGGAGAGAGACCGGGAGGAGAATCAGCACCATGGCCAGCAACCCCCGGGGCGAGACGCGTGCGGCCGCATTCCGCACGTGAATGAACATTTTAATTAAACTCTCTCTCTCTCTCTCTCTCTCTCTCTCTCTCTCTCTCTCTCTCTCTCTCTCTCTCTCTCTCTCTACCAGCGGGTCACCACATATGGTGGAGAATGCAGGCAGTCTGATTCAAGCTACCACGAGAGAGAGGCCTGACCAAAAAAAAAAAAAAAAAAAAAAAAAATTAAATCCAGACCCGCCAGACCATGGAGGAAGCGATAAACGCCCTACTGCGCTCCCAAGGCGCCCTGCAGAAAGCCGTGGCAGAACTGTGCCAGAAGACGGGGTCGGTGACACACGCCAGAGCTCCAAAGGATGTGCTACTAAAGCAAACGCCGGACGACGAGGTCGAGGCCTACCTGGAGACCTTTGAGCGGACGGCCCACTTAGAGAAATGGCCCCACGAAGCCTGGGGCTCCATCCTGGCACCATTCCTCAGCGGGGAGGCCCAGAAGGCTTACCGAGGCCTACCCCCTGCTGAGGCCCATGTCTACCCCACCCTGAAGGCTACCATCCTCGCCCAGTATGGGTACAGCCTGCCAGCCCGGGCACAGAGGTTCCATCAGTGGATCTATGACCCCGCCCTCCCGGCGAGGGCCCAGGTGATGGCCCTGGGGCGGTTGACCAAGAGCTGGTTAGTGGAGGGCGACGGACCGGCCCTCCTCGACCGGGTGGTGTTGGACCGCTGTGCCCGGAGCCTGGCCCCAGAACTCAAAAAGTACGTGGCCCAACAGGGGCCCCGGACCATTGATGGCCTCGTCAACCTCCTCGAGATCCACCAGGTGGCCCAGGAGATGATCCGTGCGACGAGAACGGACAGCCCCCGAAGACCTCCAGCGGCGGTCCGACCGGAGCCGCGGACCAGACCCCAGTGGAAGGAGGACGCCCGGACGGAGATGGGCCGGAGGAGGGAGATGAGGCGGTGCTTCTCCTGCGGCCAGGAGGGCCATCTAAGCCGGGACTGCCCCGGCAGGGAGGAGTCCATGGCCACCGCTCCAGAGAGTGGCAGACCCTGCCACTACCTCACCACCTGCTGGGCCCACCAGGGCACGGCAGCCCCAAGACTACCCATCAGGATCGGGGGCCAAGACGCCGAGGCCCTGCTGGACTCCGGGAGCGCCATTACGCTGGTGAGACCCACCCTAGCCGGAGAGAGTCGCAGTGAAACGATCGCAGTCACCTGTATACATGGCGATGTGCGGCACTACCCCACCGCCGAGGTAACAATAACCACCCCTAGGGGGCAGTTCACAGGGAAGGTGGGCGTGGTGGAAAACTTGCCGGTGGCAGTGCTGTTGGGGCGAGATTGCCCACTGTTCCGGAGCTCCTGGGATGAGAGGCCTACACCGGGGAGGGCCGCTGCCAACCCCCCATCCCGCCGTCGGGGTCACCGGGGGCCACACCCGGTCTGGGTAGCCCCGTCCGGGGAGAGTGACGGAGAGGAGACCACAACCCCCGCCGGGAGACGACCCACAGCGCGACCCCACACGGGAACCACGGACACAGCCCAGGAGGGCCCGACCCCCCAGCAACCCCTGGGGCCCGAATCCAGCAGCACCAGGGAATTTTCGGAGTTCCAACCCGAGACAGAAAGGGCCCCAACCGAGTTTGGCGCCGCCCAACTACAAGACCCCAACCTTGCCCAGGCCTGGAAGGCTGCAGTGTATATCGAGGGCGTCCCACAAGACGGGGTGAGTAGACCGGCCTTACCATATTTCCACGTACAGAATGGCTTCCTGTATCGTGTCTGCAGGATCAACGATGAGAAGGTGGAGCAGCTGCTGGTACCCCAGACTCACACCTCCAAGGTACTATATCTTGCCCACACCCACCTGTTGGGGGCGCACCTGGGCCGCGAGAAGACGCAGGAGCGGATTGTGGCCCGATTCTACTGGCCGGGCGTCAAGAGGGCTGTCGAGGACTACTGCCGGCAGTGTGCGACGTGCCAACTGCACAGCCCGAAGGTAACATATCGCAACCCCCTGATACCCCTCCCCATCATAGATGTGCCCTTTCGCAGGATTGCCATGGACATAGTGGGACCCCTACCCAAGTCTAGCCGGGGCCACCGCTACATCCTGGTGATCCTAGACTACGCCACCCGATACCCGGAGGCGGTGCCGTTACGGGCCGCGACAGGAAAAAGTGTCGCGAGAGAACTTTTCCTGCTGTTTAGCCGGGTGGGGATAGCAGAGGAGGTGCTGACTGACCAGGGGTCCTGCTTCATGTCTGGGGTAATGAAGGAAATATGCAAAGTGCTAAACATCTAACAAATGAGGACGTCGGTCTACCACCCCCAGACGGATAGGCTGGTGGAAAGATTCAACAAGACCTTGAAGATGATGATGAGGAAGATGATAACCACCGACGGTAAGGACTGGGATCACCTACTGCCGTATTTAATGTTTGCCATACGTGAGGTCCCCCAGGCATCCACAGGGTATGCCCCCTTCGAGCTACTCTACGGGAGGCGGCCACGAGGGCTCCTGGACCTCGCCAAGGAGGCCTGGGAACAGCAGCCGTCCAGACAGCGCTCCCTGGTGGAGCATGTGGTCGACATGGACCAACGGATGGCGCGCATCTGGCCGATGGTCCAGGAGCACATGACCCAGGCCCAGGCAGAGCAGGCCAGGCTGTACAACCGGAATGCCCAGGTGCGTGAGTTCCAGCCCGGAGACAAGGTGATGGTCCTGATCCCCACGAATGAATGTAAGTTTCTGGCCAAATGGCATGGCCCCTACGAGGTGGTGGCCAAAGCTGGGCCCGTCAATTACACCATCCGACAAGTAGGGAGGAGACACACCCTCCAAAGGCTGCGACCCTACCGGATCCCGGAAGCCAGGAGACAGGCCATCAGGGAGGAGGTGGCAAAGATGCTAGACTTGGGGGTGATTGAGGAGTCCCAAAGCGCCTGGTCCAGCCCGGTAGTGTTGGTGCCAAAACCCGACGGAAGTTGGCGCTTCTGCAATGACTTCCGGAGACTCAATGAAATCTCCCAATATGACGCCTACCCCATGCCCCGAGTCGATGAGCTGATCGAGCGGCTCGGACCAGCCAGATACATCAGCACCCTGGACCTCACCCGAGGGTACTGGCAGGTGCCCCTAACCCCCCAGGCGAGGGAAAAGACGGCCTTCGCCACCCCGGACAGCCTGTTCCAGTACAGAGTGCTGCCGTTTGGAGTCCATGGACTTGAGGCCCCACAGGGAGTATGCCGCCGCTTATATTGATGACATTGTTATCCACAGTGCCAACTGGGAGAGCCACCTGAGGAGGCTGGAGGCCGTGCTGGGGGCGCTCCGGGAGGCTGGGCTAACGGCTAACCCCGCTAAATGCTGCCTGGGCCTGGAGGAGGCCGATTACCTAGGCCACACGGTGGGACGAGGGTGCGTACGATCCCAGAGCCGGAAGGTGGACGGAATCGTGCACTGGCCACGACCCACCACCAAGAGGCAAGTTCGCACATTCCTAGGACTAGTGGGATATTATAGGCAGTTCATCCCAGACTTCACGTCTAGAGCAGCCCCCCTACACGACTTAACAAAAAAAGAGCAAGGCCACACAGTGAAATGGTCGGAGGAGGCAGATCGGGCCTTCTTGGACCTGAGGGCTGCCCTGGGACAGGAGCCGGTGTTAGCCACCCCTAACTTTGCACAGAGATTTGTCTTGCAGACCGACGCCTCAGAGACAGGACTGGGAGCCGTCCTGTCACAGATACAAGACGCAACGGAGCACCCCATCACATACATCAGCCGGAAGCTCCTGAAACACGAGAAACTACAGCACAGTGGAGAAGGAGTGCCTGGCCATCAGATGGGCAATTGGTAAGATTAAGTATTACCTCCTAGGCCGGGAATTCATCCTAATCACTGATCATGCCCCCCTGACCTGGATGTATCGGTGCAAGGACACCAACGCCAGGGTGACCCTCTCTCTGAGCCTAGACGGCATCAAAGGCGGGCGACTAGGCGAGGAGGGACGGCTTCAGCGGCCAGGGCACCGCCGGGACAGAGCGAACCAAAGGCGGATTCGAGGCGGATGAACGTGGCTAAATGAATGCCGGTTTCTTTAGAGTTTTCCCAACCTTGGAGTTCCTAATTTTTTGGACACTTATTTTCTTTTTTGTTTCTTTTCTTTTATGGTTTTGTGCAAGAAAAGAAAGCACGTGTCGGTGCTGGATTTGTGAAGTGCCCTGAAGGCACGTAAAAAATAAAATAAAAAAAAAAGCAGTATTTTCACCCATCTCTCTCTCTCTCTCTCTCTCTCCCTCTCCCTCTCCCTCTCTCCTAGCGGGTCACCACATTACATAAAGGTGTTCGTCTGTTTTTATGATTGATGGATGTACCTGTATTTTTCTTTTTACAACGCCCAACACAAAACCCAGAACAAGAATTTAAAAAACTGCCACTTAGTGTACTTTCATTCGAAATGTTTAACCAGGTGTGTATAATACTGTCTGATTCATTAGAACAATATCTGCCTACTGCCTTCAGTGTGTACCAAAAATTGTTACCAACCATCACCTAGAAGCACTGTATGTGTAATACCTGTTGTGAGTAGATTTTACCCAGAATGTATTATTTTGATTGTTGTTGAATGTCTTTAAAATGTCTGCTCACTCTTCAAATGAGAGTGTAGATGTAGAGAAAGTAAAACAACCAAGAAATACACGTTCATTATAAGACGCATGGGCATAATGTATACATGGAAATCACCGGCATCACCGAGGGTAAGAAAGGGCTGGCTCTGGAGGCGCATCTTTCTGATAACAGCAGAATTTCTGGGAAAGTGAAACCTATAAAAGTCAGCAACATAAATACAAGTTTCACTTTCAAAGGCCAGCCCAAGGTAGCAGTATCATATAGGAGATTGGGTTGCTTTTCAATTTTTCATTCAACTGAAACCCACCGCCGTGTTGTTGCTTAGAGTGCCGTTGGAGAAGTAAGTTCATCTCAGATTTGCGTGCGGTCGAGGAAGCTTATATCTTTTATGAAATAATAAATGTAGCCTACAGCATAGAATACAATGTAGTGTGGTGGAAAATAATAGCACTACCCTATAGGAAAATATGTTGCTCTTGGTCTTCGATTGAATGTGACACTGAACGTTTTCGTGTTTTTGCCACGGTAGTTTAATGTTTACTTCAGTTAACGGATAATGTTTTATCCAACCTAGGTTTCGTTTTCATGCTCTTTATTTTTTTCTTGTCAGCGATATTAAACTTCTACTGCACTCGCTCATATTTTATTACGGAAGGTGGCAGAACAAGATTCCAGTCAGACGAGGCTGCTCAACTTTGCTGAAGTTCGAGTTAGGACAGCGCTGAACAAGAGCTCCAGACAATAATCATGGACCATACACGGTGAGATAAGTAAAGGTGTCCAATATTCCCCGTTAACTCATACAGTCTTTTTTGTTCTGTGTTTGAGAATACATTGTATGTACCATATCTTATAAAATCGGAAAGCCTGTTAATTGCCTTTTACAATAGTGTCCCATTTGCCAGGATCATGCATTTGTGGGATGAGCAGCACAGCTGATTATGTGGGTGGGGTCCCAAGTGAAATGTGCCAAATTTCCATGCCAATGTCAAACAGTGTATTGAGGTGCCAGGCTGTTGTAACTGCACTACTGAAGCTACTAACTGTTTGTTCAATGAATAAAGTGTACAATAAAGTATGTGTCTTGTTTGTTCCTTGTTACTTCAATCATTCAATACCGAGTCAATGCCTTGCAGGGAGGAACTGGATCAGCTGGCTGCTGGCTACATTTCAGACACCATGGGCTGTATTCACACGGTGCAGGAGTTCTGCGACAGACACTCAAAATGGCTCCTACATAGAGAGTCTGAGCTGAAGAGGATGCGAGACATCACAAAGGGGACTGCGGACAGTAAAGCCCAGGAGCTGGAGAAGGAGCTGGGATGCCTGCTCCAAGACACCTTGAAGGGGCTTGAGAAGCTGACCCCGTTCCTGGAGGCTGTGGAGATGCTGGCGGTCACGTCGCTCTCCGTCTTCGAGGAGGAGAATCCGGTGTGCCAGCTCCCTGAGGGGGTGAGCGCTGATGCCGTTCGTTCAGTCATCACCGCCGCCAGGCGAGCCTGTCCGCTTTTGATCCATTTCAAGAGAGACGACGGCAAATTCTTTATGCCCAGCCTGGTGAACGTGGACCTGCTGACTTTCCAGCTGGACAAATACTTGAAGGTTTCCCAGGAGTTGTGTGAGAAGCTCCAGAAAAGGTATTTTTTATTGTTTCAATCATATCGACATTCTCCTTGATTCCTCAGCAGATCATTGATACCTTCCACTTTTACCAAGCCACTTCACAATGTAATTAAAATGTTTTATATGTGATTATTTATTTATTTATTTATTTATTTATTTATTTATTAAGTATAAAATGCCAAATTAAATGTTGATTATGAAGAGGAACCATTAGCTGTCCCATTACTGCAACTATAAGCAAAACTCACTGAGTAATGTTTCAAGAAAAGTTGATTGAGATGGTAAATCGGTGGCATTTATATAGCGCCTTTATCCCAAGAGCTGTACAATTGATGCTTCTCATTCACCCATTCATATACACGCACACACACCAATGGTGATTGGCTGCCATGCAAGGCACTGACTAGCTCGTCAGGAGGATTTGAGGGTTATGTGTCTTGCTCAAGGACACTTCGACACACCAAGGGCGGGATCGAACCTGCAACCTTCTGACTGCCAGATGATTACTCGTACTGCCTGAGCCAATGTCGACCATGTATGAAAGATGAAGGATGTAACTTCAATTTATTTGGAGGGTCGGATGAAATTTCTGACATTGGTCAGCTCTAAATGGGCCAAAAATGGCCAAATAAATGTTTTCCATGGGTCAGCTAATGTTATTAGTAATGTGTTTATCCTTACACGGTGAGAAAGTCCTCTTAGATGACTCTAATTTAGGAATAAAATTACACGAAAAATACTGTTTACTTTTGAGATATGACCTAGCAAAATGGTCACCAGTAACTAAATATCTCCAATACAAAAGTAGATGTAGGTTAGATATGAATTTTACATATTAGATTACCTGTAAATACAAATTTCTTAAATTTTGGACCTCATTTTTTGTAATGACATGTCTTTCATCATCACACCAGCAAATTTTAAATGGCTAAACAAAATGGAGTATGAAGCTTCAATTCTCAGGAGGTCTATGTCTCAGCATTATCTGTCATGGTTCTGGTAGGGATTTGGCTCGACATTACCTTTCTGCACCGCTAGATGGAATCTTTGATGCATTTGGCAGCCATTTGACATTTACTTTAGTATAGGGAGGTATTGCGTTTTGTCGCAATGCATTGTTTTCGTGGTTGTCGTCTTTTTCGGTCACTGGATATACAGCACTAAGTCGCTGTTCGTAACCGGTGGCGGATGGTGTAGTCGGGTTACGTTCGCTTGAACCTCATACCCGGGTGGCTTATGCTTTTTCGTTTCCTTCTTAGTGCCGATCTGTTATGCGTCACACTAAGGTTAATGACACGTGTTCTGGAGTGTTCACCCCTCTCAGCGGAGAGCTTTGTGAACCCCCGTTAGCCCAGGGCTCCGTGCGGGAGACCCTTGGTGCTGCTCATGTTTTTAGCTCGCTTTCTCGTAAGTCTCCTGCGCGGTCTGTTGAGCCTAGTCGACTGTCTGGTGAATCGCTGTGGTTGCTGACTTTCCTAAATTCAAGTGGTGTGCATGGTTGTTGGGAGTATCACCCCTCTCAGAGGAGAGCTTTGCGAACTCACTGATAAACTTGGGGTTCCATGACTTGAGGTCCCCGTCACTGTTTTGTGTACACTTCCTACCTCCGTGTTAAGGCCCGGACACACCAAACTGAGTCTTTCCGGTGTGTCCCGCACAACATGTTGAATCGGCGTCGGAGCCCCCGGAGCCGTCGATGAGAGAGCTCTCTGATTGGCTGTCCAGCTAGCGAATCAGTGCACGAGAAGAGAAACGGAAGCGATGAAAGCAAGCCATTCCAAAGTTACTATCACTACCAGACATAATTTTCGATTAGTATTACTCAATAGCGAGAGAACAAGGAAATTGCTGCAAACTGTTTGTTGTGAGCGAGACAATGGCTGCTTCTAAGTCCAACGCAATGCAAACGCATTCCCCGGTCTTCCGGTTTCCATTTTTTGAAATACAGACTACCGCCACCTGCTGGTGTGGAGAGTTATTACCTCTCACGCAGGCGCAGAACGTACGTGCAACTCGGCCGTCGGCGGACCGTCGTTGCGGTGTGTTCGGCACAGCGAACATTAACGACGCGTATCGACGCGAGGCGATCTTTGTCGGCGCTCTGCGGCTGACCGTCGGTTTGGTGTGTCCGGGCCTTTAGTATTCCTGTTAAATTAGTGGGTTAATGTGTTTCATGTATTCCCGTCTCCTTTTTAAAAGTAAGCCTGTGTCGTCAGGAGAATTAAATTGTAAATATTGTCGTTTATTAAAATGTATGTCGGTAAGACTGCTTCCTCGGTCAAATTAAGTTGTAAATGTTTGTACTGTTCTCCCTTTGCGTTATGTAGCCTAGTCTACGTTAGCACAGTTAAACAGCAAGCCAAATTGATATAAAAGCTATTGATATATGAACGTAAACTACGCGCCGAAAATGAGCCCGTTCACATAAACAATAGACTAGCCTGCTATCAATTGCTAGCATGTACACGCGAGTCCACACATTACATTAACTGATTAACGGACGGATAACTATCCAGTAGAATAAACCATCAAACTTTACCTTATACGTTTATGCTAAGTATGCATGTTTGTTTATATCATGAAACACACTGTGAAACTTACAGCCATTGCTTTCGTGAGCGTGAGAAAGTTGACAATGTTCACCGTGTGAGCGACCATATCTTTCTGCTGCAGTAACTACCATTACTAGGGATATAAACAAACATGCAACCCGCTATCACACTTCAAAATAAATGTCCGGTTCTCTGTAGAACTGTTACTGACTGAGTGTGTGTGATGCAAATACTCTAATACAAAATTAATGACTTAAAACATCATAAATAGTGAAAATAATTCTGAGGGCAGAACAATGTTGGGAGACTGCTTCCTCAGTAAAATTAAATTGTAAATGTTGGTAAGACTGGGCAGCACGGATGGTGCAGTGGGTAGCACTGCCGCCTCACAGCAAGGAGGTCCTGGGTTTGAATCCCCGTCTGCCGGGGCCTCTCTGTGCGGAGTTTGCATGTTCTCCCTGTGTTCACGTGAGTTTCCTCCTGGTACTCCAGTTTCCTCCCACAGTCCAAAGACATGCAGATTAGGCTGATTGGAGAGTCTAAATTGCCTGTGGGTATGAGTGTGTGAGTGAATGGTGTGTGTGCCCTGTGAAGGACTGGCGACCTGTCCAGGATGTAATAATAATAATAATAATAATACATCAAATTTATATAGCGGTTTTCATGGTACCCAAAGACGCTTTACAAAAGAAATAAAAATAACAGCTTTATTAAGAAAAAATATAAATAAAAAGGCTAAAAAGAGGAAAGATTAAGAACAAAAACTAAATGTAAAGGGAGCAAAACAAAACAAACAACTTTATTATGAGAGAAAACCAAAAGTTAAAAGGCTAAAAAGGGCTGGATTAAAACAACAGCTAAGGCTAGAGGGAGATTTAAAATGTGGGGAAAGCAAGTCTGAATAGGTGGGTTTTGAGGGACGTTTTGAACACGGAAAGGGTGGGGGCTGTCTTAATGTGGGGTGGCAGTGCGTTCCAGAGAGTGGGGGCAGCGACTGAAAAAGCCCTGTCACCCCAGGTGCGTTTGGTTTTCCTGTGGGGGAAATCAAGGAGGTTGGCATCAGCAGATCTGAGGGAGCGGGTGGGGACATGAGGTTGAAGGAGGTCGGAGAGGTATTGGGGAGCCTGGTTATTGAGGGCATTGTAAGTGGTAGTGAGAATTTTAAAGTCAATTCTGTGTTTGACTGGGAGCCAGTGAAGGTCATGGAGGACTGGGGTGATGTGGTCTCTGGAGTGGGTTCTGGTGAGGAGGCGGGCAGCAGAGGTTTGCACATATTGCAGTTTTTTAAGGATTTTGGAGGTGGTACCGTAGAGGAGGCTATTGCAGTAGTCGAGTCTGGATGAGATAAAGGCATGGATGAGTGTCTCTGCAGCAGTTTGGGATAGGGCGGGACGGAGGCGGGCAATGTTGCGGAGGTGGAAGAAGGCTGTTTTAGTGATTTGGTTGACATGGGACTGGAAGGAGAGGGTGGGATCGAAGATGACACCAAGGTTACGAACTTTGGTGGAGGGGGTGACAATAGAGCCGTCGATGTTGAGGGAGAAATTGCGAGTGGAGCGGGTGAGGGCATCTGGACCAATGATAAGGATCTCGGATTTATTGCAGTTGAGTTTTAGAAAGTTTGTTTGCATCCAGGTTTTAATATCAGACAGGCAGGTGGTGAGGGTGGAGAGAGTGGTAGCAGTGATGGTTTTGGAGGGGAGGTAGAGCTGTGTGTCGTCTGCGTAACAGTGGAAATTGAGGCCATGGCGGCGAAAGATCTGTCCAAGGGGGAGAATGTAAAGGATGAACAGAAGGGGGCCAAGCACCGAGCCCTGGGGGACACCTTGGTTGATGGGGGTTGTGACGGATTTACAGTTGTTTATGGAGATGAATTGATGTCTGTCGGAAAGGTAGGAGGTGAACCAGGAAAGGGCAGTGCCAGTGATACCAAGGGTGGATTTGAGGCGTGAAAGGAGGATGGGGTGGTTGATGGTGTCAAATGCAGCACTAAGGTCGAGGAGGATGAGGATGTTGAGTAAACAGATGTCGCAGGAGAGCAGGAGGTCGTTGGTGACTCTGATGAGGGCCGTCTCTGCTGTGTTTGGAGCGGAAACCGGATTGAAATTGTTCGAAGAGGTTATGGGATTGCAGGTAGGTGGTGATTTGAGTAGCGACAACACGTTCCAGGATTTTTGACAGAAAGGGTAGGTTGGAAATGGGCCGGTAGTTGTTGGGGGAGACTTTAGAGGAGGGGGAACTGAACCAGAGGAGAGGGAGGCGTTAACCGTTTTGGTGATGAGTGGGGAGAGTGTGGAGAGGCAATCCTTAAGGAGGGAGGTGGGGAGGGGGTCCAGGGAGCAGGTTGAGGACTTCATACCAGCAACTACAGAGGAGAGGTCAGATGTGGAGATGTTAAGGAATGTGGAAAAGGAGTGAGTAGGGAGTGGGGGGGGGGGGCTCAGGCTGAGGTCCAGGGGGGGGGAGATGGTCAGCTGGTTGTGGATAGTGTTGATTTTGTCATCAAAAAATGAGAGGAAGTTATTGCATTTATCAACGGTGAAAGAGCGTGAGATGGTGTCCATGGGATTGAGCAGTTTGTTGATGGTGGAGAAGAGAACTCTGGGGTTGCTGTTTTCAGACTGGATGATGCCGGAATAGTAGGAGGAGCGGGAGGAGTTGAGGGTGGTTTTGTAGAGCTGTAGGTGTTGTTGGTAGATGTCTTTGTGTATGGTTAATCCAGTTTTTTTAGCAAGCCTTTCTAGCTGACGGCCCTTTTTTTTGAGGCAATGCAGTTCGTCAGTGTACCAGGGGGCAGTGTGGGTGAAGGAGACACAACGTGTTTGGGTGGGTGCGAGCTGGTCCAGGCAGGAGGAGAGTGAGTTATTGTAGATGTTAACCAGATCGGTGGGGGAAACGGTCTGGTTGAAGGAGGAGTCAGAAATGGTGCTGGAGAGGGATGTGGACAGAGAAGCTGAATTTATGGAGTTGAGGTTCCGGAAGGTTATGGTTCGCTTTTGCTTATCCAAGGGGGAGGGGGTATCCATGTGGAAGGTGATGGCCAGGTGGTCAGACACAGTGGAAGTGAGGTCGATGCAGGATATATGGCTGATGGTGGTGCCAGAGGAGCAGACCAGGTCCAGAGTGTGGCCTTTGTTGTGGGTGGGGAAATCAATGTGTTGGGTGATGTTGAAGAATGTGAGAATTTCCAGTAGTTCTATTGCTGTTATGCATTTGGTGGAGTCCATGTGGATGTTGAAATCGCCAAGCAGAAGTGTAGACGGGGATATGGCACAGAGCTGGGTGAGAAAATATTTTTAAGCAGAGGGATTCAAATGAGGTGGGAGCCTGGATGGGAACTTGAGTTGTTTTTATTTCATGGCGGTGGATGACAGCAATTCCACCGCCAGTTTTCCCTTCCAGGCGAGGCTTGTCCATGTACACATAACCAGGGGGGGTTGCTTTATTTAGTGAAAAGTAGTCCAGGGGTTTTTGCCAGGTTTCAGTGAGAAAAATGAAGTCCAGGTTATTATCATTAATAAATTCACTGATGATGAGTTCTTTGAGATTAAGTGAGCGGGTGTTGAAAAGTGCACAGGTGAGATGGGATGATTTTTTGGTGGCATGAGAAACCTTGGCTAAGGTTCTCAGAGAGTCCGGGTGCACGTGCTGTTTGTTTTGTTGACATCGTGACGTCACTGCTGGACGCCGGGTGGACCAGAGCGAGGGGATGGGATTTCCAGAGCAGACAGCAAACTTTCGTCGGCAGCTTCGGTGGATATAGCCAGGCCGGCGGAGAAGTCCGTGTTCTTTGATTTTTGAAATATAGTTATGACCAGGGGTGATGGGGATGTTGAGTTGGTGGAGTTGAGAGGTAGAGTAGCAGATGCGCATGATATCCAGGGCGAGAGGTAGCGAAACGCCAGCTCTGCTAACCGTTAGCCAGACGCTAATTGGTAGCTCCACTATGCTAGTGGGTAGTACAGTGAGGCTAGCCGATTGCCTAACATCTTCAGCAGGTGGTCGCAGGCGATGCACTCCTGGACAGAGTGCTCTCAAGCAGAGTAGGACAGTCCCAAGCATGCCAGACAGAAAAGGGCTTAATTGCAGTCAAGCCAGACCTCAGCTTGCTATCCCAGGCTAGCAGCAAGTGAAGGCTAGCTATGCTAGCTAGCTCTGGGGCAAAGGCAGCAGCCAAGGGGAAGTAGCAGTCCTAGCACAAAATGCTAGCCACGGAGCTCACTGAGAGGCAACGGTCCCAGCCGACGAAGGACTAACCGTACCAAGACAGCAGGGAGGCTGTCTGGGGGATACCTCGTCAAGTGGTTGTCCGGTGGTACGGCAGCAATGTGGGCAGACAGACCCAGCTGGAGTGGTGAAAAGAACGGGTCCAGAGGCAGCATGAACCCCGGGTGTTAACAGCTGGAGGTAGCAATAGCTCCGGTAGCAGCCACAGGTAGGTCGGTCGGATGATTCGATCTTTTTTGCAACCGTGGAAAAATAAATAAAAAGACGAGAAAAAAGGTCTAGGAACAAATGCTAATTAGACTAACTAAACAAAATAACCTACGAAACACAATACGAATCTCAGTCGAACGGAGAAGCGGCGAACAAGCAGCGCCAGCGTCCTCTCACGTCGATCAACCATCAAAACCATCAACCAACCAACCATGTATTCCTGCCTTTCGCCCAATGTATGCTGGGATAGGCTCCAGCCCCCCTGCGACCCTGTTCAGGATAAGCAGGTTCAGATAATGGATGGATGTTGGTAAGACTGCTTCCTCAGTCAAATTGAATTCTAAATGCTTCTGTGTATTCTAGTATTAGGGCCTGTGTTCCCACTCTGTCAGTGGATTAGGAGACGGGATGTCTTGTTTGTCTCGTGTTCACTTTGCCGTTCCCAGGTTGTAGGTATGCTTTATTGCTGTTGGGAGCCTGCATAGTTTTCCTCCCTGGCACAGTTTGCGTACGCTACCTATGTCATAAGTTTTCCCTCAAAGGTCTTAGATTAAAATTGTCCACCGGTTGTTATAGGTTGTTCTCTTCATTGCCTAAATTGTCGGGGAGTCCCTTTATGGTTTACCCCTTCCTCCTCTGGGGTGTGTCCCTGGTCTCTTGGGACGTCCCCAGAAAACACTCAGCGGTTATCTCATGTCTTGTGACTTGTAGAACCCAACTTGGTCGCGTTTGGACCTTGGATCCCGCTCCCTTACCTTATCAAGACAGAGGAAAAGAGAAAAAGAGTTGCTGTGGTACAACCTCGAGGAGTTGACATGGAATGGCCCTTTTGCATTTGTAGAGTGCAGACAGACTCTAGAATCAGTGATGGAAATCAGTTTAGGAATACTGGACACAATTTTCACAGCTGATATTTTCTTTTTTTTCCAGTTCAGGAAGTATATCATTTCTTGGAATGGTAAGGAGTTATAGGTAAGCAGAAATATTTCCCCCAATACATTCACCCCTTGAAGCCTTTCCCCTGTGTTTCTGCATGTGTGCATATACAGTGCATCCGGAAAGTATTCACAGCGCTTCACTTTTTCCACATTTTGTTTTGTTACAGCCTTATTCCAAAATTGATTAAATTCATTTTTCTCCTCCAAATTCTACACACAATACCCCATAATGACAACGTGGAAAAAGTTTTTTTGAGATTTTTGCAAATTTATTAAAAATAAAAAACTAAGAAATCACATGTACATAAGTATTCACAGCCTTTGCCATGAAGCTCAAAATTGAGCTCAGGTGCATCCTGTTTCCACTGATCAACCTTGAGATGTTTCTACAGCTTAAGTGGAGTCCACCTGTGGTAAATTCAGTTGATTGGACATGATTTGGAAAGACACACACCTGTCTATATAAGGTCCCACAGTTGACAGTGCATGTCGGAGCACAAACCAAGCATGAAGTCAAAGGAATTGTCTGTAGACCTCCGAGACAGGATTGTCTCAAGGCACAAATCTGGGCAAGGGTACAGAAAACTTTCTGCTGCTTTGAAGGTCCCAATGAGCACAGTGGCCTCCATCATCCGTAAATGGAAGAAGTTCGGAACCACCAGGACTCTTCCTAGAGCTGGCCGTCCGTCTAAACTGAGCAATCGGGGGAGAAGGGCCTTAGTCAGGGAGGTGACCAAGAACCCGATGGTCACTCTGTCAGAGCTCCAGCATTCCTCTGTGAGAGAGGAGAACCTTCCAGAAGGACAACCATCTCTGCAGCAATCCACCAATCAGGCCTGTATGGCAGAGTGGCCAGACAGAAGCCACTCCTTAGTAAAAGGCACATTGCAGCCCGCCTGGAGTTTGCCAAAAGGCACCTGAAGGACTCTCAGACCATGAGAAACAAAATTCTCTGGTCTGATGAGACAAAGATTGAACTCTTTGGCGTGAATGCCAGGCGTCATGTTTGGAGGAAACCAGGCACTGCTCATCGCCTGGCCAATACCATCCCTACAGTGAAGCATGGTGGTGGCAGCATCATGCTGTGGGGATGTTTTTCAGCGGCAGGAACTGGGAGACTAGTCAGGATTGAGGGAAAGATGAATGCAGCAATGTACAGAGACATCCAGGATGAAAACCTGCTCCAGAGCGCTCTTGACCTCAGACTGGGGCGACGGTTCATCTGTCAAAGACTCAAAGCACACTAAGCACACAGCCGTGATATCAAAGGAGTGGCTTCAGGACAACTCTGTGAATGTCCTTGAGTGGCCCAGCCAGAACCCAGACTTGAATCCGATTGAACATCTGATCTGAAAATGGCTGTGCACCGACACTCCCCATCCGACCTGATGGAGCTTCAGAGGTGCTGCAAAAAGGAATGGGCGAAACTGCCCAAAGATAGATGTGCCAAGCTTGTGGCATCATATTCAAAAAGACTTGAGGCTGTAATTGCTGCCAAAGGTGCATCAACAAAGTATTGAGCAAAGGCTGTGAATACTTATGTACATGTGATTTCTTAGTTTTTTATTTTTAATAAATTTGCAAAAAAATTCAAAAAGACTTCTTTCATGTTGTCATTATGGGGTGTTGTGTGTAGAATTTTGAGGAAAAAATGAATTTATTCCATTTTGGAATAAGGCTATAACATAACAAAATGTGGGAAAAAGTGAAGCGCTGTGAATACTTTCCGGATGCACTGTGTATTGTGTCTTAATGTATACAGACCGTATCAGTTATTAGTTTTACATTCATGACACATTATACATATAGTACTAATATACACTCACTGAAGACTTTATTTGGATCATTTTTACTTTAGATAATCACATGAATAAGTTAGTATAATAATCAGCCGTTTGTGTGGCAGCAGTGCAATGCACACAATCATGTAGATATGGGTCAGGAACTTCAGTTAATGTTCACATCAACCATCAGAATGGGGACAAAATGTGATCTAAGTGACTTTGATCGTGGAATGATTGTTGGTGGCATTATTTTTGAATCCATTATACTTACCAAACACGTTGAAATTCATTGCTGGATTTTTCTCATTCTTCCTAGGACAAAGAAAGCCCCATGCCCGAATTTGACCAACGAAGCCATTCAGAACATGTATGAACATTTGACTGACCTGACGTGCATCAGGTAAGTACATCCTGATCCTTACTGAGGTTTAATGTCAACAGAGACATTTTACAGTAAATTCATTGTGTGTGATATACAGTGGGAGCAATAATTATTTGATCCCTTGCTGATTTTGTAGGTTTTAATCATAGGTACATTTTAACATTGAGAGACAGAATCACGAAATAATCCACAATAACAACATCATATACATTTTATAAATTTAATATCATATTCTCACATGAAATAAGTATTTGATCCATAGAACAATAGGACTTAATACTTGGTGGAGAAACCTTTGTTGGCAAGCACAGAGGTCAGACGTTTGTTGTAGTTTTTCACCAGGGTTGCACAGATCTTGGGAGGGATTTTGGTCCACTCCTCTTTGCAGATCCTCTCCAAATCCTTAAGGTTCCAAGGCTGTCGCTTGGCAACTCGAAGCTTCAGCTCCCTCCACAGATTTTCGATGGGATTTAGGTCTGGAGACTGGCTAGGCCACTCCAGGACCTTAATATACTTCTGTTTGAGCCACTCCTTTGTTGCCTTGGCTATATGCTTTGGGTCATTGTCATGTTGGAAGACTCATCCACAACCCATTTTCGGTGCTCTCACTGAGGGAAGGAGGTTGTCGCCCAAAATTGGCCCCATTCATCCTCCCCTCGATACGGTGAAGTTGTCCTGTCCCCTTAGCTGAGAAACACCCCCAAAGCATAAGGTTTCCACCTCCATGCTTCACAGTGGGGATGGTGTTCTTGGGGTTGTACTCAGCATTTCTCTTCCACCAAACACGGCGAGTCGAGTTGATGCCAAATACCTCTAGTTTGGTGTCATCTGACCACATCACCTTCTCCCAAGCCTCCTCTGGATCATCCAGGTGTTCTTTGGCAAACTTCAGATGGGCCTGTACATGTGCCTTCTTCAGCAGGGGAACCTTGCACGCGCAGCAGGATTTTAATCCTTCATGGTGTTGTGTGTTACTGATGGTTCTCTTCGTGACTGTGGTCTCAACTGCTTTCAGGTCATTAACAAGCTCCTCCTGTGTAGTACTGGGCTGATCCCTGACCTTTCTCATGATCACTGATATCCCACAAGGCGAGATTTTGCGTGGAGCCCCAGACCGAGGGAGATTGGCGGTGACTTTGTGTTTCTTCCATTTTCTAATAATTGCTCCAACAGTTGTTAACTTCTCACCAAGCTGCTTGCTTATTTTCTTGTAGCCCATCCCAGCCTTGTGCTGGTCTACAATTTTGTCCCTGATGTCCTTAGACAGCTCCTTTGTCTTGGCCATGGTGGAAACGTTGGAATCTGATTGATTGTGTGGACAGGTGTCTTTTATACAGCTACATAACGATGTAACGAGTTGACACAGGTGTTTTGGGTAATGAGTTGAGATTAGGAGTGCTTCTTAATGGAAAACTAACTGGTCTGTGGGAGCCAGAATTATTGCTGATTGGTAGGGGATACCATGCAAAAGTAAGATAATACATTTTTTAAATGTATATGATGTTGTTATTGTGGATTATTTTGTGATATTCTGTCTCTCAATGTTAAAATGTACCTATTATAAAAATTTTACAAAGTTCCATTCTTTGTAAGTGGGCAAATCTAGAAAATCAGCAAGGGATCAAATAATTATTGCTCCCACTGTAGTTGGGTATCATCAGCGTAGCAGTGGTAGGACAGACCATGAGCAGTAATAACAGGGCCAAGGGATCTAGTGTAGAGAGAAAAAAGAAGCAAGAACTGAGCCATGGGGAACTCCTATTGCAAGGGGCTGAGGTTTCGATTCTGTACCAGCCCAGGCAACCTGGAAGGAGCGACCTGAGAGGTAGGACTCAATCCAGTTCAGGGCTGTGCCGCAAATCCTTGTTGCTGACAGGGCGGACAGGAGGATGGAGAGATCCACAGTGTCAAAAGCAGCAGAGAGGTCTAGAAGAATCAGGACCGAGGAGAGAGAGGCTGCTCGCGCAGCAAGGAGTTACATTACATTACATTACATTACGTGGCATTTAGCAGACGCTCTTATCCAGAGTGACGTACAACAAAGTGCAAGTGCAAAAGTGGACCTGAGAGGACAGTACTGTTCCGAGTCCTAGTGTAAACATACAGAAATTCAGAACCCTTGAAGAGTACAATCAACTTTCAAACTAGCATAGCACAGTTGGCAGCTAGAAGACAACAATACAACAGCCAATAAAAACAACAATACCTATACAAGTAACGATATCTGTACATAAGTGCCATTACGGTCTAAGGCTAATCACGGTGATTGTGAGTTGGGGAGGTAAAGGTATAGCCTGAAGAGATGGGTCTTCAGTCTGCGCTTGAAGGAGGTCAGAGACTCTGCTGTTCTGACATCCACCGGGAAGTGGATGGAGTGCTGTCTCCGTTGAGTGGCCAGGTCTGAAGCCAGACTGATGGGTGTCAAGAAGGTTGTTCTTGGAAGAGAAAGGACAGAGTTGATTAGACAAAGCAGGTGACAACCCCCTGGAGCAATGTGCGGCTAAGGGCCTTGCTCAAGGGCCCAACAGCTGTGTGGATCTTATTGTGGCCACACTGGGGCTTGAATCATCAACCTTTCAGGTCCCAGTCATGTACCTTAGCCTGTAGGTTACAGGCTGCCCAAAGTGCATGCTCAAATTGCATTACTAAAATAAAACATTCTTATTCTTATCCTTACCGTCAGTTAAGTTTGCTTTGGAAAAATATGTTGTACATTGTGAGGTTTGAGTCTTTGATGGAGTGCCAGTTGTCAATGATGTTACCGTAACAAGGGAAGGACCACTGTGTATAAACACTGGTGTCAGGGAGGGGAAACATTTGATTACAGCAGCTGACAAGAACTGAAATCTTGATCTCTGCTCATTCCAGAATCTGTATACATTTGTTTCTCCCCGTAATTGGCATGAGGCTATACACTGAAGGTTGCGGTACTGTTGAGAATTCCCATCCGAAACTGCTGAAAAACACAAAAAAAGGGGAACGTCACGGAACACACAAAAAAATGGCAAAACTCCCAGTATCAGTGACTTCCTTCACAAAAGACTCCTGGCCGTAATTATAAGGCCTATCCTTAATCTCAAGGCATTTGATGTACAGTGCAGTCCGTAAGTACTTGGACATTGACATTTTTTTGGTTTGTTTTCGCTGTACTCAAACAAACGTTTAAAGGTTTTTACATCCATGTTGGGTTAAAGGTGTTGGAATAACAGTCACATTTACACATAGTTCACCCATTTTTGGGGACCAAAAGTAATTGGCCATATTGTCACAAGCTGAAAGAAAGTAATCATATTCAATATTTTATTGCAAATTCTTTGTCATCAATGACTGCCTGAAGTCTATGATCCATGGACATCACCAGGTGCTGGTATCTACCCTGGTGATGCTCTGCCAGGCCTGGACTGCAGCCCTCTTCAGCTCCTGCTTGTTTTGGGGCCTATTTGTCTCCAGTATGGTTTGCTCCCCACTGTCTTCTTTCATAACTTAACATTCCATACAATTTTGTTACAGATCACTAGAGGTTTTTTACTGTACGTTTTTGCAAACTGTAACCTGGCCATATTATTTTTGAGGCTTTTCCATGTACTTACAGACTGCAGTGTATGTAAATAAAAATTGTGGATGTATTTTTATCATATTGTGGAAATAAATGTAATACAAATGTAATACAAGAAGGGAGTGGACAAATTACCCAGAGATCTATTGTGTAAAGTAAAATGTTTTGGAGCCCTGGCTCATCGTGAAACCTCTCCTCCTCAGATCAGACCGGCACTTCAGGATGACCTACCTGTTCAGGGGATCAGCCCAGCGGTTCATCGGCCTGTTCAGCCAGCGCTGCTCCAGGATGCAGCAGTTCCTGGATGCTCTGGAGGAAGAAGCTGTGCAGCTGGACAGGATGAAGATGGGGGCCAGCATCTCCAGCGTGGCGGGCAGCAGTGTGGGCCTCGTGGGAGGCATTGCATCCATCGCGGGCCTGGCTCTGGCCCCTGTCACGTTGGGGACATCGCTGGCCTTCACGATGGTCGGCACGGGATTGGGGGTCACCAGTGGCGTGAACAGCATAATTACAGGTATCACCGAATTATCGGTCAACACTCACCACGGGAAGAAGATCAATGAAATCTTCCAGAGCTACTTTGAAGACGTGGAGACTATGCTGGAGTGTCTGGAGCAAGCGGCCAGGTGCATTATACCCAACACGGTGCCAGATGTGCTGGATTTTGAGACAGATGTCGTGACTTTTGCCAAAACCACAGGTGGCGTGACTAAAGGGATAGATGTCTTAGTGGATTGTGCTTCTGCCGTAAAGGTGGTCAGAGCCGAAGAGGTGGCCTCGAGTGCAGTCAAGGTGGGAGTCAAAGCTGCCCAAACCGTCCCCAACATGGCGGCCGATCTCTCCAATATCAGGCAGTTGGCTAAGGGCACTCCCCTCTCCCTAAGCAAGTCTGCCAGGGTGGGGTCCATTGGCTTCAAATCCTTCTTCATCGGCATGGACCTCTTCTTCATCTGCAAGGACAGCATCAGCCTGGCCAATGGGGACAAGAGCAAAGTGTCAAAGGTCATCCGTGGGAAGGCCAGTCTGTGGAAGACCGAGCTGGATGCATGGGAGAAGATCCATCGCTCTCTGTGCATCGGGATATGGAGGTTCAGAAGGAGTGAGGAGGTCCTATGGAGGCCATTTTACCAGGCACAAAAAAGGCAAACTTTAAAGTCACAAAAGTGCCTTTTTTTGGCTGGTATTAGTATTTTAGTATTAGTATTAGTATTAGTACTAGTATTGGTATTTTGTTATTTATTTGTTATTGAAAGTAATTATAACAAATGTAATTATCATTAAAACAACGTTATCTCCGTCATGCACAACTTACAAATATGCAATTTTATGATGCAGATAGTTACGTTTTGCATAGTTTTTGGTAGTTTAGTGATTAGTGAGGGGCCGTAAATAAAGGACTGATAAAACCATTGCGCTAATTACCATATATATTTTAGTGCTTAAAGAAAATGTTAACGAAAATGTTTAACTTACAAAATATTTATTTGATTTAAGTGTTTTGTTATTTTTCATTTGTTACAAATGTATGTTCATTTCACATAACTATTGGGACTTTTTACTCTGATACGGAGGATAGTCCGGTTACTGGTATCCCAATAAATAGAAGATAGTCCAGTTACTGGTATCCCAATAAACAGAGGATAGTCCGGTTACTGGTATCCCAATAAACAGAGGATAGTCCGGTTACTGGTATCCCAATAAACAGAGGATAGTCCGGTTACTGGTATCCCAATAAACAGAGGATAGTTACGGAGTGACTCCCTCAGCTGATGTGCTGACAAATACAGAGCCTCTTATCCAGAGCGACGTACAGTTGATTAGACTAAGCAGGAGACAATCCTCCACCGGAGCAATGCAGGGTTAAGGGCCCAACGGCTGTGCTGATCTTATTGTGTCTACACCGGGGTTCAAACCACCGATCATGCGGGTCCCAGTCATGTACCTTAACCACTACGCTACAGGCCGCCCTGCAGTAACTGCAGTACTACAGTAATTGGACTGAGACAGGTTATGGGCCTAGCCAATTACTACAGATCATCTGTACAAGACTTTGGGGGAGCTGGTGTCGCCGTTGCAGAGGATGCTGAAAGGAGGGAAACCAGGAAGTGAAAAATTGGAGTTGGGGCCTGAAGAGGAAGAGGCCTTCACTGGATTAAAAGAGCAGTTGTCTCAAGCACCAGCCCTTCGCCTGCCAGATGTAGAAAAGCTTTTCCACCTATGGTTCTGGGTGGGAGAACTGACATACGTTTGCTCTCTGGGCTAGAAGCAAGCGGATGGAAGGACCAGAAATGGTGGAACCACTGAACCGGACAATAAAAACGTACGGCAGCAATCAAAGAGACGGGAAAAGGATGGCATGGATCGCTGCCTGCCGTCCTGTGGAAGATCAGGGCAATTTAACAAATTGTACTTATGATGACTGCATGTTTAGAACAACACTTCATGTGTATTTTACTAGTTATGGATGTGATGCTTTAACTTGTGGAAGAACCTATGCACTTGTAAGTCGCTTTGGATTCAAAGCGTCTGCCAAATGACAAAAATGTAAATGTAAATGTAAGCTAAAATGAATGACAGATGCTTATATTCATTATCTATGGTTAACCCTATATTGTGTGCGATTTCCTTGGCAATGAGTAATTCTTCAGGAATTTAGCTTGACCTACTGATAAGTGGGTTAAGAAACATAACGTAACATAACATAAGGTAAAGTTCGCCTTTTCCTACCCCGAAAAGTGCCTACTGCCTAATTTGCCTAAAAGCTAGATAGAATCTAACACGTATCAAGCGGAATTTCTACTTTGCCAATTTCCATTTGTGTCCTCTCTTGCTTCAACCTGACTTTGTTAATCTCTTTAATAAATTTAAAACCCTCAATCAAATCCCTCCAAAGCCTTACTTCACTAAACTTAAAGAGATTAAGCACCCTAAGTCTATCATCGTAACTCTTATATTTATACATGGAATCAATCTGGTTGCCCTTCTCTGAACCTTTTCCAGTGCCTCTATGTCCTTCTTATAGTGTGGTCCCAAGAACTGCTCACAGTACTCCAAGTGTGGTCTAACAGGAGTAGGTTAGGTGAGTATAACTTCCTTGGACTTATAATAAATACTCCTGGCTTTGTATCCTAACATCCTATTGGTATTTTTTTACTGCTACCGCACATTGACTAGAACCTGAAAGGCTTTGGTCAACTATGACCCCCCACATAATTTTGTACCCCCTGTAAAGTAATCCTGCCTTATATTTTTATTTCCCACGTGTAGAACTTTACATTTAGTCTTTACGTTTAGGGGGGGGCGGGGGGTGGATTTGTATGACCAATAGATTTTTAGCTTTGTCTTGTGCATGTTGCGTGTGTGTGTGCGCACACGTTCTTTTGAATATAATACTGTGGTCTCTTTTCCTCTTAGTGTGATGTTTAAAAACGTGACTAAAATCTAACTGTTGTTCAGTAGTTTTACCATCTCATTTATAAAATATATGCAGAATGATACAGAACATTAAAACAGAAAAAGTTTTGAAACCCCAAAATTCAGGGGGCTTATGTATCAAGTATGTCAGAGTAGGTCTGCATCAAATCTGTGGTTTCTTCATGGAATAATGCGTTTCAGTAAAATTTAAACAGGTCCCATGTTATGAACCTAGTGTGTGATTATGGAATGGATTGATCAGTATAGTTTAAACAGGTCCCATGTTATGAGCATGGTGTGTGATTATGGTTGGCGGTGGTGTGGCAACATTGGGGTGGGAATAGTGCGCGTCGGTGGGGTGAGTGCCCCTGCCCCCCAAAATGTCTGCGCACGGCCTTGCAGTTGCAGTTTGTTGCAGTTGCACACTGAGGACCGGGGTTCGATTCCCGGTCCTGCTCTCATGGAGCGGCATAATTGGCTCACTGCTCCAGAGGGAGGGACTTGTCAGGGTTAGCAGATCTATTTGGATTAGACACTATTTGGATTAGAAAGGGTACAGTTGGCTACCAAATTGGGAGAAAAAGGGAAACATCCAAAATCTATTTTTTTAAAATAATAATAATAATAATAATAGCATTTTGGCAATTGGTAATCAATTTTAGTCATGAAAAGTGCAATGGAAAATACAATGTGGAGGAAAATGCACAAGATGGGGTAAAACATTCACATTTTCAATGTGGCAATTTAATGTATGTAAATGTGCTAACTTGTACTATTTCTCAACAAAAAGATAAAAATATAATAATTAAACCATTTAATCTCTTTTCTTGGAAAAATCTTCAAGTGTATTCTTTAGTAAAATCATATGTAGTATATTCCTATAAATGTTTTTCTCATGAATGTTTCTGCCAACATATTTACACTGCCTGTCATATCCACTGAAGTCAGAAAATAAAGTCCAATGTAATGTAATAAGTATGAAATTATTTTCCTGTCTTTCAGAGAAATATATTGTGTACTGGAACGTTAATTTCTGTATTTAATTTTAGACTGTTAAGAATGTAGTTTATTTGGATTTCACCTGCTGGGTAAGCAAAATCAGTAGCCATGCTACTCTTTCTAAATTGCTGTAATATTCTTACACTCAAAGTGAAAACAGGTTTTTTTTTTGTTTTAAATTAATAAAAAATCAGTCAGTCAAATGCTGAATGTAATAAAATGGTAATCTGAAATGTCGATTTGCAGTTTTTTGAGAACGCCTGGATTTTTCTTAATCCCTTCAAGTTATTTACCTATGTTTTCCTTTCATTTTCTCAACACGTGTAAGAAGTTCTAAAATGTTCTCATTACAGCCTGCTAATCTGGCGTATAGAAAACGAACGGTCTGTAGACCTATAGGAAAGAACAGACAGGGAGAGGAGATTAAAAACCTTAGAAAAAAGACAAGGCCGGTAACATTGTAAAGTCAACTGCATTACTGCGCATGAGAAGTATGTTTGATATGTGGGAGTGGCTCAGGACTTTCCTTGTCTCAGAGACGCCTGGAAGGTGGCAACTTGTAGAACGTGAAAAATTCCACCAGATTCGCGAACTACCAAAACTCAGTGACGTAGATACAGATTTAATTCAAATACATTAAAGAAGAACGGCCTGCAAAGAGGTATGTACAGATGATCTGTGGTTGGCTGAGCTGAACCCGCTGGCCGACCGGCTGTTTGCAGTGTTGGGGGCAGCAGCTGCCTTCCTGGCATCACACTGGTGGGGCGACATGGCTCAGGCAGTAAGAGCAGTTGTCTGGCAGTCAGAGGGTTGCCGGTTTGATCCCCTGCCTGGGCTGTGTCTAAGTGTCCCTGAGCAAGACACCGAACCCCCCAATGCTCCTAACGAGCTGGTCGGTGCCTTGCATGGCCGCCAATCGCCGTCGGTGTGTGAGTGTGCGTATGAATGGGTGAATGGAGAAGCATCAATTGTACAGCGCTTTGGATAAAGGCGCTATATAAATGCCTGCCATTTACCATTTACACTGGTGAGTATGAAGCTTCAATTGTAAGGGCGTCTATATCTCACCATTATCTACCAAGAGAGAGACAAGAAAAACAAGAAAAAGTAAAATAAAACGTGTCTGTTTTTATATCTTTCAAGCCGGTCTCCCAGCGTGTGCCATCAAGCCCCTCCAGCTGGTCCCAAATGCTGCAGCCCGCCTGATCACCAGTCAACCCAGGTTGGCTCATATCACCCCGCTCCTCATTGGCCTCCACTGGCTTCCTATTGCCGCATGCATCCGATTCAAGGCCCTAGTGTTGGCATTTCAGGCTGCTAAGGGGACTGCCCCACCTTACATACAATCCTTAATCACTCCTCCCCAGCTAGACCACTCCGGTCTGCCAGCTCTGGTCGCCTTATGGTTCCCTCACTACAAGCACCTGGCGGTCTTCTGCTTCAACAGGATGTCAGCTACTGCATGAGAAACCACAACTGCGAGTGGGCGGTAAGCGGTGATGTGCATGAACAGATTAGCAGGAAATTTGGGTTTCAGCTGAGGTTACACAAAAGACCAAACCCGCTACCACAGCCGTGTTGTTGCCGAGAGAGCAATATTGGGTTAACGGTGTAGGAATCACAGCCCCTTTTACACAGTTCCCCCATTTTTAGGAGACCAAAAGTAATTGGACCAACTAGCACAAGATGAAATAAAGTAATCATTTTCAATATTTTGTTGCATATCCTTTTCAATCAATGACTGCCTGGAGTCTATGACCCAGACATCACCAGGTGCTGGTATCTACCCTGGTGATGCTCTGCCAGGCCTGTACTGCAGCCCTCTTCAGCTCCTGCTTGTTTTGGGGTCTATCTGCCTCCAGTCTGGTCTTCAGCAAGTAAATGGTAAATGGCAGGCATTTATATAGCGCCTTTATCCAAAGCGCTGTACAATTGATGCTTCTCCATTCACCCATTCATACATACGTACACTCACACATCGACAGCGATTGGCTGCCATGCAAGGCACCGACCAGCTCGTCAGGAGCATTTGGGGGTTAAGTGTCTTGCTCAGGAACACTTAAGTGTAATTTTTTTTGGGGGGGGGTTAGACAGGGATAGGGGTATCAGAAGGGGGGGGCGGGGTAAATCAGGAGGGGGGACTAAGGTAGAGTTTGAAGAGGTGTGTTTTGAGTCTGCGTCGAAATAGGGGGAGGGATTCTGCTATCCTGACAGTGGTAGGCAAGTCATTCCACCACTGAGGAACCAGAACGGAAAACAGGCGTGAACGTGCAGCTCGACCGCCAGGTGCCCGTAGAGAGGGAATCGTAAGGCGACCAGAGCTGGCAGACCGGAGTGGTCTAGCTGGGGAGTAGGGAGTGATCAGGGATTGTATGTAATGTGGGGCAGTCCCCTTAGCAGCCTGAAATGCCAACACTAGGGCCTTGAATCGGATGCGTGCGGCAATAGGAAGCCAGTGGAGGCCAATGAGAAGCGGGGTGACATGAGCCGACCTGGGCTGACTGGTGATCAAGCGGGCTGCAGCATTCTGGACCAGCTGGAGGGGCTTGATGGCGCACGCTGGGAGACCGGCTAGGAGGGAGTTGCAGTAATCCAGGCGGGAAATGACGAGCGCCTGGACTAGGAGCTGGGTGGCTTTCTCCGTCAGGAGATGACGGATGCGGCGTATATTAAACAGAAAGAACCTGCAGGTTCTGGCAGTGGAGGATACTTGTGGAGCCAGGGAGAGGCAGTTATCAAGAGTCACCCCAAGATTCTTTGCCGTACGGGAGGAGGAAACTACAAAGTCCTCCACAGTCAGTGAGAGGTCGATTGACGGAGAGGACTTAGCAGGGATGTAGAGAAGCTCAGTTTTGGCAAGGTTGAGCTTCAGGTGATGGGAAGTCATCCATGCAGAGATATCAGCCAAGCAGGCAGAGATCTGTGTGGTGATTTGGGTGTCAGGGGGGAAGGAAATGAAGAGTTGAGTGTCATCAGCGTAGGAGTGATAAGAGAAGCCGTGGGAAGAGATAACAGAACCAAGAGACATGGTGTATAGCGAGAAGAGGAGAGGCCCAAGAACCGAGCCCTGCGGGACTCCAGTTCGTAGGGGTTGAGGGTCGGAGAGTGCGCCCCTCCAAGTCACCTGGTAGGAGCGACCAGAGAGGTAGGAGGAAAACCAAGCGAGTGCAGAACCTGTGACACCCATCCCAGACAGCGATGAGAGCAGAATCTCATGGTTGACTGTATCGAAGGCGGCCGACAGGTCGAGGAAGATGAGGACAGAGGAGAGGGATTTTGCTTTAGCAGAGTGGAGTGCCTCAGTGACCGCGAGCAGGGCGGTTTCAGTGGAGCGGCCACTCTTGAAGCCAGACTGGTTGGGGTCATGGTGATTGTTGTGGAGAAGATAAGTGGACAGTTGGGAGCAGTCCGCCCGTTCCAGGGTTTTAGCAAGAAAGGGGAGAAGAGAGACAGGCCGGTAGTTGTTCAGGGCAGAGGGATCGAGAGTAGGTTTTTTGAGGAGGGGAGTGACTCTGGCCCTCTTCAGGGAAGAGGGCATGGTGCCGGAAGAGAGGGAGGTATTGATTAGAGAGGAGAGAAAAGGGAGAATGTCCTCAGATATAGATTGTAGGAGGGGAGAGGGGATGGGGTCAAGAGGACAGGTGGTTGGGCGGTGGGAAGTAAGGAGTTTCAGCGTGTCGGCGTCAGAGAGGGGAGAAAAGGAGGTTAGGGAGTTGGGGAGGGTAGGAGGGTCAGCAGGGGTGGAGGGTTGGGAGAAGGAATTGCGAATAGCATCGACCTTCTTTTCAAAGAAGGAGACAAAGTCATCAGGTGTGAGTGATGAGGGGGGTGGGGGGGGAGGGGGGGCCAGAAGAGAGGAGAAAGTTGAAAACAGAGGAGAAAGTTGAAAACGTCCGGACCAAGACTTGCAAGTACAGCTGAATACAAGGACACAAATTGAATCATTACGCCAAATAATTATTTAAATACAGCCTAAAGTTGAAATAGATCATTAGCAAATGTGACTGAAAGAGTGTCAATGTGAATCAACAATGTAAGTTCTTATTGCCTTGCAGGGAGGACCTGGGTCAGTTGACTGCTGGCGACATTTCAGGCACCATGAGCTGTATTCACACGGTGCAGGAGTTCTGCGACAGATACGGAAAATGGCTCCTACAGAGAGAGTCTGAGCTGAAGAGGATGCGGGACATCAGGGACAGAGCGGAGAAGATCAATCTCACAACTGACCACTTCCTAAAATCAAAAACCAAGATGAAGGCCTTCTGGGAGTATGTGTGGAGCAAGGTGACCAAGGTAACTGCGAGGAAAAGGGCCCAGAAGCTGGAGAAGGAGCTGGGATGCCTGCTCCAAGACACCTTGGAGGGGCTTGAGAAGCTGACCCAGTTCCTGCAGGCTGTGGAGATGCTGGCGGTCACGTCGCTCTCCGTCTTCGAGGAGGAGAATCCGGTGTGCCAGCTCCCCGAGGGGGTGAGCGCTGATGCCGTTCGTTCAGTCATCACCGCCGCCAGGGGAGCCTGTCCCCTTTTGATCCATTTCCAGAGAGACGACGGCAAATTCTTTCGGCCCAGCCTGGTGAACGTGGACCTGCTGGCTTTCCAGCTGGACAAATACTTGAGGGTTTCCCAGGAGTTGTGTGAGAAGCTCCAGAAAAGGTATTTTTAATGTTTCAATCATATCAACACACTCCTCGATTCCCCAGCAGATCATTGATACCTTCCACTTTTTCCTAGCCACTTCACAATGTCATTACAATGTTTTATATTTATTTGATTATTTATTTATTCATTTATTAAGCATAAAATGCCAAATTAAATGTTGATCATGAGAAAAAATTGTTAGCTGTCCCATTCTGCAAGTGGTGTATAAACAAAACCCACCGAGTACCAGTTAAATGTTTCTAGAAAAGCTGACTGAGTTGAAGGATGTAAATTCAACATATTCAAAGTGGAGAGTCAGATGAAATTTCTGACATTGGTTTACGGGCGGGCCTAAATGTGCCAAATTAAAAATGTCCATGGGTCATATCTCAGCTAATGTTATTCGTAATGTGTTTTATCTTCACACAATGAGAAAGTGCTCTCAGATTACTCTTATTTAGAAATAAAATTGCACTAAAAATACTGTTTAATTTTGGAGATATACCGACCAAAATTGGTCCCTCAGGAAGGGATACAAAAGTAGATGCATTTGTTCTGAATTCTACCTATGAAATTACCTCAAAATACAAGTTTCCAAATATAGAGGGTTTTTCCTTACAACGGTTTTGTTCTCAGTTTGTGCAGTGATGCATTTTTCATTGTCACATTTTAAGGCAAATTTTAAATGGCTCTACCAGCAAAACAAAATGGAGTATGAGGCTGCATTTGTCAGGAGGTCTATATCTCACCATTATCTACCAAGACAGAGGTAGATAATGATGTTGGCATGGAATGGCCCTTTTGCATTTGTAGAGTGCAGAACTGACTCTAGAATCACTGAAGTGGTTTAGCTCGACTGGACACAATTTTCACAGCTGATATTTTCTCTTTTTTCCAGTTCAGGAAGTATATCATTTCTTGGAATGAATAATAGGTAAACAGAAATATTTCCCTCATTAAATTCACCAGTTTAAGCCTTTCCCCTGTGCATATGTGGATAGATATTGTGTTCTGCATCTCAGTGTATACAGTCCATATCAGTTATCAGTTTTACATTCTTAAGACATTGTACATGCAGTATTTAATGTAACACTAATCTACATAATTCTTCACAAATCGAACATTATTTTTGAATCCATTATAGTCGCCAAACACTCTTAAATTCATTTGAGATGTCTCATACAGTGCCAGATTTTTCTCATTCTTCCAAGGACAAAGAAAGCCCCATGCCCCAATTTGTAACTTTTGTAACTGTTTGCTCCGACCCTCAACCCGCAACCACAGTGGTTGAGGGTCGGAGCATTAGCAAATGTGGCTGAAAGAGTGTCGATGAGAATCGACGATTTAAGTTTTTATTGCCTTGCAGGGAGGAACCGGATCAGCTGGCTGCTGGCTACATTTCAGGCACCATGAGCTGTATTCACACGGTGCAGGAGTTCTGCGACATACACTCAATATGGCTCCTACAGAGAGAGACAGAGCTGAAGAGGATGCGAGACATCAGGGACAGAGCAGTGAAGATCAACCTCAGAACTGACCACTACAAAAAATCAAAAAACAAGCCGAAGGCCTTCAGGGAGTTTATGTGGAGCAAGGTGACCAAGGTAACCGCGGGGAAAAGGGCCCAGATGCTGGAGAAGGAGCTGGGATGCCTGCTCCAAGACACCTTGAAGGGGCTTGAGAAGCTGACCCCGTTCCTGCAGGCTGTGGAGATGCTGGCGGTCACGTCGCTCTCCGTCTTCGAGGAGGAGAATCCGGTGTGCCAGCTCCCTGAGGGGGTGAGCGCTGATGCCGTTCGTTCAGTCATCACCGCCGCCAGGGGAGCCTGTCCCCTTTTGATCCATTTCAAGAGAGACGACGGTGAATTCTTTCAGACCAGCCTGGTGAACGTGGACCTGCTGGCTTTCCAGCTGGACAAATACTTGAGGGTTTCCCAGGAGCTGTGTGAGAAGCTCCAGAAAAGGTATTTTTAATGTTTCAATCATGTCAACATTCTCCTCGATTCCCCAGCAGATCATCGATACCTTCCACTTTTACCTAGCCACTTCACAACGTCATTAAAATGTTTTATATTTGATTATTTATTCATTTATTTATTTATTAAGTATATAATGCCAAATTAAATGTTGATTATGAAGAAGAACCATTAGCTGTCCCATTACTGCTATTATAAGCAAAACTCACTGAGTAATGTTTCAAGAAAAGTTGATTGAGATGGTAAATTGGTGGCATTTATATAGCCAAAGCGCTGTACAATTCATGATTCTCATTCACCCATTCATACATACACTCACACACCAGCGGTGATTGGCTGCCATGCAAGGCACTGACCAACTGGTCAGGAGGATTTGAGGGTTAGGTGTCTTGCTCAAGGACACTTCGACACACCAAGGGCGGGATCGAACTGGCAACCTTCTGACTGCCAGATGACTACTCATACCACCTGAGCCAATGTTGACCATGTATGAAAGATGAAGGATGGAACTTCAATTTATTTGGAGGGTCTGGTTGGCCAGGGCCTCTCTGTGTGGAATTTGCATGTTCTCCCCGTGTTCACATTTTTTCATCTGGGTACTCCGCTTTCCTCCTACAGTCCAAAGACATGCAAGTTATGCTGATTGAAGAGTCTAAATTGCCCGTAGGTATGAGTGTGTGAGTGAATGGTGCGTGTGCCCTGTGATGGACTTCCTGGCTTTCACCCAATGTATGCTGGGATAGGCTCCAGCCCCCCCGTGACCCTGTTCAGGATAAGCGGGTTCAGATAATGACTGCTTCCTCAGTCAAATAGAATTCTAAATGCTTCTGTGTATTCTAGTATTAGGGCCAGTGTTCCCACTTTGTCAGTGGAATAGGAGACGGGATATCTTGTTTGTCTCGCGTTCACTTTGCCGTTCCTAGGTTTTAGGTATGCTTTATTGCCGTTGGGAGCCTGCGTAGTTTTCCTCCCTGGCGCAGTTTGCGTAGGCTACCTATGTCATAAGTTTTTCCTCAAAGGTCTTAGATTAAAATTGTCCACCGGTTCTTATAGGTCGTTCGCTTCATTGCCTAAATTGCCGGGGAGTTATTGAATCCATTTATGGTTTACCCCATCCTCCTCTGGGGTGCGTCCCTGGTCTCTAGGGTGTCCCCAGAAAAAAACTCAGTGGTTATCTCACATCTTGTGACTTGTAGAACCCAACTTGGTCGCGTTTGGACCTCTTATCCCGCTCCCTTACATTATCAAGACAGAGGAAAAGAGAAAAAGAGTGGTGCTCGAGGAGTTGACATGGAATGGCCCTTTGGAATTTGTAGAGTGCAGACAGACTCTAGAATCAGTATGGAAATCAGTTTAGGAAGACTGGACACAATTTTCACAGCTGATATTTTCTATTTTTTTCCAGTTCAGGAAGTATATCATTTCTTGGAATGAATTATAGGTAAGGAGAAATATTTCCCCCAATACATTCACCCGTTGAAGCCTTTCCCCTGTGTTTCTGCATGTGTGAATATATATTGTGTTTTGAATCTCTTAATGCATACAGACCGTATCAGTTATTAGTTTTACATTCATGACACATTATACATATAGTACTAATATACACTCACTGAGCACTTTATTTGGAAAAATGTTACTTTAGATAATCACATGAATAAGTTGGTATAATAATCAGCCATTTGTGTGGCAGCAGTGCAATGCATACAATCATGTAGATAGGGGTCAGGAACTTCAGTTAATGTTCACATCAACCATCAGAATGGGGACAAAATGTGATCTAAGTGACTTGGAATGACTTGGACTTGACCGTGGAATGATTGTTGGTGGCATTATTTTTGAATTTATTATACTCACCAAACACGTTTAAATTCATTGCCGGATTTTTCTCATTCTTCCTAGGACAAAGAAAGCCCCATGCCCAAATTTGACCAACGAAGCCATTCAGAACATGTATGAACATTTGACTGACCTGACGAGCATCAGGTAAGTACATTCTGATCCTTACTGAGGTTTAATGTCAACAGAGACATTTTACAGTAAATTCATTGTGTGTGATATAGGTGCAGTTATCACAGGTGATTTGTTTGCTTTGATAATGGCTTGTTCCTGCTGTAGTGTGTTGAGGAAATATTTTTGTCTCTTTTCCTCCTCGTCCCTTTTACGTGGGTGAAGTTGTATTGGCAGCAATGATGTTGAAGAAATATTCAGAGTCAATAGTTGTTCATTACAAATCTTCAGTTTAAAATAAAATCGATGAATCTGGGGAATCTGTGTGCTCCGTGCAAGAAGCTTCAAGAGACCAGACAATTCAAAAGTAACAGTAGGAAGTATCCTAGTCTTTATACAATATAGCTAACCAATCATTTGTCACATAACATCACATTGTCTCTCTTAACCCGCCTTAATATTTTCTTGTCACTCCATGAAAGCTGAGCTGAGGCAAATTGGCTGGTGATCACTAACTCAAAACATTTCTCTGCAAAGACCCACATTGCTTGACCTGCTTCACTTAGTCAAAACAGGTAGTATCCAATGGCATGGTTTTTAAACACCTGATTAAGTGTTCTCTGCACTTCCATTCAACAAACTCTGTACTTTGCAGCTCAATGTGTTTGAACAGACACACAGTTCTAATTACTCATGCTGACTTATTCACTTATTCTCAATTCTAACCATTTCACAGTTTTAATAAAAGCATTTAAATCAAACTTCATCATTATTCTAAAAATAATCACAGGAAAATGAAAGTGTTCACCTTTAATTTAACAGAATGTTTCTAGAAATAGAGTAGTAATAATAATAATAATAATGTGTAATTTAGCTGATGCTCTTATCCAAAGTGACTTACGGGGGCCTACTGGGTCTATTTGATTTATGGATTATACTTCAAATATAAGAAAAAAGTACCGCACCATGCAAATATGTGAATAATAACCAGCTTACCTAGTCAAATAAAACTAGCAAAGGTATCATCCTATCGTAATAACACAAGTAAAGGTTCACAGGGAGGTAGGGAGGGAAGGGGAGAAGTGCAGCTTGAAGAGGTGTGTCTTCAGTCTGCACTTGAAGGTGGTAAGAGATTCTGCTGTTCTGACCATGGGGAGTTTGTTCCACCACCGTGGAGCCAGAACAGACAGCAGTCGTGAGTGGAAGGTGGACATGCGGTGAGGGGGAGGTGGCAGGTGGCCTCTGGTGGCTGAATGAAGAGGTCTGGCAGGCTTGTAGGGTCTGATCTTTTGGAGGTAAACTGGGGCTGACCCCTTAACTACCAGGAAAGCTAGCACCAATGTTTTGAATTGGATGCGAGCCATGACAAGCAGGCAGTGGAGGGAAGTAAGCAGGAGGGTGACGTGAGGAAGGTTGATGACCAGGCAAGCTGCTGCATTCTGGATGAGTTGGAGAGGTGTGATGGCAGATGCTGGAAGGCCAGCCAGGAGAGAGTTGCAGTCAAAACGATCGCTTGGACCAGGAGCTGGGTCGAGTAGGGTGTGAGAAAAGGGCGGATTCTCCGTATGTTGTTTAGGAAGAACCTGCATGACCGGGTCACTGCCACAATGTTCCCGGAGAGGGACAGTCTGCTGTCCATCACCCCGCTGAGGTTCCTTGAACAGGGTGATGGCGTCACTGAGGTATCCCCTCGGGAAATGGAGAGATCTAGATGGGGAGAGGTTTCAGTCATACCTGGGTTGAGCTTTAGATGGTGGTCGTCCATCCAGCTCTGGATGTCACTCAGGCAAGCAGAGATGCGGGCTGAAACCTGTGTGATGATACTCAACTCTTTTGGGAATGAGAAGAAGAGTTGGGTATCATCAGCGTAGCAGTGGTAGGACAGACCATGAGCAGTAATAACAGGCCCAAGGGATCTAGTGTAAAGAGAGAAAAGAAGCAGTCCAAGGACTGAGCCCTGGGGAACTACCTATTGCAAGGGGCTGAGGTTTCGATTCTCTACCAGCCCAGCCAACCTGGGAGGAGCAACCTGAGAGGTAGGACTCAATCCAGTTCAAGGCTGTGCCGCAAATCCTTGTTGCTGACAGGGAGGACAGGAGGATGGAGAGATCCACAGTGTCAAAGGCAGCAGAGAGGTCTAGAAGAATCAGGACCGAGGAGAAGGAGGCTGCTCGCGCAGCAAGGAGTGATTCACTGATGGAGAGGAGCGCGGTCTCCGTTGAGTGGCCAGGTCTGAAGCCAGACTGATGGGGTTCAAGCAGGTTGTTCTTGGAAAAGAAGGACAGAGACTAAGACTAAGCAGGGGACAACCCCCTGGAGCAATGTGCGGCTACAGATCTTGCTCAAGGGACCAACAGCTGTGTGGATCTTATTGTGGCTACACTGGGGCTTGAATCATCAACCTTCCGGGTCTCAGTCATGCACCTGAGCGACTAGGTTACAGGCTGCCCAAAGTGCATGCTCAAATTGCATTACAAAAATAAAACATGCTTATATACCTTAACATCAGTTAAGTTTGCTTTGGAAAAATATGTTGTACATTGTGAGATTTGAGTCTTTGATTGAGTGCCATTTGTCAATGATGTAACAAGGGAAAGACCACTGCGTATAAACACTGGTGTCAGGGAGGGGAAACATCTGATTACAGCAGCTGACAAGAACTGAAATCTTGATCTCTGCTCATTCCAGAATCTGTGTACATTTTCACACTTTGTTTCTCCCAGTAATTGGCATGAGGCTATACACTGTAGGCTGCAGTACGGTTGAGAATTCCGAAACTGCTGAAAAACACAAAAAAAAGGGGAAAGTCACGGAACAGGCAAAAAAAAAAAAAAAAGGTAAAACTCCCGGTATCTGTGACTTCCTTGACAAAGACTCCTGGCCGTAATTATAAGGCCTATCCTATAATCTCAAGGCATTTTATGTACAGTGCAGTCCGTAAGTACTTGGACATTTTGGCTGTACTCCAACAAACAAATGTTTGAGGGTTTTTACATCCATATTAGGTTAAAGGTGTAGGAATAACAGCCCCATTTACACATAGTTCACCCATTTTAGGGGACCAAAAGTAATTGGTCAAATTATCACAAACTGAAAGAAAGTAATCATATTCAATATTTTGTCGCTAATTCTTTGTAATCAATGACTGCCTGACGCCTATGATCCATGGGCATCACCTGATGTGGATATCTACCCTGGTGATGCTCTGCCAGGCCCTCTTCAGCTCCTGCTTGTTTTGGGGCCTATTTGCCTTCAGTCTGGTCTTCAGCAACTGAAATACATACTCAATTGGATTGAGATTAGGTGATTGATTTGGCCAGTCAAGAAAATTCCACTATTTGCCCCGAAAAAAACCTCTTGGTTGCTTTGACGGTATGTTATTGTCCTGCTGCATGATGAATCATTGTCCGATCAGTTTTGATGCATTTGCTTGGATCTGGATAAGTCTCTGTATACTTCAGCAGTGACGTCAGTGAGCGAGTTCCAGTGGCAGCCATACATGCCCAAGCCATAATACCTGCACCATGTTTGACAGATCAGGTGGTGGGCTTTCGGATCTTGAGCTCTTCCTTTTTTTTCTCCCCAAGGTCTTCTTTCATAACTTAATATTCCATACAATTTTGTTCTAGATCTCAACAGGTTTTTTAATGTACATTTTGCAAACTGTAACCTGGCCATTCTATTTTTGAGGCTTGCCAGGGGTTTGCATCTTGTGGTGAGCCCTCTGACATTATGTTGACATTGATGGTCAATGTCCATGTACCTACAGACTGCAAATAAAAATTGTGGATGTATTTTTATTATATTGTGGAAATAAATGTAACACAAGAAGGGAGTGGACAAATTACCCAGAGATCTGTTGTGTAAAGTAAAATGTCTTGGAGCCCTGGCTCATAGTGAAACCTCTCCCCCTCAGATTAGACCGGCACTTCAGGATGACCTACCTGTTCAGGGGATCAGCCCAGCGGTTCATCGGCCTGTTCAGCCACCGCTGCTCCAGGATGCAGCAGTTCCTGGTGGCTCTGGAGGAAGAAGCAGTGCAGCTGGACAGGATGAAGATGAGGGCCAGCATCTCCAGAGTGGCGGGCAACAGTGTAGGCTTTGTGGGAGGCATTGTGTCCATCGCGGGCCTGGCTCTGGTCCCTGTCACGGCGGGGGCATCGCTGACCCTCACGATGGTCAGCACGGGGTTGGTGGTCACCAGTGTCGTGAACAGCTTCGTTTCAGGTACCACCGAATTATTGTTCAACACTCACCACGGGAAAAAGATCAATAAAATCTTCCAGAGCTACTTTGAAGATGTGGAGACTATGCTGGAGTGTCTGGAGCAAGCGGCCAGGTGCATTATTTGCAACATGGTGCCAGATGGGCTGGATGTTCCGACAGTTATTGAGAAGGCCACCAAAACCGCATGTTCTGTGAGAAAAGGGATAAAAACCATTGTGGATTGTGCTTCCGCCAAAAAGGTGCTCAGAGCCAAAGAGTTGGCCTCAACATCAAAAGCTGCCCGAAACGTCCCCAACAGGGCGGCCGATCTCACCGATCTCGGGCAGTTGGCTAAGGGCACTCCCCTCGCCCTAAGCAAGTATGCCAGGGTGGGGTCCATCGCCTTAAACTCCTTCTTCATCGGCATGGACCTCTACTTAATCTGCAAAGACAGCATCAGCCTGGCCAATGGGGACAAGAGCGAAGTGTCAAGGGTCATCCGCGAGAAGGCCAGTCTGTGGAAGACCGAGCTGGATGCATGGGAGAAGATCCTTCACTCTCTGTGCATCGGGAGATTGAGCTTTGAAATGAGTGAGAAGGTCCTGCAGAGGCCATTTTACACCTAGCTGAAGAATACAGTTAGGCTGTAACAACTGCAATGTTGTGAAACCTGGGGCCTCATTTTCATAACAATATTACGATCAAATTTTATCTTAAATAGTGGCTCATGCAGAAAACTATGAATAAGTAGTCATTTCTGAAATCCGACTTAGAGATGAATTCATAAATACATCAATGTAAAGTTTTTACTAGAGGCAAACAGGCCCAAAATCAAAATATATTCAAAACTAGGCTAAAAACGTTCATGTTCTGCAGTATCTATGAGTTAACACTTTCACTCTGATTTACTTTTTTACTTTTTATATCTTATTTTTATTATCTTATTCTTATTTTTATTGTCATTGTATTATATATACACTTATTTTTATTCTTATTTTTTATACACTTATATTTTTCAAAATCTATTCTCCTTGTTCTGTATTTGTATGCTCTCTGTAAAGCACTTTGAATTGTCATTGCTGTATGAAATATGCTATATCAATAAACTTGCCTTGCCTATTATTTTTTAGATATGCTCACTGAGCACTGTAACTACCAATATTTTCTTAAGCTCAAAGTATTAGGGGGAGTCTTCTTCTTTCCTGTCATCATCAGATGTCCAGCTCAGTAGCGTACAGCCACGCCCTCGTTTCAGGTCCCACATCGAAGAGGCCGGCCTCCGAGGGTGGTTTATACAGGGGACAGGCGGTGACTATGTGGTCAGCGGTCTGGGTGGTTTCTACTGGGGACAGGCGGTGACTATGTGGTCAGCGGTCTGCTCCGGCTCCCCACACTCACATGCTGCTCCGTCCGCCAGGCCCCACTTCCTCATAGATGTTTTGAAGCAGCCGACTCCAGTTCGCAGGCGGTTCAGCAGGGTCCATTGCCGGCGTGGCAGTTCCTCTCCTTTAATGTGGCCTCCCGGGTCCTGGATGTGACAGTGGAGGCGTGTGGCCCGGCCCACTCCCCCTCCTGCTTCCAGGCTGCCGCCAGCCATGCCTGTAGACAGGTCCTGAGGGATGGACCTGAGCAGCTCTTGTGCCGCCTTGTTGTACGAATGGTGGGACTTGAGTCTATTTAGAGGCAGCATTGTTGTGGTGGTGTTGTGCAGGATATGCCAGTCAATTCCTTGCTAGGGCGAGGGCAGCAGCCTCTCGTCGGAGGCCGGCCGGGGCTATTCCCACTAGTACTGGCAGGTGTAGGCGCCATTTGCGCCATTTGCGCAGGTAGGCTGCCAGGATTCCCATGTCCTGGTTTAGGCCGTCTTCCATCGCCTCCCATGTTGGTCGTCACATCATGATGGCCAGGTCATCAGCGTAGCCATATTTCCGGGACGTTGTCTCCGGTGGATCATAGATGTATATGTTGAACAACATCGGTGCGAGGACAGACCCCTGCGGAACGCCATTCCTCAGCCTCCTGAGCCTGCTGCATTGTCCATCACTGGTCTGTAAGGAGAAGCTGCGGTTCGTCAGCATCTCCATGATGAACTTCACAATATGCCAGTCGGGGATGGTCTTTAGTAGCTTTAGGTGGAGTCCATGGTGTCATAAGCAGCTGTGAGATCCAGCAACACTACTCCAGCCTTCTCTTTTTGCTGGAAGCTGTCCTCAATATCTTGAGCGAGCAGTGTCACCTGGTCGACCGTTCACAGTCCGCGACGGAAACCGGCCTGTCCCCGTGGGAGTTGTGGGTCCACTACTGGCTCGATGCGGCTATGGATCATCCTCTCCAAGATCTTGAATGGGACGCAGAGCAGTGAGATGGGTCTGTAGGACTTAGGGTCTTCAGTAGGTTTGTTTGGCTTTGGAAGGGCTACGACAGCAGCACGGCGCCAGATCTTTGGGAGCTTGGACCTCCGGAAGCATGCTGAGTAGAATGAGCAGAGCCATGCGGATGTTTTTGCACTCTGGTGGGTCACAAACTCACGGTGGATGTAATCATGGCTTGGTGCCTTCCCTTGTTTGAGTTTGCTTATGGCCACTTGGAGCTCAGCTGTTGTGAAGTTTCGTGACAGGTTAGCATCCACACTGGCTGCCCTACACAAGGAGGATACCTTGTGTGATGTTGTGTGGGCAAAGTTTTTATCTGCACCTGGGAAGCAGCCATTCTTAAGGAGCTGGGACACGATAGCATTTGCTGTTACTGGGCACTTGGGGGCCGATGCTGGGCACTTGTGGGCCGATGTTGTTGCCTGTCAGCTGGTTGATTGTCCGCCACGCCTTGCGACTAGAGTGGGTGAAGTCAATTAACTCCACAACTTCAGTCCACCTTGTCCTTCGGGTGGCGTCCAGCTTCTGCAGGAGTGCCGTTGCAGACTCATCTTCCCTGGAGCTCGCCTGCTGGTGGACATGCAGGAGGCAGCTGCACTCTTCATCCCAGCCCGGGATGTAGTTTCCGTTATAGCCTCGGGGAATGGTTTTCCTTGCTGCCCCAAGGAGTACTTTGCAGTAGGCTGCGTACCTGGTGTCCACATCGGCAGTATCTGGGTCTGGGAGGCAGACTGATTTTCTCAGTGAATGACTGCCAGTTTGCCTTTCGAAAGTTCCATCTCCTGACGGGTTTCCCTGCTACTAGCTGCACCAGAGACGGAACTTTTATGATGGACGGTCGATGGTGTGAGCGGGGGAACCTTTCCAGAACTCGTCTCACCGGCTTTTGGGCCGTGTGACACACAGCGAAGGCCAGGTCCGGGTTGGTGTGGGTATTCCAACGTGCGGAAAAGAAGCTTGGGGGTTCTTTTGGGTGAAACAGCAGCCCATTGGCTTACTGTCTCTCCGTTTGGTGTTGTAAGGCTGAAACCCCAATCTGTGTGTTGGCAGTTGAAGTCCCCAGCGTACATGGTGGGTACAGGTGCCAGCGGGAGTGATGCCATGGTCAGCGTTGTTGGTGGGGGCTTGTAAACATTGACAACCGATGTGTCCTGCGCTTTAGTAGACAGCCACTCGATGCTCGAGCCTGGTGGAGATTGGCCAGTGGCTGTCCAGCTAAGGTCATTCCTGACAAAGGTTGCAAGTCCATGCTGTTTGCTGTGGATGGACCCAGCAAGTTGGAATCCGGGCAGTTTGAGGATGTTATCACTGTCACAGTGTGTCTCCTGAAGGAGGACGGCTGCTACTTTGTGGGAGTCGGCGAGGTGGTGAGTGACTTCCAGTTTGGCGGTGGTGAGGCCCTCTACATTAAGCTGGAGCACTGACAGAACCTGGTTCTCGATGGTCGGGATGGCCACCCGTCCTGACGTGGACGTACTGTGTCCCTCTGGCCTCTTGCACCCCGGTCTGTCAGCTGGTTGATGACTGATTGGCGACATTTGTTTTTATTCTAAAAAGCTTAACTTCTGTTTTTTTTCACTATTCAACTGCAACTAATTAATTAAATTAATGTTTTTCTTAGTGCTGTTTGTCTATAAAAAGTTTAAAACCTTGCTTTCCATTATTCAACATCGTTAAGTGCAAACATTTTGCAATATTATTGATTAGCATTCATAGAAAGAGGGTTGCATTATGATGTTTGGTATTTGGATACTTAAGTTTGGTCACTTTTGCTTTGTTGTTTGTTTATTTGTTGATTTAAAAATTTAAAAAAAAATAGGCCCTGGTCCGCATCTTTGTTGTACGGGTAGCAATTGAAATTGTACTTCCCTCTAGGGTCTTTCAGTGCATTTAGCCCTGGTTATGGGTATGCACTTTGTTGTACGTTGCTCTGGATAAGAGCATCTGCCAAATGCCTGGAATGTAATGTCATGTAATGGGGGGGCCTGAAAATCTTTGTAGTTTCAAAGGGGTATTAAGCACTCCAAGAGTGAAAACAAAACACGATGAGGTAGCTTTTAGTCATTCTGCCTCGTGCATCTTGAATAAACTCCCTGTAGAACTCAAACAGGCCCGAAATCGAACACTGAATCTGAATCACTCTGATTTACTCTTTTACTTTTTATATCTTATTTTTATTATTTTGTTCTTATTTTTATTCTCATTGTATTATATATACACTTATTTTTATTCTTATTTTTTATACACTTTTATTTTCTTTAATCTATTCTTTTTGTTCTGTATTTGTTTGCTCTCTGTAAAGCACTTTGAATTGTCATTGCTGTATGAAATGTGCTATATAAATAAACTGGCCTTGCCTATTATTTTTTATATATGCTCACTGAGCACTGTAACTACCAATATTTTCTTAAGCTCAAAGTATGAGGGGGAGTGGTTAGCCAAAAGATGAATATGTAATGAAAAGTCAGTTTATTTATTAGTCGCGCCAAAAGTATTTCCTAACAAGTCTATGGGAATGTGTAAGCCAATCACAGCAGAAGGGGAAGTGACCAGAGACCAATCAGAAGCAAGTAAACAACTATGGCGCACCAGGATGGGACGAGACCACGCCTTGAAGAAAGGAGGAGCAGAGGCCTCACAAGTAGTGATGGGAATTCCGGCTCTTTTTAGAGAGCCGGTTCTTTTGGCTCGGCTACCTAAAAAGAGCCGGCTCTTTCGGCTCCCAAGTGGCTCTTCAGATTTTTTGGTGTTTAAATTAATTCATTACCAAAAATAACGTAAAATTATAGGTAAAATGAATTACTAATGTAAAAACCATACATTATATCAAATGTTTATTATTTATATGGCTTATTATACTCAATAAGGAGCAGAGTGCTACAAAAAATAAATTATAAAGTACAAAAACAAAGACCAAACTCAATTAGACAAAAGGTCCAATCTCTGATTGTATTATTTATTAACTTTTAACTATTTACAGTGAAACAACATAGAGAAGCTTAGAGAATCACACTTTACAAAATAATAACACAATAAGCTTTTTTAAATAAACAACAACAATAATAGAGCCTGGCACATAAATACATTTACATCAAGTAACGGTAATGCAGCCTATAAACCAGGAAAAAAACAACTTCTGTGCCATACCTCAATACAGCAGTATCCAATATAGCTCAGTGCAGAGACACACACGTCACACATCGTGTAGTTGACCAATCAAGTGCGGCTTGAACAGGAAAAAGAAAAAACAAAGCGGCTCCCAGGCAGGAGCCGGCTCCCGTCGTTCACTTCAAAGAGCCGGCTCTAAGAGCCGTTTCGTTCGCGACCGGCACATCACTACTCACAAGCATGTATAATGACAGTGTGCCGGGTGGATCGTTGAGTTGTTCTGCAGACACCACGGCTTTTGTAACTTGATTATATCTCATAGAATAAAAGCCTATTATTCAGCACCTTGCTGCCAGACTCCTGATTATAAGATAGAGGGAATTTAGACTAACTTGTCATCTTTGGGGAACCACGACAGTTGCTAAGCAGCGGTATTGCTAACGTTAGCTAGCAATAATGTATCCCCACTCCACTAGCTAAACAAAGGTATTAACCAAGGTAACTTACAAGCAATCCCCACTGCACTAACGTTAGCTAAGCAACGCTATTGCAATAATGTATCCCCGCTGCACTAACATTAGCTAGCTAGCTTGCCAGTTTACGTTCCACCTGACGACACTGACACACAAGTAATTTGTCTTTGTTGTAGACGTTTCTCTGGGCACGGTCAGATAACGCGCAGTTAATGAAATAACTCATAGAGTCATTATCGGTCATGTTTTTTGCTGAGGTTTGGTGGTCTTGCTGGTATTTCGATCTGTGGATGTTGCCTTAGTTATTTATCTCGTACCTTTCCTACTCCTTTCCAAATCCCCGAGTAGGTCAAAGGACACTTTAAAATAACTTGCTTTCTTTTACTTTGCTAGGCTACTAGCGGCAAAATAATGACAACATTAGGTAAATTTCGGTTACAAAGTAGACAACAGTGATTTACAAAGGCGGATTAATATTAAAGGATGTGGGAAGATTCCAATTAGCCGTGCGTATATCATGGATATTGCATAGCTGCCAACTCTCACGCTTTTCACAGGCACGTGCAAATGCGTGTGTCTCACGCCGAAAGCGTGAGAGTTGGCAGCTATGATATTGGCACGACTGGAACGCGACCTATCCCTTGTATAATTAAATATAAATACCTTTTGTTGAGATTGTAAGCAATGGGTGAGTTGCAGTTAATATTAATTATTATTATTGGCAATATGACCATGAAGAAAATACAATATTAAAGCAATGTACAAAGAGTGGCATGGCTACTCATTTTGCTGAGATACAATTATACAATGGATCGATCCGGTCACTCAGGAGGAAACATAAGTAACACAATGAACAACAGAACATAGCTAAGTAAACTGGAGATGTAAACAGCCATACTCACCAACCCATTGACAGACCCGGTGGGGCTGTGCTGAACTGCTCCCCCCACTGGGGAGTTCATGGTTGGGAAGAAGCCTGGCCCAAGGGGAGAAGTAAGAACCCTTAAAGACCCTCAAATTAATATCCAGCTCACTGGTTTTCATGCACCATAACCTCACCCCCCGCCCCTAACCCGTAGACCATCTCACAGTTTCTAATCCCTTCTCCTCCCCAACACACCCTACAAGGAGAATGTACATACTGACTTTATATAGCAAATACCTGATTTGATGATTAATGATTACACTGCTCACGTCTGCCTCGTCTTTGTGTATGGAGAATAAGTGTTATCATTACAAAAATGGGTTAGTTTGAGTAATAGTCTGTTTTTATGATTAATGGATGTACCTGTATTTTCATTTCTGCAACGCCCATCACAAAACACAGAACAAGAATTTAAAAACTGCCACGTAGTGTACTTTCATTGTAAATGTTGAACCAGGTGTGAATAGTACTGTCTTGTGTATAATACTGTGTGTATTGTCTGTATTATTAGAACAATATATGCCTACTGCCTTCAGTGTGTACTTACTAATTTTTACCAACCATCACCGAGAAGCTCTGTCTGTGTAATACCTGTTGTGAGTAGATTTTCCCCAGAATGTATCATTTTGATTGTTGTTGAATGTTTGAAAAATGTATGCTCACTCTTCAAATGAGAGTGTAGATGTAGTGAAAGTAAAACAACCAGTAAATACACGTTCATAATAAGACGCATGGGCATAATGTATACATGGAAATGTGAAGATACTTGTGTGCGTGTGCAGACACAGCTGCCTTCCAGGCATCACTGAGGGAAGGAAAGGCCCTGGCTCTGGAGGAGCAGCTTTCTGATAACAGCAGAGTTTCTGGGAAAGTGATGCCTAAAAAAGTCACAAACAGAAATACAAGTTTCACTTTCAGAGGCGAGCCCAAAGTTGCAGTATCATATAGGAGATTGGGTTACTTTGGTAGGCTACAAGCTGCAAACTTATGATAATGTTAAGTAGATAACAGTGATCTACACACACAGAGTAATATTAAAAGCTGTGTGAACATTCCATTTAGCCGTGCGTATATTGTGGATATCGGCACGGCTGGAATGCAAACTGAGCAATAGAGACAATGGACCGGACCTGTCCCTTGGGGTGGCCTGTAGTGTAGTGGTTAAGGTACATGACTGGGACAAACCAGGTCGGTGGTTCTAATCCCGGTGTAGCCACAATAAGATCCGCACAGCTGTTGGGCCTTTGAGCAAGGCCCTTAACCCTGCATTGCTCCAGGGGAGGATTGTCTCCTGCTTAGTCTAATCAACTGTACGTCGCTCTGGATAAGAGCCTCTGCCAAAAACCAATAATGTAAAGTTGTAGAATTAAATATAAATACCTTTTGTTGAGATTGTAAGCAATGAGTGAGTTGCAATTAATATGAATTATTATTATTGACAATACGACCATGAAGAAAATACAATATTAAAGCAATGTAGAAAGCGTGGCATGGCTACTCATTTTGCTTACCCACAGGTGAAATACAATTATATGGATCGGTCCGGTCACTCAGGAGGAAACATAAGTAACACAATGAACAACAGAATATAGCTAAGTAAACTGGAAACGTGAACAGCCATACTCACCAACCCATTGACAGACCCGGTGGGGCTGTGCTGAACTGCTCTCCCCACTGGGGAGTTCATGGTTGGGAAGAAGCCTGGCCCAAGGGAAGAAGTAAGAACCCTTAAAGACCCTCAAATTAATATGTGGCTAACTGTTTTCATGCACCCATAACCTCACACAGACACACACACATACACACGGGCACACACACACACACACACACCCTACAGCAGCTGCCTTCCAGGCGTCACTGAAGGAAGGAAAGGGCTGCGTCTGGATGAGAATTAAGATCTGCAGCGTTCTGATAGTTTTTTGGAAATTGAAGCCTATAAAAGTCAGATACAGAAATACAAGTTTCACTTTCAGAGACCAGCCCAAGGTAGCAGTATCATATAGGAGATTGGGTTGCTTTTCAACTTTTCATTTGAATACAAGGAAAGTAATTGTCTAAACTTTCAGACAGCGGATTTGTAGTGGACCAAAACTGCTACCACAGCCGTGGAGAAGTAAGTTCATCTCAGATTTGTGTGCAGTCGAGGAAACTTAAAAATAATACATGTAGCCTACAGCACAGAAGACAAAGTAGTGTGGCGTAAAATAATAGATATCACTACCCTATAGGAAAATGTGTTGCTCTTGGTCTTCGATTGAATGTGACATTGAATGTTTTGCCACTGTAGTTTAATGTTATTTCAGTTAATGGATAATGTTTTGTCGCACCCAGGTTTCATTTTCATGTTCTTTTTTTTCTTGTCAGCGATATTAAACTTCCTCTGCACTCGCTCATATTTTATTATGGAAGGTGGTAGAACAAGTTTCCAGTCAGATGAGGCTGCTCAACTTTGCTGAAGTTTGAGTTCGGACAGCGCTGGACAAGAGCTCTAGACAATAATCATGGCCCATACACGGTGAGATAAGTAAAGGTGTCCAATATTCCCAGTTTAATCACACAGGGCCTTCCTTTTGTGCTCTGTGTTTGTGAATGAAACGGGTATGTACCAGATCTGGAATCAATGAAAAACACCAGAAATGTAAGTAAATAGTAAACTAAGAAGGATTCACAGAAGCTGACCACAACTTCTCCACCTCAAGTTTAGCTCTGGAATACATCCGCACCAAAAACTTGCAATTCTCAGGCAGCTTCACATGTCTGCACTAAAGTACAGCTGAATAAAAGGACACAAATTGAATCATTATACCAAATAATTATTTAAATACAGCCAAAAGTTGAAATAGTGCTCTCCGACACACAGGTTGGAGGTAGGAGAAATGGCCAATGTGAGTGAAACAGTGTTGATGTGAATCAACAATGTAAGTTCTTATTGCCTTGCAGGGAGGAACTGGATCAGCTGGCTGCTGGCTACATTTCAGGCACCATGAGCTGTATTCACACGGTGCAGGAGTTCTGCATCATACACTCACAATGGCTCCTACAGAGAGAGACAGAACTGGAGATGATGCGAGACATCAGGGACAGAGCGGAGAAGATCAACCTCACAACTGACCACTACAAAAAATCAAAAACCAAGATGAAGGCCTTCGGGGAGTTTATGTGGAGCAAGATGACCCAGGTAACCGCTGGGAAAAGGGCCCAGGAGCTGGAGAAGGAGCTGGGATGCCTGCTCCAAGACACCTTGAAGGGGCTTGAGAAGCTGACCCTGTTCCTGGAGGCTGTGGAGATGCTGGCTGTCACGTCGCTCTCCGTCTTCGAGGAGGAGAATCCGGTGTGCCAGCTCCCCGAGGGGGTGAGCGCTGATGACGTTCGTTCAGTCATCACCGCCGCCAGGGGAGCCTGTCCGCTTTTGATCCATTTCCAGAGAGACAACGGCAAATTCTTTCTTCCCAGCCTGGTGAACGTGGACCAGCTGGCTTTCCAGCTGGACAAATACTTGAGGGTTTCCCAGGAGCTGTGTGAGAAGCTCCAGAAAAGGTATTTTTAATGTTTCAATCAAATCACAGTGTAACATACTCCCTGATTCCCCAGCAGATCATTGATACCTTCCACTTTTACCTAGCCACTTCACAATGTCATTACAATGTTTTATATTTATTTGATTGTTTATTTATTAATTTATTAAGCATAGAATGCCAAATTAAATGTTGATTATGAGAAAAAATTGTGAGCTGTCCCATTCTGCAAGTGGTGTAAAAACAAAACCCACTGAGTACCAGTTAAATGTTCCTAGAAAAGTTGACTGAGTTGAAGGATGTAAGTTCAACATATAAGTGGAGGGTCAGATGAAATTTCTGACTTTGGCTTCCGGGCGGGACTAAATGTGCCAAAAATGCCCAAATTAAAAATGTCCATGGGTCATATCTCAGCTAATGTTATTAGTAATGTGTTTTATCTTTACACAATGAGGAAGTGCTCTCAGATTACTTTTATTTTTGCACTAAAAATACTATTTAATTTTTGGAAATATACCAACCAAAATAGGTCCCTAAGGAAGGGATACAAAAGTAGATGCATTTGTTCTGAGACCAGATATGAATTCTACATATGAAATACAAATACAAAATACTAATTTCCAAATATATAGGGTGTTTTCCCCTTTTTTGCAGTGATGCATTTTTCATTGTCACACAGGCAAATTTTAAATGGAGTATGAAGCTTCAATTGTCAGGAGGTCTATATCTCACCATTATCTACCAAGACAGAGGCATAGAATGATGTTTGCATGGAATGGCCCTTTTGCATTTGTAGAGTGCAGACTGACTCTAGAATCAGTGAAGGACATTGGATTAGCAGGACAGGACTCACTCACAATTTTCACAGCTGATATTTTCTCTTTTTTTCCAGTTCAGGAATTATATCATTTCTTAATCGGTAAGCAGAAGTATTTCCCTCATTAAATTCACCAGTTGAAGCCTTTCCCCTGTGCATATGTGGATAGATATTGTGTTCTGCATCTTAATGTATACAGACCATATCAGTTATCAGTTTTACATTCTTAAGACGTTGTACATGCAGTATTTAATGTAACACTAATATACATAATTCTTCTCAAATCAAACATTATTTTTGAATCCATTATAGTCACCAAACACGCCTAAATTCATTTGAGACGTCTCATACAGTGCCTGATTTATCTCATTCTTCCTAGGACAAAGAAAGGCCCATGCCCCAATTTGAGCAACGAAGCCATTCAGAACATGTATGAACATTTGACTGACCTGACAAGCATCAGGTAAGTACATCCTGATCCTGACTGAGGTTTAATGTCGACAGAGACATTTTACAGTAAATTCATTGTGTGTGATATGGGTGCAGTTATCACAGGTGATTTGTTTGCTTTGATAACGGCTTGTTCCTGATTTAGTGAGATCATGTAGTGAGATCAAGTGTCAACTGTTTGCATTTATACTTTTCCTAATGGAAAGGTCCATTAACTCCAACCACCCGGGAGTTACTGGGGCGGCCTATAGCATAGTGGTTAAGGTAAATGACTGGGACACGCAAGGTCGGTGGTTCTAATCCCAGTGTAGCCACAATAAGATCCGCACAGCCGTTGGGCCATTGAGCAAGGCCCTTAACCCTGCATTGCTCCAGGGGAGGATTGTCTCCTGCTTAGTCTAATCAACTGTACGTCGCTCTGGATAAGAGCTTATGCCAATAATGTAATAATGTAATGTAACCACCCTGGCACAGATCCATAGCCTTGTGATCATTTATAAATAAGGCTGTGTGTTTGTCACAGAAAATATTGGCTGAAGTCGTAGAGCAGTCACAGCAAATCACTGAAAAACGAAAAAGCGATTTTAATAAATCACTGTGCAGCAGTGGGAAATGATTGAAATTGCACAACTTTTCTGGTCAGTTTCTGGCTGGTTGGAACAAATACATTGACAGCCTGTTGCATTTAGTCTTAAGCTTAATTAAGCTTAGCTTAGCTTATCTTAATTAATTAAGTCCATTATAGAAAGAAAGACCATGAGTTTTAGTTTTTTTGGTTAATCTTTGTCTCATCTATTCATGACACTTTGTTCCAGATCTCTACAGGTTTTTTAATGTACGTTTTTGCTAACTGTAACCTGGCCATTCTATTTTTGAGGGTTGCCAGGGGTTTGCATCTTGTGGTGAGCCCTCTGACATTATATTGACAAAGTCTTCTCTTGATGGTCATCTTTGTCACTGTCCAAATACTTACAGACTGCATTCTATGTAATTAAAGATTGTGAACTTATTTTTTTTATCTGATGCTAATAAATGTAATACAAAGGGAAGTCCTCTTGTTCACAAGAAGGGAGTGGACAAATGATCCAGAGATCATAGTGAAACCTCTCCCCCTCAGATTAGACCGGCACTTCAGGATGACCTACCTGTTCAGGGGATCAGCCCAGCGGTTCATCGACCTGTTCAGCCAGCGCTGCTCCAGGATGCAGCAGTTCCTGGTGGCTCTGGAGGAAAGAGCAGTGCAGCTGGATAGGATGAAGATGGGGGCCAACATCTCCAGTGTGGCGGGCAGCAGTGTAGGCTTTGCGGGAGGCATTGTGTCTATCACGGGCCTGGCTCTGGTCCCTTTCACGGCGGGGGCATCGCTGACCCTTACGATGGTCGGCGTTGGGTTGGGGGTCACCAGTGGCGTGAACAGCTTAGCTACAGGTATCACCGAATTATCGGTCAACACTCACCACGGGAAGAAGATCAAAGAAATCTTCCAGAGCTACTTTGAAGACGTGGAGACTATGCTGGAGTGTCTGGAGCAAGCGGCCAGGTGCATTATACCCAACACAGTGGCAGATGGGCTGGATGTTGCGACACATCTTTTGACTTTAGTCAAAACCACAGGTTTTGTGGCTAAAGGGATAGATGCCTTAGTGGATTGTGCTTCTGCCGTAAAGATGGTCAGAGCCGAAGAGGTGGCATCGATTGCAGTCAAGGTGGTGACTCAGGAAGTCAAAGCTGCCCGAAACGTCCCCAACATGGCGGCCGATCTCACCGATATCGGGCAGTTGGCTAAGGGCACTCCCCTCGCCCTAAGCAAGTCTGTCAGGGTGGGGTTCATCGCCCTCAACTCCATCTTCATGGGCGTGGACCTCTTCTTCATTTGCAAGGACAGCATCAGCCTGGCCAAAGGGGGCAAGAGTGATGTGTCAAAGGTCATCCGCGGGAAGGCCAGTCTGTGGAAGACCGAGCTGGATGCATGGGAGAAGATCCATGGCTCTCTTTGCACTGGGAGATTGAGCTTTGAAAGGAGTGAGGAGGTCCTACAGAGGCCATTTTACACCTAGCTGAAGAATACAGTTAGGCTGTACCAACTACATTGTTGGAAACCTGGGGCCTCATTATTATAACAACCCTACAATCAAATTGTATCTTAAATAGTGGCTTATGCAGAAAACCACAAGTGATTCGTTATTTCTGAAATCCGACTTTGATGTAAATATGAATTTATCTCGATGTAAAGTTTTTACTAGAGGCGAGTTAATTACCTGCTGGTTTTACTGAGGTGCTGCATATTTGCTTTAAGAATAGCATTTTAGCAAAAGAAAATACAATGTGGAGGAAGAGGCACAAGTATTTCACATTTGTAATGTGGAATTTAATATATGTAATATTAAAAGATGTGTGAACATTCCATTTAGCCCTGCGCATATCGTGGATATTGGCACGGCTGGAATCCGGTCCGGCTACACATGCTATGTGGGCAGCTGGTCAATACATTGAACATCTGTTTAATTATGCTTTGGAGTAGGGATGATCTGCTTAGTACCCAAAATAATACATCAGCAGGTTTTTTGAATAGCATTAATAAACATCTTCCAAAGCTTCATTTTAGGTTTCTTAAGAAATTGTAAGCTATGCGACATTGATGTTAAAGTTAAAGTTAAAGTTACATTTTAAATTACATAGGCTACACTTACAATTGTATATAATGTAACATTAGCTGAAATTAAACTTTAATGCAATTAAGACAACACCTGAAATATAGCCTATTATTGCAGCCTATACATAGCTAGCTATGTTTCAATATACTACCTACATAAATAAAATGACACGATGTACGTTGTGGTCTTTTCAAAACCGTTCATCACTTTTATTGCATAGCCTAGCAGACTATATTACAGAAAATTAAAAGACAACATGATTTAGCAAAATATTCTCTGTGATATCATAACTATTCAGCTGGTCCACAGAATGTCTGCTGACGGCATTAACGTTACGCCCTACGGCTCAACTGCGCTGTACTTTCAGTTCAACACCAGCTCATGGCTCATTCATTCATTCGTTCAATGGCTCTTTTGGCTCACTCGTTCGTTCAGTAATTCAATGGATCTTTTGGCTCACTCATTCGTTCAGTCATTCAATGGATCTTTTGGCTCACTCATTCGTTCAGTCATTGAATGGCTCTTTTGACTCACTCAATCAATGGCTCTTCGGCTCTTTGATCACAAACTAGTTCACCGGCTCAGTGGCTCTTCCGTCCTTTCGCTCCTTTTGGTCATTCATTCACTGGCCCCAGTATGGCTCCACGGCTTGCTGACGTAGGTACGTACACTCGTTCATTTGTGGTTGTTTGATTGGCATTTATGAAAGCCTATCGGCTTAATCACAGAATGCTGTCCTGATACCCATTGGACAATGCAAGTCACTAAAAGCACTGTCTGTGGCTAAGGGGGCAGGCTGATCTCAGCGTTTGGGCAGAGAGCCAAACGAAAAATTTGGTTATGGAAACGAGAACCTGTGGTATATCGTGGATATCAGAAACTATTATCAATCCTTGGCCATCTTTTATTCAATTTCTACATGCTTCCATTAGGACAATTGATGACCACAACTATGCGGATGACACTCAATCTTTGTAGTTTCAAAGGGGGGCCTGACAAAAAAAGTGTGAGAACCACTGTATTAAGCACTCCAAGAGTGAAAACAAAACACGATGAGGAAGCTTTTAGTCATTCTGCCTCGTGCATCTCGAATAAACTCCCTGTAGAACTCAAACAGGCCCGAAATCTAAATATATTCAAAACTAGGCTAAATACGTTCATGTTCTGCAGTATCTATGAGTGAACACTGAATCACTCTGATTTACTCTTTTACTTTTTATATCTTATTTTTATTATTTTATTCTTATTTTTATTCTCATTGTATTATATAGGCACTTTTATTTTTTTAAATCTATTCTTTTTGTTCTGTATTTGTATGCTCTTTGTAAAGCACTTTGAATAGTCATTGCTGTATGAAATATGCTATATAAAGAAACTGGCCTTGCCTATTATTATTTATATATGCTCACTGAGCAGTGTAACTACCAATATTTTCTTAAGCTCAAAGTATTAGGGGGAGTGGTTAGCCAAAAGATGAATACGTAATGAAAAGTCAGGTCGCGCCACAAGTATGTAGCCACAAGTATTTCCTAATAAGTCTATGAGAATGTGTAAGCCAATCACAGCAGAAGGGGAAGTGACCAGAGACCAATCAGAAGCAAGTAAACAACTGTGGCGCACCAGGATGGGACGAGACCACGCCTTGAAGAAAGGAGGCGCAGAGGCCTCACAAGCATATATAATGACAGTGTGCCGGGTGGATCGTTGGGTTGTTCTGCAGACACCACGGCTTTTGTAACTTGATTATATCTCATGGAATAAAAGCCCATTATTCAACACTTTGCTGCCAGACTCCTGATTATAAGATAGAGGGAATTTGGACTAACTCTTGTCATTTACATTATTACATTATTGGCATTTGGCAGACGCTCTTATCCAGAGTGACGTACAACAAAGTGCATACCCATAACCAGGGGTAAGTTCGCTGAAAGACCCTAGAGGGAAGTACAATTTCAACTGCTACCTGTACAACAAAGATACATTTTTTTTTTTTTTTTTTAACAAAGAAATAAACAACAGAGCAAAAGTGACCAAAGTTAACTATCCAAACCCTGCTTACCCAGCCAACTAAAAATACCGATACACAAAGCAAGTCACAGAGACAACAATTAAGGTTCACAGGGAGGTAGGGAGGGATGGGGAGAGGTGCTGCTTGAAGAGGTGTGTCTTCAGCTTGCCCTTGAAGGTGGGGAGAGATTCTACAGTTCTGACCTCAACGGGGAGTTCGTTCCACCACTGTGAAGCCAGAACAGACAGTAGTCGTGAGCGTGAGGTGGAGGTTCGGAGAGGGGGAGGTGCCAAGCGGCCTGTGGAGGCTGAACGAAGAGGTCTGGCAGGGGTGTAGGGTCTGATGATTTTTTGTAGATAAGCTGGGGAAGACACCTTAACTGCTTGGAAGGCTAGCACCAATGTTTTGAATTTGATGCGAGCCATGACAGGCAGCCAGTGGAGGGAAGTAAGCAGGGGGGTGACGTGTGAGTATTTGGGAAGGTCTGAAGACCAGACGAGCTGCTGCATTCTGGATAAGTTGGAGGGGTCTGATGGCGGACGCTGGGAGCCAAGAGGGAATTGCAGTAGTCCAGGCGGGACAGAACCATCACTTGGACCAGGAGCTGGGTCGAGTAGGGGGTGAGAAAGGGGCCGATTCTCCGTATGTTGTATAGGAAGAACCTGCAAGACCAGATCACTGCCGCAATGTTATCGGAAAGGGACAGTCTGCTGTCCATCACCACGCCGAGGTTCCTTGCACTGAGTGACGGCATGAGTGTGGTATCCCCGAGGGAAATGGAGAGATCCAGATGAGGAGAGGTATTAGCAGGGATGAATATCATTTCAGTCTTGCCTGGGTTGAGCTTTAGATGGTGGTTGTCCATCCAGCTCTGGATGTCCCTCAGGCAAGCAGAGATACGGGCTGAAACCTGCGTATCAGACGGCGGGAATGAGACGAAGAGTTGGGTATCGTCCGCGTAGCAGTGGTAGGATAGCCCATGTGCAGTGATCACAGGGTCAAGGGAGCGAGTGTAAAGAGAAAAAAGAAGCGGGCCTAGGACTGAGCCCTGGGGAACTCCTGTGGCGAGGGGCCGAGGTGTCGATACCGAACCAGCCCAGGCAACCTGGAAGGAGCGACCAGAGAGGTAGGACTCAATCCAGTCCAGGGCTGTGCCACAGATGCCCGTTGCTGACAGGGCAGACAGGAGGATGGAGTGATCCACAGTGTCGAAGGCAGCAGAGAGATCTAGAAAATGAGGACAGAGGAGAGGGAGGCTGCTCGTGCGGCATGGAGTGACTCACTGACGGAGAGGAGCGCAGTCTCTGTCGAGTGGCCCGATCTGAAGCCAGACTGATGGGGGTCTAGCAGGTTGTTGTTAGAAAAGAAAGAAGAAAGTTGAGTAGAAGCGGCTCGGAAGAAGATATACCGGGCAGTAGTTCTGGATGGTGGAGAGATCCAGAGTAGGCTTTTTTAGCAGCGGAGTGATGTGGGCCCTCTTGGAGGATGCCGGAAAACAGCCGTAAGACAGGGAGGAGTTGACAAGGGAGGTGACAAATGGGAGAATGTCAGGTGTGATAGTTTGGAGAAGAGAAGAGGGGATAGGGTCAAGGGCACAGGTTGTAGGGCGGTGGGAGAGCAGGAGTTGAGAAACATCAGAGTCTGTAAGGGGGGAGAAAGTGGAAAACGAAGGGATGGGCCTAGAGGGGGGGGAAGGGCACAGTGAGGGGGGCGGTGGTTGTCATCTTTGGGGAACCACGACGGTTGCTAAGCAACGGTATTGCTAACGTTAGCTCGCAATAATGTATCCCCACTCCACTAGCTAAGCAAGGTATTAACCTTAGGTAACTTACTAGCAATCCCCACTGCACTAACGTTAGCTTAGCAACGCTATTGCAATAATGTACCCCCACTGCACTAACGTTAGCTAGCTAGCTTGCTAGTTTACGTTACCCCTGACGACACTGACACAATTTGTCTTTGTTGTAGATGTTTATCTGGGCACTGTCAGATAACGTGCAGTTAATTAAATAACTCATAGATTCGTTATGGGTCATAATTTTCTTCGCCGATGTTTGGTGGTCTTCTGCAATGCCGATCACAAAACACAGAACAATAATTTAAAAACTGGCACGTAGTGTCGCTACTTTCATTGCAAATGTTTAACCAGGTGTGAATAGTACTGTCTTCTGTATAATACTGTCTGTATTTTCTGTATTATTAGAACAATGTATGCCTCCTGCCTTCAGTGTGTACCAACAAATTGTTACCAACCATCACCTAGAAGCTCTGTATGTGTAATACCTGTTGTGAGTAGATTTATTTTGATTGTTGTTGAATGTGTTTAAATTGTATGCTCACTCACCAAATGAGAGTGTAGATGTCGTGAAAGTAAAACAACCAAGAAATACACGTTCATAATAAGATGCATGGGTATAATGCATACATGGAAATGTGAAGATACTTATGTTATATTTTGCCTTGTCTGTCTTTTGCAGCATGCAGACAGGTATATGCGTGCTTTTCTGATGTGGCACGCATCTGCCACACAATCAGCGGGGCACGAACCTTTGTGGATTTTATTAGAAATTGTGTTAAAAGGAAGCGAGCACCCGCTGATAACACAGTGATAACACTCCCCCTCGTAGTCTTGTTTTGCAACTAAAAGACAAGGCCGGTAACGTTGTAAAGTCAACTGCATTACTGTGCATGAGAAGTATGTTTGATATGTGGGAGTGACTCAGGGCTTTCCTTGTCTCAGAGACGCCTGGAAGGTGGCAGCTTGTTGAATGTGAAAAATTGCCCAATAAAGTGACACAAGTCACCGCTTTTGAGTTAATGGCAGGGAGGGCTATGACCTTGCCAGGAGACGCCCCTCCACAAGGGATGGAAGATATCGGGTGGGTGACAGGTGGAGACACTTGTCTCAGCTAAAACCTGTTCATTAGGTGGGGTTATGTGCTTTCACTTCTTTTCACTGTTCCAGGAGACAAGTGAGACAGGATCCACAAACAGCAGAGAGAGCTGGGGGCCCTGACCAAGGCCAAACAACAAGAGAAGCAGCGGCAAGGCGCCAGAGTGGCCGTGGGCCTCGTGTCTGCAGTATTCCTGGCTCTCCTGATCGTGGTCGCAGAACTAGGTCTCAGAAGGGCGATTTTAACCGAACCTATTTCTTCTTCTTTCCAAGCGACCCCGCACCGACAATGTGCGCTGCAACTGAAGGCTCAGCTGTGCCGGGCCATGCTCCAAGTCGAGGATGATGACTCCTCCGAAAGGCTGCATGTCATAATCGCCTAAGCCAAGGGAAGGGGGCAAGTGGAGCCAATTTAATAAGCATTTAATGAACTACCTAGAAATGCAGTAATACGTTGTATTTAGTTTGTTTTTGTTTTCTGTCCTTGGGGCGAGCCGGTCCAGGGTGTAGTCGTCCTCAGGATAAGACCGGTACGGGCGTGGTACGACAAAAGGTCCTCCATGCGCATGTGTGTCCTCAGACACCTGGTGAAGACACCCCTTTCCCCTTCCCACCTGAGCATGACAACAGGGAGCCCACCTCTGCCCAGCCGGACATTGTGTTTGCTGGGAGGGGGGACTGAGGGGCCATGCACAAAGGACTTAATAAAACCATTGAGCTAAGTACCATATTTCTTACCTCCCCCAGTGTTTCTGCCTCCACTACATGCACTGGCAAGCTATTCCACACATTGACCACTCGCTGTGTGAAAAAAACCTAATATCTGTGTGGAATTTATCCTTTGCCTCTATGTCCTTCTTATAGTGTGGTCCCAAGAACTGCACACAGTACTCCAAGTGTGGTCTAACAGGAGTAGGTTAGGTGAGTATAACTTCCTTGGACTTATAATAAAGTCAAGGACATTGGGTGTCTGATATGCTGGTACAGCTGGTTTCTCCAAAACTCTTAATGATTCATGCCAGAAGTGTATCTATATGTAAGTGGCTTATAATCAATATATCACATGTACGCTGCTTGTTATCCAATCAAATGAACCTAGAACATTAATTACAGCTCAGCTAATGAAAACGCAAGAAACCACAGTGACAACTGTTGAAATGAAAGCAAAGAATGCAATGTACATTTACTCACTTAAAAGAGAATATTAATCAAATGTTTAGTATGTCTGTATATTAGAAAATAATATTAGAAGAGAATATTAATCAAATGTTTATTATGTCTGTATATTTTCAACGATTTTCTGCTGATAAGTTTGTGTTAGAAGTGCATAAGTGACCCATGTGTAATCTAAAGTTGAGTAAAATAATTAATATGAAGTGGAAAGTACCAAAAATGATTATTATGCTGCAAAAAGTACCAAAAATGATCTATAGGTCATAGAAAGTTCTGGAAAACACTATATAGTGAATAGCACCCTGTTTTACATGTTTCCCATGTTAATGATTCCAGTTTGTTAGAAGAAACAGCCTACAAAGCAAGGTGTATGTAATAAAATCCTTTTTTGTTTTGGAAATCAATAGGGCGATTCTTTAGTAAAATCATATGGAATATATTCCTATAAATGTTTTTTCTCATGAATGTTTCTGCCTACATATTTACAGTGCTTGTCATATCCACTCAAGTCAGAAAATAAAGTCCAATGTAATGTAATAAGTATGAAATTATTTGCCTGTCTTTCAGAGAAATATATTTTGTACTGGAACGTTAATTTCTGTATTTAATTTTAGACTGTTAAGAATGTAGTTTATTTGGATTTCACCAACTGGGTAAGCAAAATCAGTAGCCATGCTACTCTTTCGAAATTGCTGCAATATTCTTACACTCAATAAAGTGAAAACATTTTTTTTTTAGTTTAAAAAATGTAGTTATTAAAAAAGTCAGTCAAATGCTGAATGTAATAAAATGGTAATCTGAAATGTCGATGTTGTAGTGTCGGGGACTGGCGGAGAGCCAAGAGCAACTAAGGGTAATCCCTTATAGAATGTAAAAGGAATAAAATAAAAGGACTACTGGAAAATAAAGCAACCCTTAAAAACCAGGGCCAAAAAAACCCCATGTAAAATATGCGTGTGGGCCTTTAAAACCAATGGGTTGGTTTCACAGAGAAAGATTAGCCGTAATCCCGGATTTAATTCAGTTTTGTATGGAGAATCTCCTTTTAAAATAAAATTAGGTGAAACTGGCCCTATATGACTGGCCCCGTTAGCATAGGAGCTAGTCTTACTCTGAAATTACGCCTTGAAATTACGCCTTGAAATTACGCCTTGAAATTACGCCATGAAATTACGCCTTGAAATTACGCCTTGAAATTACGCCATGAAATTACTAAATTAAAACCAATGGAACATTGGTTTTCCTGTAGTTCATAACACCACTGTTCACTCTGTTTCACAAAGCAGGATTACGGAGTTAGCTGGTAAAACCCAGAATCCTCATAAATCTGAGACACGGATTGAAGTGAAAGGAACTGCCAGTGTTACTTCTTTATCACACACTGGTATCTCTTTCCCCCATTTTATGCTGCCCGGCTTCTGCTCTTTTCCAATTTTACCACTTTTACCATCCATAACCATAACGTTAATGGCATTTGGCAGACGCTCTTATCCAGAGCGACGTACAGTTGATTAGAATAAGTAGGAGACAATCCTCCCCTCGAGCAATGCAGGGATAAGGGCTTTGCCCAAGGACCCAACGGCTGTGCAGATCTTTTTGTGGCTACACCAGGGATCGAACCATGACATTACATTATTGGCATTTGGCAGACGCTCTTATCCAGAGCGACGTACAGTTGAGTAGACTAAGCAGGCGACAATCCTCCCCTGGAGCTATGCAGGGTTAAAGGCCTTGCTCAAGGGCCCAGCGGCTGTGCGGATCTTATTGTGGCTACACCGGGATTCGAACCACCGACCTTCTGGTTCCCAGTCATTGACCTTCATCCACTAACCATCCACTAATCATTGTTCTGTTTCTGCCCTCCTCCCACTGCTTTGAGCTCCGAACTGGAGCATAATTATTATTTGTATAATTATTAATTTAATATATTAATTTAATTTATTTATATACTGCATATAACATTACTGTCAAACTCACTGTTTGCCCAGTGCTGGCCAGAAGCAGATGGGCTCCCCCTCTGAGCTTGGTTCTGCTCAAGGTTTCTTCCTGTTAGTCGGGGAGTTTCTCCTTGCCACTGTCACCGTAGTCTTGCTCTAAGGGGGGTTTTAGGCCTGGGCTCTTTGTAAAACTGCTTTGTGACAATCTTTTAATGTAAAAAGCGCTATACAAATGAAATTGAACTGATACTCAATCTCACCAGTGTGGGTGCACGCTTTTGTTCCAACCAAGAAGTTCCTCACCTGTTTCTACTGATCAAGGTCCTTAGCAGAGCCTCTAATGCAGGGGTCGGCAACCCTGGTCCTGGAGAGCCACAGGGTGTGCTGGCGTTCGCCTCCACCTTAAAATTAGCAACCGATTCAGACCCAAGAAACCAGGTGAGGTGAGTTAACTGTGTAATCAACGGCTTTCATTGATGAATTAATGCCAAGTAACAACGAAAGCCAGCACACCCTGTGGCTCTCAAGGACCTGGGTTGCTGACCCCTGCTCTAATGGTTGACTAGTAGAATTGGGTGTGTAACTGCTTGGTTGGAACAAAAGCCTGCGTCCACACCGGTGCTCAAAAGTATCAACAGATAGGGACGATATACCGCCCCTTGGCCACTAGAGGGAGCTGATTCCCCTTTAATGAGAACCACTTTTCCGTTGTCACCGACGGACTGAGAGCGGGAGAGGCGACGGACAGAACCACAGAAGACGCTCACCTGGCGACCCACTCACGTTCGCATTTTAGGGGCATTTCGTCTTGGGTGGAACTAATGCAGGTGTATGGTTCGAGTTAGAACAATCTATAAATCTGCCTCATCACCAAGACGGTAAAAGTCACCCTCTGCTAATATATGCATCCCCCACTCATTTTTGACAGCAAATCGAAAATACTTCGACTCATATATTGTTGTTAATTCTGCGAATTGTACCAATTTAAAGTAAAAATCACGTATTGGTTTTTCGAGGTGGCTATTTCTATCACATAGACAAAGATTTGATGTTTTTAATAATTTATTTTGACCTCATCATCATATTGCTAGTTGGAGATCCGTATGATTCAGTGCGCATGCTTAAGCTTTTTTAAGGTGCGCCCGGAAGAAAGTTACGACAGCGTGTATGGCTAATATGCCATCGAGATGATAAGAAAATGGTTTAACTAATTTAAATTAAACATTTCGGCATGTCATGATCTCATTTATTGCGTTTATTTGTTTATAGTCGTTGCATTATTAAATACTTTATTGCTATCCATTTTAATTATCCTATATAAATTGCACGGGTTGCATCGGTTTTAACTTTAACTTTAACTTGACAACTTAAATTAAACTTGTAATTTATCCTGCCGACATCTCTTACGGTCCTATATATGGCATGGCACTATTAATAAGAGATTTATTTAAAAACGTATGAAGAACTTCTAAAGAAGAGTGCATTGGAATAGCTCTTTCTTGATACCAAATAAAACGTCCTTTAATCGTTTTTTGTCCCGTTCTTTGAAATGTAATTATTCAACATCCAGATTGTGAAACAATACGTCAGTATATCAACTGTCAGTTATCCCATGAACATCATGGTGTTGGTATATATTTGTATTACGCTGTTTTGTTAAAATGCCCATTTGTGCTGCTTAAACTCGGGGATACACCCTTTTCCAGGTAAGTCCAGGCCTACTTTTAGAGAATTCACTCTACAGTTGAGCTAATTGGTCCCTACAATGGTAGGCTAATCGTATACGTCCCCCATAGTAGCGAGGGGTGATATAATAAGTTACATAGTGTTTCTTACCTAGCTTGTGCATAGGCACAGCATTGCATTTTTATATTATTGTATTGGCCAGTACTGCACTTATGCGCTTTGCCATCCCTGTACATAGGATCTCCGAGATCGCCGTCGCTGTTGTGTAATTACCGTTTTCTTTTAGGGGTATCTGATTTGGTTGGCTGTAAAATAGCTGCCAGGTGATACTTTTCTCAATATCGGAGTGTTATTTGCAATCTGTGAACCGTTCTCAATCTCAGCAGTATGAAACTATAAAAATATTTGTAACGTATATATTTTGACATAGTTCTGCATGCATCTATCTTATATTGTATAAAAAGAAAAAATGAAAAAATGACTGTGTACATGGGGCACATTCCAAAGGTATTTTTTAAAATACATAGTTTACATAAAAATTTTATTGAGATTTCGATTTAAGGCTTCACGATGATCCAATCTGTTTTGCTTTAGAATTTAAAGTATGAATTGTATCACATTTCCTTTTTGAATTATTTAAAGTTTGGTTTCGTCTTTAACGATTGATATGATTTATATATATGAATATGTAATTTCCCATAAATTATTAATACATTCACAATGTACCAAATGTTATATTTCCATATCTTTTTCCATCATAAAGTATAACAAATCCTTCCCAAACCTTGCAATTATCTGGTTTACAGGATAAATGCGATTAATAATTTTCTCGGACCTTATTGGTAACACAAGATACATTTTATGAAACGTCTTTCCAATGTAGCCTATATTTTTATTATGTGAATTCCAAAAACTCTTTACCATATGTGTTGTAGGGTTTTGGCACATTTTTGCAAAGGGAATTATCAAAACATGTTTCGTCTTGTGAATCTTAAATCGCAATTTGGCTTTAAATCAAAGATGCCATTATTTCCCAAGAATTTAATAAGTCCCGATGGCATAGCATCATATGCAATTGCATATTCTTTAATAGGTACTGGACTTTTGTATTTCTATAATTTCTGAATAAGTACTAAATAAATGGCCATTGTTATGAATCAATTGTGTTACCAATAACATGACATTCTTAACCGAATTATCAAAATAAAATGTTATTTTATATAGATATATCTTTGTTATACCGAATTAAACATCTATGAAGGGGAAGATTGCGGATATACACGATTAACCAAGACAACAGTGCTTGTTTATGAAAATCGAATAACTTCATAGGGACTGTAACATCAAAATCGGTACCAGGAAAACATTATATGGCACCAACATCATTGGCAATTCTAGGATGTACCCTGTACCAAGTACCATGATTTGTATTTTGATCTAATATAATTCTGAATCCATTGGACAAAAATACATTTAACCTTGGCGATATGAGTTACATCGCATGTTTTTACTCATATACTAGGGGTTTAATTCCTAAACATGAGATTTGATCTTTGCGCAATTCTACCATACCACTAGGTTTGTCTTTTAAAGCAAATAATTCACATGTTTTATGTTAATGATAAGTCTTGATAATAAAGACTATCAAGACATTCCAATGCTAATTTTAATTGTTTTTCATGTCTTACAAAGATGGTTGTCTGCCAATTTTTTTTTCGTTTGCCAAAATTAAATGAGCATTTAATTTCTTGATCAAATAAATGAATACCCTGAAAAGGTATTTTTCAACATGAAACAACATCTAATACAAATAGGAGAGAAGCTTGCTTTGTTCCTTTGTATATGAAATCTACGAGTGGTCCCATAAGGGCAATTAATAAAAAATTAAAAAAACCATTTAGGCAGAATTTTGTCTCCTTTGCTGCCTGGGTTCCCGTTACACTAGAAAAACAAAACTTCAAATTCCCATGATGAACACGGGGTGGCATAGTCGGTGCTACGCTCTGACACACACAAGAGGGCGGGTAATGTTGATGCCCCTTTCTGGACTGAAAGGAAAACCTTTTTTTTTTTTAGTTTGGAATAAGCAGAAGCACTGATTTCATCTGTTAGTTTTTGTGCAGGATTGTGTCAAAAAAGATGACCGTAGCGTGTTGCCCATTCAGCTTTCAATGATTCTGGATCTGATCCCATTAGGGAGTGGCACTCCTAACCCTAACCCTGCTTCTGACTGCTTATGAAGGGCACTTAAACTGGTAAAACGATCATCACAAAAATAACATTGAACATATTAATTCTATATCATTTCATAACATGACATAGGTCGCACAATGAAACAACAGTTTTGGGAGCATTCCACTGAGGTGGCAGAATACGAGCACTGTCTTTTCATCAAATCTTGCTGACCCTGCGTCAACAATGTTAAACACACTCTGTTTCCTTTTGGGGGTCTGCGGAGAGGCGCACTTATGTAAAATACCCAACAGTATAAAAGTTAGAAACCGAAATCTAAGATTGATGTACAGTCCAATTGTGCGAGGAAACTTTCTTCCAATATCTTACATGGGACAGTCAATGTTTTGCATAGGAGACAATGCTTATTCTACAATAGTGCAGTGTGACATAAGTAATAAGTAATAACATCAGTAACCTCTAGGAGATTTGATTGCTTTTCAACTTTTCATTTGAATACAAGAAGAGGAATGAAAGGAAAGTAAGTGCCTAAACTTTCAGACCGCGAATGGACCGAAACTGCTACCACAGCCGTGTTGTTGCCGAGAGTGCCGTCGGAGAAGTAAGTTCATCTCAGATTTGCGTGTAGTCGAGGAAACTCTTCCAATTATATATTTTATAAAATAATGAATGTAGGCTACAGCAAGACAATGTCGTGTGGCAGAAAATAAGAGATAGCACTACCCTTCAGGAAAATATGTTGGTAATGGTCTTCGATTGAATGTGACATTGAAAGTTTTCGTGTTTTTGCAACTGTAGTTTAATGTTTGTAACGGATAATGTTTGTTTTGTCGCACCTATGGTTTCATTTTCTTTTTTTTCGTGTGTGTGTGTGTGTGTGTGTGTGTGTGTGTGTGTGTGTGTGTGTGTGTGTGTGTGTGTAAAAATGCTTCTGAAAAGGAGTCTTTATTGAAAAACAACTACAATAATAATAATAATAATAATAATAATTGAATGTATCCATTATTAAAAAATTAAAGACTCATTATTAAAGACTATTTAAATACCATTTGTGAGCAGGCTAATTAATACATCGTTTTTCAAAGCAATTTGAATACAAATTCCAGAGATTAACTATTATTTCATTGCATTTGTACTTTAAAAATATTTAAGTATTTATAAATGCCTTCCAATGAAAAACAACAGAAACGTAACTGAATAGTTAACTGAGAAGTATTCGCAGAAGCTGACCGCAGCCTCTCAACGTGTTTAAGGTTTAACGTACGGGCCAAGACTTGCCATTCTCAGGCAGCTTCACATGTCTGTACTAAAGTACAGCTGAATGACACAAATTGTGAATCAGTTTGCCATATAATTATTTAAATACAGCCTAAAGTTAATACAGTGGTTGAAGGTATGAGAACTGGCCAATGTAACTGAAACAGTGTCAATGTGAAAACGAAGATCTAAGTTCTTATTTCCTTGCAGACAGGAACTGGATCAGCTGGCTACATTTCAGCTGTATTCACACGGTGCAGGAGTTCTGCGATGAGCGTTGAAGTCGCCCAGCAGAACTATGGAGTCTCCGGGTGGCACCCTTTCCAGGATGCCGCCCAGTGACTCCAACAAGGCCGGATACTCTCAACTGCCGTTTGGTGCATGAGCACAAATGACAGTCAGAGCTTTCCCCCCAGCGACACGTAGTCGCAGAGAGGCAACCCTCTCGTTCCCCGGGTGGAACTGCAACACAGTGGCGCTCAGCCGGTGGCTCAACTACTCCCCCCACTGGGGAGCTCATGGTTGGGAAGAAGCCTGGCCCAAGGAAAGAAGTAAGAACCCTTACAGACCCTCAAATTAATATCCGGCTAACTGGTTTTCATGCACCATAACCCCACCCCCCGCCCCTAACCCGTAGACCATCTCACAGTTTCTAATCCCTTCTCCTACCCAACACACCCTACAAGGAGAATGTACATACTGACATTATATAGCAAATACCTGATTTGATGATTAATGATTACACTGCTCACGTCTGCCTTGTCTTTGTGTATGGAGAATAAGTGTTATGATTACATAAGTGTGTTCGTCTGAGCAATAGTCTGTTTTTATGATTAATGGATTTACCTGTATTTTCATTTCTGCAACACCCATCACAAAACACAGAACAAGAATTTAAAAACTGCCACGTAGTGTACTTTCATTGTAAATGTTTAACCAGGTGTGAATAGTATCGTCGTGTGTATAATACTGTCTGGATTGTCTGTATTATGAGAACAAGGTATACCTACTGCCTTCAGTGTGTACTAACAAATTGTTACCAACCATCACCTAAAAGCTCTACCTGTTGTGAGTAGATTTTCCCCAGAATGTATCATTTTGATTGTTGCTCAATGTTTGAAAAATGTATGCTCACTCTCCAAATGAGAGTGTAGATGTAGTGAAAGTAAAACAACCAGTAAATACACGTTCATAATAAGATGCATAGGCATAATGTATACATGGAAATGTGAAGATCCGTGTGCGCTTGTGCAGACACAGGCATACACACAGCGCTTTGGATAAAGGCGCTATATAAATGCCAACCATTTTCCATTTACCATTTAAAGTCAACTGCATTACTGTGCATGAGAAGTATGTTTGATATGTGGGAGTGACTCTGGGCTTTCCTCCTCACAGAGACGCCTGGAAGGTGGTGGCTTTTAGAACAATAAAAATGAATTCAAATACATTACACGGCCTGCAAAGAGGTATGCACAGATGATCTGTGGTTGGCTGAGCTGAACTCGCTGGCCGACCGGCTGTTTGCAGTTTTGGGGGCAGCAGCTGCCTTCTAGCCGTCACTGAGGGAAGGAAAGTACCTTGGGCTGGCTCTGGAGGAGCGGCTCTCTGATAACAGAGTTTCTCAGAAATTAAAACCTAAAAAAGTAAATAACAGAAATACAAGTTTCACTTTCAGAGACCAGCCCAAAGTAGCAGTATCATATAGGTGATTGCGTTACTTTGGTAGGCTCCTAGCAGCGAGATGATGATAATGTTAAGTATATAACGGTGATCTACACACACAGAGTGATATTAAAAGATGTGTGAACATTCCATTTAGCCGTGCGTATATTTTGGATATCGGCACGGCTGGAACGCAAACTGAGCAATAGAGACAATGGACCGGACATTTCCATTGGGGCGGCCTGTAGCGTAGTGGTTAAGGTAAATGACTGGAACGCACCAGGTCGGTGGTTCTAATCCCGGTGTAGCCACAAAAAGTTCCGCACCGCCATTGGGCCCTTGAGCAAGGCCCTTAACCCTGCATTGTTCCAGGGGAGGATTGTCTCCTGCTAAGTTTAATCAACAGTCTGTTGCTGTGGATAAGAGCCTGTTGCAATTAATATGAATTATTATTATTATTGACAACATGACCATGATGAAAATACAATATTAAAGCAATGTAGAAAGAGTGGCATGGCTACTCATTTTGTTTACCCACAGGTAAAATAAAATGATATGGATCGGTCCGGTCACTCAGGAGGAAACATAAGTAACACAATGAGCAACAGAACATAACTAAGTAAACTGGAGATGTAAACAGCCATACTCACTAACCCATTGACAGACCTGGTGGGGCTGTGCTGAACTGCTGAGTTCATGGTTGGGAAGAAGCTTGGCCCAAGAGAAGAAGTAAGAACCTTAAAGACTAAAAACTAATATCCGGCAAACTGGTTTTCATGCACCATAACCTCACCCCCCGCCCCTAACCCGTAGACTATCTCATTGTTTTTATGATTTTATAGGATTGGGCCTATTTGATCATCTGATTTTCGAATTAATTAGAATAATTTAGAATACTGCAACACGCAAATGTATGACTGAACTGCTTACCTAGCCAAACAAAACTAGCAAATGTAATTTTATGGAGGCACCTGTATTTTTATTTTTACAACCACCATCACTGCATTCAGTGCATACTAACAAATTGTTACCAACCATCACCTAGAAGCTCTGTCTGTGTAATACCTGTTGAGAGTTGCTCACTGAGCACTTTAACTACCAATATTTTCTCAAGCTCAAAGTATTAGGGGGAGTGGTTAGCCAAAAGATGAATATGTAATGAAAAGTCAGGTTACTTATTAGAAGTCGCGCCACAAATATTTCCTAATAAGTCTATGAGAATGTGTAAGCCAATCACAGCAGAAGGGGAAGTGACCAGAGACCAATCAGAAGCAAGTAAACAACTATGGCGCACCAGGATGGGACGAGACCACGCCTTGAAGAAAGGAGACGCAGAGGCCTCACAAGCATATATAATGACAGTGTGCCGGGTGGATCGTTGGGTTGTTCTGCAGACACCACGGCTTTTGTAACTTGATTATATCTCATGGAATGAAATCCCATTATTCAAAACTTTGCTGCCAGACTCTTGATTATAAGATTTTGAAGGGAATTTGGACTTACTCTTGTCATCTTTGGGGAACCATGACAGTTGCTACGCAACGGTATTGCTAACGTTAGCTAGCAATAATGTATCCCCACTCCACTAGCTAAGCAAGGTATTAACCTTAGGTAACTTACTAGCAATCCCCACTGAACAAACATTAGCTTAGCAATGCTATTGCAATAATATTTCCCCACTGCACTAATGTTAGCTAGCTAGCTTGCTAGTTTACGTTACACCTGACGACACTGACACACAAGTAATTTGTCTTTGTTGTAGACGTTTATCTGGGCACTGTCAGATAACGTGCAGTTAATGAAATAACTCATAGAGTCGTTATGGGTCATCATTTTCGCCAAGGTTTGGTGGTCTTGCTGGTATTTCGATATGTGGATGTTGCCTTAGTTATTTATTTTGTTCCTTTCCTACTCCTTTACAAATCCCTGAGAAGGTCATAGGTCACTTTAAAATCACTCATTTTGTTTGACTTTGCTAGGCTACTAACAGCAAAATAATGGCAACGTGAGGTTCATTTTGGTTACAAAGTAGAGAATGATCTATTTTGGGGATTGGACCCCTGAAACTAATTAACGGAAACAAACCGAATAGTCCAAATATAAGCTTTAATTTCAGAATAAAAGTAATGAACATGAAGAATTCACAACAATCTACAAAGGCGGATTAATACTAAAAGATGTGGGAAGATTCCATTTGGCCGTGCGTATATCATGGACATTGGCACGGCTGGAACGCAAACTGACCAATGTAGAAAGAGTGGCATGGCTACTCATTTTGCTTACCCACAGGTGAGATACAATTATACAACGGATCGGTCCGGCCACTCAGAAGGAAACATAAGTAACACAATGAACAACAGAACATAGCTAAGCAAACTGGAGATGTAAACAGCCATACTCACCAACCCATTGACAGACCTGGTGGGGCTGTGCTGAACTGCTCCCCCCACTGGGGAGCTCATGGTTGGGAAGAAGCCTGGCCCAAGGGAAGAAGTAAGAACCCTTAAAGACCCTCAAACTAATATCGGGCTAACTGGTTTTCATGCACCATAACCTCACCCCCCGCCCCTAACCCGTAGACCATCTCACAGTTTCTAATCCCTTCTCCTCCCCAACACACCCTACAAGGAGAATGCGCATACTGACTGTCACAGACTGAGCGGTGATGCTTACGCAGCGCATAGCGCACAGGCAGCCGTTTACCGGCAAAGGTTGTAATTTATATTCCATTCAAAACGTTCGTTCCAAATTCACTTATTTCCATATCTCATTCACTATCTACTTTCAAGAAACCCAACTGTTCACACTGGCTGTTGAAAACATTCTCATTTATTGGTTAAACTTTACAATTACATCACCATATTCACTTTACTCACCACCGTACCGCCTCGCACCATTGATTCCCTTACCTGTTGTTGACACCCCCTTTAAGAGGATTGGGGTAGATATAGTTGGTCCCCTGGAAAGGAGCAAATCAGGGAACAGGTTTATTTTGGTAATTTGTGATTATGCCACCAGGTACCCTGAAGCCTTCCCGCTAAGAATAGTCACAGTGAAACAGGTTGCCACTGCTATGTTACAACTCTTCTCTAGGGTCGGGATTCCTCATGAAGTATTAACAGATCAGGGCCCCACCTTCATGAGTAAAACCCTTAGGCAGGTCTATGATCTGTTAGGTATCAGGAGAATCAGAACCACTCCTTACCACCCACAGACTGATGGACTTGTCGAGTGTTTCAATCAGACCCTAATGACCATGCTCAGGAAGTCTGTGACTGACACTGGAAAGGATTGGGTCCAGTGGCTACCCTACCTGTTGTTTGCATACAGAGAGGTCCCCCAGGCGTCAACAGGATTCTCACCCTTCGAGCTGCTGTATGCACATCCGGTCCGTGGCCCACTGGATGTTCTGAAGGAGACCTGGGAAGGAGAGACCTCAGGCAAGACGGATATCATCTCCTACGTCCTGAAGATGAGGGAGAAGCCGGAAGCTGCAACCGCCATGGCTCAGGAGAACCTCCAGAAAGCCCAAGAAAAGCAGAAGGCATGGTATGACCGATCCGCCCGTGCACTCTGTTTCCAACCCGGTGACAAGGTCCTGCTGTTGTTACCCAGCTCGGACAACAAACTGCTGGCAAAATGGCAGGGGCCCTACACTGTGACCCGGAAGATGGGACAGGTGACGTATGAGGTGCACATGCCAGACTGCCGCAAGAAGCACCAGGTGTTCCATGTCAACATGCTGAAAAAGTGGAGTGAGAGGCCGGAGCCACAATGGCAGCCGCAGCTGGACGTGTCTGCAATGCTGATCCGAGCGGTCGAGGAGGAGTACAGCGAGCAGTACTTACCTGGTCGTGAAGGGGAGAGCAAGCTTGACCTGAGTCATCTGCCAGAGGATCGTCAGCGTGAGCTCTGCCACATCCTGCCAGAGGGCCTCTTCACGGAGCGACCAGGACGAACTGAGCTGGTGGAGCACCGGATTGTGCTGAAGGATGAGGGGCCAGTGAGACAGCCATCCTACAGAGTTCCAGAGCGCCTGCTGCCTGTCCTAAAGGAGGATCTGGACATGATGCTGGAGCTGGGGGCCATTGACCCATCCTTCAGCGAGTGGAGCAGCCCCATCATACTGGTCCCCAAAAAGGATGGCAGCCTGCGATTCTGCCTGGACTTCAGGAAGGTCAACACCCAGGCAAAGTTCGACCCATACCCTATGCCAAGGGTCGATGACCTGGTCGAGCGCTTGGGTAAGGCCAAGTACCTGCGCACCCTCGACCTTTGTAAAGGCTATTGGCAGGTGCCATTGGCTGAGGGCAGTAAGGAACTGACTGCCTTAAGGACACCTTTTGGGCACTTCCAGTTCACTTGCATGGGGCACCGGCGAGTTTCCAAAGGCTAATGGACAGAGTCCTCAGGGGGACTGAGGACTTTTCTGCCGCCTACCTTGATGACATAGTCATTTACAGTTCCAGCTGGGAGGCACATTTGCAGCATCTACAGCAGGTCCTATCCTTGGTGAAGGAGGCGGGCCTCACCATCCACCCAGACAAGTGTGCTTTGGCCAAGGAGGAGACCTCATACCTTGGCTATGTGCTGGGCCGAGGTGTCATCCGCCCACAGGTGGGGAAGGTGGAGGCCATCATGGCCGCCGAGCACCCTACCACCAAGAAGCAGGGACGCTCATTTTTAGGGCTGTTCGGTTGGTACAGACGCTTTATTCAGAACTTCTCCGAGAAGGCTGCTGTACTGACCGAGCTGACCCGCAAATGCCAGCCAAACAAGGTGGAATGGACTGTGGAGTGCTTTTAAAGACTTGAAGGACTCCTTATGCCAGGAGCCTGTGCTCCTCAGCCCAGACTTTGAAAAGCCTTTTACGGTTCAGACTGATGCTTCTGAGCATGGTCTGGGTGCTGTCCTTTTGCAAGGGGACAATGGACAGCTCCGACCAGTGGCTTACATCAGCCGTAAGTTGGGAGTTGGGAGCGCAACTACTCTACGGTGGAGAAGGAATGCCTAGCCATCAAGTAGGCACTGGACTCTTTTAAATATTATTTGCTGGGGCGCAGGTTTACTTTAGAGACTGATCACAGGGCTTTGTCTTGGCTGGGGCGAATGAGGGACTCTAACGCCAGGATCACAAGATGGTTCTTGGCAATTCAGCCATTTGATTTTGCAATATTATATCGAGTGGGGAAAATTAACTGTACTGCTGATTTTCTATCAAGGATGCCACAGGTGGCATCTCCAGAAGAGGGGGGAAATGTCACAGACTGAGCGGTGATGCTTACGCAGCGCATAGCGCACAGGCAGCCATTTACCGGCAAAGGTTGTAATTTATATTCCGTTAAAAACGTTCGTTCCAAATTCACTTATTTCCATATCTCATCTGCATTCACTATCTACTTTCAAGAAACCCAACTGTACACACTGGCTGTTGAAAACATTCTCATTTATTGGTTAAACTTTACAATTACATCACCATATTCACTTTACTCACCACCGTACCGCCTCGCACTTTACTTCCGGGTTGGGAAACCGAGGGACTGTACCACTGGGGGTAAAAGTAGAGGGGTTTCCCGGGGTGATGTTGGGTTTGCCTATTTTGCAAGGGGTGTTTTGATATTCTTTGGATGAATGGGGTTTGTGCTTGTTTAAAAGTTATTTTGAGGAAAGGAAATGGTTTTGGGCTTTTGTTTATTTTGTGTTTGTTTCGTTGAATTATTATTTTGTTATAGAGATTTGATTAGGAAAATAATTGATTTATGTTAGACAGTGGTGCTGTCCAGTGGGTGGGGCTACAGCCATTCCTAGGCTGTATTAGGCCCCATGACCGGGAGTTTTGAGGGAGAGGTGGACAAGGTAGCATGGAGGAAAATTGTTGTCACACAGGGTCTAAGGAGATATAGCCTGGTGATTTTATATGCCTGTTTATTTTCATTCTCGGTCAGTTTTTGATTTTGCATTTTTGAATGTTTTTACACTGTAAATATTTGCACAAAATTGGAAAAATATAAAAATAACACTTGTGAAAATCACTTGGCCTCTTCTGTCCACTCCGCCGCCGTTCATCCTGTCACACTGACATTATATAGCAAATACCTGATTTGATGATTAATGATTACACTGCTCTCGTCTGCCTTGTCTTTGTATATGGACAATAAGTGTTATGGTTACAAAAGGGTGTTTGTTTGAGTAACAGTCTGTTTTTATGATTAATGGGTGTACCTGTATTTTCATTTTTGCAGCGCCCATCACAAAACACAGAGCAAGAATTTAAAAACTGCCACGTAGTGTATTTTCATTGCAAATGTTTAACCAGGTGTGAATAGTACTGTCTTGTGTATAATACTGTGTGTATTGTCTGTATTATTAGAACAATATATGCCTACTGCCTTCAGTGTGTACTAACAAATTGTTACCAACCATCACCTAGAAGCACTGTATGTGTAATACCTGTTGTGAGTAGATTTTCCCCAGAATGTATCATTTTGATTGTTGCTGAATGTTTGAAAAATGTATGCTCACTCTCCAAATGAGTGTAGATGTAGTGAAAGTAAAACAACCAGTAAATACACGTTCATAATAAGATGCATAGGCATAATGTATACATGGAAATGTGAAGATCCGTGTGCACTTGTGCAGACACAGGCACACACACACAGCGCTTTGGATAAAGGCGCTATATAAATGTCAACCATTTTCCATTTGCCATTTAAAGTCAACTGCATTACTGTGCATGAGAAGTATGTTTGATATGTGGGAGTGACTCTGGGCTTTCCTCCTCACAGAGACGCCTGGAAGGTGGTGGCTTTTAGAACAATGAAAATGAATTCAAATACATTACACGGCCTGCAAAGAGGTATGTACAGATGATCTGTGGTTGGCTGAGCTGAACCCGCTGGCCGACCGACTGTTTGCAGTGTTGGGGGCAGCAGCTGCCTTCTAGCCGTCACTGAGGGAAGGAAAGTACCTTGGGCTGGCTCTGGAGGAGCGGCTCTCTGATAACAGCAGAGTTTCTCAGAAATTAAAACGTAAAAAAGTAAATAACAGAAATACAAGTTTCACTTTCAGAGACCAGCCCAAAGTAGCAGTATCATATAGGTGATTGCGTTACTTTAGTAGGCTCCTAGCAGCGAGATGATGATAATGTTAAGTATATAACGGTGATCTACACACACAGAGTGATATTAAAAGATGTGTGAACATTCCATTTAGCCGTGCGTATATTTTGGATATCGGCACGGCTGGAACGCAAACTGAGCAATAGAGACAATGGACCGGACATTTCCATTGGGGCGGCCTGTAGCGTAGTGGTTAAGGTAAATGACTGGAACGCACCAGGTCGGTGGTTCTAATCCCGGTGTAGCCACAAAAAGTTCCGCACCGCCATTGGGCCCTTGAGCAAGGCCCTTAACCCTGCATTGTTCCAGGGGAGGATTGTCTCCTGCTAAGTTTAATCAACAGTCTGTTGCTGTGGATAAGAGCCTGTTGCAATTAATATGAATTATTATTATTATTGACAACATGACCATGATGAAAATACAATATTAAAGCAATGTAGAAAGAGTGGCATGGCTACTCATTTTGTTTACCCACAGGTAAAATAAAATGATATGGATCGGTCCGGTCACTCAGGAGGAAACATAAGTAACACAATGAGCAACAGAACATAACTAAGTAAACTGGAGATGTAAACAGCCATACTCACTAACCCATTGACAGACCTGGTGGGGCTGTGCTGAACTGCTGAGTTCATGGTTGGGAAGAAGCTTGGCCCAAGAGAAGAAGTAAGAACCTTAAAGACTAAAAACTAATATCCGGCAAACTGGTTTTCATGCACCATAACCTCACCCCCCGCCCCTAACCCGTAGACTATCTCATTGTTTTTATGATTTTATAGGATTGGGCCTATTTGATCATCTGATTTTCGAATTAATTAGAATAATTTAGAATACTGCAACACGCAAATGTATGACTGAACTGCTTACCTAGCCAAACAAAACTAGCAAATGTAATTTTATGGAGGCACCTGTATTTTTATTTTTACAACCACCATCACTGCATTCAGTGCATACTAACAAATTGTTACCAACCATCACCTAGAAGCTCTGTCTGTGTAATACCTGTTGAGAGTTGCTCACTGAGCACTTTAACTACCAATATTTTCTCAAGCTCAAAGTATTAGGGGGAGTGGTTAGCCAAAAGATGAATATGTAATGAAAAGTCAGGTTACTTATTAGAAGTCGCGCCACAAATATTTCCTAATAAGTCTATGAGAATGTGTAAGCCAATCACAGCAGAAGGGGAAGTGACCAGAGACCAATCAGAAGCAAGTAAACAACTATGGCGCACCAGGATGGGACGAGACCACGCCTTGAAGAAAGGAGACGCAGAGGCCTCACAAGCATATATAATGACAGTGTGCCGGGTGGATCGTTGGGTTGTTCTGCAGACACCACGGCTTTTGTAACTTGATTATATCTCATGGAATGAAATCCCATTATTCAAAACTTTGCTGCCAGACTCTTGATTATAAGATTTTGAAGGGAATTTGGACTTACTCTTGTCATCTTTGGGGAACCATGACAGTTGCTACGCAACGGTATTGCTAACGTTAGCTAGCAATAATGTATCCCCACTCCACTAGCTAAGCAAGGTATTAACCTTAGGTAACTTACTAGCAATCCCCACTGAACAAACATTAGCTTAGCAATGCTATTGCAATAATATTTCCCCACTGCACTAATGTTAGCTAGCTAGCTTGCTAGTTTACGTTACACCTGACGACACTGACACACAAGTAATTTGTCTTTGTTGTAGACGTTTATCTGGGCACTGTCAGATAACGTGCAGTTAATGAAATAACTCATAGAGTCGTTATGGGTCATCATTTTCGCCAAGGTTTGGTGGTCTTGCTGGTATTTCGATATGTGGATGTTGCCTTAGTTATTTATTTTGTTCCTTTCCTACTCCTTTACAAATCCCTGAGAAGGTCATAGGTCACTTTAAAATCACTCATTTTGTTTGACTTTGCTAGGCTACTAACAGCAAAATAATGGCAACGTGAGGTTCATTTTGGTTACAAAGTAGAGAATGATCTATTTTGGGGATTGGACCCCTGAAACTAATTAACGGAAACAAACCGAATAGTCCAAATATAAGCTTTAATTTCAGAATAAAAGTAATGAACATGAAGAATTCACAACAATCTACAAAGGCGGATTAATACTAAAAGATGTGGGAAGATTCCATTTGGCCGTGCGTATATCATGGACATTGGCACGGCTGGAACGCAAACTGACCAATGTAGAAAGAGTGGCATGGCTACTCATTTTGCTTACCCACAGGTGAGATACAATTATACAACGGATCGGTCCGGCCACTCAGAAGGAAACATAAGTAACACAATGAACAACAGAACATAGCTAAGCAAACTGGAGATGTAAACAGCCATACTCACCAACCCATTGACAGACCTGGTGGGGCTGTGCTGAACTGCTCCCCCCACTGGGGAGCTCATGGTTGGGAAGAAGCCTGGCCCAAGGGAAGAAGTAAGAACCCTTAAAGACCCTCAAACTAATATCGGGCTAACTGGTTTTCATGCACCATAACCTCACCCCCCGCCCCTAACCCGTAGACCATCTCACAGTTTCTAATCCCTTCTCCTCCCCAACACACCCTACAAGGAGAATGCGCATACTGACTGTCACAGACTGAGCGGTGATGCTTACGCAGCGCATAGCGCACAGGCAGCCGTTTACCGGCAAAGGTTGTAATTTATATTCCATTCAAAACGTTCGTTCCAAATTCACTTATTTCCATATCTCATTCACTATCTACTTTCAAGAAACCCAACTGTTCACACTGGCTGTTGAAAACATTCTCATTTATTGGTTAAACTTTACAATTACATCACCATATTCACTTTACTCACCACCGTACCGCCTCGCACCTTTGATTCCCTTACCTGTTGTTGACACCCCCTTTAAGAGGATTGGGGTAGATATAGTTGGTCCCCTGGAAAGGAGCAAATCAGGGAACAGGTTTATTTTGGTAATTTGTGATTATGCCACCAGGTACCCTGAAGCCTTCCCCCTAAGAATAGTCACAGTGAAACAGGTTGCCACTGCTATGTTACAACTCTTCTCTAGGGTCGGGATTCCTCATGAAGTATTAACAGATCAGGGCCCCACCTTCATGAGTAAAACCCTTAGGCAGGTCTATGATCTGTTAGGTATCAGGAGAATCAGAACCACTCCTTACCACCCACAGACTGATGGACTTGTCGAGTGTTTCAATCAGACCCTAATGACCATGCTCAGGAAGTCTGTGACTGACACTGGAAAGGATTGGGTCCAGTGGCTACCCTACCTGTTGTTTGCATACAGAGAGGTCCCCCAGGCGTCAACAGGATTCTCACCCTTCGAGCTGCTGTATGCACATCCGGTCCGTGGCCCACTGGATGTTCTGAAGGAGACCTGGGAAGGAGAGACCTCAGGCAAGACGGATATCATCTCCTACGTCCTGAAGATGAGGGAGAAGCCGGCAGCTGCAACCGCCATGGCTCAGGAGAACCTCCAGAAAGCCCAAGAAAAGCAGAAGGCATGGTATGACCGATCCGCCCGTGAACTCTGTTTCCAACCCGGTGACAAGGTCCTGCTGTTGTTACCCAGCTCGGACAACAAACTGCTGGCAAAATGGCAGGGGCCCTACACTGTGACCCGGAAGATGGGACAGGTGACGTATGAGGTGCACATGCCAGACTGCCGCAAGAAGCACCAGGTGTTCCATGTCAACATGCTGAAAAAGTGGAGTGAGAGGCCGGAGCCACAATGGCAGCCGCAGCTGGACGTGTCTGCAATGCTGATCCGAGCGGTCGAGGAGGAGTACAGCGAGCAGTACTTACCTGGTCGTGAAGGGGAGAGCAAGCTGGACCTGAGTCATCTGCCAGAGGATCGTCAGCGTGAGCTCTGCCACATCCTGCCAGAGGGCCTCTTCACGGAGCGACCAGGACGAACTGAGCTGGTGGAGCACCGGATTGTGCTGAAGGATGAGGGGCCAGTGAGACAGCCATCCTACAGAGTTCCAGAGCGCCTGCTGCCTGTCCTAAAGGAGGATCTGGACATGATGCTGGAGCTGGGGGCCATTGACCCATCCTTCAGCGAGTGGAGCAGCCCCATCATACTGGTCCCCAAAAAGGATGGCAGCCTGCGATTCTGCCTGGACTTCAGGAAGGTCAACACCCAGGCAAAGTTCGACCCATACCCTATGCCAAGGGTCGATGACCTGGTCGAGCGCTTGGGTAAGGCCAAGTACCTGCGCACCCTCGACCTTTGTGAAGGCTATTGGCAGGTGCCATTGGCTGAGGGCAGTAAGGAACTGACTGCCTTAAGGACACCTTTTGGGCACTTCCAGTTCACTTGCATGGTGCACCGGCAAGTTTCCAAAGGCTAATGGACAGAGTCCTCAGGGGGACTGAGGACTTTGCTGCCGCCTACCTTGATGACATAGTCATTTACAGTTCCAGCTGGGAGGCACATTTGCAGCATCTACAGCAGGTCCTATCCTTGGTGAAGGAGGCGGGCCTCACCATCCACCCAGACAAGTGTGCTTTGGCCAAGGAGGAGACCTCATACCTTGGCTATGTGCTGGGCCGAGGTGTCATCCGCCCACAGGTGGGGAAGGTGGAGGCCATCATGGCCGCCGAGGACCCTACCACCAAGAAGCAGGTACGCTCATTTTTAGGGCTGTTCGGTTGGTACAGACGCTTTATTCAGAACTTCTCCGAGAAGGCTGCTGTACTGACCGAGCTGACCCGCAAATGCCAGCCAAACAAGGTGGAATGGACTGTGGAGTGCTTTTAAAGACTTGAAGGACTCCTTATGCCAGGAGCCTGTGCTCCTCAGCCCAGACTTTGAAAAGCCTTTTACGGTTCAGACTGATGCTTCTGAGCATGGTCTGGGTGCTGTCCTTTTGCAAGGGGACAATGGACAGCTCCGACCAGTGGCTTACATCAGCCGTAAGTTGGGAGTTGGGAGCGCAACTACTCTACGGTGGAGAAGGAATGCCTAGCCATCAAGTAGGCACTGGACTCTTTTAAATATTATTTGCTGGGGCGCAGGTTTACTTTAGGCTGGGGCGAGGCTGGGGCGAATGAGGGACTCTAACGCCAGGATCACAAGATGGTTCTTGGCAATTCAGCCATTTGATTTTGCAATATTATATCGAGTGGGGAAAATGAACTGTACTGCTGATTTTCTATCAAGGATGCCACAGGTGGCATCTCCAGAAGAGGGGGGAAATGTCACAGACTGAGCCGTGATGCTTACGCAGCGCATAGCGCACAGGCAGCCATTTACCGGCAAAGGTTGTAATTTATATTCCGTTAAAAACGTTCGTTCCAAATTCACTTATTTCCATATCTCATCTGCATTCACTATCTACTTTCAAGAAACCCAACTGTACACACTGGCTGTTGAAAACATTCTCATTTATTGGTTAAACTTTACAATTACATCACCATATTCACTTTACTCACCACCGTACCGCCTCGCACTTTACTTCCGGGTTGGGAAACCGAGGGACTGTACCACTGGGGGTAAAAGTAGAGGGGTTTCCCAGGGTGTTGTTGGGTTTGCCTATTTTGCAAGGGGTGTTTTGATATTCTTTGGATGAATGGGGTTTGTGCTTGTTTAAAAGTTATTTTGAGGAAAGGAAATGGTTTTGGGCTTTTGTTTATTTTGTGTTTGTTTCGTTGAATTATTATTTTGTTATAGAGATTTGATTAGGAAAATAATTGATTTATGTTAGACAGTGGTGCTGTCCAGTGGGTGGGGCTACAGCCATTCCTAGGCTGTATTAGGCCCCATGACCGGGAGTTTTGAGGGAGAGGTGGACAAGGTAGCATGGAGGAAAATTGTTGTCACACAGGGTCTAAGGAGATATAGCCTGGTGATTTTATATGCCTGTTTATTTTCATTCTCGGTCAGTTTTTGATTTTGCATTTTTGAATGTTTTTACACTGTAAATATTTGCACAAAATTGGAAAAATATAAAAATAACACTTGTGAAAATCACTTGGCCTCTTCTGTCCACTCCGCCGCCGTTCATCCTGTCACACTGACATTATATAGCAAATACCTGATTTGATGATTAATGATTACACTGCTCTCGTCTGCCTTGTCTTTGTATATGGACAATAAGTGTTATGGTTACAAAAGGGTGTTTGTTTGAGTAACAGTCTGTTTTTATGATTAATGGGTGTACCTGTATTTTCATTTTTGCAGCGCCCATCACAAAACACAGAGCAAGAATTTAAAAACTGCCACGTAGTGTATTTTCATTGCAAATGTTTAACCAGGTGTGAATAGTACTGTCTTGTGTATAATACTGTGTGTATTGTCTGTATTATTAGAACAATATATGCCTACTGCCTTCAGTGTGTACTAACAAATTGTTACCAACCATCACCTAGAAGCTCTGTATGTGTAATACCTGTTGTGAGTAGATTTTCCCCAGAATGTATCATTTTGATTGTTGCTGAATGTTTGAAAAATGTATGCTCACTCTCCAAATGAGTGTAGATGTAGTGAAAGTAAAACAACCAGTAAATACACGTTCATAATAAGATGCATAGGCATAATGTATACATGGAAATGTGAAGATCCGTGTGCACTTGTGCAGACACAGGCACACACACACAGCGCTTTGGATAAAATGTCAACCATTTTCCATTTGCCATTTAAAGTCAACTGCATTACTGTGCATGAGAAGTATGTTTGATATGTGGGAGTGACTCTGGGCTTTCCTCCTCACAGAGACACCTGGAAGGTGGTGGCTTTTAGAACAATAAAAATGGATTCAAATACATTACACGGCATGCAAAGAGGTATGTACAGATGATCTGTGGTTGGCTGAGCTGAACCCGCTGGCCGACCGGCTGTTTGCAGTGTCGGGGGCAGCAGCTGCCTTCTAGCCGTCACTGAGGGAAGGAAAGTACCTTGGGCTGGCTCTGGAGGAGCGGCTCTCTGATAACAGAGTTTCTCAGAAATTAAAACCTAAAAAAGTCAATAACAGAAATACAAGTTTCACTTTCAGAGGCGAGCCCAAAGTTGCAGTATCATATAGGAGATTGGGTTACTTTAGTAGGCTACAAGCTGCAAACTTATGATAATGTTAAGTAGATAATGGTGATCTACACACACGGAGTAATATTAAAAGATGTGTGAACATTCCATTCCAACTGTCTGTTGCTGTGGATAAGAGCCTGTTGCAATTAATATGAATTATTATTATTATTGACAATATGACCATGATGAAAATACAATATTAAAGCAATGTAGAAAGAGTGGCATGGCTACTCATTTTGTTTACCCACAGGTAAAATAAAATGATATGGATCGGTCCGGTCACTCAGGAGGAAACATAAGTAACACAATGAACAACAGAACATAGCTAAGTAAACTGGAGATGTAAACAGCCATACTCACCAACCCATTGACAGACCTGGTGGGGCTGTGCTGAACTGCTCCCCCCACTGGGGAGTTCATGGTTGGGAAGAAGCCTGGCCCAAGGGGAGAAGTAAGAACCCTTAAAGACCCTCAAATTAATATCCAGCTCACTGGTTTTCATGCACCATAACCTCACCCCCTGCCCCTAACCCGTAGACCATCTCACAGTTTCTAATCCCTTCTCCTCCCCAACACACCCTACTAGGAGAATGCACATACTGACATTATATAGCAAATACCTGATTTGATGATTAATAATTACACTGCTCACGTCTGCCTTGTCATTGTGTATGGGGAACAAGTGTTGTGATTAGATAAGGGTGTTTGTTTGAGAAATAGTCTGTTTTTATGATTTTAGGCCCAAATAGGATTGGGCCTATTTGATCATCTGATTTTCTAATTAATTAGAATAATTTAGAATACAGCAACACGCAAATGTATGACTGAACTGCTTACCTAGCCAAACAAAACTAGCAAATATAATTTTATGGAGGTACCTGTATTTTTATTTTTACAACCACCATCACAAAACCCAGAACAAGAATTTAAAAACTGCCAAGTAGTGTACTGGTACTGTCTTGTGTATAATACTGTCTGTTTTGTCTGTATTATGAGAACAATGTATGCCTACTGCGTTCAGTGCATACTAACAAATTGTTACCAACCATCACCTAGAAGCTCTGTGTAATACCTGTTGAGAGGTGAATGTCCCAGAATGTATAGTTTTGATTGTTGTTGGATGTTTGTAAAATGTATGCTCACTCTCCAAATGAGAGTGTCGATGTAGTGAAATAGTGGCTCATGCAGAAAACAGTGTTGCCATGGGAGCAGTCGTCTGGCAGTTGGAGGGTTGCTAGTTCAATCCCACCCTGGCTGTGTCAAAATGTCTCTGAGCAAGACACCTAACCCTGGGGAGTTCATGGTTGGGAAGAAGCCTGGCCCAAGGGAAGAAGTAAAAACCCTTAAAGACCCTCAAATTAATGTCTGGCTAACTGGTTTTCATGCACCCATAACCTCACACACACACACACACACACACACACCCTACAGAAGCTGCCTTCCAGGCGTCACTGAAGGAAGGAAAGGGCTGGACCTGGATGAGAGTTAAGATTTGCAGAGTTTCTCAGAAATTGAAGCCTATAAAAGTCAGATACAGAAATACAAGATTCACTTTCAGAGACCAGCCCAAGGTAGCAGTATCATATAGGAGATTGGGTTGCTTTTCAACTTTTCATTTGAATACAACAAGATGAGTGAAAGGAAAGTAAGTGCCTGAACTTTCAGACAGCGGATTTGTAATAGACCGAAACTGCTACCACAGCTGTGGAGAAGTAAGTTCATCTCAGGTTTGTGTGCAGTTGAGGAAACTTAAAAATAATGCAGCCTACAGCACAGAAGACAAAGTAGTGGTGTAAAATAATAGATATCACTACCCTATGGGAAAATGTGTTGCTCTTGGTCTTCAATTGAATGTGACATTGAATGTTTTTGTGTTTTTGCCACTGTAGTTTAATGTTTATTTCAGTTAATGGATAATGTTTTATCGCACCTAGGTTTCATTTTCATGCTCTTTTTTCTTGTCAACGATATTAAACTTCCTCTGCACTCGCTCATATTTTATTACGGAAGGTTGCTGAACAAGATTCCAGTCAGACGAGGCTGCTCAACTTTGCTGAAGTGCGAGTTCAGACAGCGCTGAACAAGAGCTCCAGACAATAATCATGGCCCATATACGGTGAGATAAGTAAAGGTGTCCAATATTCACAGTTTTTTTTGTCCTCTTGGGTTTGAGAATGAAATGGGTATCTACCAGATCTGGGATGAATAAACTCCTCAAAAAAAGTTTGTGTTTGGTCGATCATACACTGTTCGACATTGGCATGGAAATTTGGCACATTTCACTTGGGACCTCACCCACATAATCAGCTGTGCTGCTCATCCCACAAATGCATGATCCTGACAAATGGGATATCACTGTAAAGGGAAATGAACAGGCTTTCCAATTACATATGATACAAAGGTAATTATACAGTGACAAGGGAGATATGATCAACCAAACTCAAATACCTTTTTTGAAGAGTTTATGAATGTAAATATGCTTCTGAAAAGAAAACTTTATTGGAAAAACTTATCATAATGGAATGTATTTGGGAGCAGACTAATTAAAAACATTAATTATAAAACCCCTGAGATGAATTGTTTTTCAAAGTAATGAATGAACAACCATGAACTATTAACTATTAATGAACTATTATTTCATTGCATGTGTATTTTACAAATATTAAAGTATTTATAGGTGTAATGTCTTACAAAGAAAAACAACATTGAACTAGGAAGGATTCACAGAAGCTGACCACAACTTCTCAACCTCAAGTTTAGCTCTGGAACACGTCCGGACCAAGACTTACAATTCTCAGGCAGCTTCCCTTGTCTGCACTGAAGTACAGCTGAATTCAAGGACACAAATTGAATCATTACACCAAATAATTATTTAAATACAGCCTAAAGTTGAAATAGTGCTCTCTGACACACTGGTTGAGGGTAGGAGCACTGGCCAATGTGACTGAATCAGCGTTGATGTGAATCAACAATGCAAGTTCTTATTGCCTTGCAGGGAGAAACTGGATCAGCTGGCTGCTGGCTACATTTCAGACACCATGAGCTGTATTCACACAGTGCAGGAGTTCTGCGACAGACACTCAATATGGCTCCTACAGAGAGAGACAGAGCTGGAGAGGATGCGAGACATCAGGGACAGAGCGGAGAAGATCAACCTCACAACTGACCACTACAAAAAATCAAAAAACAAGAAGAAGGCCTTCGGGGAGTATATGTGGAGCAAGGTGACCCAGGTAACAGCGGAGAGCAGGGCCCAGGAGCTGGAGAAGGAGCTGGGATGCCTGCTCCAAGACACCTTGAAGGGGCTTGAGAAGCTGACCCCGTTCCTGGAGGCTGTGGAGATGCTGGCGGTCACGTCGCTCTCCGTCTTCGAGGAGGAGAATCCGGTGTGCCAGCTCCCTGAGGGGGTGAGCGCTGATGCCGTTCGTTCAGTCATCACCGCCGCCAGGCGAGCCTGTCCGCTTTTGATCCATTTCAAGAGAGACGCCGGAGAATTCTTTCAGACCAGCCTGGTGAACGTGGACCTGCTGGCTTTCCAGCTGGATAAATACTTGAGGGTTTCCCAGGAGCTGTGTGAGAAGTTTCAGAAAAGGTATTTTTAATGTTTCAATCAAATCACAGCGTAACATACTCCTTGATTCCCTAGCAAATCATTGATACCTTCCAATTTTACTTAGCCACTTCACAATGTCATTACAATGTTTTATATTTACTTGATTATTTATTTATTCATTTATTAAGCATAGAATGCCAAATTAAATGTTGATTATGAGAAAAAATCGTTAGCTGTCCCATTCTGCAAGTGGTGTATAAACAAAATCCACTGAGTACCAGTTAAATGTTTCTAGAAAAGTTGACTGAGTTGAAGTATGTAAGTTCAACATATAAGTGGAGGGTCAGATGAAATTTCTGACTCTGGCTTACGGCGGGCGGCACGGGTGGTGCAGTGGGTAGCACCGCCGCCTCACAGCAAGGAGGTCCTGGGTTCGAATCCCTGTCGGCCGGGGGCCTCTCTGTGTGGAGTTTGCATGTTCTCCCCGTGTCTGCGTGGGTTTCCTCCGGGTACTCCGGTTTCCTCCCACAGTCCAAAGACATGCAGGTTAGGTTGATTGGAGAGTCTAAATTGCCCGTAGGTATGAGTGTGTGAGTGAATGGTGTGTGTGCCCTGCGATGGACTGGCGACCTGTCCAGGGTGTATTCCTGCCTTTCGCCCAATGTATGCTGGGATAGGCTCCAGCCCCCCTGTGACCCTGTTCAGGATAAGCGGGTTAAGATAATGGATGGATAGATGGCTTACGGCGGGCCTAAATGTGCCAAATTAAACATGTCCATGGGTCATATCTCAGCTAATGTTATTCGTAATTTTTTTTATCTTTACAAAATGAGAAAGTGCTCTCAGATTACTCTTATTTTGAAATAAAATTGCACTAAAAATAATGTTTAATTTTGGAGATATACCTACCAAGATTGGTCCCGAAGGAAAGGATACAAAAATAGATGCATGTTTTCTGAGACCAGACATGAAGTCTACATATGAAAGTATCTCAAAATTCAAATTTCCAAAGATATATGGTTTTTCCTTACAACGGTTTTGTTCTCAGTTTGTGCAGTGATGCATTTTTCATTGTCACACAGGCAAATTTTGAATGGCTCTACCGGCAAAACAAAATGGAGTATGAAGCTTCAATTGTCAGGAGGTTTATATCTCACAATTATCTACCAAGACAGAGGTAGATAATGGTGTTGGCATGGAATGGCCCTTTTGCAGTGCAGACTGACTCTAGAATCAGTGAAGGAAATTGGTTTAGCTGGGCAGGACCCAATTTTCACAGCTGATATTTTCTCTTTTTTTCCAGTTCAGGAAGTATATCATTTCTTGGAATTAATAAAAGGTAAGCAGAAATATTTCCCTCATTAAATTCACCAGTTGAAGCCTTTCCCCTCTGCATATGTGGATAGATATTGTGTTCTGCATCTCAGTGTATACAGACTATATCAGTTATCAGTTTTACATTCTTAAGACATTGTACATGCAATATTTAATGTCACACTAATATACATAATTCTTCTCAAATCAAGCATTATTTTTGAATCCATTATAGTCACCAAACACACCTAAATTCATTTGAGACATCTCATACAGTGCCAGATTTTTCTCATTCTTCCAAGGACAAAGAAAGCCCCATGCCCCAATTTGACCAACGAAGCCATTCAGAACATGTATGAACATTTGACTCATCTGAGGAGCATCAGGTAAGTACATCCTGATCCTTAATGAGGTTTAATGTCGACAGAGACATTTTAGAGTAAATTCATTGTGTGTGATATTGGTGCAGTTATCACAGGTGATTTGTTCGCTTTGATAACGGCTTGTTCCTGATGTAGTGAGTTCAAGTGTAACTGTTTGCATTTATACTTTTCCTAATGGCAAAGTCCATTAACTTCAACCACCCTGGCACAGATCCATAGCCTCGTGATTACTTATAAATAAGGCTGTGTGTTTGTCACAGAAAATATTGGCTGAAGTCGTGGAGCAGTCACAGCAAATCACAGAAAAACTAAAAAGTGTTTTTAATAAATCACTGTGCAGCATTGGAAAATTATTGAAATAACTTGCACAACGTTTTTGGTCAGTTTCTGGCTGGTTGGAACAAATACATTGATAGCCTGTTGCATTTAGTCTTAAGTTTAATTAAGCTTAGCTTAGCTTAATTATAGAAAGAAAGAGTTTTTTCGGTTAATCTTTGTCTCATCTATTCATAACACTTTGTTCCAGATCTCTACAGGTTTTTTTGTAAGGCGGAAATTATTCAAATCTGGCATTGTCACTCAGTGCACTGGTCAGCTTGCTGGCTTCCTCTGGTCTGGTGGCAATATGTGGCTGTAAAGTAATTTAACCCCAGGAGCATACACCATTAGCCCCCATCGTCTCCGCACCCATACGGGCAGGACCCTGTGGGGGAAAAACTCATGCATTGTTCCAAAAACAGCTGTCTTCCTGAACCCCCATAAATCCCCCTTCTATCAGGGTGCGGCATCTTTTACGGCGCCAGAAGGTTTCAGAAAGCACGGCCTGTTGGGCCCAATGTTCTCTTCAACCCCCCTTCCTTACTCCCTCCCTCTCACATCTCCCTCATTCCTCAGTTTCCCTGAAAGTATGGATAAAGCATTGGATGTTTCATGATAAAGTCAGTTTAGATAATATTCACGTTTGGTATTATTCTGATTATTTCAGTGTGACTGGTGCAATGGTCTCATTTCTGCAACAGCAAACCTTGGAAATCATAACCAACCAGGAACCAAGGAGAAACTGTGTGGAGCTCTGCCCCAGTGAAAGCCATGTGCCTCAACCCCCCTGATCAAATCTCGTTTCCTGGGGAGGCCTGGCTCCAAATTCCAAATGGTTATGAAACGCCAGATGGTTCATTGGTTCATTGCGGACCCATTTTTAGGGTCAAGAACAAAGGCCTGGATTTTGGATTTAAGGAGACCAAACCAAGCAATCAGGGTGTCTGTAGCCAGACTCCCGTATGTAGTTTTTATTACCAGGTATGACTTTTAAGACTCCGTAATTTGGTTTCCTTTGTAGTATATTTTATTTAGGAACTAGTGTAATTATGTATGTAACCTGCCTGGTAAAATAAATTGTTAAAACTTGATCTGTGTGGTTTCGCTTACTGACACTCAATGTTACACAGGGAATGTTTGGTTACCCCCTCGAGTTGGTCTAGGGAGGATGTAAATTTACGCTTAATGTATCACGGCGTATAGCACCCGTAGACCTATGATGGTAAATCACTCGCCTCCGCATGGTTGTTCATTCATGTCGAGAACAGCCGTAGCTATGTTGGTCTTCTTGGGTCCCTAGGCTGTAAACAGATATACCCAAAAGTAGCTATTCCTGCGACCTCTGTAATGACTGCAGATATCTAGCCACCTCATGAGACGTGCACATAACGCGCGATGTGACATGCGGTGGGACCAGCAGAGGACTGTTCAGAGAGTAAATCTCAGTACAGGATTTCTATAGCGATCAAGTCAAAATTATAACTGAGACATCCACCAAATGTGGATAACTAATCTAAATTATTATTAAAAAATGGAGTCAGATAAACAAAGGTAAATGTATTGGCCCTATTGTGGAGATTCTGGGTCAGCCCGGACCAGTAAAGAGCGGAAGGCAGAGTGGTACTACTGTCTTTGTATCGTGGTTTATTTATTGGCTGATCTAGACTCTCCGCATAGGGGTCACTAATATTAAACCCTACTAATATTCTTTCAGCAACACCAGAAGGACGAGCACGCTGATACCTTCGGCCCTCGCTAAATTCCGTCGTTGGGTTAGCGTGGGGTTTTACATTTTAATGTATGTTTTTAACTGTAACCTGGCCATTCTATTTTTGAGGGTTGCCAGGGGTTGTATCTTGTGGTGAGACCTCTGACATTATATTGACAAAGTCTTCTCTTGATGGTCATCTTTGTCACTAAATAAATATTACAAAGGGGAGTCAAATTATCCAGGGATCCAACTGTTTTGGAGCCCTGGCTCAGAGTGAAACCTTTCCCCCTCAGATTAGACCGGCACTTCAGGATGACCTACCTGTTCAGGGGATCAGCCCAGCGGTTCATCGGCCTGTTCAGCCAGCGCTGCTCCAGGATGCAGCAGTTCCTGGAGGCTCTGGAGGAAGGAGCTGTGCAGCTAGACAGGATGAAGATGGGGGCCAGCATCTCCAGTGTGGCGGGCAGCAGTGTAGGCTTTGTGGGAGGCATTGTGTCCATCGTGGGCCTGGCTCTGGCCCCTTTCACGGCGGGGGCATCGCTGACCCTCACGATGGTCGGCGTTGGGCTGGGGGTCACCAGTGGCGTGAACAACTTAGCGACAGGTATCACCGAATTATCGGTCAACATTCACCATGGGAAGAAGATCAAGGAAATCTTCCAGAGCTACATTAAAGACGTGGAGACTATTCTGGAGTGTCTGGAGCAAGCGGCCAGTTACATTATACCCAACACGATGCCAGATGGGCTGGATTTTGCGACAGGTGTTGGGACTGTCATCAAAACCATGGGTGGCGTGGCTAAAGGGATAGATGTCTTAGTGGATTGTGCTTCTGCCGTAAAGGTGATTGCAGCCGAAGAGGTGGCCTTGAGTACAGTCAAGGTGGTGTCTCAGGAAGTCAAAGCTGCCCGAAACGCCCCTAACATGGCGGCCGATCTCACCGATATCGGGCAGTTGGCTAAGGGCACTCCCCTCGCCCTAAGCAAGTCTGCCAGGGCGGGGTTCATCGCCCTCAACTCCATCTTCATGGGCGTGGACCTCTTCTTCATCTGCAAGGACAGCATCAGCCTGGCCAATGGGGGCAAGAGCGATGTGTCAAAGGTCATCCGCAGGAGGGCCAGTCTGTGGAAGACCGAGCTGGATGCATGGGAGAAGATCTATCACTCTCTGTGCACTGGGAGATTGAGCTTCGAAAGGAATGAGGAGGTCCTACAGAGGCCATTTTACCAGGCACAAAAAAGGCACACTTAAAAGTCACAAAAGTGGCTTTTTTTGGGTGGTATTAGTTGTATTTGATTTTTTATTAATTTGTTATTGAAAGTCTGTCAAATATAAAGAGGGAAATGTATAGTAATATCCACATAAAAATACACTATATCAAATTAATACTCCGCTGTGCAACCTCCCCCCCCCCCCCCCCCCCACTATAGTTTTGTCAGTTTCAGTCAATCATCGTCCGATATACAACTTCCAAATACAACTTACAAGCACCACGTCCCCAGCCACAGTTCGCTTACAGTGAATTTTATGTTATATATCAGTGAGAAAACTCTGTAGTAGCTCACTAGGTCTTGCCAGTTGCAACCTTCATGCTGTAATTTCGTCATTACTAGCCTCAGTACTCGCATGCAAGCTAGCTAGTCTAATTATCATGAAAACAACGTTATCTCCGTCATTTTATGATGCAGATAGTTACGTTTTGCATAGTTTTTGGTAGTTTAGTGATTAGTGAGGGGCCGTAAATAAAGGACTGATAAAACCATTGAGCTGATTACCATATATATTTTAGTGCTGAAAGAAAATGTTAACCAAAATGTTTAACCTACAAAATATTTATTTGATTTAAGTGTTTTGTTATTTTTCATTTGTTACAGATGTATGTTCATTTCACGTAACTATTGGGACTTTTTACTCTGATACGGAGGATAGTCCAGTTACTGGTATCCCAATAAACAGAGGATAGTCCGGTTACTGGTATCCCAATAAACAGAGGATAGTCTGGTTACTGGTATCCCAATAAACAGAGGATAGTCCGGTTACTGGTATCCCAATAAACATTTGAGGTGGTAATAATGCGGTGTCAGACTTAAGAGCAGTACATGGTCCGGAGTGACTCCCTCAGCTGATGTGCAAGACAAATACAGAGCCTCTTATCCAGAGCGACATACAGTTGATTAGACTAAGCAGGAGACAATCCTCCCCCGGAGCAATGCAGGGTTAAGGGCCCAATGGCTGTGCTGATCTTATTGTGGCTACACCGGGGATCAAACCACTGATCATGCAGGTCCCAGTCATGTACCTTAACCACTGCTCTACAGGCCGCCCTGCAGTAACTGCAGTACTACAGTAACTGGACTGAGACAGGTTATGGGCCTAGCCAATTACTACAGATCATCTGTACAAGACTTTGGGGGAGCTGGTGTCGCCGTTGCAGAGGATGCTGAAAGGAGGGAAACCAGGAAGTGAAAAATTGGAGTGGGGGCCTGAAGAGGAAGAGGCCTTCACTGGATTAAAAGAGCAATTGTCTCAAGCACCAGCCCTTCGCCTGTCATTGTCGCCTGTCATTATCGCCTAAGCAAAGGGAAGGGGGCAAGTGGAGCCAATTTAATAAGCATTTAATGAACTCCCTAGAAATGCAGTAATACGTTGTATTTAGTTTGTTTTTGTTTTCTGTCCTTGGGGCGAGCCGGTCCAGGGTGTAGTCGTCCTCAGGATAAGACCGGTACGGGCGTGGTACGACAAAAGGTCCTCCATGCGCATGTGTGTCCTCAGACACCTGGTGAAGACACCCCTTTCCCCTTTCCACCTGAGCATGACAACAGGGAGCCCACCTCTGCCCAGCTGCACATTGTGTTTGCTGGGAGGGGGGACTGAGGGGCCGTGCACAAAGGACTTAATAAAACCATTGAGCTAATTACCATATTTCTTACCTCCTGATGTCCCCCGCCCCCCCTTTCTGATATCCCTATCCCTCTTGTCTAACCCCCCAAAAAAAAAAAAAAAAAACTTGTGAAAGAACCTGGGGGGTGACATGGCTCAGGCAGTAACAGCAGTCGTCTGGCAGTCGGAGGGTTGTTGGTTCGATCCCCCGCTCGGGCTGTGTCGAAGTGTCCCTGAGCAAGACACCTAACCCCCAAATGCTCCTGAAGAGCTGGTCAGGGCCTTGCATGGCAGCCAATCGCTGTCGTGTATGAATGGGTGAATGGAGAAGCATCAATTGTACAGCGCTTTGGATAAAGGCGCTATATAAATGCCTGCCATTTACCATTTACTTGTAAATCGCTTTCAAAGAGTCAAATGACAAAAATGTAAATGTAAGCTAAAATGAATGACACATGCTTATATTAATTATCTATGGTTAACCCTATATTGTGTGCTATTTCCTTGGCAATGAGTCATTCTTCAGGAATTTAGCTTGACCTACTGATAAGTGGGTTAAGAAACATAACGTAACATAACATAAGGTAAAGGTCGCCTTTTCCTACCCCGAAAAGTGCCTACTGCCTAATTTGCCTAAAAGCTAGATAGAATCTAACATGTATCAAGCCTGGTCTTGAAAACCCCCAGTGTTTCTGCGTCCACTACATGCACTGGCAAGCTATTCCACACATTGACCACTCGCTGTGTGAAAAAAAACTTCCTATTACCTGTACGGAATTTCTACTTTGCCAATTTCCATTTGTGCCCTCTCGTGCTTCAACCTGACTTTGTTAATCTCTTTAATAAATTTAAAACCCTCAATCAAATCCCTCCAAAGCCTCATTTCACTAAGCTTAAAGAGATTAAGCATCCTAAGTCTATCCTCGTGACTCTTATATTTACACATGGAATCAATCTGGTTGCCCTTCTCTGAACCTTTTCCAGTGCCTCTATGTCCTTCTTATAGTGTGGTCCCAAGAACTGTACACAGTACTCCAAGTGTGGTCTAACAGGAGTAGGTTAGGTGAGTATAACTTCCTTGGACTTATAATAAATACTCCTGGCTATGTATCCTAGCATCCTATTGGTATTTTTTTCCTGCTACTGCACATTGACTAGAACCTGAAAGGCTTTGGTCAACTATGACCCCCCACATAATTTTGTACCCCCTGTGAAGTAATCCTGCCTAATATTTTTTATTTCCCATGTGTAGAACTTTACATTTAGTCGTAAAACTTGTATTTGATTTGTATGAGCAATAGATTTTTAGCTTTGTCTTGTGCATTGCTCTTCTGGACCAGAATAGTATTGCAATGAAAAAAGCTACTATATTATTGTTTGGGCATGTCACAGTGTGTTTTCCCTGTTAAAATAAAAGTTTCAATCAATCAATTTTGATTGGGAAATAAGAAGCAGCATAAACACTGCTAGATAAGGCAAATACATCTGTCTCCAATGAAAGGCAAAATACTTCTCCCCTCCCTGACACTGGATCAGTTTTTCAGCCATATGCATACATATAAAAATGTGTGTGTGTGTGTGTGTGTGTGTGTGTGTGCGCACGCGTGCTTTTGAATATAATACTGTGGTTTTGTTTCCTCTTAGTGTGATGTTCAAAAACGTTACTAATATCTAATTGTTGTTCAGTAGTTTTACCGTCTCATTTAGAAAATATATGCAGAGTAACAGAATGATACAGAACATGAAAACAGAAAAAGTTTTGAAGCCACAAAATTCAGGGGGCTCATGTATCAAGCATGTCAGAGTAGGTCTACATCAAATCTGTGGTTTCTTCATGGAATAATGCGTTTCAGTAAAATTTAAACAGGTCCCATGTTATGAACCTAGTGTGTGATTATGGAATGGATTGATCAGTATAGTTTAAACAGGTCCCATGTTATGAGCATAGTGTGTGATTATGGTTGGCGGTGGTGTGGCAACATTGGGGTGGGAATAGTGTGCGTCGGTGGGGTGAGTGCCCTATTTTTTGCTTGAGCCCCTGCCCCCCAAAATGTCTGCGCACGGCCTTGCATTTTACCTCAAGCTGAAGAGCACCTTAGACTGTAACAACTGCAGTGTTCTAAACCCTATACTCAATCTTGTGAAACCTGGGGCCTCATTTCTATAACAATGTTATGATCAAATTGTATCTGAAATAGTGGCTTATGCAGAAAATCATGAGTAAGTATTTATTCATGAAATGTAGATATGAATTTATCTCTATGTAAAGTTTATTCTACAGGCAAGTTAATTATATGCGTGTGGGCATTTAAAACCACTGGGTCAGTTTCACAGAGAAAGAGTAGCCTTAATCTCGGATTTAATTCAGTTTTGTATGGAGAATCTCCTTTGAAAATAAAATTAGGTGAAACTGGCCCTATATGACTGGCCCCATTACTCAGCGTAGAAGTCAGTCTTACTCTGAAATTACGCCCTGAAATTACACCCTGAAATTACACCCTGAAATTACACCCTGAAATCTGTTTCACAAAGCAGGATTACGGAGTTAGCTGGATAACTGGGCCCTGATTCACAAAGCAGGATTACGGAGTTAGCTGGATAACTGGGCCCTGTTTCACAGAGCAGGATTACGGAGTTAGCTGGATAACTGGGCCCTGTTTCACAAAGCAGGATTACGGAGTTAGCTGGATAACTGGGCCCTGTTTCACAGAGCAGGATTACGGAGTTAGCTGGTCCCCATAGCTCCTCCCGCTATTATTATTTGTATAATTATTAATTTAATATATTAATTTAATTTATTTATATATTGCATATAACACTACTGTCAAAATCACTGTTTGCCCAGTGCAGGCCAGAAGCAGATGGACTTCTGCTCAAGGTTTCTTCCTGTTAGTCGGGGAGTTTCTCCTTGCCACTGTTGCCGTAGTCTTGCTCTGAGGGGGTTTTAGGCCTGGGCTCTTTGTAAAGCTGCTTTGTGACAATCTTTTATTGTAAAAAGCGCTATACAAATGAAATTGAATTGATACTCAATCTCACCCAGTGCCAGTGTGGGTGCAGGCTTTTGTTCCAACCAAGCAGTTCCTCACCTGCTTCTACTGATCAAGGTCCTTAGCAGAGCCTCTAATGGTTGACAAGTAGAACTGGGTGTGTAACTGCTTGTTGGAACAAAAGCCTGCGTCCGCACCGGTGCTCAGGTAGAGACGATATACAGCCCCTTGGCCACTAGAGGGAGCTGATTGCCCTTTAATGAGAACCACTGTCCGTTGTCACCGACGGACTGAGAGCGGGAGGGACGACGGACAGAACCACAGAAGAATCTCACCTGGCGACCCACTCACGTTCGCATTTTAGGGGCATTTCGTCTTGGGTGGAACCCAAGACGAAATGCGAATTATAGAAAAGTTAAAGTAAAAATCACTTATTGTTTTTTCGAGGTGACTATTTCCTTCTTATCACTTAGACAAAGATTTGATGATTTTAATCATTTATTTTGACCTCATCATCATATTGCTAGTTGGAAATCCGTATGATTCAGTGCGCATGCTTAAGCGTTTTTAAGGTGCGCCTGGAAGAAAGTTACGACAGCGTGTATGGCTAATATGCCATCGAGATGATAAAAAAATGGATGAACTAATTTAAATTAAACATTTCGACATGTCATGATCTCATTTATTGCGTTTATTTGTTTATAGTTATTGCATTATTAAATACTTTATTTCTATCCATTTTAATTATCCTATATAAATTGAACGGGTGCATTGGTTTTAAATTTGACTTTAACTTGACAACTTGTAATTTATCCTGCCAACATCTCTTACGGTCCTATATATGGCATGGCACTATTAATAAGAGATTTATTTAAAAACGTATGAAGAACTTCTAAAGAAGAGTGCATTGGAATAGCTCTTTCTTGATACCAAATTTGTCCCGTTCTTTTAAATGTAATTATTCAACATCCAGATTGGGAAACAATACGGCAGTATATCAACTGTCAGTTATCCCATGAACATCATGGTGTTGGTATATATTTTTATTCCGCTATTTTGTTAAAATGCCCATTTGTGCTGCTTAAACTCGGGGATACACCCTTTTCCTGGTAAATCCAGGCCTACTTTTAGAGAATTCACTCTACAGTTGAGCTAATTGGTCCCTACAATGGTAGGCTAATAGTATACCATAGTAGCTAGGCGTGATATAATAAATTACATAGTGTTTCTTACCTAGCTTGTGCATAGGCAAAACATAGCATTTTTATATTATTGTATTGGCCAATACTGCACTTTTGCGCTTTGCCATCCCTGTATAGAATAGAATAGAATAGCTTTATTGTCATTGCACAGTACAGAGCAACGAAATTGCAGTTGACAGTTTCATCCCGTCCAAGAAACATACAGTGGCCATTTCGTGGCCAACATGGGGAGGGAGACAGGAGCAGGAGAACTATCATTAGATAAGAAAGAAGCAATGGGGGGAGATGAGGGAAAAAAACTCCCCAAACTGAGCTCCTTTAGGGGGGCCCAGTGTAGGATTAGGAAAAAAAACCTCGGCACATAAGCAAACAATTAAACATCACAACAAGAAACCCGAGACATGCACATTTTGTTATTGGGAAAGGTCTCAGGGAGGGGAGGTGTCACAGCTCAGACACTAGGGGGAGCGCGCAGCCCATGGCGCAACGCTCAACTCCCCAGCAGACTGCTCTATGACAGGGAAAGACTAAGGCGTTGAATCCAAGGGTGTGTGTGCGTGTGTCTTTGTGTATGTGTATGTGTGAGCCTCTGTACTTCGTCACCGCCCAGGCCAAACATAGGATCTCCGAGATCGCCGTGGCTGTTGTGTAATTACCGTTTTCTTCTTGGGGTATCTGATTTGGTTGGCTGTAAAATAGCTGTCAGATGATACTTTTCTCAATATCGTAGTGTTATTTGCAATCTGTGAACCGTTCTCAGTCTCAGCAGTATGAAACTTTTTTTATAAATAAATAAAAATTGTAACATATATATATATTTTTACATAGTTCTGAATGTAGTCTATCTTATATTGTATAAAAAGAAAAAAGAAAAAATGACTGGGAAAAAGAGAGAAAAAAGAAATGGTGTACATTCCAAAGGTATTTTTAAAATACATAGTTTACATAAAAATGCAATTGAGATTTCGATTTAAGACTTCACGATAATCCAATCTGTTTTGCTTTAGAATTTAGAACTGTTAATACAGTATGAATAGTATCTAGTATTTCCTTTTTGAATTATTTAAAGTTTGGTTTCGTCTTTAACGATTTATAGGATTTATATATATGAATATGTCATTTCCCATAAATTATTCATACATTCACAATGTACCAAATGTTATATTTCCATATTTTTTGCCATCATAAAGGATAGCAAATCCTTCCCAAACCTTGCAATTCCCTGGTTCACAGGATAAATGCAATTAATAATTTTCTCGGACCTTATTGGTAACACAATAGACTTTTTATGAAACGTCTTTCCAATGTAGCCTATATTTTTATTATGTGAATTCCAAAAACTCTTTACCATATGTGTTGTAGGGTTTTGGCACATTTTTAGAAAGAAAATTATCAAAACATGTTTCGTCTCGTAAATCTTTAAATCGCAATTTGGCTTTGAATCAAAGATGCCATTATTTCCATATGATTTCTGAATAAGTACTAAATAAATGGCCATTGTTATGAGTCAATTGTGTTACCAATAAGATGACATTCTTAACCTAATTATCAAAATAAAATGTTATTTTATGTAGATATATCTTTGTTATACCGAATTAAACATCTATGAAGGGGAAGATATACACGATTAACCAAGACAACAGTGCTTGTTTATGAAAATCGGATAACTTTATAGGGACTTTATAGGGTACCAGGAAAACATTATATGGCACCAACATCAGTGGCAATAAATTCTAGGACGTACTTTGACGGTAAAACCCTTCCATTCAAAGACCCTGCAGATCCTTCATTAAGCACAAACAAACCTTTCTCATGTGTGGTTAATTGCATTTTCTCAGTTAAAGGAAGACAATAGAAATGAATAATTTCTATCTGAAGTTTTACTTATTTTAATTCCTAAACATGAGATTTGATCTTTGATTGGAAGGTTGTGCAATTCTAAAACACCACTAGGTTTCTCTTTTAAAGCAAATAATTAACATGTTTTATCTTAATAATAAGTCCTGATATTAAAAAAATTTTCATGTCTTACAAAGATGGTTGTGTCGTCTGCCAATTTTTTTTCGTTTGCCAAAATTAAATGAGCATTTCATTTCTTGATCAAATAAATGAATACCCTGAAAAGGTATTTTTCCACATGAAGCAACATCGCTGGCATAACTAATACAAATAGGAGAGAAGCTAGCTTTGTACCTTTGCATATGAAATCTACGAGTGGTCCCATAAGGTCAATTAATGGAACGTAGCATCCATTATTTGAAAAAAAACAAACAAACATTTTGGTTGAATTTTGTCTCCTTTGCTGCCTGGGTTACCGGTGCACTAGAAAAACAAAATTTCAAATTCCCATGATGAACACGGGGTGGCATAGTCGGTGCTACGCTCTGACACACACAAGAGGGCGGGCAATGTTGATGCCCCTTTCTGGACTGAAAGGAAAAACTTTTTTTTTTTAGTTTGGTATAAGCAGAAGTACTGATTTCATCTGTGTAGGATTGTGTCAAAAAAGATGACCGTAGTGTGTTGCCCATTCAGCTTTCAATGATTCTGGGTCTGAATTCTATTAGGGAGTGGCACTCCTAACCCTAACCCTGCTTCTGACTGCTCATGAAGGGCAGTTAAACTGGTAAAAAGATCATAACAAAAATAACATTGAACATATTAATTCTATATCATCTTATAACATGACATAGGTCGCACAATGAAACAACAGTTTTGGGAGCATTCCACTGAGGTGGCAGAATTGCGCAGAGACAGGGCAATGGTGGGAGCAATAGTCCTGTATTTACGAGCACTGTCTTTACATCAAATCTTGCTGACCCTGCGTCAACAATGTTAAACACACTCTGTTTCCTTTTGGGGGTCTGCGGAGAGGCGCACTTATGTAAAATACCCAACAGTATAAAAGTTAGAAACCGAAATCTAAGATTGATGTACAGTCCAATTGTGCGAGGAAACTTTCTTCCAATATCTTACATGGGACAGTCAATGTTTTGCATAGGAGACAATGCTTATTCTACAATCGTGCAGTGTGACATAAGTAATAAGTAATAACATCAGTAACCTCTAGGAGATTTGATTGCTTTTCAACTTTTCATTTGAATACAAGAAGAGGAATGAAAGGAAAGTAAGTGCCTAAACTTTCAGACCGCGAATGGACCGAAACTGCTACCACAGCCGTGTTGTTGCCGAGAGTGCCGTCGGAGAAGTAAGTTCATCTCAGATTTGCGTGTAGTCGAGGAAACTCTTCCAATTATATATTTTATAAAATAATGAATGTAGGCTACAGCAAGACAATGTAGTTTCTTGCTGTAGCAATAGATAGCACTACCCTATAGGAAAATATGTTGGTCATGGTCTTCGATTGAATGTGACATTGAAAGTTTTCGTGTTTTTGCAACTGTAGTTTAATGTTTGTAACGGATAATATTTGTTTTGTCGCACCTATGGTTTCATTTTCGCGCTTTTTTTTCGTGTGTGTGTGTGTGTGTGTGTGTGTGTGTGTGTGTGTGTGCAAAAATGCTTCTGAAAAGGAGTCTTTATTGAAAAACAACAACAATAATAATAATAATAATAATAATTATAATTATTATAATAATAATTATTATTATTATTATTATTGAATGTATCCATTATTAAAAAATTAAAGACTCATTATTAAAGACTATTTAAATACCATTTGTGAGCAGGCTAATTAAAACATCGTTTTTCAAAGCAATTTGAATACAAATTCCAGAGATTAACTATTATTTCATTGCATATGTACTTTAAAAATATTTAAGTATTTATAAATGCCTTCCAATGAAAAACAACAGAAACGTAACTGAATAGTTAACTGAGAAGTATTCGCAGAAGCTGACCGCAGCCTCTCAACGTTTTTAAGGTTTAACGTACGGGCCAAGACTTGCCATTCTCAGACAGCTTCACATGTCTGTACTGAATGACACAGCTGAATGACACAAATTGTGAATCAGTTTGCCATATAATTATTTAAATACAGCCTAAAGTTAATACAGTGGTTGAAGGTATGAGAACTGGCCAATGTAACTGAAACAGTGTCAATGTGAAAACGAAGATCTAAGTTCTTATTTCCTTGCAGACAGGAACTGGATCAGCTGGCTACATTTCAACTGTATTCACACGGTGCAGGAGTTCTGCGATGAGCGTTGAAGTCGCCCAGCAGAACTATGGAGTCTCCGGGTGGCACCCTTTCCAGGATGCCGCCCAGTGACTCCAACAAGGCCGGATACTCTCAACTGCCGTTTGGTGCATGAGCACAAATGACAGTCAGAGCTTTCCCCCCAGCGACACGTAGTCGCAGAGAGACAACCCTCTCGTTCCCCGGGTGGAACTGCAACACAGTGGCGCTCAGCCGGTGGCTCAACTGCTCCCCCCACTGGGGAGCTCATGGTTGGGAAGAAGCCTGGCCCAAGGAAAGAAGTAAGAACCCTTACAGACCCTCAAATTAATATCCGGCTAACTGGTTTTCATGCACCCATAACCTCACCCCCCGCCCCTAACCCGTAGACCATCTCACAGTTTCTAATCCCTTCTCCTACCCAACACACCCTACAAGGAGAATGTACATACTGACATTATATAGCAAATACCTGATTTGATGATTAATGATTACACTGCTCACGTCTGCCTTGTCATTGTGTATGGGGAACAAGTGTTGTGATTAGATAAGGGTGTTTGTTTGAGAAATAGTCTGTTTTTATGATTTTAGGCCCAAATAGGATTGGGCCTATTTGATCATCTGATTTTCTAATTAATTAGAATAATTTAGAATACAGCAACACGCAAATGTATGACTGAACTGCTTACCTAGCCAAACAAAACTAGCAAATATAATTTTATGGAGGTACCTGTATTTTTATTTTTACAACCACCATCACAAAACCCAGAACAAGAATTTAAAAACTGCCACGTAGTGTACTTTCATTGCAAATGTTTAGCCAGGTGTGAATAGTACTGTCTTGTGTATAATACTGTCTGTTTTGTCTGTATTATGAGAACAATGTATGCCTACTGCGTTCAGTGCATACTAACAAATTGTTACCAACCATCACCTAGAAGCTCTGTGTAATACCTGTTGAGAGGTGAATGTCCCAGAATGTATAGTTTTGATTGTTGTTGGATGTTTGTAAAATGTATGCTCACTCTCCAAATGAGAGTGTCGAATAATAGTGGCTCATGCAGAAAACAGTGTTGCCATGGGAGCAGTCGTCTGGCAGTTGGAGGGTTGCTAGCTCAATCCCACCCTGGCTGTGTCAAAGTGTCTCTGAGCAAGACACCTAACCCTGGGGAGTTCATGGTTGGGAAGAAGCCTGGCCCAAGGGAAGAAGTAAAAACCCTTAAAGACCCTCAAATTAATGTCTGGCTAACTGGTTTTCATGCACCCATAACCTCTCACACACACACACACACACCCTACAGAAGCTGCCTTCCAGGCGTCACTGAAGGAAGGAAAGGGCTGGACCTGGATGAGAGTTAAGATTTGCAGAGTTTCTCAGAAATTGAAGCCTATAAAAGTCAGATACAGAAATACAAGATTCACTTTCAGAGACCAGCCCAAGGTAGCAGTATCATATAGGAGATTGGGTTGCTTTTCAACTTTTCATTTGAATACAACAAGATGAGTGAAAGGAAAGTAATTGTCTAAACTTTCAGACAGCGGATTTGTAGTGGACCAAAACTGCTACCACGGCCTGCATACATGCAGCCTACAGCACAGAAGACAAAGTAGTGGTGTAAAATAATAGATATCACTACCCTATAGGAAAATGTGTTGCTCTTGGTCTTCGATTGAATGTGACATTGAATGTTTTTGTGTTTTTGCCACTGTAGTTTAATGTTTATTTCAGTTAATGGATAATGTTTTATCGCACCTAGGTTTCATTTTCATGCTCTTTTTCTTGTCAACGACACTGTACTTCCTCTGCACTCGCTCATATTTTATTACGGTAGGTGGCAGAACAAGATTCCAGTCAGACGAGGCTGCTCAATTTTGCTGAAGTGCGAGTTCAGACAGCGCTGAACAAGAGCTCCAGACAATAATCATGGTCCATACACGGTGAGATAAGTAAAGGTGTCCAATATTCCCAGTTTTTTTTGTGCTCTTGGGTTTGAGAATGAAATGGGTATCTACCAGATCTGGGATGAATAAACTCCTCAAAAAAAGTTTGTGTTTGGTCGATCATACACTGTTCGACATTGGCATGGAAATTTGGCACATTTCACTTGGGACCTCACCCACATAATCAGCTGTGCTGCTCATCCCACAAATGCATGATCCTGACAAATGGGATATCACTGTAAAGGGAAATGAACAGGCTTTCCAATTACATATGATACAAAGGTAATTATACAGTGACAAGGGAGATATGATCAACCAAACTCAAATACCTTTTTTGAAGAGTTTATGAATGTAAATATGCTTCTGAAAAGAAAACTTTATTGGAAAAACTTATCATAATGGAATGTATTTGGGAGCAGACTAATTAAAAACATTAATTATAAAACCCGTGAGATGAATTGTTTTTCAAAGTAATGAATGAACAACCATGAACTATTAACTATTAATGAACTATTATTTCATTGCATGTGTATTTTACAAATATTAAAGTATTTATAGGTGTAATGTCTTACAAAGAAAAACAACATTGAACTAGGAAGGATTCACAGAAGCTGACCACAACTTCTCAACCTCAAGTTTAGCTCTGGAACACGTCCGGACCAAGACTTACAATTCTCAGGCAGCTTCCCTTGTCTGCACTAAAGTACAGCTGAATACAAGGACACAAATTGAATCATTACACCAAATAATTATTTAAATACAGCCTAAAGTTGAAATAGTGCTCTCTGACACACTGGTTGAGGGTAGGAGCACTGGCCAATGTGACTGAATCAGCGTTGATGTGAATCAACAATGCAAGTTCTTATTGCCTTGCAGAGAGGAACTGGATCAGCTGGCTGCTGGCTACATTTCAGACACCATGAGCTGTATTCACACAGTGCAGGAGTTCTGCGACAGACACTCAGAATGGCTCCAACAGAGAGAGACAGAGCTGGAGAGGATGCAAGACATCAGGGACAGAGCGGAGAAGATCAACCTCACAACTGACCACTTCCTAAAATCAAAAAACAAGAAGAAGGCCTTCGGGGAGTATCTGTGGAGCAAGGTGACCCAGGTAACAGCGGAGAGCAGGGCCCAGGAGCTGGAGAAGGAGCTGGGATGCCTGCTCCAAGACACCTTGAAGGGGCTTGAGAAGCTGACCCCGTTCCTGGAGGCTGTGGAGAAGCTGGCGGTCACGTCGCTCTCCGTCTTCGAGGAGGAGAATCCGGTGTGCCAGCTCCCTGAGGGGGTGAGCGCTGATGCCGTTCGTTCAGTCATCACCGCCGCCAGGGGAGCCTGTCCACTTTTGGTCCATTTCAAGAGAGACAACGGAGAATTCTTTCTGCCCAGCCTGGTGAACGTGGACCTGCTGGCTTTCCAACTGGATAAATACTTGAGGGTTTCCCAGGAGCTGTGTGAGAAGCTCCAGAAAAGGTATTTTTAATGTTTCAATCAAATCACAGCGTAACATACTCCTTGATTCCCTAGCAAATCATTGATACCTTCCAATTTTACTTAGCCACTTCACAATGTCATTACAATGTTTTATATTTACTTGATTATTTATTTATTCATTTATTAAGCATAGAATGCCAAATTAAATGTTGATTATGAGAAAAAATCGTTAGCTGTCCCATTCTGCAAGTGGTGTATAAACAAAATCCACTGAGTACCAGTTAAATGTTTCTAGAAAAGTTGACTGAGTTGAAGGATGTAAGTTCAACATATAAGTGGAGGGTCAGATGAAATTTCTGACTTTGGCTTACGGCGGGCCTAAAAGTGCCAAATTAAAAATGTCCATGGGTCATATCTCAGCTAATGTTATTCGTAATGTGTTTTATCTTTACAAAATGAGAAAGTGCTCTCAGATTACTCTTATTTTGAAATAAAATTGCACTAAAAATAATGTTTAATTTTGGAGATATACCTACCAAGATTGGTCCCGAAGGAAAGGATACAAAAATAGATGCATGTTTTCTGAGACCAGACAAGAAGTCTACATATGAAAGTATCTAAAAATTCAAATTTCCAAAGATATATGGTTTTTCCTTACAACGGTTTTGTTCTCAGTTTGTGCAGTGATGCATTTTTCATTGTCACACAGGCAAATTTTGAACGGCTCTACCGGCAAAACAAAATGGAGTATGAAGCTTCAATTGTCAGGAGGTTTATATCTCACAATTATCTACCAAGACAGAGGTAGATAATGGTGTTGGCATGGAATGGCCCTTTTGCAGTGCAGACTGACTCTAGAATCAGTGAAGGAAATTGGTTTAGCTGGGCAGGACCCAATTTTCACAGCTGATATTTTCTCTTTTTTTCCAGTTCAGGAAGTATATCATTTCTTGGAATTAATAAAAGGTAAGCAGAAATATTTCCCTCATTAAATTCACCAGTTGAAGCCTTTCCCCTCTGCATATGTGGATAGATATTGTGTTCTGCATCTCAGTGTATACAGACTATATCAGTTATCAGTTTTACATTCTTAAGACATTGTACATGCAATATTTAATGTCACACTAATATACATAATTCTTCTCAAATCAAGCATTATTTTTGAATCCATTATAGTCACCAAACACACCTAAATTCATTTGAGACATCTCATACAGTGCCAGATTTTTCTCATTCTTCCAAGGACAAAGAAAGCCCCATGCCCCAATTTGACCAACGAAGCCATTCAGAACATGTATGAACATTTGACTCATCTGAGGAGCATCAGGTAAGTACATCCTGATCCTTAATGAGGTTTAATGTCGACAGAGACATTTTAGAGTAAATTCATTGTGTGTGATATTGGTGCAGTTATCACAGGTGATTTGTTCGCTTTGATAACGGCTTGTTCCTGATGTAGTGAGTTCAAGTGTAACTGTTTGCATTTATACTTTTCCTAATGGCAAAGTCCATTAACTTCAACCACCCTGGCACAGATCCATAGCCTCGTGATTACTTATAAATAAGGCTGTGTGTTTGTCACAGAAAATATTGGCTGAAGTCGTGGAGCAGTCACAGCAAATCACAGAAAAACTAAAAAGTGTTTTTAATAAATCACTGTGCAGCATTGGAAAATTATTGAAATAACTTGCACAACGTTTTTGGTCAGTTTCTGGCTGGTTGGAACAAATACATTGATAGCCTGTTGCATTTAGTCTTAAGTTTAATTAAGCTTAGCTTAGCTTAATTATAGAAAGAAAGAGTTTTTTCGGTTAATCTTTGTCTCATCTATTCATAACACTTTGTTCCAGATCTCTACAGGTTTTTTTGTAAGGCGGAAATTATTCAAATCTGGCATTGTCACTCAGTGCACTGGTCAGCTTGCTGGCTTCCTCTGGTCTGGTGGCAATATGTGGCTGTAAAGTAATTTAACCCCAGGAGCATACACCATTAGCCCCCATCGTCTCCGCACCCATACAGGCAGGACCCTGTGGGGGAAAAACTCATGCATTGTTCCAAAAACAGCTGTCTTCCTGAACCCCCATAAATCCCCCTTCTATCAGGGTGCGGCATCTTTTACGGCGCCAGAAGGTTTCAGAAAGCACGGCCTGTTGGGCCCAATGTTCTCTTCAACCCCCCTTCCTTACTCCCTCCCTCTCACATCTCCCTCATTCCTCAGTTTCCCTGAAAGTATGGATAAAGCATTGGATGTTTCATGATAAAGTCAGTTTAGATAATATTCACGTTTGGTATTATTCTGATTATTTCAGTGTGACTGGTGCAATGGTCTCATTTCTGCAACAGCAAACCTTGGAAATCATAACCAACCAGGAACCAAGGAGAAACTGTGTGGAGCTCTGCCCCAGTGAAAGCCATGTGCCTCAACCCCCCTGATCAAATCTCGTTTCCTGGGGAGGCCTGGCTCCAAATTCCAAATGGTTATGAAACGCCAGATGGTTCATTGGTTCATTGCGGACCCATTTTTAGGGTCAAGAACAAAGGCCTGGATTTTGGATTTAAGGAGACCAAACCAAGCAATCAGGGTGTCTGTAGCCAGACTCCCGTATGTAGTTTTTATTACCAGGTATGACTTTTAAGACTCCGTAATTTGGTTTCCTTTGTAGTATATTTTATTTAGGAACTAGTGTAATTATGTATGTAACCTGCCTGGTAAAATAAATTGTTAAAACTTGATCTGTGTGGTTTCGCTTACTGACACTCAATGTTACACAGGGAATGTTTGGTTACCCCCTCGAGTTGGTCTAGGGAGGATGTAAATTTACGCTTAATGTATCACGGCGTATAGCACCCGTAGACCTATGATGGTAAATCACTCGCCTCCGCATGGTTGTTCATTCATGTCGAGAACAGCCGTAGCTATGTTGGTCTTCTTGGGTCCCTAGGCTGTAAACAGATATACCCAAAAGTAGCTATTCCTGCGACCTCTGTAATGACTGCAGATATCTAGCCACCTCATGAGACGTGCACATAACGCGCGATGTGACATGCGGTGGGACCAGCAGAGGACTGTTCAGAGAGTAAATCTCAGTACAGGATTTCTATAGCGATCAAGTCAAAATTATAACTGAGACATCCACCAAATGTGGATAACTAATCTAAATTATTATTAAAAAATGGAGTCAGATAAACAAAGGTAAATGTATTGGCCCTATTGTGGAGATTCTGGGTCAGCCCGGACCAGTAAAGAGCGGAAGGCAGAGTGGTACTACTGTCTTTGTATCGTGGTTTATTTATTGGCTGATCTAGACTCTCCGCATAGGGGTCACTAATATTAAACCCTACTAATATTCTTTCAGCAACACCAGAAGGACGAGCACGCTGATACCTTCGGCCCTCGCTAAATTCCGTCGTTGGGTTAGCGTGGGGTTTTACATTTTAATGTATGTTTTTAACTGTAACCTGGCCATTCTATTTTTGAGGGTTGCCAGGGGTTGTATCTTGTGGTGAGACCTCTGACATTATATTGACAAAGTCTTCTCTTGATGGTCATCTTTGTCACTAAATAAATATTACAAAGGGGAGTCAAATTATCCAGGGATCCAACTGTTTTGGAGCCCTGGCTCAGAGTGAAACCTTTCCCCCTCAGATCAGACCGGCACTTCAGGATGACCTACCTGTTCAGGGGATCAGCCCAGCGGTTCATCGGCCTGTTCAGCCTGCGCCGCTCCAGGATGCAGCAGTTCCTGGAGGCTCTGGAGGAAGGAGCTGTGCAGCTAGACAGGATGAAGATGGGGGCCAGCATCTCTAGCGTGGCGGGCAGCAGTGTAGGCTTTGTGGGAGGCATTGTGTCCATCGTGGGCCTGGCTCTGGCCCCTTTCACGGCGGGGGCATCGCTGACCCTCACGATGGTCGGCGTTGGGCTGGGGGTCACCAGTGGCGTGAACAACTTAGCGACAGGTATCACCGAATTATCGGTCAACATTCACCATGGGAAGAAGATCAAGGAAATCTTCCAGAGCTACATTAAAGACGTGGAGACTATTCTGGAGTGTCTGGAGCAAGCGGCCAGTTACATTATACCCAACACGATGCCAGATGGGCTGGATTTTGCGACAGGTGTTGGGACTGTCATCAAAACCATGGGTGGCGTGGCTAAAGGGATAGATGTCTTAGTGGATTGTGCTTCTGCCGTAAAGGTGATTGCAGCCGAAGAGGTGGCCTTGAGTACAGTCAAGGTGGTGTCTCAGGAAGTCAAAGCTGCCCGAAACGCCCCTAACATGGCGGCCGATCTCACCGATATCGGGCAGTTGGCTAAGGGCACTCCCCTCGCCCTAAGCAAGTCTGCCAGGGCGGGGTTCATCGCCCTCAACTCCATCTTCATGGGCGTGGACCTCTTCTTCATCTGCAAGGACAGCATCAGCCTGGCCAATGGGGGCAAGAGCGATGTGTCAAAGGTCATCCGCAGGAGGGCCAGTCTGTGGAAGACCGAGCTGGATGCATGGGAGAAGATCTATCACTCTCTGTGCACTGGGAGATTGAGCTTCGAAAGGAATGAGGAGGTCCTACAGAGGCCATTTTACCAGGCACAAAAAAGGCACACTTAAAAGTCACAAAAGTGGCTTTTTTTGGGTGGTATTAGTTGTATTTGATTTTTTATTAATTTGTTATTGAAAGTCTGTCAAATATAAAGAGGGAAATGTATAGTAATATCCACATAAAAATACACTATATCAAATTAATACTCCGCTGTGCAACCTCCCCCCCCCCCCCCACCCCCCCCACTATAGTTTTGTCAGTTTCAGTCAATCATCGTCCGATATACAACTTCCAAATACAACTTACAAGCACCACGTCCCCAGCCACAGTTCGCTTACAGTGAATTTTATGTTATATATCAGTGAGAAAACTCTGTAGTAGCTCACTAGGTCTTGCCAGTTGCAACCTTCATGCTGTAATTTCGTCATTACTAGCCTCAGTACTCGCATGCAAGCTAGCTAGTCTAATTATCATGAAAACAACGTTATCTCCGTCATTTTATGATGCAGATAGTTACGTTTTGCATAGTTTTTGGTAGTTTAGTGATTAGTGAGGGGCCGTAAATAAAGGACTGATAAAACCATTGAGCTGATTACCATATATATTTTAGTGCTGAAAGAAAATGTTAACCAAAATGTTTAACCTACAAAATATTTATTTGATTTAAGTGTTTTGTTATTTTTCATTTGTTACAGATGTATGTTCATTTCACGTAACTATTGGGACTTTTTACTCTGATACGGAGGATAGTCCAGTTACTGGTATCCCAATAAACAGAGGATAGTCCGGTTACTGGTATCCCAATAAACAGAGGATAGTCTGGTTACTGGTATCCCAATAAACAGAGGATAGTCCGGTTACTGGTATCCCAATAAACATTTGAGGTGGTAATAATGCGGTGTCAGACTTAAGAGCAGTACATGGTCCGGAGTGACTCCCTCAGCTGATGTGCAAGACAAATACAGAGCCTCTTATCCAGAGCGACATACAGTTGATTAGACTAAGCAGGAGACAATCCTCCCCCGGAGCAATGCAGGGTTAAGGGCCCAATGGCTGTGCTGATCTTATTGTGGCTACACCGGGGATCAAACCACTGATCATGCAGGTCCCAGTCATGTACCTTAACCACTGCTCTACAGGCCTCCCTGCAGTAACTGCAGTACGACAGTAACTGGACTGAGACAGGTTATGGGCCTAGCCAATTACTACAGATCATCTGTACAAGACTTTGGGGGAGCTGGTGTCGCCGTTGCAGAGGATGCTGAAAGGAGGGAAACCAGGAAGTGAAAAATTGGAGTGGGGGCCTGAAGAGGAAGAGGCCTTCACTGGATTAAAAGAGCAATTGTCTCAAGCACCAGCCCTTCGCCTGTCATTGTCGCCTGTCATTATCGCCTAAGCAAAGGGAAGGGGGCAAGTGGAGCCAATTTAATAAGCATTTAGTGAACTCCCTAGAAATGCAGTAATACGTTGTATTTAGTTTGTTTTTGTTTTCTGTCCTTGGGGCGAGCCGGTCCAGGGTGTAGTCGTCCTCAGGATAAGAACAGTACGGGCGTGGTACGACAAAAGGTCCTCCATGCGCATGTGTGTCCTCAGACACCTGGTGAAGACACCCCTTTCCCCTTTCCACCTGAGCATGACAACAGGGAGCCCACCTCTGCCCAGCTGCACATTGTGTTTGCTGGGAGGGGGGACTGAGGGGCCGTGCACAAAGGACTTAATAAAACCATTGAGCTAATTACCATATTTCTTACCTCCTGATGTCCCCCGCCCCCCCTTTCTGATATCCCTATCCCTCTTGTCTAACCCCCCGAAAAAAAAAAAAAAAAACTTGTGAAAGAACCTGGGGGGCGACATGGCTCAGGCAGTAACAGCAGTCGTCTGGCAGACGGAGGGTTGTTGGTTCGATCCCCCGCCCGGGCTGTGTCGAAGTGTCCCTGAGCAAGACACCTAACCCCCAAATGCTCCTGACGAGCTGGTCAGGGCCTTGCATGGCAGCCAATCGCTGTCGTGTATGAATGGGTGTATGGAGAAGCATCAATTGTACAGCGCTTTGGATAAAGGCGCTATATAAATGCCTGCCATTTACCATTTACTTGTAAATCGCTTTCAAAAAGTCAAATGACAAAAATGTAAATGTAAGCTAAAATGAATGACACATGCTTATATTAATTATCTATGGTTAACCCTATATTGTGTGCTATTTCCTTGGCAATGAGTCATTCTTCAGGAATTTAGCTTGACCTACTGATAAGTGGGTTAAGAAACATAACGTAACATAACATAAGGTAAAGGTCGCCTTTTCCTACCCCGAAAAGTGCCTACTGCCTAATTTGCCTAAAAGCTAGATAGAATCTAACATGTATCAAGCCTGGTCTTGAAAACCCCCAGTGTTTCTGCGTCCACTACATGCACTGGCAAGCTATTCCACACATTGACCACTCGCTGTGTGAAAAAAAACTTCCTATTACCTGTACGGAATTTCTACTTTGCCAATTTCCATTTGTGCCCTCTCGTGCTTCAACCTGACTTTGTTAATCTCTTTAATAAATTTAAAACCCTCAATCAAATCCCTCCAAAGCCTCATTTCACTAAGCTTAAAGAGATTAAGCATCCTAAGTCTATCCTCGTGACTCTTATATTTACACATGGAATCAATCTGGTTGCCCTTCTCTGAACCTTTTCCAGTGCCTCTATGTCCTTCTTATAGTGTGGTCCCAAGAACTGTACACAGTACTCCAAGTGTGGTCTAACAGGAGTAGGTTAGGTGAGTATAACTTCCTTGGACTTATAATAAATACTCCTGGCTATGTATCCTAGCATCCTATTGGTATTTTTTTCCTGCTACCGCACATTGACTAGAACCTGAAAGGCTTTGGTCAACTATGACCCCCCACATAATTTTGTACCCCCTGTGAAGTAATCCTGCCTAATATTTTTTATTTCCCATGTGTAGAACTTTACATTTAGTCGTAAAACTTGTATTTGATTTGTATGAGCAATAGATTTTTAGCTTTGTCTTGTGCATTGCTCTTCTGGACCAGAATAGTATTGCAATGAAAAAAACTACTATATTATTGTTTGGGCATGTCACAGTGTGTTTTCCCTGTTAAAATAAAAGTTTCAATCAATCAATTTTGATTGGGAAATAAGAAGCAGCATAAACACTGCTAGATAAGGCAAATACATCTGTCTCCAATGAAAGGCAAAATACTTCTCCCCTCCCTGACACTGGATCAGTTTTTCAGCCATATGCATACATATAAAAATGTGTGTGTGTGTGTGTGTGTGTGTGTGTGTGTGCGCACGCGTGCTTTTGAATATAATACTGTGGTTTTGTTTCCTCTTAGTGTGATGTTCAAAAACGTTACTAATATCTAATTGTTGTTCAGTAGTTTTACCGTCTCATTTAGAAAATATATGCAGAGTAACAGAATGATACAGAACATGAAAACAGAAAAAGTTTTGAAGCCACAAAATTCAGGGGGCTCATGTATCAAGCATGTCAGAGTAGGTCTACATCAAATCTGTGGTTTCTTCATGGAATAATGCGTTTCAGTAAAATTTAAACAGGTCCCATGTTATGAACCTAGTGTGTGATTATGGAATGGATTGATCAGTATAGTTTAAACAGGTCCCATGTTATGAGCATAGTGTGTGATTATGGTTGGCGGTGGTGTGGCAACATTGGGGTGGGAATAGTGTGCGTCGGTGGGGTGAGTGCCCTATTTTTTGCTTGAGCCCCTGCCCCCCAAAATGTCTGCGCACGGCCTTGCATTTTACCTCAAGCTGAAGAGCACCTTAGACTGTAACAACTGCAGTGTTCTAAACCCTATACTCAATCTTGTGAAACCTGGGGCCTCATTTCTATAACAATGTTATGATCAAATTGTATCTGAAATAGTGGCTTATGCAGAAAATCATGAGTAAGTATTTATTCATGAAATGTAGATATGAATTTATCTCTATGTAAAGTTTATTCTACAGGCAAGTTAATTATATGCGTGTGGGCATTTAAAACCACTGGGTCAGTTTCACAGAGAAAGAGTAGCCTTAATCTCGGATTTAATTCAGTTTTGTATGGAGAATCTCCTTTGAAAATAAAATTAGGTGAAACTGGCCCTATATGACTGGCCCCATTACTCAGCGTAGAAGTCAGTCTTACTCTGAAATTACGCCCTGAAATTACACCCTGAAATTACACCCTGAAATTACACCCTGAAATCTGTTTCACAAAGCAGGATTACGGAGTTAGCTGGATAACTGGGCCCTGATTCACAAAGCAGGATTACGGAGTTAGCTGGATAACTGGGCCCTGTTTCACAGAGCAGGATTACGGAGTTAGCTGGATAACTGGGCCCTGTTTCACAAAGCAGGATTACGGAGTTAGCTGGATAACTGGGCCCTGTTTCACAGAGCAGGATTACGGAGTTAGCTGGTCCCCATAGCTCCTCCCGCTATTATTATTTGTATAATTATTAATTTAATATATTAATTTAATTTATTTATATATTGCATATAACACTACTGTCAAAATCACTGTTTGCCCAGTGCAGGCCAGAAGCAGATGGACTTCTGCTCAAGGTTTCTTCCTGTTAGTCGGGGAGTTTCTCCTTGCCACTGTTGCCGTAGTCTTGCTCTGAGGGGGTTTTAGGCCTGGGCTCTTTGTAAAGCTGCTTTGTGACAATCTTTTATTGTAAAAAGCGCTATACAAATGAAATTGAATTGATACTCAATCTCACCCAGTGCCAGTGTGGGTGCAGGCTTTTGTTCCAACCAAGCAGTTCCTCACCTGCTTCTACTGATCAAGGTCCTTAGCAGAGCCTCTAATGGTTGACAAGTAGAACTGGGTGTGTAACTGCTTGTTGGAACAAAAGCCTGCGTCCGCACCGGTGCTCAGGTAGAGACGATATACAGCCCCTTGGCCACTAGAGGGAGCTGATTGCCCTTTAATGAGAACCACTGTCCGTTGTCACCGACGGACTGAGAGCGGGAGGGACGACGGACAGAACCACAGAAGAATCTCACCTGGCGACCCACTCACGTTCGCATTTTAGGGGCATTTCGTCTTGGGTGGAACCCAAGACGAAATGCGAATTATAGAAAAGTTAAAGTAAAAATCACTTATTGTTTTTTCGAGGTGACTATTTCCTTCTTATCACTTAGACAAAGATTTGATGATTTTAATCATTTATTTTGACCTCATCATCATATTGCTAGTTGGAAATCCGTATGATTCAGTGCGCATGCTTAAGCGTTTTTAAGGTGCGCCTGGAAGAAAGTTACGACAGCGTGTATGGCTAATATGCCATCGAGATGATAAAAAAATGGATGAACTAATTTAAATTAAACATTTCGACATGTCATGATCTCATTTATTGCGTTTATTTGTTTATAGTTATTGCATTATTAAATACTTTATTTCTATCCATTTTAATTATCCTATATAAATTGAACGGGTGCATTGGTTTTAAATTTGACTTTAACTTGACAACTTGTAATTTATCCTGCCAACATCTCTTACGGTCCTATATATGGCATGGCACTATTAATAAGAGATTTATTTAAAAACGTATGAAGAACTTCTAAAGAAGAGTGCATTGGAATAGCTCTTTCTTGATACCAAATTTGTCCCGTTCTTTTAAATGTAATTATTCAACATCCAGATTGGGAAACAATACGGCAGTATATCAACTGTCAGTTATCCCATGAACATCATGGTGTTGGTATATATTTTTATTCCGCTATTTTGTTAAAATGCCCATTTGTGCTGCTTAAACTCGGGGATACACCCTTTTCCTGGTAAATCCAGGCCTACTTTTAGAGAATTCACTCTACAGTTGAGCTAATTGGTCCCTACAATGGTAGGCTAATAGTATACCATAGTAGCTAGGCGTGATATAATAAATTACATAGTGTTTCTTACCTAGCTTGTGCATAGGCAAAACATAGCATTTTTATATTATTGTATTGGCCAATACTGCACTTTTGCGCTTTGCCATCCCTGTATAGAATAGAATAGAATAGCTTTATTGTCATTGCACAGTACAGAGCAACGAAATTGCAGTTGACAGTTTCATCCCGTCCAAGAAACATACAGTGGCCATTTCGTGGCCAACATGGGGAGGGAGACAGGAGCAGGAGAACTATCATTAGATAAGAAAGAAGCAATGGGGGGAGATGAGGGAAAAAAACTCCCCAAACTGAGCTCCTTTAGGGGGGCCCAGTGTAGGATTAGGAAAAAAAACCTCGGCACATAAGCAAACAATTAAACATCACAACAAGAAACCCGAGACATGCACATTTTGTTATTGGGAAAGGTCTCAGGGAGGGGAGGTGTCACAGCTCAGACACTAGGGGGAGCGCGCAGCCCATGGCGCAACGCTCAACTCCCCAGCAGACTGCTCTATGACAGGGAAAGACTAAGGCGTTGAATCCAAGGGTGTGTGTGCGTGTGTCTTTGTGTATGTGTATGTGTGAGCCTCTGTACTTCGTCACCGCCCAGGCCAAACATAGGATCTCCGAGATCGCCGTGGCTGTTGTGTAATTACCGTTTTCTTCTTGGGGTATCTGATTTGGTTGGCTGTAAAATAGCTGTCAGATGATACTTTTCTCAATATCGTAGTGTTATTTGCAATCTGTGAACCGTTCTCAGTCTCAGCAGTATGAAACTTTTTTTATAAATAAATAAAAATTGTAACATATATATATATTTTTACATAGTTCTGAATGTAGTCTATCTTATATTGTATAAAAAGAAAAAAGAAAAAATGACTGGGAAAAAGAGAGAAAAAAGAAATGGTGTACATTCCAAAGGTATTTTTAAAATACATAGTTTACATAAAAATGCAATTGAGATTTCGATTTAAGGCTTCACGATAATCCAATCTGTTTTGCTTTAGAATTTAGAACTGTTAATACAGTATGAATAGTATCTAGTATTTCCTTTTTGAATTATTTAAAGTTTGGTTTCGTCTTTAACGATTTATAGGATTTATATATATGAATATGTCATTTCCCATAAATTATTCATACATTCACAATGTACCAAATGTTATATTTCCATATTTTTTGCCATCATAAAGGATAGCAAATCCTTCCCAAACCTTGCAATTCCCTGGTTCACAGGATAAATGCAATTAATAATTTTCTCGGACCTTATTGGTAACACAATAGACTTTTTATGAAACGTCTTTCCAATGTAGCCTATATTTTTATTATGTGAATTCCAAAAACTCTTTACCATATGTGTTGTAGGGTTTTGGCACATTTTTAGAAAGAAAATGATCAAAACATGTTTCGTCTCGTAAATCTTTAAATCGCAATTTGGCTTTGAATCAAAGATGCCATTATTTCCATATGATTTCTGAATAAGTACTAAATAAATGGCCATTGTTATGAGTCAATTGTGTTACCAATAAGATGACATTCTTAACCTAATTATCAAAATAAAATGTTATTTTATGTAGATATATCTTTGTTATACCGAATTAAACATCTATGAAGGGGAAGATATACACGATTAACCAAGACAACAGTGCTTGTTTATGAAAATCGGATAACTTTATAGGGACTTTATAGGGTACCAGGAAAACATTATATGGCACCAACATCAGTGGCAATAAATTCTAGGACGTACTTTGACGGTAAAACCCTTCCATTCAAAGACCCTGCAGATCCTTCATTAAGCACAAACAAACCTTTCTCATGTGTGGTTAATTGCATTTTCTCAGTTAAAGGAAGACAATAGAAATGAATAATTTCTATCTGAAGTTTTACTTATTTTAATTCCTAAACATGAGATTTGATCTTTGATTGGAAGGTTGTGCAATTCTAAAACACCACTAGGTTTCTCTTTTAAAGCAAATAATTCACATGTTTTATCTTAATAATAAGTCCTGATATTAAAAAAATTTTCATGTCTTACAAAGATGGTTGTGTCGTCTGCCAATTTTTTTTCGTTTGCCAAAATTAAATGAGCATTTCATTTCTTGATCAAATAAATGAATACCCTGAAAAGGTATTTTTCCACATGAAGCAACATCGCTGGCATAACTAATACAAATAGGAGAGAAGCTAGCTTTGTACCTTTGCATATGAAATCTACGAGTGGTCCCATAAGGTCAATTAATGGAACGTAGCATCCATTATTTGAAAAAAAACAAACAAACATTTTGGTTGAATTTTGTCTCCTTTGCTGCCTGGGTTACCGGTGCACTAGAAAAACAAAATTTCAAATTCCCATGATGAACACGGGGTGGCATAGTCGGTGCTACGCTCTGACACACACAAGAGGGCGGGCAATGTTGATGCCCCTTTCTGGACTGAAAGGAAAAACTTTTTTTTTTTAGTTTGGTATAAGCAGAAGTACTGATTTCATCTGTGTAGGATTGTGTCAAAAAAGATGACCGTAGTGTGTTGCCCATTCAGCTTTCAATGATTCTGGGTCTGAATTCTATTAGGGAGTGGCACTCCTAACCCTAACCCTGCTTCTGACTGCTCATGAAGGGCAGTTAAACTGGTAAAAAGATCATAACAAAAATAACATTGAACATATTAATTCTATATCATCTTATAACATGACATAGGTCGCACAATGAAACAACAGTTTTGGGAGCATTCCACTGAGGTGGCAGAATTGCGCAGAGACAGGGCAATGGTGGGAGCAATAGTCCTGTATTTACGAGCACTGTCTTTACATCAAATCTTGCTGACCCTGCGTCAACAATGTTAAACACACTCTGTTTCCTTTTGGGGGTCTGCGGAGAGGCGCACTTATGTAAAATACCCAACAGTATAAAAGTTAGAAACCGAAATCTAAGATTGATGTACAGTCCAATTGTGCGAGGAAACTTTCTTCCAATATCTTACATGGGACAGTCAATGTTTTGCATAGGAGACAATGCTTATTCTACAATCGTGCAGTGTGACATAAGTAATAAGTAATAACATCAGTAACCTCTAGGAGATTTGATTGCTTTTCAACTTTTCATTTGAATACAAGAAGAGGAATGAAAGGAAAGTAAGTGCCTAAACTTTCAGACCGCGAATGGACCGAAACTGCTACCACAGCCGTGTTGTTGCCGAGAGTGCCGTCGGAGAAGTAAGTTCATCTCAGATTTGCGTGTAGTCGAGGAAACTCTTCCAATGATATATTTTATAAAATAATGAATGTAGGCTACAGCAAGACAATGTCGTGTTGCGGAAACGGATAACGGATAATATTTGTTTTGTCGCACCTATGGTTTCATTTTCGCGCTTTTTTTTCGTGTGTGTGTGTGTGTGTGTGTGTGTGTGTGTGTGCAAAAATGCTTCTGAAAAGGAGTCTTTATTGAAAAACAACAACAATAATAATAATAATAATAATAATAATAATAATTATTATTATTATTATTATTATTATTGAATGTATCCATTATTAAAAAATTAAAGACTCATTATTAAAGACTATTTAAATACCATTTGTGAGCAGGCTAATTAAAACATCGTTTTTCAAAGCAATTTGAATACAAATTCCAGAGATTAACTATTATTTCATTGCATATGTACTTTAAAAATATTTAAGTATTTATAAATGCCTTCCAATGAAAAACAACAGAAACGTAACTGAATAGTTAACTGAGAAGTATTCGCAGAAGCTGACCGCAGCCTCTCAACGTTTTTAAGGTTTAACGTACGGGCCAAGACTTGCCATTCTCAGACAGCTTCACATGTCTGTACTAAGTACAGCTGAATGACACAAATTGTGAATCAGTTTGCCATATAATTATTTAAATACAGCCTAAAGTTAATACAGTGGTTGAAGGTATGAGAACTGGCCAATGTAACTGAAACAGTGTCAATGTGAAAACGAAGATCTAAGTTCTTATTTCCTTGCAGACAGGAACTGGATCAGCTGGCTACATTTCAACTGTATTCACACGGTGCAGGAGTTCTGCGATGAGCGTTGAAGTCGCCCAGCAGAACTATGGAGTCTCCGGGTGGCACCCTTTCCAGGATGCCGCCCAGTGACTCCAACAAGGCCGGATACTCTCAACTGCCGTTTGGTGCATGAGCACAAATGACAGTCAGAGCTTTCCCCCCAGCGACACGTAGTCGCAGAGAGGCAACCCTCTCGTTCCCCGGGTGGAACTGCAACACAGTGGCGCTCAGCCGGTGGCTCAACTGCTCCCCCCACTGGGGAGCTCATGGTTGGGAAGAAGCCTGGCCCAAGGAAAGAAGTAAGAACCCTTACAGACCCTCAAATTAATATCCGGCTAACTGGTTTTCATGCACCCATAACCTCACCCCCCGCCCCTAACCCGTAGACCATCTCACAGTTTCTAATCCCTTCTCCTACCCAACACACCCTACAAGGAGAATGTACATACTGACATTATATAGCAAATACCTGATTTGATGATTAATGATTACACTGCTCACATCTGCCTTGTCATTGTGTATGGACAATAAGTGTTATGATTACAAAAGTGTGTTCGTTTGAGTAATAGTCTGTTTTTATGATTAATGGATTTACCTGTATTTTCATTTCTGCAACACCCATCACAAAACACAGAACAAGAATTTAAAAACTGCCACGTAGTGTACTTTCATTGTAAATGTTTAACCAGGTGTGAATAGTTCTGTCTTGTGTATAATACTGTCTGGATTGTCTGTATTATTAGAACAATATATGCCTACTGCCTTCAGTGTGTACTTACAAATTGTTACCAACCATCACCTAGAAGCTCTGTATGTGTAATACCTGTTGTGAGTAGATTTTCCCCAGAATGTATCATTTTGATTGTTGTTGAATGTTTGGAAAATGTATGCTCACTCTTCAAATGAGAGTGTAGATGTAGTGAAATTAAAACAACCAGTAAATACACGTTCATAATAAGACGCATGGGCATAATGTATACATGGAAATGTGAAGATACTTGTGTGCATGTGCAGACACAGCTGCCTTCCACGCATCACTGAGGGAAGGAAGGGCCCTGGCTCTGGAGGAGCAGCTTTCTGATAACAGCAGAGTTTCTGGGAAAGTGAAGCCTAAAAAAGTCACAAACAAGAGTGGTGCTACCTCGAGGAGTTGACATGGAATGGCCCTTTAGCATTTGTAGAGTGCAGACAGACTCTAGAATCAGTGATGGAAATCGGTTTAGGAAGACTGGACACAATTTTCACAGCTGATATTTTCTGTTTTTTTCCAGTTCAGGAAGTATATCATTTCTTGGAATGAATTATAGGTAAGGAGAAATATTTCCCCCAAGACATTCACCCGTTGAAGCCTTTCCCCTGTGTTTCTGCATGTGTGAATACATATTGTGTTTTGAATCTCTTAATGTATACAGACCGTATCAGTTATTAGTTTTACATTCATGACACATTATACACACAGTACTAATATACACTCACTGAACACTTTATTTGGAACATTTTTAATCACAAAAATGTCACATGAATAAGTTGGTATAATATTCAGCCATTTGTGTGGCAGCAGTGCAATGCATACATTCATGTAGATATGGGTCAGGAACTTCAGTTAATGTTCACATCAACCATCAGAACGGGGATAAAATGTGATCTATGTGACTTTGACCGTGGAATGATTGTTGGTGGCATTATTTTTGAATCCATTATACTCACCAAACACGTTTAAATTCATTGCCGGATTTTTCTCATTCTTCCTAGGACAAAGAAAGCCCCATGCCCAAATTTGACCAACAAAGCCATTCAGAACATGTATGAACATTTGACTCATCTGAGGAGCATCAGGTAAGTACATCCTGATCCTGACTGAGGTTTAATGTCGACAGAGACATTTTACAGTAAATTCATTGCGTGTGATATAGGTGCAGTTATAACAGGTGTTTTGTTTGCTTTGATAACGGCTTGTCCCTGATGTAGTGAGGGCGGTCTGTAGCGTAGTGGTTAAGGTACATGACTGGGACACGCAAGGTCGGTGGTTCTAATCCCGGTGTAGCCACAATAAGATCCGCACAGCCGTTGGGCCCTTGAGCAAGGCCCTTATCCCTGCATTGCTCCAGGGGAGGATTGTCGCCTGCTTAGTCTACTCAACTGTACGTCGCTCTGGATAGGAGCGTCTGCCAAATGCCAATAATGTAATGTAATGTAATGGTTCTAATCCCGGTGTAGCCACAACAAGATCTGCACAGCCGTTGGGCCCTTGGGCAAGGCCCTTATCCCTGCATTGCTCCTGGGGAGGATTGTCTCCTGCTTAGTCTAAAATCAACTGTATGTCTCTCTGGATAAGAGCGTCTGCCAAATGCCATTAACGTAATGGTTATGGATGGTAAAAGTGGTAAAATTGGAAAAGAGCAGAAGCAGGGCAGCAGAAAATGGGAGTTCAAGTGTAACTGTTTGCATTTATACTTTTCCTAATGGCAAAGTCCATTAACTTCAACCACCCTGGCACAGATCCATAGCCTCGTGATTACTTATAAATAAGGCTGTGTGTTTGTCACAGAAAATATTGGCTGAAGTCGTGGAAAATCACTGAAAAACTAAAAAGTGATTTTAATAAATCACTGTGCAGCAGTGGGAAATGTTTGAAATAACTTTTTTGGTCAGTTTCTGGCTGGTTGGAACAAATACATTGACAGCCTGTTGCATTTAGTCTCAAGCTTAATTAATCTTAGCTTAGCTTATCTTGATTAATGAAGTCCATTATAGAAAGAAAGTTTAGTTTTTTCGGTTAATCTTTGTCTCATCTATTCATAACACTTTGTTCCAGATCTTTACAGGTTTTTTAATGTACGTTTTTGCAAACTGTAACCTGGCCATACTATTTTTGAGGCTTGCCAGGGGTTTGCATCTTGTGGTGAGCCCTCTGACGTTATGTTGACATTGATGGTCGTCTTCATCACTGTCCATGTACTTACAGACTGCATTGTATGTCAATAAAAATTGTGGATGTATTTGAATTATATTGTGGAAATAAATGTAATACAAATGTAATACAAGAAGGGAGTGGACAAATTACCCAGAGATCTATTGTGTAAAGTAAAATGTTTTGGAGCCCTGGCTCATCGTGAAACCTCTCCTCCTCAGATCAGACCGGCACTTCAGGATGACCTACCTGTTCAGGGGATCAGCCCAGCGGTTCATCGGCCTGTTCAGCCAGCGCCGCTCCAGGATGCAGCAGTTCCTGGTGGCTCTGGAGGAAGAAGCTGTGAAGCTGGACAGGATGAAGATGGGGGCCAGCATCTCCAGTGTGGCGGGCAGCAGTGTGAGCCTCGTGGGAGGCATTGCATCCATCGCGGGCCTGGCTCTGGCCCCTTTCACGGTGGGGGCATCGCTGACCCTCATGATGGTCGGCGTTGGGCTGGGGGTCACCAGTGGCTTGGGCAGCTTAGCTACAGGTATCACCGAATTATCGGTCAACACTCACCGCAGGAAGAAGATCAATGAAATCTTCCAGAGATTCTCTGAAGATGTGAAGACTATGCAGAAGTGTCTGGAGCAAGTGGCCAGGTGCATTATACCCAACACGGTGCCAGATGGGCTGGATGTTGCGACACGTGTTGTGACTTTAGCCAAAACCACACATTCCGTGTCTAAAGGGATAGATGGCTTAGTGGATTGTGCTTCCGCCAAAAAGGTGCTCAGAGCCAAAGAGTTGGCCTCAAAGTCAAATGCTGCCCGAAAGATTCCAAACATGGCGGACGATCTCGGGCAGTTGGCTAAGGGCACTCCCCTCGCCCTAAGCAAGTCTGCCAGGGCGGGGTTCATTGCCCTCAACGCCTTCTTCATTGGCGTGGACATCTTCTTCATCTACAAAGACAGCATCAGCCTGGCCAATGGGGACAAGAGTGATGTGTCAAAGGTCATCCGCAGGAGGGCCAGTCTGTGGAAGACCGAGCTGGATGCATGGGAGAAGATCTATCACTCTCTGTGCATCGGGAGATTGAGCTTCGAAAGGAGTGAGGAGGTCCTACGGATGCCATTTTACCAGGCACAAAAAAGGCACACTTTAAAGTTACTTGGCTTTCTTTGGCTGGTATTAGTTGTATTTTATTTTTCATTCATTTGTTATTGAAAGTCTATCAAATATAAAGAGGGAAATGTGTAGTAGTATCCACATAAAAATACACTGTATTAAATTAGTTCTCCGCTGTCCAACCCCCCCATATGGTTTTGTCAGTTTCAGTCAATCATCGTCCGACATACAACTTCCAAATACAACTTAAAAGCCCCACGTCCCCAGCCAGCCACAGTTTGCTTACGGTGAATTTGATATTATATATCAGTTAGAAAACTATGTAGTAGCTCACGAGGTCTTGCCAGTTGCGACCTTCATGCTCTAATTTCGTCATTACTAGCCTCGGTACTCGCGAGCAAGCTAGCTAGTCTAATTATCATGAAAACAACGTTATCTCCGTCATGCACAACTTACAAATATGCAATTTTATGATGCAGATAGTTACGTTTTGCATAGTTTTTAGTAGTTTAGTGATTAGTGAGGGGCCGTGAATAAAGGACTGATAAAACCATTGAGCTGATTACCATATATATTTTAGTGCTTAAAGAAAATGTTAACGAAAATGTTTAACCTACTTAATATTTATTTGATTTAAGTGTTTTGTTATTTTTCATTTATTACAAATGTATGTTCATTTCACATAACTATTGGGACTTTTTACTCTGATACGGAGGATAGTCTGGTTACTGGTGTCCCAATAAACAGAGGATAGTCCGGTTACCGGTATCCCAATAAACAGGATAGTCCGGTTACCGGTATCCCAATAAACAGGATAGTCCGGTTACTGGTGTCCCAATAAACAGAGGATAGTCCGGTTACTGGTGTCCCAATAAACAGAGGATAGTCCGGTTACGGAGTGACTCCCTCAGCTGATGTGCAAGACAAATACAGAGCCTCTTATCCAGAGCGACGTACAGTTGATTAGACTAAGCAGGAGACATTCTTCCCCCGGAGCAATGCAGGGTTAAGCGCCCAACGGCTGTGCTGATCTTATTGTGTCTACACCGGGGATCAAACCACCGACCATGCGGGTCCCAGTCATGTACCTTAACCACTACGCTACAGGCCGCCCTGCAGTAACTGCAGTACTACAGTAACTGGACTGAGACAGGTTATGGGCCTAGCCAATTACTACAGATCATCTGTACAAGACTTTGGGGGAGCTGGTGTCGCCGTTGCAGAGGATGCTGAAAGGAGGGAAACCAGGAAGTGAAAAATTGGAGTGGGGGCCTGAAGAGGAAGAGGCCTTCACTGGATTAAAAGAGCAGTTGTCTCAAGCACCAGCCCTTCGGCTGCCAGATTTTCCACCTACGGTTCTGGGTGGGAGAACTGACATACGTTTGCGCTCTGGGATAGAAGCAAGCGGATGGAAGGACCAGAAATGGTGGAACGACTGAACCGGACAATAAAAAGTACGGCAGCAATCAAAGAGACGGGAAAAGGATGGCATGGATCGCTGCCTGCCGTCCTGTGGAAGATAAGGGCAATTTAACAAATTGTACTTGTGATGACTGTATGTTTAGAACAACACTTCATGTGTATTTTACTAGTTATGGATGTGATGCTTTAACTTGTGGAAGAACCTAGACACACGCTTTGGATTAAAAGCCTCTGCCAAATGACAAAAATGTAAATGTAAAATGTAAGTTTGTCTTTGGTAAGGTTTGAGTCTTTGATGGAGTGCCAGTTGTCACTGTTGTTACCGTAACAAGGGAAGGACCACTGTGTATCAACACTGGTGTCAGGGAGTCGTCAAACATCTGGTTACAGCAGCTGACAAGAACCAAAATTTTGATCTCCGTAGTAATTGGACCAACTAGCACAAGATGAAATCAAGTAATCATATTCAATTGGATTGAGATTTGGCCCGAAAAAACCTCTCAGTTGCTGGGGAGGAATGTGCTGTCTTCTGTTTCAACAGGATGTCGGCTACTGCATGAGAAACCACAACTGCAAGTGGGCGGTAAGCAGAGATGTGGATGAACAGATTAGCAGGAAATTAAACTTGGGTTTCAGCTGAGGTTGCGCAAAAGACCAAACCCGCTACCACAGCCGTGTTGTTGCCGAGAGAGCCGTCGGAGAAGTAAGTTCATCTCAGATTTGCGTGCAGTCGATGAAACTCTTCCAATTATGTATTTAATGAAATAATATATTGTATGTAGCCTACAGCATGAAATAAAATTTTGTGTGGCATAAAATAATAGATATCACTACCCTATAGGAAAATGTGTTGCTCTTGGTCTTCAATTGAATGTGACATTGAATATTTTTGTGTTTTTGCAACTATAGTTTCATGTTATTTCAGTTAACGGATAATGTTTTGTCGCACCTAGGTTTCATTTTCATGCTCTTTTTCTTGTCAGTGATAATAAACTTGAACTTGCACTTCACTGTGGCAGAACAAGATTCCAGTCAGAGGAGGCTGCTCAACTTTGCTGAAGTTCGAATTCGGACAGCGCTGGACAAGAGCTCCAGACAATAATCATGGACCATACATGGTGAGATAAGTAAAGGTGTCCAATATTCCCCATTAACTCATACAGTGTCTTCCTTTTGTGCTCTGTGTTTGACAATGAAACAGGCATGTACCAGATCTGGGATAAATATGACTGTAAATATGCTTCTAAAAAGGAAACTTCATTGGAAATAATAAAATACTGGAATTCTCAGGCAGCTTCACGTGTCTGCACTAAAGTACAGATGAATACAATGACACAAATTGAATCATTACACCAAATAATTAAGTTGAAGTAGTGCTCTCCGACACAGTGGCTGGAGGTAGGGGAACTGGCCAATATGACTGAAAGAGTGTTGATGCGAATCAACAATGTAAGTTCTTATTGCCTTGCAGGGAGGAACTGGATCAGCTGGCCGCTGGCTACATTTCAGACACCATGAGCTATATTCACACGGTGCAGGAGTTCTGCATCATACACTCAATGTGGCTCCTACATAGAAAGTCTGAGCTGAAGAGGATGCAAGACGTCATCATGGACAGAGCGAAGAAGATCAACCCCACAGCTAACCACTGCCTAAATTCAGAGGACAAGATGAAGGCCTTCGGGGAGTATATGTGCAGCAAGGTGACTGAGGTAACTGCAGAGGGAAGGACCCAGGAGCTGGAGGAGGAGCTGGGATGCCTGCTCGAAGACACCTTGAAGGGGCTTAAGAAGCTGACCCCGTTCCTGGAGGCTGTGGAGATGCTGGCGGTCACGTCGCTCTCCGTCTTCGAGGAGGAGAATCCGGTGTGCCAGCTCCCTGAGGGGGTGAGCGCTGATGCCGTTCGTTCAGTCATCGCCGCCGCCAGGCGAGCCTGTCCGCTTTTGATCCATTTCCAGAGAGACAACAGCGAATTCTTTCAGACCAGCCTGGTGAACATGGACCTGCTGGCTTTCCAGCTGGACAAATACTTGAGGGTTTCCCAGAAGTTGTATGAGATGCTCCAGGAAAGGTATTTTTAATGTTTCAATCATATCAACATACTCCTTGATTCCCCAGCAGATACCTTCCACTTTTACCTAGCCACTTCACAACGTCATTAAAATGTTATATATTTGATTATTTAAACCTCATGGAGCTGACATGGCATGGCCCTTTGGCATTTGTAGAGTGCAGAATAGCTGGTTTCACAGCTGATATTTTGTCTTTTTTTCCAGTTCAGGAAGTATACCATTTCATGGAATTAATTATAGGTAAGCAGAAATATTTCCCCCAATAAATTCACTAGTTGAAGCCTTTCCTCAGTGTTTCTGCTTGTGTGATTATGTATATTTTTTGCATCTCTTAATGTATACAGACCTGGGATTTTCATGTACACTAGTCTCTAGAGTTCAAAGAATGAAAGAAAATCTAATGAGCAGCAGTTCTGCAGACAGAAACGCCTTGTTAATGAGAGACGTCAGAGGAGAATGTCCAGACTGGTCAAAGCTGACAGGAAGGTGACAGTAGCACAAAATGACCACACAATACAACAGTGGTATGCAGAAGAGCATCTCTGAACATGCAATGCATCATAACTCTAAATGGATAGGCTACAGCAGTAGAAGTCTAAAAAAATAAGTCTAATAAATACCTAATAAAGTGCTCACTGAGTGTACATAATACTTCTCAAATCAAACATTATCTTTTTAATCCATTATACTCACTCACTCACTCCATTAAATTCATTGTCGGATTTTTCTCATTCTTCCAAGGGCAGAGAATGCCTCTGAGAATGACCCATGCCCCATTTTGACCAACGAAGCCATTCAGAACATGTTTGACCATTTGACTGACCTGAGGCACATCAGGTAAGTACATCCTGATCCATACTGAGGTTTAATGTCGACAGAGACATTTTACAGTAAATTCATTGTGTGTGATACAGGTGCAGTTATCACAGGTGATTTGTTTGCTTTGATAACAGCTTGTTCCTGATGTAGTGAGTTCAAGTGTAACTGTTTGCATTTATACTTTTCGTAATGGCAAAGTCTATTAACTCCAAGCACCCTGGCACAGATCCATAGCCTCATGATTAATTAGAAGTCAGGCTGTGTGTTTTTCACAAAAATACTGGCTGAAGACGTGGAACAGTCACAGCAAATTTGTTGAACAGCACAGAAAAATTTAAGAAAGCACATGAGTTTTCACCTTTAATTTAACAGAATGTTTCTCTAAATAGAGTAATAATATAATAATAATAATAATAATAATAATAATAATAATAATAGTAATGTGTAATTTAGCTGATGCTTTTATCCAAAGCGACTTACAGTTACATTACATTAATGGCATTTGGCAGACGTTCTTATCCAGAGCGACATACAACAAAGTGGAAAGTGCATACCCATAAACAGGGATAAGTGCGCTGAAAGACCCTAGAGGGAAGTACAATTTCAACTGCTTACAGTACAACAAAGATAAGGTCTAGGGCCTATTTGATTAATGGATTATATAAATAATAACTAAATAATAAATAAAAAATGTATACACCGCACCACGCAAATATATGAACAATAAACAGCTTACCTAGCCAAACAAAATTAGCAAAGGTATCATACTTACACAAGTAAAGAAAACAACAGCATTTAAGGTTTACAGGGAGCTAGGGAGGGGCAGGGGAGAGGTGCAGCTTTAAGAGGAGCGTCTTCAGTCTGCGCTTGAAGGTGGTAAAAGATTCTGCTGTTCTGACCTCCACTCGGAGTTCATTCCACCACTGTGGAGCCAGAAGAGACAGTAGTCGTGAGTGGGAGGTGGAAGTTTCGAGAGGGGGAGGCACTTGGCGTCCTGTAGTGCCCAATCAAAGGTCTGGCAGGCGCTTAGGGTCTGATGATATTTTGCAGGTAAGTTGGGGCTGACCCCTTAACTGCTTGGAAATCTAGCACGAATGATGGCAGATGCTTGAAGGCCAGCCAAGAGAGAGTTGCAGTAGTCCAGGCGGGTCAAAAGAGGGACAGTCTGCTGTCCATCACCACGCCAAGGTTCCTTGCTCAGGGTGATGGCGTCACTGAGGTGTCCCTTATGGAAATGGAGAGATCCAGATGGGGAAAGGTTAGAGCAGGAATGAAGATAATATCAGTCTTAAACTGGGCTTTAGATGGTGGTTGTCCTTCCAGCTCTGGATGTCACTCAGGCAAGCAGAGATGTGGGCTGAAACCTGTGTGTCAGATGGTGGGAATGAGAAGAAGAGTTGAGTATCATCAGCGTAGCAGTGGTAGGACAGACCATGAGCAGTAATAACAGGGCCAAGGGATCTAGTGTAAAAGGAGAAAAGAAGCGGGCCTAGGACCGGGCCCTGGGGAACTCCTGTGGCAAGGGGCCGAGGTGTCGATACTGTACCAGCCCAGACAAACTGGAAGGAGCGACCAGAGAGTTTCTGTTCAGGGTGGTGCCACAGATCCCTGTTGCTGACAGGGAGGACAGGGGGATGGAGAGATCCACAGTCTCAAAGGCAGCAGAGAGATCTAGAAGAATGAGGACAGAGGAGAGGGAGGCTGCTTGCACGGCATGGAGTGATTCACTGACGGAGAGGAGTGGTCTCAGTCAAGTGTCCAGGTCTGAAGCCGGACTGATGGGGGTCTAGAAAGTTGTTCTGGGAAAAGAAAGAAGAGAGTTATTACAAGCGGTTGATCAGACTAATTAATGCGCTCAACAGCCCAACAGCTGCGTGGATCTTATTGTGGCTACACCGGGGCTTGAACCATCAACCTTCCGGGTCCCAGTACCTTAGCCACTAGGTTAGAGGCTGCCCAAAGTGCATGCTCAATTTACAAAATAAAACATACTGCGTTTTGTCCATTTTTTTCAAGTTTGTTTTGGAAAAATATTTTCTATATTGTGAGGTTTGAGTCTTTGATGGAGTGCCAGATGTTACTGTAACAAGGGAAGGACCACTGGGTATCAACACTGGTGTTCATATGGAATATTTTGTTTCAAATTCTTTGTAATCAATGACTGCCTGAAGCCTATGAGCCATAGACATCACCTGATGCTATCTACCCTGGTGATGCTCCGACAGGCCTGTACTGCAGCCCTCTTCAGCTCCTGCTTGTTCTTGGGGCTTCAGTCTGGTCTTCAGCAAGTGAAATGCATGCTCAATTGGGTTGAGATTAGGTGATTGACTTTGCCTTGGTTGCTTTGGCTATATGTTTTGGATCATTGTCCTGCTACATGATGAAGCGATGTCCAATGCATTTGCTTGGATCTGCGCAGACAAGATGTCTCTGTATATGTCAGTATTTGTCTTGCTGCTGCTATCAGCAGTGACATCACCACTGCTGGGCATGTATGACTGCCACAGCAGTTCCAGTGCCCAAGCCATAACACCTCCACCATGTTTGACAGATGAGGTGGTATGGTATAGATCATGAGCTGTTCCTTTTTTTCTCCCCAGTCTTATTGGTCTCCACAGGCTTTTTTATTAATGTCTATTTCTGAGGCTTGCCAGGGGTTGCATCTTGTGGTGAGCCCTCTGACATTATGTTGACAAAGTCTTCTCTTGATGGTCGTCTTTGTCACTGTCCAAGTACTTACAGACTGCATTCTATGTAAGAAAAGATTGTGAACTTGTGATTTTTATTCTATGATGCTAATAAATGTAATACAAATGGAAGCCCTCTTGCTCACAAGAAGGGAGTGCGGGAGAAATTACCCAGGGATCTGTTGTGTAAAGTAAACCGTTTTGGAGCCCTGGCTCATAGTGAAACCTCTCCCCCTCAGATTAGACCAGCACTTCAGAATGACCTACCTGTCCAGGGGATCAGCACAGCAGTTCATCGACCAGTTCAGCCAGAGCTTCTCCAAGATGCAGCAGTTCCTGGAGGCTCTGGAGAAAGAAGCAGTGCAGCTGGACAGGATGAAGATGGGGGCCAGCATCTTCCGCATTTTGTGCAGTGTTCTGGGCTTTGTGGGAGGCATTTTGTCCGTTGTGTCTGTTGTGTCCATTGTGTTATTGCTGAATGTCGGCTCATGCCTGGGGATCGCCGGTGCCATAATCGGCATATTGATATGTTGCATCGAAATCGGTTTCAACTTTTGCCATGGCAAAAAGATAAAAAAAATCTTTGAAAACTACTCTAAAGATGTGAAGATTATGCTGGAGTGTCTGGAGAAAGCAGCCAGTCCCATTATACGCAGCACGGTGCCAGATGTGCTGAATGTTATAGCTACTGTTCTGAAGGCCGCCAAAATTACGTATTCCCTGATTAAAGTTATAGATATCATCGCGGATGCTTCCACCCTCGGAGCCGAAGAGGTGGCCTCGAGTACAGTCAAGGTAGTGACTCAGGAGGTCAAAGCTGCCCGAAACATCACCAACATGGCAGCCAATCTCACCGATATCAGGCAGTTGGCTAAGGGCACTCCCCCCGCACGAAGCACATGTGACCTTGTGTTGATCATCGGCAGCAATGTCTTCTGCATGGGCATGGACCTCTATTTCATCTACAAAGAAATAAAGACCCTGGCCAATGGGGACAAGAGCGATGTGTCAAAGGTCATCCGCAGGAGGGCCAGTCTGTTGAAGACCGAGCTGGATGCATGGGAGAAGATCCATCACTCTCTGTGCACTGGGTTATCGAGCTTCGAAACGAGTGAGGAGGTCCTACAGAGGCCATTTTACACCTTGCATGAAGAATCCAGTTAGGCTGTAACAACTGCAACTGTTTTGACACCTGGGGCCTCATTTTCATAACAATGTTATGATCAAATTGTATCTTAAATTGTGGCTTATGCAGAAAACGATGAGTGAGTAGTTATTTCTGAAATCCGACTTAGAGATGAATTCATAAATACATCAATGTAAAGTTTTTATGAGAGGCAAGTTAATTGCCAGGCGGCACGGATGGTGCAGTGGGTAGCACTGCTGCCTCAGAGCAAGGAGGTCCTGGGTTTGAATCCCCGTCAGCTGGGGCCTCTCTGTGCGGAGTTTGCATGTTCTCCCCGTGTTTGTGTGGGCCCCCTCTGGGTACTCCGGTTTTCTCCCACAGTCTAAAGACATGCAGGTTAGGCTGATTGGAGAGTCTAAATTGCCTGTAGGTATGAGTGTGTGAGTGAATGGTGTGTGTGCCCTGCGATGGACTGGCGACCTGTCCAGGGTGTATTCCTGCCTTTCGCCCAATGTATTCTGGGATAGGCTCCAGCCCCCTTGTGATGCTGTTCAGGATAAGCGGGTTAGGATAATGAATGAATGAATGAATGAATGAATGAATGAAGTTAATTGCCTGCTGGTTTTACTGAGGTGCTGCATATTTGCTTTAAGAATAGTATTTTGGCAATAGAAAATGCAATGTGGAGGAAAATGCACAAGATGGGGTAAAACACATTCACATTTGTAATGTGGAATTTAATATATGTAATATGGAAAGATTCGATTTAGCCCTGTGCATATCATGGATATTGACACGGCTGGAATGCAAACTGACCAATAGAGACAATTAGTAATGGGAACGTTCGTTCATTTCGGAGAGCTGGATCATTTGGCTACGTTCGTTCAAAAGATTTGTTCATTCCCCTTTTACTATTAATTTAGTATAATGTGTAAACTCGCCTCACAGCAAGGAGGTCCTGGGTTCGAATCCCCGTCGGCCGGGGCCTCTCTGTGCGGAGTTTGCATGTGTCTGCGTGGGTTTCCTCCGGGTACTCCGGTTTCCTCCCACAGTCCAAAGACATGCAGGTTAGGCTGATTGGAGAGTCTAAATTGCCCGTAGGTATGAGTGTGTGAGTGAATGGTGTGTGTGCCCTGCGATGGACTGGCGACCTGTCCAGGGTGTATTCCTGCCTTTCGCCCAATGTATGCTGGGATAGGCTCCAGCCCCCCTGCGACCCTGTTCAGGATAAGCGGGTTCAGATAATGGATGGATGGATAATGTGTAAACTGCCACCAAAGTGTAATTTACACAAATATTTTTACTTTTTGGATTGCACCCAGACAGTAAGTGATTGGATCTGGCCCAAAGTAAGTTGGTACGGGCACAGATCCGGTCCGGCTACACTTCCTATGTGGGCAGCTGGTCAATACATTGATCTGTTTAATTATGCTATGCAGTATGGATGATAGCCTAGTGCAAAAAATCCATCTGCTTAGTAGCCAAAATAATACATCAGCAGGTTTTTTGGATAGCATTAATAAACATCTTCCAAAGCTTCATTTCAGGTTTCTTAAGAAATTGTAAGCTATGCGACATTGATGTTAAAGTTAAATTACATAGGCTACAATTACAATTGTATATAATGTAAATTAAACTTTAATGCAATTAAGACAACACCTGAAATATAGCCTATTATTGCAGCCTATACTACCAACAAAAATAAAATGACATCATGTACATTGCATTACATTACATTATTGGCATTTGGCAGACGGTCTTATCCAGAGCGACGTACAACAAAGTGCATACCCATAACCAGGGCTAAGTGCGCTGAAAGACCCTAGAGGGAAGTACAATTGCTACCCGTACAACAAAGATAAGGACCAGGGCCTATTTTTTTAATTTTTTTTTAAACAACAAATAAACAAACAAAGCAAGAGTGACCAAACTTAACTATCCAAATACTGCTTACCTAGCCAACTAAAAATACCGAAACACTACGTAAATCACAAAGACAACAATTAAGGATCACAGGGAGGTAGGGAGGGATGGGGAGAGGTGCTGCTTGAAGAGGTGCGTCTTCAGTTTGCGCTTGAAGGTGGGGAGAGATTGTACAGTTCTGACCTCAACGGGGAGTTCATTCCACCACCGTGGAGCCAGAACAGACAGTAGTCGTGAGCGTGAGGTGGAGGTTCGGAGAGGGGGAGGTGCCAAGCGGCCTGTGGAGGCTGAACGAAGAGGTCTGGCAGGGGTGTAGGGTCTGATGATTTTTTGTAGGTAAGCTGGGGAAGACCCCTTAACTGCTTGGAAGGCTAGCACCAATGTTTTGAATTTGATGCGAGCCATGACAGGCAGCCAGTGGAGGGAAGTAAGCAGGGGGGTGACGTGTGAGTATTTGGCAAGGTTGAAGACCAGACGAGCTGCTGCATTCTGGATAAGTTGGCGGGGTCTGATGCCGGACGCTGGGAAGCCAGCCAAGAGGGAATTGCAGTAGTCCAGGTGGGACAGAACCATCGCTTGGACCAGGAGCTGGGTCGAGTAGGGGGTGAGAAAGGGGCGGATTCTCCATATGTTGTATAGGAAGAACCTGCATGACCGGGTCACCACTGCAATGTTCTCGGAAAGGGACAGTCTGCTGTCCATGACCACGCCGAGGTTCCTTGCACTGGGTGATGGCGTGAGTGTGGTATCCCCGAGGGAAATGGAGAGATCCAGGTGGGGAGAGGTATTAGCAGGGATGAATATCATTTCAGTCTTGCCTGGGTTGAGCTTTAGATAGTGGTTATCTATCCAGCTCTGGATGTCACTCAGGCAAGCAGAGATACGGGCAGAAACCTGTGTATCAGATGGTACGTTGTGGTCTTTTCAAAACCATTCATCACTTTTATTGCATAGCCTAGCAGACCATATTACAGAAAATTAAAAGACAACATGATTTAGCTAAATATTATCTGTGATATAACTATCCAGCTGGTCCACAGAATGCTGATGGCATTAACGTTACGCCCTACGGCTCAACTGTGTTGTACTTTCAGTTCAACACCAGCTCATGGCTCGTTCATTCATTCGTTCAATGGCTCTTTTGGCTCACTCTTTCGTTCAGTCATTCAATGGATCTTTTGGCTCACTCATTCGTTCATTCGTTCAATGGCTCTTTCGGCTCACTCGGTCGTTCAGTCATTCAATGGCTCTTTTGGCTCACTCATTCGTTCAGTCATCCAATGGCTCTTTCGGCTCACTCATTCGTTCAGTCATCCAATGGCTCTTTTGACTCACTCAATCAATGGCTCTTCGGCTCTTCGTTCACAAACTAGTTCACCGGCTCAGTATGGCTCCACGGCTCGCTGATGTAGGTACGTACGCTCGTTCATTTGTGGTTGTTTGATTGGCATTTCGGTAAGCCTATCGGCTTAATCACAGAATGCTGTCCTGATACCCATTGGACACTGCAAGTCTCTAAAAGCACTGTCTTTGGCTAAGGGGGCGGGCTGATCTCAGCATTTGGGGAGAGAGCCAAATGAAAAGCCTTGGCCTAGTTCGTTCATTTAAAAATATTTGTTTGAAAAAAGATTTGTTCGTTGATACTTCCCCGCTGCATTAGATATGGTGTGAACTATGCTCGATGAGGCAAGTGCAGCGAAATTAAAGGCTATTCCGCTATCCAATTCCAGATGTAGACATGACAAATCAAATGACTTGGAAGAACAGCTCATTGACTAAATAAAAGAAATGCTTCGCACGGCAGGTGGATGAGGCCACTGACAGCCACAAGGACTGACTGCTTGTTAACTGCTTGTGCGCTGTATCAATTCAGTCACTGTGGTTTTTTATTCTAAAAAGTTTAACTTCTGTTTTTTTTTCACTATTAAACTGAAACAAAGATATAAAGCTGAAAGAAAAAATGAAATTAATGTTTTTCTTAGTGTTGTTTTTCTGTATAAAATTTTAAACTACCTTGTTTTCCATTATTCAACATCGTTAAGTGCAAACATTTTACAATATTATAGATTAGCATTCATAGAAAGAGGGTTGCATTATGATGGGGGGGCTGAAAATCTTTGTAGTTTCGATGGGGGGCCTGACAAAAAAAGTGTGAGAACCACTGTATTAAGCACTCCAAGAGTGAAAACAAAACACAATGAGGTAGCTTTTAGTCATTCTGCCTCGTGCATCTCAAATAAACTCCCTGTAGAACTCAAACAGGCCTCAAAACTAGGCAAAAAATGTCCTGCAGTATCTATGAGTGAACACCGAATGACTCTGATTTACTCTTTTACTTTTTATATCTTATTTTTATGATTTTATTCTTATTTTTATTCTCATTGTGTTATATATACACTTATTTTTATTCTTATTTTTTATACACTTTTATTTTTTTGTTCTGTATTTGTATGCTCTCTGTAAAGCACTTTGAATTGTCAGTGCTGTATGAAATATGCTCTATAAATAAACTTGCCTTGCCTATTATTTTTTATATATGCTCACTGAGCACTGTAACTACCAATATTTTCTTAAGCTCAAAGTATTAGGGGGAGTGGTTAGCCAAAAGATGAATACGTAATGGAAAAGTCAGGTCGCGCCACAAGTATGTAGCCACAAGTATGTAGCCACAAGTATTTCCTAATAAGTCTATGAGAATGTGTAAGCCAATCACAGCAGAAGGGGATGTGACCAGAGACCAATCAGAAGCAAGTAAACAACTGTGGCGCCCCAGGATGGGACGAGACCACGCCTTGAAGAAAGGAGGAGCAGAGGCCTCACAAGCATATATAATGACAGTGTGCCGGGTGGATCATTGGGTTGTTCTGCAGACACCACGGCTTTTGTAACTTGATTATATCTCATGGAATAAAAGCCCATTATTCAGCACTTTGCTGCCAGACTCCTGATTATACGATAGAGGGAATTTGGACAAACTCTTGTCATTTACATTATTACATTATTGGCATTTGGCAGACGCTCTTATCCAGAGCGACGTACAACAAAGTGCATACCCATAACCAGGGGTAAGTTCGCTGAAAGACCCTAGAGGGAAGTACAATTTCAACTGCTACCTGTACAACAAAGATAACAAAGAACAAAGAAACAAACAACAGAGCAAAAGTGACCAAAGTTAACTATCCAAACACTGCTTACCCAGCCAACTAAAAATACCAATACACAAAGCAAGTCACAGAGACAACAATTAAGGTTCACAGGGAGGTAGGGAGGGATGGGGAGAGGTGCTGCTTGAAGAGGTGTGTCTTCAGCTTGCGCTTGAAGGTGGGGAGAGATTCTACAGTTCTGACCTCAACGGCGAGTTCGTTCCACCACTGTGGAGCCAGAACAGACAGTAGTCGTGAGCGTGAGGTGGAGGTTCGGAGAGGGGGAGGTGCCAAGCGGCCTGTGGAGGCTGAACGAAGAGGTCTGGCAGGGGTGTAGGGTCTGATGATTTTTTGTAGATAAGCTGGGGAAGACACCTTAACTGCTTGGAAGGCTAGCACCAATGTTTTGAATTTGAAGCGAGCCATGACAGGCAGCCAGTGGAGGGAAGTAAGCAGGGGGGTGACGTGTGAGTATTTGGGAAGGTTGAAGACCAGACGAGCTGCTGCATTCTGGATAAGTTGGAGGGGTCTGATGGCGGACGCTGGGAGGCCAGCCAAGAGGGAATTGCAGTAGTCCAGGCGGGATAGAACAATCGCTTGGACCAGGAGCTGGGTCGAGTAGGGGGTGAGAAAGGGGCGGATTCTCCGTATGTTGTATAGGAAGAACCTGCAAGACCGGATCACTGCCGCAATGTTATCGGAAAGGGACAGTCTGCTGTCCATCACCACGCCGAGGTTCCTTGCACTGAGTGACGGTGTGAGTGTGGTATCCCCGAGGGAAATGGAGAGATCCAGATGAGGAGAGGTATTAGCAGGGATGAATATCATTTCAGTCTTGCCTGGGTTGAGCTTTAGATGGTGGTTGTCCATCCAGCTCTGGATGTCCCTCAGGCAAGCAGAGATACGGGCTGAAACCTGCGTATCAGACGGCGGGAACGAGACGAAGAGTTGGGTATCGTCCGCGTAGCAGTGGTAGGATAGCCCATGTGCAGTGATCATAGGGCCAAGGGAGCGAGTGTAAAGAGAAAAAAGAAGCGGGCCTAGGACTGAGCCCTGGGGAACTCCTGTGGCGAGGGGCCGAGGTGTCGATACCGAACCAGCCCAGGCAACCTGGAAGGAGCGACCAGAGAGGTAGGACTCAATCCAGTCCAGGGCTGTGCCACAGATGCCCGTTGCTGACAGGGCAGACAGGAGGATGGAGTGATCCACAGTGTCGAAGGCAGCAGAGAGATCTAGAAAAATGAGGACAGAGGAGAGGGAGGCTGCTCGTGCGGCATGGAGTGACTCACTGACGGAGAGGAGCGCAGTCTCTGTCGAGTGGCCCGATCTGAAGCCAGACTGATGGGGGTCTAGCAGGTTGTTGTTAGAAAAGAAAGAAGAAAGTTGAGTAGAAGCGGCTCGGAAGAAGATATACCGGGCAGTAGTTCTGGATGGTGGAGAGATCCAGAGTAGGCTTTTTTAGCAGCGGAGTGATGTGGGCCCTCTTGGAAGATGCCGGAAAACAGCCGTAAGACAGGGAGGAGTTGACAAGGGAGGTGACAAATGGGAGAATGTCAGGTGTGATAGTTTGGAGAAGAGAAGAGGGGATAGGGTCAAGGGCACAGGTTGTAGGGCAGTGGGAGAGCAGGAGTTGAGAAACATCAGAGTCTGTAAGGGGGGAGAAAGTGGAAAAGGAAGGGATGGGCCTAGAGGGGGGGAAGGGCACAGTGAGGGGGGCGGTGGTTGTCATCTTTGGGGAACCACGACGGTTGCTAAGCAACGGTATTGCTAACGTTAGCTCGCAATAATGTATCCCCACTCCACTAGCTAAGCAAGGTATTAACCTTAGGTAACTTACTAGCAATCCCCACCACACTAACGTTAGCTTAGCAATGCTATTGCAATAATGTACCCCCACTGCACTAACGTTAGCTAGCTAGCTTGCTAGTTTACGTTACCCCTGACGACACTGACACAATTTGTCTTTGTTGTAGATGTTTATCTAGGCACTGTCAGATAACGTGCAGTTAATTAAATAACTCATAGAGTCGTTATGGGTCATCATTTTCTTCGCCGAGGTTTGGTGGTCTTCTGCAATGCCGATCACAAAACACAGAACAAGAATTTAAAAACTGGCACGTAGTGCAGCTACTTTCATTGCAAATGTTTAACCAGGTGTGAATAGTACTGTCTTCTGTATAATACTGTCTGTATTTTCTGTATTATTAGAACAATGTATGCCTCCTGCCTTCAGTGTGTACCAACAAATTGTTACCAACCATCACCTAGAAGCTCTGTATGTGTAATACCTGTTGTGAGTAGATTTATTTTGATTGTTGTTGAATGTGTTTAAATTGTATGCTCACTCACCAAATGAGAGTGTAGATGTCGTGAAAGTAAAACAACCAAGAAATACACGTTCATAATAAGATGCATGGGCATAATGCATACATGGAAATGTGAAGATACTTATGTTATATTTTGCCTTGTCTGTCTTTTGCAGCATGCGGGCAGGTATATGCATGCTTTTCTGATGTGGCACGCATCTGCCACACAATCAGCGGGGCACGAACCTTTGTGGATTTTATTAGAAATTGTGTTAAAAGGAAGCGAGCACCCGCTGATAACACACTGATAACACTCCCCCGCGTAGTCTTGTTTTGCAACTAAAAGACAAGGCCGTTAACATTGTAAAGTCAACTGCATTACTGTGCTCGAGAAGTATGTTTGATATGTGGGAGTGACTCAGGGCTTTCCTTGTCTCAGAGACGCCTGGAAGGTGGCAGCTTGTAGAACGTGAAAAATTGCCCAATAAAGTGACACAAGTCACCGCTTTTGAGTTAATGATAGGGAGGGCTATGACCTTGCCAGGAGACGCCCCTCCACATTGGATGGAAGATAGCGGGGGGTGACAGGTGGAGACACTTGTCTCAGCTAAAACCTGTTCATTAGGTGGGGTTATGTGCTTTCACTTCTTTTCACTGTTCCAGGAGACAAGTGAGACAGGATCCACAAACAGCAGAGAGAGCTGGGGGCCGTGACCAAGGCCAAACAACAAGAAAAGCAGCGGCAAGGCGCCAGAGTGGCCGTGGGCCTCGTGTCTGCAGTATTCCTGGCTTTCCTGATCGTGGTCGCAGAACTAGGTCTCAGAAGGGCGATTTTAACCGAACCTATTTCTTCTTCTTTGCAAGCGACCCCGCACCGACAATGTGCGCTGCAACTGAAGGCTCAGCTGTGCCGGGCCATGCTCCAAGTCGAGGATGATGACTCCTCCGAAAGGCTGCATGTCATAATCGCCTAAGCAAATGAAAGGGGGCAAGTGGAGCCAATTCAATCAGCATTTAGTGAACTCCCTAGAAATGCAGTAATACGTTGTATTTAGTTTGTTTTTGTTTTCTGTCCTTGGGGCGAGCCGGTCCAGGGTGTAGTCGTCCTCAGGATAAGACCGGTACGGGCGTGGTACGACAAAAGGTCGTCCATGCGCATGTGTCCTCAGACACCTGGTGAAGACACCCCTTTCCCCTTTCCACCTGAGCATGACAACTGGGAGCCCACCTCTGCCCAGCTGCACATTGTGTTTGCTGGGAGGGGGGACTGAGGGGCCGTGCACAAAGGACTTAATAAAACCATTGAGCTAATTACCATATTTCTTACCTCCCCCAGTGTTTCTGCCTCCACTACATGCACTGGCAAGCTATTCCACACATTGACCACTCGCTGTGTGAAAAAAAACTAATATCTGTGTGGAATTTATCCTTTGCCTCTATGTCCTTCTTATAGTGTGGTCCCAAGAACTGCACACAGTACTCCAAGTATGGTCTAACAGGAGTAGGTTAGGTGAGTATAACTTCCTTGGACTTATAATAAAGTCAAGGACATTGGGTGTCTGATATGCTGGTACAGCTGGTTTCTCCAAAACTCTTAATGATTCATGCCAGAAGTCTATATGTAAGTGGCTTATAATCAATATATCACATGTTATCCAATCAAATGAACCTAGAACATTAATTACAGCTGAGCTAATGAAAACGCAAGAAACCACAGTGAAAACTGTTGAAATGAAAGCAAAGAATGCAATGTACATTTACTCACTTAAAAGAGAATATTAATCAAATGTTTAGTATGTCTGTATATTAGAAAATAATATTAGAAGAGAATATTAATCAAATGTTTATTATATCTGTATATTTTCAACGATTTTCTGCTTATAAGTTTGTGTTAGAAGTGCATAAGTGACCCATGTGTAATCTAAAGTTGAGTAAAATAATTAATATGAAGAAAGTACCAAAAATGATTATTATGCTGCAAAAAGTACCAAAAATGATCTATAGGTCATAGAAAGTTCTGGAAAACACTATATAGTGAATAGCACCCTGTTTTACATGTTTCCCATGTTAATGATTCCAGTTTGTTAGAAGAAACAGCCTACAAAGCAAAGTGTATGTAATAAAATACTTTTTTGTTTTGGAAATCAATAGGGTGATTCTTTAGTAAAATCATATGGAATATATTCCTATGAATATTTTTTCTCATGAATGTTTCTGCCTACATATTTACAGTGCTTGACATATCCACTGAAGTCAGAAAATAAAGTCCAATATAATGTAATAAGTATGAAATGATTTGCCTGTCTTTCAGAGAAATATATTGTGTACTGGAACGTTAATTTCTGTATTTAATTTTAGACTGTTAAGAATGTAGTTTATTTGGATTTCACCGACTGGGTAAGCAAAATCAGTAGCCATGCTACTCTTTCGAAATTGCTGCAATATTCTTACACTCAATAAAGTGAAAACATTTTTTTTTTAGTTTAAAAAATTTAGTTATTAAAAAAGTCAGTCAAATGCAGAATGTAATAAAATGGTAATCTGAAATGTCGATGTTCTAGTGTCGGGGACTGGCGGAGAGCCAAGAGCAACTAAGGGTAATCCCTTCTAGAATGTAAAAGGAATAAAATAAAAGGACGACTGGAAAATAAAGCAACCCTTAAAAACCAGGGCCAAAAAAACCCCATGTAAAATATGCGTGTGGGCCTTTAAAACCAATGGGTTGGTTTCACAGAGAAAGATTAGCCGTAATCCCGGATTTAATTCAGTTTTGTATGGAGAATCTCCTTTTAAAATAAAATTAGGTGAAACTGGCCCTATATGACTGGCCCCGTTAGCATAGGAGTTAGTCTTACTCTGAAATTACGCCTTGAAATTACGCCTTGAAATTACGCCTTGAAATTACGCCTTGAAATTACGCCATGAAATTACACCCTGAAATTACGCCCTGAAATTACTAAATTAAAACCAATGGAACATTGGTTTTCCTGTAGTTCATAACACCACTGTTCACTCTGTTTCACAAAGCAGGATTACGGAGTTAGCTGGTAAAACCCAGAATCCTCATAAATCTGAGACACGGATTGAAGTGAAAGGAACTGCCAGTGTTACTTCTTTATCACACACTGGTATCTCTTTCCCCCATTTTCTGCTGCCCGGCTTCTGCTCTTTTCCAATTTTACCACTTTTACCATCCATAACCATAACGTTAATGGCATTTGGCAGACGCTCTTATCCAGAGCGACGTACAGTTGATTAGAATAAGTAGGAGACAATCCTCCCCTGGAGCAATGCAGGGATAAGGGCTTTGCCCAAGGACCCAACGGCTGTGCAGATCTTTTTGTGGCTACACCAGGGATCGAACCATGACATTACATTATTGGCATTTGGCAGACGCTCTTATCCAGAGTGACGTACAGTTGAGTAGACTAAGCAGGCGACAATCCTCCCCTGGAGCTATGCAGGGTTAAAGGCCTTGCTCAAGGGCCCAGCGGCTGTGCGGATCTTATTGTGGCTACACCGGGATTCGAACCACCGACCTTCTGGTTCCCAGTCATTGACCTTCATCCACTAACCATCCACTAATCATTGTTCTGTTTCTGCCCTCCTCCCACTGCTTTGAGCTCCGAACTGGAGCATAATTATTATTTGTATAATTATTAATTTAATATATTAATTTAATTTATTTATATACTGCATATAACACTACTGTCAAACTCACTGTTTGCCCAGTGCTGGTCAGAAGCAGATGGGCTCCCCCTCTGAGCTTGGTTCTGCTCAAGGTTTCTTCCTGTTAGTCGGGGAGTTTCTCCTTGCCACTGTTGCCGTAGTCTTGCTCTGAGGGGGTCTTAGGCCTGGGCTCTTTGTAAAGCTGCTTTGTGACAATCTTTTAATGTAAAAAGCGCTATACAAATGAAATTGAACTGATACTCAATCTCACCAGTGTGGGTGCACGCTTTTGTTCCAACCAAGAAGTTCCTCACCTGTTTCTACTGATCAAGGTCCTTAGCAGAGCCTCTAATGCAGGGGTCGGCAACCCTGGTCCTGGAGAGCCGCAGGGTGTGCTGGCGTTCGCCTCCACCTTAAAATTAGCAACCGATTCAGACCCAAGAAACCAGGTGAGGTGAGTTAACTGTGTAATCAACGGCTTTCATTGATGAATTAATGCCAAGTAACAACGAAAGCCAGCACACCCTGTGGCTCTCAAGGACCTGGGTTGCTGACCCCTGCTCTAATGGTTGACTAGTAGAATTGGGTGTGTAACTGCTTGGTTGGAACAAAAGCCTGCGTCCACACCGGTGCTCAAAAGTATCAACAGATAGGGACGATATACCGCCCCTTGGCCACTAGAGGGAGCTGATTCCCCTTTAATGAGAACCACTTTTCCGTTGTCACCGACGGACTGAGAGCGGGAGAGGCGACGGACAGAACCACAGAAGACGCTCACCTGGCGACCCACTCACGTTCGCATTTTAGGGGCATTTCGTCTTGGGTGGAACTAATGCAGGTGTATGGTTCGAGTTAGAACAATCTATAAATCTGCCTCATCACCAAGACGGTAAAAGTCACCCTCTGCTAATATATGCATCCCCCACTCATTTTTGACAGCAAATCGAAAATACTTCGACTCATATATTGTTGTTAATTCTGCGAATTGTACCAATTTAAAGTAAAAATCACGTATTGTTTTTTCGAGGTGGCTATTTCTATCACATAGACAAAGATATGATGTTTTTAATAATTTATTTTGACCTCACCATCATATTGCTAGTTGGAGATCCGTATGATTCAGTGCGCATGCTTAAGCTTTTTTAAGGTGCGCCTGGAAGAAAGTTACGACAGCGTGTATGGCTAATATGCCATCGAGATGATAAGAAAATGGTTTAACTAATTTAAATTAAACATTTCGGCATGTCATGATCTCATTTATTGCGTTTATTTGTTTATAGTCGTTGCATTATTAAATACTTTATTGCTATCCATTTTAATTATCCTATATAAATTGCACGGGTTGCATCGGTTTTAACTTTAACTTTAACTTGACAACTTAAATTAAACTTGTAATTTATCCTGCCGACATCTCTTACGGTCCTATATATGGCATGGCACTATTAATAAGAGATTTATTTAAAAACGTATGAAGAACTTCTAAAGAAGAGTGCATTGGAATAGCTCTTTCTTGATACCAAATAAAACGTCCTTTAATCGTTTTTTGTCCCGTTCTTTAAAATGTAATTATTCAACATCCAGATTGTGAAACAATACGTCAGTATATCAACTGTCAGTTATCCCATGAACATCATGGTGTTGGTATATATTTGTATTACGCTGTTTTGTTAAAATGCCCATTTGTGCTGCTTAAACTCGGGGATACACCCTTTTCCAGGTAAATCCAGGCCTACTTTTAGAGAATTCACTCTACAGTTGAGCTAATTGGTCCCTACAATGGTAGGCTAATCGTATACGTCCCCCATAGTAGCTAGGCGTGATATAATAAGTTACATAGTGTTTCTTACCTAGCTTGTGCATAGGCACAGCATTGCATTTTTATATTATTGTATTGGCCAGTACTGCACTTATGCGCTTTGCCATCCCTGTACATAGGATCTCCGAGATCGCCGTCGCTGTTGTGTAATTACCGTTTTCTTTTAGGGGTATCTGATTTGGTTGGCTGTAAAATAGCTGCCAGGTGATACTTTTCTCAATATCGTAGTGTTATTTGCAATCTGTGAACCGTTCTCAATCTCAGCAGTATGAAACTATAAAAATATTTGTAACGTATATATTTTGACATAGTTCTGCATGCATCTATCTTATATTGTATAAAAAGAAAAAATGAAAAAATGACTGTGTACATGGGGCACATTCCAAAGGTATTTTTTAAAATACATAGTTTACATAAAAATTTAATTGAGATTTCGATTTAAGGCTTCACGATGATCCAATCTGTTTTGCTTTAGAATTTAAAGTATGAATTGTATCACATTTCCTTTTTGAATTATTTAAAGTTTGGTTTCGTCTTTAACGAATTTATATATAATGATTTATATATATGAATATGTAATTTCCCATAAATTATTAATACATTCACAATGTAGCAAATGTTATATTTCCATATCTTTTTCCATCATAAAGTATAACAAATCCTTCCCAAACCTTGCAATTATCTGGTTTACAGGATAAATGCGATTAATAATTTTCTCGGACCTTATTGGTAACACAAGATACATTTTATGAAACGTCTTTCCAATGTAGCCTATATTTTTATTATGTGAATTCCAAAAACTCTTTACCATATGTGTTGTAGGGTTTTGGCACATTTTTGCAAAGGGAATTATCAAAACATGTTTCGTCTTGTGAATCTTAAATCGCAATTTGGCTTTAAATCAAAGATGCCATTATTTCCCAAGAATTTAATAAGTCCCGATGGCATAGCATCATATGCAATTGCATATTCTTTAATAGGTACTGGACTTTTGTATTTCTATAATTTCTGAATAAGTACTAAATAAATGGCCATTGTTATGAATCAATTGTGTTACCAATAACATGACATTCTTAACCTAATTATCAAAATAAAATGTTATTTTATATAGATATATCTTTGTTATACCGAATTAAACATCTATGAAGGGGAAGATTGCGGATATACACGATTAACCAAGACAACAGTGCTTGTTTATGAAAATCGAATAACTTCATAGGGACTGTAACATCAAAATCGGTACCAGGAAAACATTATATGGCACCAACATCATTGGCAATTCTAGGATGTACCCTGTACCAAGTACCATGATTTGTATTTTGATCTAATATAATTCTGAATCCATTGGACAAAAATACATTTAACCTTGGCGATATGAGTTACATCGCATGTTTTTACTCATATACTAGGGGTTTAATTCCTAAACATGAGATTTGATCTTTGCGCAATTCTACCATACCACTAGGTTTGTCTTTTAAAGCAAATAATTCACATGTTTTATGTTAATGATAAGTCCTGATAATAAAGACTATCAAGACATTCCAATGCTAATTTTAATTGTTTTTCATGTCTTACAAAGATGGTTGTCTGCCAATTTTTTTTTCGTTTGCCAAAATTAAATGAGCATTTAATTTCTTGATCAAATAAATGAATACCCTGAAAAGGTATTTTTCAACATGAAACAACATCTAATACAAATAGGAGAGAAGCTTGCTTTGTTCCTTTGTATATGAAATCTACGAGTGGTCCCATAAGGGCAATTAATAAAAAATAAAAAAAACCATTTAGGCAGAATTTTGTCTCCTTTGCTGCCTGGGTTCCCGTTACACTAGAAAAACAAAACTTCAAATTCCCATGATGAACACGGAGTGGCATAGTCGGTGCTACGCTCTGACACACACAAGAGGGCGGGTAATGTTGATGCCCCTTTCTGGACTGAAAGGAAAACCTTTTTTTTTTTAGTTTAGAATAAGCAGAAGCACTGATTTCATCTGTTCGTTTTTGTGCAGGATTGTGTCAAAAAAGATGACCGTAGCGTGTTGCCCATTCAGCTTTCAATGATTCTGGATCTGATCCCATTAGGGAGTGGCACTCCTTACCCCAACCCTGCTTCTGACTGCTCATGAAGGGCACTTAAACTGGTAAAACGATCATCACAAAAATAACATTGAACATATTCATTCTATATCATTTCATAACATGACATAGGTCGCACAATGAAACAACAGTTTTGGGAGCATTCCACTGAGGTGGCAGAATACGAGCACTGTCTTTTCATCAAATCTTGCTGACCCTGCGTCAACAATGTTAAACACACTCTGTTTCCTTTTGGGGGTCTGCGGAGAGGCGCACTTATGTAAAATACCCAACAGTATAAAAGTTTGAAACCGAAATCTAAGATTGATGTAGGAAACTTTCTTCCAATATCTTACATGGGACAGTCAATGTTTTGCATAGGAGACAATGTTTATTCTACTATAGTGCAGTGTAACATAAGAAGTATCAGTAACCTATAGGAGATTTGGTTGATTTTCAACTTTTCATTTGAATACAAGAAGAGGAATGAAAAGAAAGTAAGTGCCTAAACTTTCAGACAGCGAATTTGTAATAAACCGAAAGTCGTGTTGTTGACGAGAGTGCCTTCGGAGAAGTAAGTTCATCTCAGATTTGCGTGCAGTCGAGGAAACTCTTCCAATGATATATTTTATAAAATAAAAAATGTAGACTACAGCAAGACAATGTAGTGTCTTGCTGTAGCAATAGAAACCACTACCCTATAGGAAAATATGCTGTTCTTGGTCTTCGATTGTAAAATTGAAAGTTTTCGTGTTTTTGCCACTGTAGTTTAATGTTTGTAACGGATAATGTTTGTTTTGTCGCACCTATGGTTTCATTTTCGCGCTTTTTTTCGTGTGTGTGTGTCTGTGTGTGTAAAAATGCTTCTGAAAAGGAGTCTTTATTGAAAAAAATAAAATATAATAATAATAATAATAATAATAATAATAATTATAATAATACTAATAATAACTTCGCTCTCCGTCTTCGAGGAGGTGAATCCGGTGTGCCAGCTCCCTGAGGGGGTGAGCGCTGATGCCGTTCGTTCAGTCATCACCGCCGCCAGGCGATCCTGTCCCCTTTTGGTCCATTTCCAGAGAGACGACGGCAAATTCTTTATGCCCAGCCTGGTGAACGTGGACCTGCTGGCTTTCCAGCTGGACAAATACTTGAGGGTTTCCCAGGAGTTGTGTGAGAAGCTCCAGAAAAGGTATTTTTAATGTTTCAATCAAATCACAGCGTTACATACTCCTTGATTCTGACTCTGGTTTACGGGCGGGCCTAAATATGCCAAATTAAAAATGTCCATGGGTCATATCTCAGCTAATGTTATTCGTAATGTGTTTTATCTTTACAGAATGAGAAAGTCATCTCGGATTACTCTTATTTAGAAATAAAATTGCACTAAAAATACTATGTTTACTTTTGGAGATATACCTACCAAAATTGGTCCTTAGTAACCGAATATCTCCAATACAAAAATAGATGCATGTTTTCTGAGACCAGATATGAATTCTACACATGCAATTACCCCAAAATACAAATTTCCAAAGATATATGGTTTTTCCTTACAACGTTTTGGTTCTCATTTTGTGCAGTGATGCATTTTTTCATTGTCACATGGGCACATTTTAAATGGCTCTACCGGCAAAAAAATAAGAAAAATGGTAAATGGCAGGCAGTTATATAGCGCCTTTATCCAAAGCACTGTACAATTGATGCTTCTCCATTCACCCATTCATACACCGACGGTGATTGGCTGCCATGCAAGGCCCCGACCAGCTCGTCAGGAGAATTTGGGGGTTAGGTGTCTTGCTCAGGGACACTTTGACACAGCCCAGGCAGGGGATCGAACCGGCAACCCTCCGATTGCCAGACGACTGCTCTTACTGCCTGAACCACAGTCGCCCCATGGTGTATGAAGCTTCAATTGTCAGGAGGTCTATATCTCACCATTATCTACGAAGACAGAGAAAAAAACAAAACAAAAAAACAAGAGTTGCTGTGGAGCAAACTCATGGAGCTGACACGGAATGGGCTTTTTGCATTTGTGGAGTGCAGACAGACTCTGGAATCAGTGATTGAAATCGGATTACATTGGACACCTGCTGCTTTCATTGAGGTGCTGCATATTTTCTTCAAGAATAGGCATTTTGGCAATAGAAAATGCAATGTGGAGGAAAATGCACAAGACCGGGTAAAACACATTCACATTTGTAATGTGGCAATTTAATATATGTCATATTAAAAGATGTGTGAACATTCCATTTAGCCCTGCGTCTATCGTGGATATTGGCACGGCTGGAACGCAAACGGACTAATAGAGCGACTGGACCGGACCTATCCGTTGAATAAGCAACGGTACTAACGTTAGCTAACGTTACTAGCAATAATATATCCCCCACTGCACTAACTGTAGCTAGCTTTGTTTTTGATATATGAAAGTGCAGTTATTGAAATAACTCATAACAGCGTTAATAATAATTTGCTTCGCCGGGGTTTGGTGGTCTTGCTAGTATTTTGATGCGAGGATGTTGATTTGAATACTAATTTTGTAAAACGGAAGTGATCTCCTGCAGATAGCACTTCTCCAGCGCGGATAACACACTGACAACACTCCCCTGTGTAGTCTTGTTCTGCAACTAAAAGACAAGGCCGCTAACTTTGTTGGGGTGACAGTGGCTCAGGTGCTGGGAGCAGTCATCTGGCTGCAGGAGGGTTGCCGCTTCAATCCGCGCCCGGACTGTGTCGAAACCGGCTGTTTGCAGTGTTGGGGGCAGCAGCTGCCTACCTGGCATCACGAAAGGAAGGAAAGGGCTGGGCTATTGGGACATTCGCGGTTTTCTGGTAACAGCAGAGTCAAAACCTAAAAAAGTCAAAAACAGAAATACAAGTTTCACTTTCAGAGACCAGCCCAAAGTAGCAGTATCTTATAGGTGATTGCGTTACTTTGGTAGGCTCCTAGCAGCGATATGATGATAATGTTATGTAGATAACAGTGATCTACACACACAGAATGATATTAAAAGATGTGTGAACATTCCATTTAGCCGTGCGTATATTGTGGATATCGGCACGGCTGGAACGCAAACTGAGCAATAGAGACAATGGACCGGACCTATCCCTTGGGGTGGCCTGTAGTGTAGTGGTTAAGGTAAATGACTGGGACACACAAGGTCGGTGGTTCTAATCCCAGTGTAGCCATAATAAGATCCGCACTGCCATTGTGCCCTTGAGCAAGACCCTTAACTCTGCATTGCTCCAGGGGAGGATTGTCTCCTGCTTAGTCTAATCAACTGTATGTCGCTCTGGATAAGAGCCTCTGCCAAATGCCATTAATTTAATGTTGTATCATGAAATATAAATACCTTTTGTTGAGATTGTAAGCAATGGGTGAGTTGCAATTAATATGAATTATTATTATTGACAATATGACCATGAAGAAAATACAATATTAAAGCAATGTAGAAAGAGTGGCATGGCTACTCATTTTGCTTACCCACAGGTGAAATAAAATTATCCGGTCCGGTCACTCAGGAGGAAACGTAAGTAACACAATGAACAACAGAATATAGCTAAGTAAACTGGAAACGTAAACCGCCATACTCACCAACCCATTGACAGACCCAGAGGGTCTGTGCTGAACTGCTCCCCCCACTGGGGAGTTCATGGTTGGGAAGAAGCCTGGCCCAAGGGAAGAAGTAAGAACCCTAAAAGATCCTCAAATTAATATCCGGCTAACTGGTTATCATGCACCCATAACCTCACCCCCCGCCCCTAACCCATAGACCATCTCACAGTTTCTAATCCCTTCTCCTACCCAACACACCCTACAAGGAGAATGCACATACTGACATTATACAGCAAATACCTGATTTGATGATTAATGATTACACTGCTCACGTCTGCCTCGTCTTTGTGTATGGAGAATAAGTGTTTTGATTAGATAAGGGTGTTCGTTTGAGTAATAGTCTGTTTTTATGATTTTACATTAATGGCATTTGGCAGACACTCTTCTCCAGAGCGATGTACAACAAAGATAAGGATTTGGGCCTATTTGATCATCTGATTTTCTAATAAATTAATTAATATTGTTTTTATAATACTGCAACATGCAAATGTATGAATAAACTGCTTACCTGGCCAAACAAAACTAGCAAATGTAATTTTATGGAGGTACCTGTATTTTCATTTTTACAACCACCATCACAAAACCCAGAACAAGAATTTAAAAACTGCCACGTAGTGTACTTTCATTGCAAATGTTTAACCAGGTGTGAATAGTACTGTCTTGTGTATATACTGTCTGTCTCATTAGAACAATGTCTGCCTACTGCCTTCATTGTGCACCAACAAATTGTTACTAACCATCACCTAGAAGCTCTGTGAGGTGAATGTCCCCAGAATGTATAGTTTTGATTGTTGTTGAATGTTTGTAGAATGTATGCTCACTCTCCAAATGAGAGTGTAGATGTAGTGAAATAGTGGCTCATGCAGAAATCAGTGTTGCCATGGGAGCGGTCGTCTGGCAGTTGGAGGGTTGCTAGTTTGTTAACACCTACCCTCCCACTCGGGAGTTCATGGTTGGGAAGAAGCTTGACCCAAGGGAAGAAGTAAGAACCCTTTGGCTCTACCGGCAAAAAAATAAAAAAAAAAGGTAAATGGCAGGCATTTATATAGCGCCTTTATCCAAAGCGCTGTACAATTGATGCTTCTCCATTCACCCATTCATACACCGATGGTGATTGGCTGCCATGCAAGGCCCCGACCAGCTCGTCAGGAGAATTTGGGGGTTAGGTGTCTTGCTCAGGGACACTTTGACACAGCCCGGGCAGGGGATCGAACCGGCAATCGATCCTCCGACTGCCAGACGACTGCTCTTACTGCCTGAGCCATGTCGCCCCATGGAGTATGAAGCTTCAATTGTCAGGAGGTCTATATCTCACCATTATCTACCAAGACAGAGAAAAAAACTAAACAAAAAAACAAGAGTTGCTGTGGAGCAAACTCATGAAGCTGACATGGAATAGCCTTTCTGCATTTGTAGAGTGCAGACAGACTCTAGAATCAGTGATGGAAATCGGATTACATCGGACACCTGCTGGTTTCTTTGAGGTGCTGCATATTTTCTTCAAGAATAGGCATTTTGGCAATAGAAAATGCAATGTGGAGGAAAATACACAAGACCGGGTAAAACACATTCACATTTGTTATGTGGCAATTTAATATATGTCATATTAAAAGATGTGTGAACATTCCATTTAGCCCTGCTTATATCGTGGATATTGGCACGGCTGGAACGCAAACGGACCAATAGAGAGACTGGACCGGACCTATCCGTTGTATAAGCAATGGTACTAACGTTAGCTAACGTTACTAGCAATAATGTATCCCCACTGCACTAACGTTAGCTAGCTTTGTTGTTGATATATGAAAGTGCAGTTCTTGAAATAACTCATAACATTGTTATGAGTCATAATTTGCTTCGCCGGGGTTTGGTGGTCTTGCTAGTATTTCGATGCAAGGATGTTGATTTGAATACTAATTTTGTTAAAAGGAAGTGATCTCCTGCAGATAGCACTTCTCCAGTGCTGATAACACACTGACAACACTCCCCTGTGTTGTGTCATGCATTATTTTCATAGGACCCGTAAATTCTGGGTCTTGCCTCTTTGAACTCTTTGAGCTCATGGTTATTACCTCACCCCACTACCAGTCTGTACCTTGTTATTAATAATTTTCCTTTTTACTTATTTTAACGCGCAAGTTTTATTTAAATGTTTTATTTTTTAACTTAATTAACTTAATTAGCTTCTTTTTTCTTTTCTTTTTTTTCAGGTGCACCTGATCTAATGAGAGTCTAGAAGACAATTTGTCTCCAATGTCGACACTTTCACACATGCGCGCACACACACACAGACCCGCTACACAACGCCTCTATCACACTGGCCTGTTTTCAGCTTGCACTCTCATGGACAACAAAACATACCATATTACACAACAAGGCAATTTACTTTCGAGCTCAGTTCTTTTTTTTTTTTATACGTATTTACTCATAAGGCCTCTCTATTATTACAATTACAACTACTCCATCTATCTGCGCTTGGGACCCAGTCCCAGAGTGTTAGTATTACTACTAATCACTCTCTAATACTCTCAGTGCTTGGGACCCAGTCCCTAGAGTGTTAGTAAGAGCACGCCGGCTCAGGAGATGCCATACAGGCTCTCGTGTTTGAATCACTCTCGTCAGCCCCAAGTCAAACGTGGTACCTTTTAGTGATTTACTATGGCCTCACCTGAGTGTTCTTTTTTTTTTAGGATCGGGTATTGGTTACCCCACACATAAATGTCTCAGAACTGGACCGGATACCATCATCCTTCCCCATAGGTGATTGCTTACAATCCCTTCGTGGGGTGGGTTTTTCAGTTCAAGGGACTGGCAGTGTACACTGTCTGTCTGTGTCACAGACTCCGAGACTGTTCTGTATAGGGAAGAACCACATTAGCGATCCCATCCTCGTCGCCAAACTGTGCAGGGAAAAATTCCCTTCTTAATTAACATGCACAAATAAGATATCACAGGTGAGCATCATCTGATGAAACAGATCCAGTAAAAACACAACAATAGCTATTCTCTGAGTTTAACTTTCGTATTTATTTGCAAAGAAATGACAGAAATGAGAAAGCTTACCGGCTTTCTGATTTGAATCAGACATAGTAAGACTCTTATACACACTTTTCCTGAAGGGGGGGCTTTACCAAAACAAAAGGACATGAAGCTGGCCACTAACATTTATCAGTATTTTGTCTTCTGAATACCCCTTGTTGACCTTGCTGTAAGACCAGAATGTGCTAGCTGAGAAGCAGAGACATTAAGGTGAAAGGTTGTCTGTCTGGTGGAGAGAGACAGAGAAAGACTCATAGTAAGCACTTAATTCAGAAAGTGATCTAATAGTAATAAGGATTATCACTAAAAGGTTATTTGTAATCACGTGATTGTCTTTATGTTAACACACATTGTCAATTAAGAATCAATTTAGAAAATTACCCTTAGAGTAGTCTTGTTCTGCAACTAAAAGACAAGGCCGCTAACTTTGTTGGGGTGACAGTGGCTCAGGTGCTGCGAGCAGTCATCTGGCTGCCGGAGGGTTGGCACCTCAATCCGCGCCCGGACTGTGTCGAAACCGGCTGTTTGCAGTGTTGGGGGCAGCAGCTGCCTTCCTGGCATCACGAAAGGAAGGAAAGGGCTGGGTTATTGGGACATTAGCGGTTTTCTGGTAACAGCAGAGTTTATTGGAAATCAAAACCTAAAAAAGTCAAAAACAGAAGTACAAGTTTCACTTTCATAGCCCAGCCCAAAGTAGCAGTATCATACAGGTGCTTGCATTACTTTGGTATGCTAGTAGCAGCAAGATTATGATAATGTTATGTAGATAACAGTGATCTACACACACAGAGTGATATTAAAAGATGTGTGAACATTCCATTTAGCCGTGCGTATATTGTGGATATCGGCACGGCTGGAACGCAAACTGAGCAATAGAGACAATGGACCGGACCTATCCCTTGGGGTGGCCTGTAGTGTAGTGGTTAACGTAAATGACTGGGACACACAAGGTCGGTGGTTCTAATCCTAGTGTAGCCACAATAAGATCCACACCGCCATTGGGCCCTTGAGCAAGGCCCTTAACTCTGCATTGCTCCAGGGGAGGATTGTCTCCTGCTTAGTCTAATCAACTGTATGTTGCTCTGGATAAGAGCCTCTGCCAAATACCAATAATGTAATGTTGTATCATTAAATATAAATACCTTTTTTTGAGATTGTAAGCAATGGGTTAGTTGCAATTAATATGAATTATTATTATTGACAATATGACCATGAAGAAAATACAATATTAAAGCAATGTAGAAAGAGTGGCATGGCAGAGGCATTTGAATGTGACATTGAATGTGTTTTTGTTTTTGCCACTAGTAGTTTAATGTTTATTTCAGTTAAGGCAGCGATATTAAACTTCCTCTGCACTCGCTCATATTTTATTAGGGAAGGTAGTAGATTCCAGTCAGACCAGGCCGCTCACTTTTGCTGAAGTTCGAGTTCGGACAGCGCTGGACAAGAGCTCCAGACAATAATCATGGCCCATACATAGTGAGATAAGTAAAGGGGTCCAATATTCCCAGTTTAATCACACAGGGTCTTCCTTTTGTGCTCTTTGCGTTTGAGAATACATTGCATTTACCAGATCTGGGATAAATAAACAAAACAAAAAAATATGTTTGGAAATTTGTGTTTGGTCGATCATATTTCTGTTGTCACTGTATTATTAGCTTTGTATCATATGTACTTGGAAAGCCAGTTAATTGGCCTTTACAATAATGTCCCATTTGTTAGGATCATGCATTTGTGGGATGAGCAACACAGCTGATTATGTGGGTGGGGTCCCAAGTTAAATGTACCTAATTTCCCTGCCAATGTCAAACAGTGTATTCTCTCGTTGGTATTGAGGTGCCAGGCTGTTGTAACTGCGTATGGTTCTTCCAAACGCTACTGAAGCTACTAACTGTTTGTTCAATGAATAAAGTGTAAAATTACCAATATGTCTTGTTTGGTCCTTGTTACTGATGGAGAGTTCCATCATCCAATACAGAGTCAATACCAACGGGAGAATACACAAGTTAATACAGTGGTTGAAGTTATGAGGACTGGCCAATGTAACTGAAACAGTGTCAATGTGAAATCGAAGATCTAAGTTCTTATTGCCTTGCAGGGAGGAACTGGATCAGCTGGCTGCTGGCTACATTTCAGACACCATGAGCTTTATTCACACGGTGCAGGAGTTCTGCATCATACACTCACAATGGCTCCTACAGAGAGAGTCTGAGCTGAAGAGGATGCAAGACATCATGAACAGAGCGGAGATGATCAACCTCACAACTGACCACTTCCAAAATTCAGAGGACAAGAAGAAGGCCTTCGGGGAGTTTATGTGGAGCAAGGTGACCCAGGTAACCGCGGAGAGCAGGGCCCAGGAGCTGGAGGAGGAGCTGGAATGCCTGCTCCAAGACACCCTGAAGGGGCTTGAGAAGCTGACCCCGTTCCTGCAGGCTGTGGAGATGCTGGCGGTCACGTCGCTCTCCGTCTTCGAGGAGGAGAATCCGGTGTGCCAGCTCCCTGAGGGGGTGAGCGCTGATGCCGTTCGTTCAGTCATCACCGCCGCCAGGGGAGCCTGTCCGCTTTTGCTCCATTTCAAGAGAGACGATGGCAAATTCTTTATGCCCAGCCTGGTGAACGTGGACCTGCTGACTTTCCAGCTGGACAAATACTTAACAGTTTCCCAGGAGCTGTGTGAGAAGCTCCAGGAAAGGTATTTTTAATGTTTCAATCATAGCTCTAAATGAGCCAAAAATGGCCAAATAAATGTTTTCCATGGGTCATATCTCAGCTAATGTTATTAGTCATGTGTTTATCCTTACACAGTGAGAAAGTCCTCTCAGATGACTCTAATTTAGAAATAAAATTACACTAAAAATACTGTTTACTTTTGGAGATATGACCTAGCAAAATGGTCACCAGTAACCAAATATCTCCAATACAAAAGTAGATGAAGGTTAGATATGAATTTTACATATTAGATTACCTGTAAATACAAATTTTTTGTAATGACATGTCTTTCATCGTCACACCAGCAAATTTTAAATGACTAAACAAAATGGAGTATGAAGCTTCAATTCTCAGGAGGTCTATGTCTCAGCATTATCTGTCATGGTTGTGGTAGGGATTTGGCTAGTTTTTCCAGACATTACCTTTCTGCACATTTTTACATTTACATTTTAGTCATTTGGCAGACGCTTTTAATCCAAAGCGACTTACAAGTGCATAGGTTCTACCAGAAGTCAAAGCATCACACCTTGATGGAATCCTTGACGCATTCCGGCCTTTTTTGGTAATTAATGTCACTTTGGCAATGAATGGCAATTAGGTAATCAATGTCCTCGCGCTGATAAATGGTTATAATTGCGTAGGATCTGATTACTGATCAAGGTTAGCTGCGTGCTTTAAGTCCTGTTTCTCTTTGTTTGTTGCATTCACCATAGCATGTTATTTTATTTTCATTTGTGCATTATGTGAGGTGTGACTGACGATTCTTTATGACCTATTATGATGGAGTCTCTGGGAGCTAAACACGTAGCAATTCTCTGTCAACTTAGGGTAACGAGGATAGTCTTCACTTTCACGTTTATTTTGGTGCACGAATGTTAGAGACCGTAGGAAGATGGGATTCCTCTGGGAGTTTGAGACCCCGGTCGCAGCTTCGTCTTGTTTAATAGCTACCTTTGGGAAGTAAGGAGCTTTAGGCTAACTTGAAGTGGACCCAGGAATACTGAGACCCGCTGGTAATTAAGATTGGTTCAGACTGCCTACAGTTTTGATCAAGTGTCAGGGGAGGTCAATATTTCCTCTATCTGTAGGTGGATATTGGTCTTGGTGCCATTATGTGTCTTTTCAGTAGAGTGCGGTTTCCCAGTTTGGTAGCAATCTGACGTTTACTTTAGAATAGGGAGGTATTGCGTTTTGTCACAATGCATTGTTTTCGTGGTTGTGTCGTCTTTGTCGGTCACTGGTGTAGTCGGGTTACGTTCGCATGAACCTCATACCCGGGTGGCTTATGCTTTTTCGTTTCCTTCTTAGTGCCGATCTGTTATGTGTTACACTAAGGTTAATGACACGTAGGAGCCTGCATAGTTTTCCTCCCTGGCGCAGTTTGCGTAGGCTACCTATGTCATAAGTTTTTCCTCAAAGGTCTTAGATTAAAATTGTCGACCGGTTCTTATAGGTCGTTCTCTTCATTGCCTAAATTGCCGGGGAGTCCCTTTATGGTTTACCCTGTCCTCCTCTGGGGGCGTCCCTGGTCTCTTGGGACGTCCCCAGAAAAAACTCAGTGGTTATCTCACGTCTTGTGACTTGTAGAACCCAACTTGGTCCCGTTTGGTCCTCGGATCCCGCTCCCTTACATGATTAAGAAGAAGAGTGGTGCTACCTCGAGGAGTTGACATGGAATGGCCCTTTAGCATTTGTAGGGTGCAGACAGACAATTTTCACAGCTGATATTTTCTGTTTTTTTCCAGTTCAGGAAGTATATCATTTCTTGGAATGAATTATAGGTAAGGAGAAATATTTCCCCCAATACATTCACCCGTTGAAGCCTTTCCCCTGTGTTTCTGCATGTGTGAATATATATTGTGTTTTGAATCTCTTAATGTATACAGACCGTATCAGTTATTAGTTTTACATTCATGACACATTATACATATAGTACTAATATACACTCACTGAACACTTTATTTGGAACATTTTTACTTTAGATAATCACATGAATAAGTTGGTATAATATTCAGCCATTTGTGTGGCAGCAGTGCAATGCATACATTCATGTAGATATGGGTCAGGAACTTCAGTTAATGTTCACATCAACCATCAGAACGGGGATAAAATGTGATCTATGTGACTTTGACCGTGGAATGATTGTTGGTGGCATTATTTTTGAATCCATTATACTCACCAAACACGTTTAAATTCATTGCCGGATTTTTCTCATTCTTCCTAGGACAAAGAAAGCCCCATGCCCAAATTTGACCAACAAAGCCATTCAGAACATGTATGAACATTTGACTCATCTGAGGAGCATCAGGTAAGTACATCCTGATCCTGACTGAGGTTTAATGTCGACAGAGACATTTTACAGTAAATTCATTGCGTGTGATATAGGTGCAGTTATAACAGGTGTTTGCTTTGATAACGGCTTGTCCCTGATGTAGTGAGGGCGGTCTGTAGCGTAGTGGTTAAGGTACATGACTGGGACACGCAAGGTCGGTGGTTCTAATCCCGGTGTAGCCACAATAAGATCCGCACAGCCGTTGGGCCCTTGAGCAAGGCCCTTATCCCTGCATTGCTCCAGGGGAGGATTGTCGCCTGCTTAGTCTACTCAACTGTACGTCGCTCTGGATAGGAGCGTCTGCCAAATGCCAATAATGTAATGTAATGTAATGGTTCTAATCCCGGTGTAGCCACAACAAGATCTGCACAGCCGTTGGGCCCTTGGGCAAGGCCCTTATCCCTGCATTGCTCCTGGGGAGGATTGTCTCCTGCTTAGTCTAAAATCAACTGTATGTCTCTCTGGATAAGAGCGTCTGCCAAATGCCATTAACGTAATGGTTATGGATGGTAAAAGTGGTAAAATTGGAAAAGAGCAGAAGCAGGGCAGCAGAAAATGGGAGTTCAAGTGTAACTGTTTGCATTTATACTTTTCCTAATGGCAAAGTCCATTAACTTCAACCACCCTGGCACAGATCCATAGCCTCGTGATTACTTATAAATAAGGCTGTGTGTTTGTCACAGAAAATATTGGCTGAAGTCGTGGAAAATCACTGAAAAACTAAAAAGTGATTTTAATAAATCACTGTGCAGCAGTGGGAAATGTTTGAAATAACTTTTTTGGTCAGTTTCTGGCTGGTTGGAACAAATACATTGACAGCCTGTTGCATTTAGTCTCAAGCTTAATTAATCTTAGCTTAGCTTATCTTAATTAATGAAGTCCATTATAGAAAGAAAGTTTAGTTTTTTCGGTTAATCTTTGTCTCATCTATTCATAACACTTTGTTCCAGATCTTTACAGGTTTTTTAATGTACGTTTTTGCAAACTGTAACCTGGCCATACTATTTTTGAGGCTTGCCAGGGGTTTGCATCTTGTGGTGAGCCCTCTGACGTTATGTTGACATTGATGGTCGTCTTCATCACTGTCCATGTACTTACAGACTGCATTGTATGTCAATAAAAATTGTGGATGTATTTGAATTATATTGTGGAAATAAATGTAATACAAATGTAATACAAGAAGGGAGTGGACAAATTACCCAGAGATCTATTGTGTAAAGTAAAATGTTTTGGAGCCCTGGCTCATCGTGAAACCTCTCCTCCTCAGATCAGACCGGCACTTCAGGATGACCTACCTGTTCAGGGGATCAGCCCAGCGGTTCATCGGCCTGTTCAGCCAGCGCCGCTCCAGGATGCAGCAGTTCCTGGTGGCTCTGGAGGAAGAAGCTGTGAAGCTGGACAGGATGAAGATGGGGGCCAGCATCTCCAGTGTGGCGGGCAGCAGTGTGAGCCTCGTGGGAGGCATTGCATCCATCGCGGGCCTGGCTCTGGCCCCTTTCACGGCGGGGGCATCGCTGACCCTCATGATGGTCGGCGTTGGGCTGGGGGTCACCAGTGGCTTGAGCAGCTTAGCTACAGGTATCACCGAATTATCGGTCAACACTCACCGCAGGAAGAAGATCAATGAAATCTTCCAGAGATTCTCTGAAGATGTGAAGACTATGCAGAAGTGTCTGGAGCAAGTGGCCAGGTGCATTATACCCAACACGGTGCCAGATGGGCTGGATGTTGCGACACGTGTTGTGACTTTAGCCAAAACCACACATTCTGTGTCTAAAGGGATAGATGGCTTAGTGGATTGTGCTTCCGCCAAAAAGGTGCTCAGAGCCAAAGAGTTGGCCTCAAAGTCAAATGCTGCCCGAAAGATTCCCAACATGGCGGACGATCTCGGGCAGTTGGCTAAGGGCACTCCCCTCGCCCTAAGCAAGTCTGCCTGGGCGGGGTTCATCGCCCTCAACGCCTTCTTCATTGGCGTGGACATCTTCTTCATCTACAAAGACAGCATCAGCCTGGCCAATGGGGACAAGAGCGAAGTGTCAAAGGTCATCCGCAGGAGGGCCAGTCTGTGGAAGACCGAGCTGGATGCATGGGAGAAGATCTATCACTCTCTGTGCATCGGGAGATTGAGCTTCGAAAGGAGTGAGGAGGTCCTACGGATGCCATTTTACCAGGCACAAAAAAGGCACACTTTAAAGTTACTTGGCTTTCTTTGGCTGGTATTAGTTGTATTTTATTTTTTATTTATTTGTTATTGAAAGTCTATCAAATATAAAGAGGGAAATGTATAGTAGTATCCACATAAAAATACACTGTATTAAATTAATACTCCGCTGTCCAACCCCCCCATATGGTTTTGCCAGTTTCAGTCCATCATCGTCCGACATACAACTTCCAAATACAACTTAAAAGCCCCACGTCCCCAGCCACAGTTCGCTTACGGTGAATTTTATGTTATATATCAGTTAGAAAACTATGTAGTGGCTCACGAGGTCTTGCCAGTTGCAACCTTCATGCTGTAATTTCGTCATTACTAGCCTCAGTACTCGCGAGCAAGCAAGCTAGTCTAATTATCATGAAAACAACATTATCTACGTCATGCACAACTTACAAATATGCAATTTTATGATGCAGATAGTTACATTTTGCATAGTTTTTGGTAGTTTAGTGATTAGTGAGGGACCTTGAATAAAGGACTGATAAAACCATTGAGCTAATTACCATATATATTTTAGTGCTTAAAGAAAATGTTAACCAAAATGTTTAACCAACAAAATATTTCTTTGATTTAAGTGTTTTGTTATTTTTCATTTGTTACAAATGTATGTTCATTTCACATAACTATTGGGACTTTTTACTCTGATACGGAGGATAGTCCGGTTACTGGTGTCCCAATAAACAGAGGATAGTCCGGTTACAGGTATCCCAATAAACAGGATAGTCCGGTTACCGGTATCCCAATAAACAGGATAGTCCGGTTACTGGTGTCCCAATAAACAGAGGATAGTCCGGTTACTGGTGTCCCAATAAACAGAGGATAGTCCGGTTACAGAGTGACTCCCTCAGCTGATGTGCAAGACAAATACAGAGCCTCTTATCCAGAGCGACGTACAGTTGATTAGACTAAGCAGGAGACATTCTTCCCCCGGAGCAATGCAGGGTTAGGCGCCCAACGGCTGTGCTGATCTTATTGTGTCTACACCGGGGATCAAACCACCGACCATGCGGGTCCCAGTCATGTACCTTAACCACTACGCTACAGGCCGCCCTGCAGTAACTGCAGTACTACAGTAACTGGACTGAGACAGGTTATAGGCCTAGCCAATTACTACAGATCATCTGTACAAGACTTTGGGGGAGCTGGTGTCGCCATTGCAGAGGATGCTGAAAGGAGGGAAACCAGGAAGTGGAAAATTGGAGTGGGGGCCTGAAGAGGAAGAGGCCTTCACTGGATTAAAAGAGCAGTTGTCTCAAGCACCAGCCCTTCGCCTGCCAGATGCAGAAAAGCTTTTCCACCTACGGTTCTGGGTGGGAGAACTGACATACGTTTGCGCTCTGGGCTAAAAGCAAGCGGATGGAAGGACCAGAAATGGTGGAACGACTGAACCGGACAATAAAAAGTACGGCAGCAATCAAAGAGACGGGAAAAGGATGGCATGGATCGCTGCCTGCCGTCCTGTGGAAGATAAGGGCAATTTAACAAATTGTACTTATGATGACTGTATGTTTAGAACAACACTTCATGTGTATTTTACTAGTTATGGATGTGATGCTTTAACTTGTGGAAGAACCTATGCACTGGTAAGTCGCTTTGGATTCAAAGCGTCTGCCAAATGACAAAAATGTAAATGTAAGCTAAAATGAATGACAGATGCTTATATTCATTATCTATGGTTAACCCTATATTGTGTGCTATTTCCTTGGCAATGAGTAATTCTTCAGGAATTTAGCTTGACCTACTGATAAGTGGGTTAAGAAACATAACGTAACATAACATAAGGTAAAGTTCGCCTTTTCCTACCCCGAAAAGTGCCTACTGCCTAATTTGCCTCAAAGCTAGATAGAATCTAACACGTATCAAGCGGAATTTCTACTTTGCCAATTGCCATTTGTGTCCTCTCGTGCTTCAACCTGACTTTGTTAATCTCTTTAATAAATTTAAAACCCTCAATCAAATCCCTCCAAAGGGACTTGTCACGGTTAGCGGATCTATTTGGATTAGACACTATTTGGATTAGAAAGGGTACAGTTGGCTACCAAATTGGGAGAAAAAGGGAAACATCCAAAATCTATTTTTTAAAATAATAATAATAATAATAATAGCATTTTGGCAATTGGTAATCAATTTCAGACATGAAAAGTGCAATGGAAAATACAATGTGGAGGAAAATGCACAAGATGGGGTAAAACATTCACATTTGCAATGTGGCAATTTAATGTTTGTAAATGTGCTAGCTTGTACTATTTCTCAACAAAAAGATAATATAATTAAACCATTTAATCTCTTTTCTTGGAAAAATCTTCAAGTGTATTCTTTAGTGAAATCATATGCAGTATATTCCTATGAATGTTTTTTCTCATGAATGTTTCTGCCAACATATTTACAGTGCCTGTCATATCCACTCAAGTCAGAAAATAAAGTCCAATGTAATAAGTATGAAATTATTTGACTGTCTTTCAGAGAAATATATTGTGTACTGGAACGTTAATTTCTGCATTTAATTTGTTAAGAATGTAGTTTATTTGGATTGGCTGGGTAAGCAAAATCAGTACCCATACTACTCTTTCTAAATTGCTGTAATATTATTACACTCAATAAAGTGAAAACATGTTTTTTTTTTGTTTTAAATTTATTAAAAATGAGTCAGTCAAATGCTGAATGTAATAAAATGGTAATCTGAAATGTCGATGTGCAGTTTTTTGAGAACGCCTGGATTTTTCTTAATCCCTTCAAGTTATTTACCTATGTTTTCCTTTCATTTTCTCAACACGTGTAAGAAGTTCTAAAATGTTCTTGTTACAGCCTGCTAATCTGGCGTATATAGAGAACGAACGGTCTGTAGACCTATAGGAAAGAACAGACAGGGAGAGGAGATTAAAAACCTTAGAAAAAAGAGAAGGCCGGTAACATTGTAAAGTCAACTGCATTACTGCGCATGAGAAGTATGTTTGATATGTGGGAGTGGCTCAGGACGTTCCTTGTCTCAGAGACGCCTGGAAGGTGGCAACTTGTAGAACGTGAAAAATTCCACCAGATTTGCGATCTACCAAAGCTCAGTGACGTAGATACAGATTAAATTCAAATACATTAAAGAAGAACGGCCTGCAAAGAGGAATGTACAGATGATCTGCGGCTGGCTGAGCTGAACCCGCTGGCCGACCGGCTGTTTGCAGTGTTGGAGGCAGCAGCTGCCTTCCTGGCATCACACTGGTCGTCTGGCAGTCAGAGGGTTGCCGGTTTGATCCCCTGCCTGGGCTGTGTCGAAGTGTCCCTGAGCAAGAGACCTAACCCCCAGATGCTCCTGACGAGCTGGTCGGGGTCTTGCATGGCAGCCAATCGCCGTCGGTGTGTGAGAGTGTGTGTATGAATGGGTGAATGGAGAAGCATCAGTTGTACAGCGCTTTGGATAAAGGCGCTATATAAATGCCTGCCATTTACCATTTACACTGGTGAGTATGAAGCTTCAAATGTAAGGGTGTCTATATCTCACCATTATCTACCAAGAGAGAGACAAGAAAAACAAGAAAAAGTAAAATAAAACGTGTCTGTTTTTATATCTTTCAAGCCGGTCTCCCAGCGTGTGCCATCAAGCCCCTCCAGCTGGTCCCAAATGCTGCAGCCCGCCTGATCACCAGTCAGCACAGGTCGGCTCATATCACCCCGCTCCTTAGTGGCCTCCACTGGCTTCCTATTGCCGCACGCATCTGATTCAAGGCCCTAGTGTTGGCATTTCAGGCTGCTAAGCGGACTGCCCCACCTTACATACAATCCTTAATCACTCCCTACTCCCCAGCTAGACCACTCCGGTCTGCCAGCTCTGGTCGCCTTATGGTTCCCTCACTACGAGCACCTGGCGGTCGAGCTGCACGTTCACGCCTGTTTTCGGTTCTGGTACCTCTGTGGTGGAATGACTTGCCTACCACTGTCAGGACAGCAGAATCCCTCCCCCTTTTTCAACGCAGACTAAAAACACACCTTTTCAAACTGTACCTTAGTCCTACCTCCTGATTTCCCCCGCCCCCCTTTCTGATATCCCTATCCCTCTTGTCAAAAAAAACAAAAAACAATTGCACTTATGATGACTGTATGTTTAGAACAACACTTCATGTGTATTTTACTAGTTATGGATGTGATGCTTTAACTTGTGGAAGAACCTAGACACTTGTAAGTCGCTTTGGATTAAAAGCCTCTGCCAAATGACAAAAATGTAAATGTAAAATGTAAGTTTGTCTTTGGTAAGGTTTGAGTTTTTGATGGAGTGCCAGTTTTCACTGTTGTTACCGTAACAAGGGAAGGACCACTGTGTATCAACATTGGTGTCAGGGAGTTGTCAAACATCTGGTTACAGCAGCTGACAAGAACCAAAATTTTGATCTCCGTAGTTCAAAAGTAATTGGACCAACTAGCACAAGATGAAATCAAGTAATCATATTCAATTGGATTGAGATTTGGCCCGAAAAAACCTCTCAGTTGCTGGGGAGGAATGTGCTGTCTTGTTTCAACAGGATGTCAGCTACTCCATGAGAAACCACAACTGCGAGTGGGCGGTAAGCAGAGATGTGGATGAACAGATTAGCAGGAAATTAAACTTGGGTTTCAGCTGAGGTTGCGCAAAAGACCAAACCCGCTACCACAGCCGTGTTGTTGCCGAGAGAGCCGTCAGAGAAGTAAGTTCATCTCAGATTTGCGTGCAGTCGATGAAACACTTCCAATTATATATTTAATGAAATAATATATTGTATGTAGCCTACAGCATGAAATAAAATTTTGTGTGGCGTAAAATAATAGATATCACTACCCTATAGGAAAATGTGTTGCTCTTGGTCTTCAATTGAATGTGACATTGAATATTTTTGTGTTTTTGCAACTGTAGTTTCATGTTATTTCAGTTAACGGATAATGTTTTGTCGCACCTAGGTTTCATTTTCATGCTCTTTTTCTTGTCAGTGATAATAAACTTGAACTTGCACTTGACTGTGGCAGAACAAGATTCCAGTCAGAGGAGGCTGCTCAACTTTGCTGAAGTTCGAATTCGGACAGCGCTGGACAAGAGCTCCAGACAATAATCATGGACCATACACGGTGAGATAAGTAAAGGTGTCCAATATTCCCCATTAACTCATACAGTGTCTTCCTTTTGTGCTCTGTGTTTGACAATGAAACGGGCATGTACCAGATCTGGGATAAATATGAATGTAAATATGCTTCTAAAAAGGAAACTTCATTGGAAATAATAAAATACTGGAATTCTCAGGCAGCTTCACGTGTCTGCACTAAAGTACAGATGAATACAATGACACAAATTGAATCATTACACCAAATAATTAAGTTGAAGTGGTGCTCTCCGACACAGTGGCTGGAGGTAGGGGAACTGGCCAATATGACTGAAAGAGTGTTGATGCGAATCAACAATGTAAGTTCTTATTGCCTTGCAGGGAGGAACTGGATCAGCTGGCCGCTGGCTACATTTCAGACACCATGAGCTATATTCACACGGTGCAGGAGTTCTGCATCATACACTCAATGTGGCTCCTACATAGAAAGTCTGAGCTGAAGAGGATGCAAGACGTCATCATGGACAGAGTGAAGAAGATCAACCCCACAGCTAACCACTGCCTAAATTCAGAGGACAAGATGAAGGCCTTCGGGGAGTATATGTGCAGCAAGGTGACTGAGGTAACTGCAGAGGGAAGGACCCAGGAGCTGGAGGAGGAGCTGGGATGCCTGCTCGAAGACACCTTGAAGGGGCTTAAGAAGCTGACCCCGTTCCTGGATGCTGTGGAGAAGCTGGCGGTCACGTCGCTCTCTGTCTTCGAGGAGGAGAATCCGGTGTGCCAGCTCCCTGAGGGGGTGAGCGCTGATGCCGTTCGTTCAGTCATCACCGCCGCCAGGGGAGCCTGTCCGCTTTTGATCCATTTCCAGAGAGACAACAGCGAATTCTTTCAGACCAGCCTGGTGAACATGGACCTGCTGGCTTTCCAGCTGGACAAATACTTGAGGGTTTCCCAGAAGTTGTATGAGATGCTCCAGGAAAGGTATTTTTAATGTTTCAATCATATCAACATACTCCTTGATTCCCCAGCAGATACCTTCCACTTTTACCTAGCCACTTCACAACGTCATTAAAATGTTATATATTTGATTATTTAAACCTCATGGAGCTGACATGGCATGGCCCTTTGGCATTTGTAGAGTGCAGAATAGCTGGTTTCACAGCTGATATTTTGTCTTTTTTTCCAGTTCAGGAAGTATACCATTTCATGGAATTAATTATAGGTAAGCAGAAATATTTCCCCCAATAAATTCACTAGTTGAAGCCTTTCCTCAGTGTTTCTGCTTGTGTGATTATGTATATTTTTTGCATCTCTTAATGTATACAGACCTGGGATTTTCATGTACACTAGTCTCTAGAGTTCAAAGAATGAAAGAAAATCTAATGAGCAGCAGTTCTGCAGACAGAAACGCCTTGTTAATGAGAGACGTCAGAGGAGAATGTCCAGACTGGTCAAAGCTGACAGGAAGGTGACAGTAGCACAAAATGACCACACAATACAACAGTGGTATGCAGAAGAGCATCTCTGAACATGCAATGCATCATAACTCTAAATGGATAGGCTACAGCAGTAGAAGTCTAAAAAAATAAGTCTAATAAATACCTAATAAAGTGCTCACTGAGTGTACATAATACTTCTCAAATCAAACATTATCTTTTTAATCCATTATACTCACTCACTCACTCCATTAAATTCATTGTCGGATTTTTCTCATTCTTCCAAGGGCAGCGAATGCCTCTGAGAATGACCCATGCCCCATTTTGACCAACGAAGCCATTCAGAACATGTTTGACAATTTGACTGACCTGAGGCACATCAGGTAAGTACATCCTGATCCATACTGAGGTTTAATGTCGACAGAGACATTTTACAGTAAATTCATTGTGTGTGATACAGGTGCAGTTATCACAGGTCATTTGTTTGCTTTGATAACAGCTTGTTCCTGATGTAGTGAGTTCAAGTGTAACTGTTTGCATTTATACTTTTCGTAATGGCAAAGTCTATTAACTCCAAGCACCCTGGCACAGATCCATAGCCTCATGATTAATTAGAAGTCAGGCTGTGTGTTTTTCACAAAAATACTGGCTGAAGACGTGGAACAGTCACAGCAAATTTGTTGAACAGCACAGAAAAATTTAAGAAAGCGCATGAGTTTTCACCTTTAATTTAACAGAATGTTTCTCTAAATAGAGTAATAATATAATAATAATAATAATAATAATAATAATAATAATAATAATAGTAATGTGTAATTTAGCTGATGCTTTTATCCAAAGCGACTTACAGTTACATTACATTAATGGCATTTGGCAGACGTTCTTATCCAGAGCGACATACAACAAAGTGGAAAGTGCATACCCATAAACAGGGATAAGTGCGCTGAAAGACCCTAGAGGGAAGTACAATTTCAACTGCTTACAGTACAACAAAGATAAGGTCTAGGGCCTATTTGATTAATGGATTATATAAATAATAACTAAATAATAAATAAAAAATGTATACACCGCACCACGCAAATATATGAACAATAAACAGCTTACCTAGCCAAACAAAATTAGCAAAGGTATCATACTTACACAAGTAAAGAAAACAACAGCATTTAAGGTTTACAGGGAGCTAGGGAGGGGCAGGGGAGAGGTGCAGCTTTAAGAGGAGCGTCTTCAGTCTGCGCTTGAAGGTGGTAAAAGATTCTGCTGTTCTGACCTCCACTCAGAGTTCATTCCACCACTGTGGAGCCAGAAGAGACAGTAGTCGTGAGTGGGAGGTGGAAGTTTTGAGAGGGGGAGGCACTTGGCGTCCTGTAGTGCCCAATCAAAGGTCTGGCAGGCGCTTAGGGTCTGATGATATTTTGCAGGTAAGTTGGGGCTGACCCCTTAACTGCTTGGAAATCTAGCACGAATGATGGCAGAGGCTTGAAGGCCAGCCAAGAGAGAGTTGCAGTAGTCCAGGCGGGTCAAAAGAGGGACAGTCTGCTGTCCATCACCACGCCAAGGTTCCTTGCTCAGGGTGATGGCGTCACTGAGGTGTCCCTTATGGAAATGGAGAGATCCAGATGGGGAAAGGTTAGAGCAGGAATGAAGATAATATCAGTCTTAAACTGGGCTTTAGATGGTGGTTGTCCTTCCAGCTCTGGATGTCACTCAGGCAAGCAGAGATGTGGGCTGAAACCTGTGTGTCAGATGGTGGGAATGAGAAGAAGAGTTGAGTATCATCAGCGTAGCAGTGGTAGGACAGACCATGAGCAGTAATAACAGGGCCAAGGGATCTAGTGTAAAAGGAGAAAAGAAGCGGGCCTAGGACCGGGCCCTGGGGAACTCCTGTGGCAAGGGGCCGAGGTGTCGATACTGTACCAGCCCAGACAAACTGGAAGGAGCGACCAGAGAGTTTCTGTTCAGGGTGGTGCCACAGATCCCTGTTGCTGACAGGGAGGACAGGGGGATGGAGAGATCCACAGTCTCAAAGGCAGCAGAGAGATCTAGAAGAATGAGGACAGAGGAGAGGGAGGCTGCTTGCACGGCATGGAGTGATTCACTGACGGAGAGGAGTGGTCTCAGTCAAGTGTCCAGGTCTGAAGCCGGACTGATGGGGGTCTAGCAAGTTGTTCTGGGAAAAGAAAGAAGAGAGTTATTACAAGCGGTTGATCAGACTAATTAATGCGCTCAACAGCCCAACAGCTGCGTGGATCTTATTGTGGCTACACCGGGGCTTGAACCATCAACCTTCCGGGTCCCAGTACCTTAGCCACTAGGTTAGAGGCTGCCCAAAGTGCATGCTCAATTTACAAAATAAAACATGCTGCGTTTTGTCCATTTTTTTCAAGTTTGTTTTGGAAAAATATTTTCTATATTGTGAGGTTTGAGTCTTTGATGGAGTGCCAGATGTTACTGTAACAAGGGAAGGACCACTGGGTATCAACACTGGTGTTCATATGGAATATTTTGTTTCAAATTCTTTGTAATCAATGACTGCCTGAAGCCTATGAGCCATAGACATCACCTGATGCTATCTACCCTGGTGATGCTCCGACAGGCCTGTACTGCAGCCCTCTTCAGCTCCTGCTTGTTCTTGGGGCTTCAGTCTGGTCTTCAGCAAGTGAAATGCATGCTCAATTGGGTTGAGATTAGGTGATTGACTTTGCCTTGGTTGCTTTGGCTATATGTTTTGGATCATTGTCCTGCTACATGATGAAGCGATGTCCAATCAGTTTTGATGCATTTGCTTGGATCTGAGCAGACAAGATGTCTCTGTATATGTCAGTATTTGTCTTGCTGCTGCTATCAGCAGTGACATCACCACTGCTGGGCATGTATGACTGCCACAGCAGTTCCAGTGCCCAAGCCATAACACCTCCACCATGTTTGACAGATGAGGTGGTATGGTATAGATCATGAGCTGTTCCTTTTTTTCTCCCCAGTCTTATTGGTCTCCACAGGCTTTTTTATTAATGTCTATTTCTGAGGCTTGCCAGGGGTTGCATCTTGTGGTGAGCCCTCTGACATTATGTTGACAAAGTCTTCTCTTGATGGTCGTCTTTGTCACTGTCCAAGTACTTACAGACTGCATTCTATGTAAGAAAAGATTGTGAACTTGTGATTTTTATTATATGATGCTAATAAATGTAATACAAATGGAAGCCCTCTTGCTCACAAGAAGGGAGTGCGGGAGAAATTACCCAGGGATCTGTTGTGTAAAGTAAACCATTTTGGAGCCCTGGCTCATAGTGAAACCTCTCCCCCTCAGATTAGACCAGCACTTCAGAATGACCTACCTGTCCAGGGGATCAGCACAGCAGTTCATCGACCAGTTCAGCCAGAGCTTCTCCAAGATGCAGCAGTTCCTGGAGGATCTGGAGAAAGAAGCAGTGCAGCTGGACAGGATGAAGATGGGGGCCAGCATCTTCCGCATTTTGGGCAGTGTTCTGGGCTTAGTGGGAGGCACTTTGTCCATTCTGTCCACTATGTCCATTGTGTTATTGCTGAATGTCGGCTCATGCCTGGGGATCGCTGGCGCCATAATCGGCATATTGATATGTTGCTTCGAAATCGGTTTCAACTTTTGGCGAGGCAAAAAGATTAAAAAAAAATTTGAAAACTACTCTAAAGATGTGAAGATTATGCTGGAGTGTCTGGAGAAAGCAGCCAGTCCCATTATACGCAGCACGGTGCCAGATGTGCTGAATGTTATAGCTACTGTTCTGAAGGCCGCCAAAACTACGTATTCCCTGATTAAAGTTATAGATATCATCGCGGATGCTTCCACCCTCGGAGTCGAAGAGGTGGCCTCGAGTACAGTCAAGGTAGTGACTCAGGAGGTCAAAGCTGCCCGAAACATCACCAACATGGCAGCCAATCTCACCGATATCAGGCAGTTGGCTAAGGGCACTCCCTCCGCACGAAGCACATGTGACCTTGTGTGGATCATCGGCAGCAATCTCTTCTGCATGGGCATGGACATCTTTTTCATCTGCAAAGAAATAAAGACCCTGGCCAATGGGGACAAGAGCGATGTGTCAAAGGTCATCTGCAGGAGGGCCAGTCTGTGGAAGACCGAGCTGGATGCGTGGGAGAAGATCTCTCACTCTCTGTCCACTGGGTTATCGAGCTTCGAAACGAGTGAGGAGGTCCTACAGAGGCCATTTTACACCTTGCATGAAGAATCCAGTTAGGCTGTAACAACTGCAACTGTTTTGACACCTGGGGCCTCATTTTCATAACAATGTTACGATCAAATTGTATCTTAAATTGTGGCTTATGCAGAAAACGATGAGTGAGTAGTTATTTCTGAAATCCGACTTTGAGATGAATTCATAAATACATCAATGTAAAGTTTTTATGAGAGGCAAGTTAATTGCCAGGCGGCACGGATGGTGCAGTGGGTAGCACTGCCGCCTCAGAGCAAGGAGGTCCTGGGTTTGAATCCCCGTCAGCTGGGGCCTCTCTGTGCGGAGTTTGCATGTTCTCCCCGTGTTTGTGTGGGCCCCCTCTGGGTACTCCGGTTTCCTCCCACAGTCTAAAGACATGCAGGTTAGGCTGATTGGAGAGTCTAAATTGCCTGTAGGTATGAGTGTGTGAGTGAATGGTGTGTGTGCCCTGCGATGGACTGGCGACCTGTCCAGGGTGTATTCCTGCCTTTCGCCCAATGTATTCTGGGATAGGCTCCAGCCCCCTTGTGATGCTGTTCAGGACAAGCGGGTTAGGATAATGAATGAATGAATGAAGTTAATTGCCTGCTGGTTTTACTGAGGTGCTGCATATTTGCTTTAAGAATAGTATTTTGGCAATAGAAAATGCAATGTGGAGGAAAATGCACAAGATGGGGTAAAACACATTCACATTTGTAATGTGGAATTTAATATATGTAATATGAAAAGATGTGTGAATATTCGATTTAGCCCTGTGCATATCATGGATATTGACACGGCTGGAATGCAAACTGACCAATAGAGACAATTAGTGATGGGAACGTTCGTTCATTTAGGAGAGCTGGATCATTTGGCTACGTTCGTTCAAAAGATTTGTTCATTCCCCTTTTAATATTAATTTAGTATAATGTGTAAACTGCCACCAAAGTGTAACTGGTGAAATAACCAGAATCATTTCCCCTCTTTTAGACAGCATTTGTTGACGCCACTTGTTGCCCTGTTGTAGCATTGCCTATTAATCCGAGGAAAATAAAACTAACGCAATATTTTTACTTTTTGGATTGCACCCAGACAGTAAGCGATTGGATCTGGCCCAAAGTAAGTTGGTACCGGCACAGATCCGGTCCGGCTACACTTGCTATGTGGGCAGCTGGTCAGTACATTGATCTGTTTAATTATGCTATGCAGTATGGATGATAGCCTAGTGCAAAAAATCCATCTGCTTAGTAGCCAAAATAATACATCAGCAGGTTTTTTGAATAGCATTAATAAACATCTTCCAAAGCTTCATTTCAGGTTTCTTAAGAAATTGTAAGCTATGCGACATTGATGTTAAAGTTAAATTACATAGGCTACAATTACAATTGTATATAATGTAACATTACCTAAAATTAAACTTTAATGCAATTAAGACAACACCTGAAATATAGCCTATTATTGCAGCCTATACTACCTACAAAAATAAAATGACATGATGTACATTACATTACATTATTGGCATTTGGCAGACGCTCTTATCCAGAGCGACGTACAACAAAGTGCATTCCCATAACCAGGGCTAAGTGCGCTGAAAGACCCTAGAGGGAAGTACAATTTCAATTGCTACCCGTACAACAAAGATAAGGACCAGGGCCTATTTTTTTAATTTTTTTAAACAACAAATAAACAAACAAAGCAAGAGTGACCAAACTTAACTATTCAAATACTGCTTACCTAGCCAACTAAAAATACCGAAACACTACGTAAATCACAAAGACAACAATTAAGGATCACAGGGAGGTAGGGAGGGATGGGGAGAGGTGCTGCTTGAAGAGGTGCGTCTTCAGTTTGCGCTTGAAGGTGGGGAGAGATTGTACAGTTCTGACCTCAACGGGGAGTTCATTCCACCACCGTGGAGCCAGAACAGACAGTAGTCGTGAGCGTGAGGTGGAGGTTCGGAGAGGGGTTGGTGCCAAGCGGCCTGTGGAGGCTGAACGAAGAGGTCTGGCAGGGGTGTAGGGTCTGATGATTTTTTGTAGGTAAGCTGGGGAAGACACCTTAACTGCTTGGAAGGCTAGCACCAATGTTTTGAATTTGATGCGAGCCATGACAGGCAGCCAGTGGAGGGAAGTAAGCAGGGGGGTGACGTGTGAGTATTTGGGAAGGTTGAAGACCAGACGAGCTGCTGCATTCTGGATAAGTTGGCGGGGTCTGATGGCGGACGCTGGGAAGCCAACCAAGAGGGAATTGCAGTAGTCCAGGTGGGACAGAACCATCGCTTGGACCAGGAGCTGGGTCGAGTAGGGGGTGAGAAAGGGGCGGATTCTCCATATGTTGTATAGGAAGAACCTGCATGACCGGGTCACCGCCGCAATGTTCTCGGAAAGGGACAGTCTGCTGTCCATGACCACGCCGAGGTTCCTTGCACTGGGTGATGGCGTGAGTGTGGTATCCCCGAGGGAAATGGAGAGATCCAGGTGGGGAGAGGTATTAGCAGGGATGAATATCATTTCAGTCTTGCCTGGGTTGAGCTTTAGATAGTGGTTATCTATCCAGCTCTGGATGTCACTCAGGCAAGCAGAGATACGGGCAGAAACCTGTGTATCAGATGGTACGTTGTGGTCTTTTCAAAACCATTCATCACTTTTATTGCATAGCCTAGCAGACTATATTACAGAAAATTAAAAGACAACATGATTTAGCTAAATATTATCTGTGATATCATAACTATCCAGCTGGTCCACAGAATGTCTGCTGACGGCATTAACGTTACGCCCTACGGCTCAACTGTGTTGTACTTTCAGTTCAACACCAGCTCATGGCTCGTTCGTTCGTTCGTTCAATGGCTCTTTTGGCTCACTCGTTCGTTCAGTCATTCAATGGCTCTTTTGGCTCACTCGTTCGTTCAGTCATTCAATGGCTCTTTTGACTCACTCATTCAATGGCTCTTTGGCTCACTCATTCGTTCAGTCATTCAATGGCTCTTTTGACTCACTCAATCAATGGCTCTTCGTTCACAAACTAGTTCACCGGCTCAGTGGCTCCACGGCTCGCTGACGTAGGTACGTACGCTCGTTCATATGTGGTTGTTTGATTGGCATTTCGGTAAGCCTATCAGCTTAATCACAGAATGCTGTCCTGACACTGCAAGTCAGTAAAAGCACTGTCTTTGGCTAAGGGGGCGGGCTGATCTTAGCATTTGGGGAGAGAGCCAAATGAAAAGCCTCGGCTCAGTTCATTCATTTAAAAATATAAATATCTGTTCGTTGATACTTCCCCGCTGCATTAGATATGGCGTGAACTATGCTCGATGAGGCAAGTGCAGTGAAATTAAAGGCTATTCCGCCATCCAATGACGCCAAGTCCAGACGTAGACATGACAAATCAAATGACTTGGAAGAACAGCTCATTGACTAAATAAAAGAAATGCTTCGCACGGCAAGTGGATGAGGCCGCTGACAGCAACAAGGACTGACTGCTTGTTAACTGCTTGTGCGCTGTATCAATTCACAGTCACTGTGGTTTTTTATTCTAAAAAGTTTAACTTCTGTTTTTTTTTCACTATTAAACTGAAACAAAGACATAAAGCTGAAAGAAAAAATGAAATTAATGTTTTTCTTAGTGTTGTTTTTCTGTATAAAATTTTAAACTACCTTGTGTTCCATTATTCAACATCGTTAAGTGCAAACATTTTACAATATTATTGATTAGCATTCATAGAAAGAGGGTTGCATTATGATGGGGGGGGGCTGAAAATCTTTGTAGTTTCGATGGGGGGCCTGACAAAAAAAGTGTGAGAACCACTGTATTAAGCACTCCAAGAGTGAAAACAAAACACAGTGAGGTAGCTTTTAGTCATTCTGCCTCGTGCATCTCAAATAAACTCCCTGTAGAACTCAAACAGGCCTCAAAACTAGGCTAAAAACGTTCATGTCCTGCAGTATCTATGAGTGAACACCGAATGACTCTGATTTACTCTTTTACTTTTTATATCTTATTTTTATGATTTTATTCTTATTTTTATTCTCATTGTGTTATATATACACTTATTTTTATTCTTATTTTTTATACACTTTTATTTTTTTGTTCTGTATTTGTATGCTCTCTGTAAAGCACTTTGAATTGTCATTGCTGTATGAAATATGCTCTATAAATAAACTTGCCTTGCCTATTATTTTTCATATATGCTCACTGAGCACTGTAACTACCAATATTTTCTTAAGCTCAAAGTATTAGGGGGAGTGGTTAGCCAAAAGATGAATACGTAATGGAAAAGTCAGGTTGCGCCACAAGTATGTAGCCACAAGTATTTCCTAATAAGTCTATGAGAATGTGTAAGCCAATCACAGCAGAAGGGGATGTGACCAGAGACCAATCAGAAGCAAGTAAACAACTGTGGTGCACCAGGATAGGACGAGACCACGCCTTGAAGAAAGGAGGAGCAGAGGCCTCACAATCATATATAATGACAGTGTGCCGGGTGGATCGTTGGGTTGTTCTGCAGACACCACGGCTTTTGTAACTTGATTATATCTCATGGAATAAAAGCCCATTATTCAGCACTTTGCTGCCAGACTCCTGATTATAAGAAAGAGGGAATTTGGACTAACTCTTGTCATCTTTGGGGAACCGGACAGTTGCTAAGCAACGGTATTGCTAACGTTAGCTCGCAATAATGTATCCCCACTCCACTAGCTAAGCAAGGTATTAACCTCAGGTAACTTACTAGCAATCCCCACTGCACTAACGTTAGCTAAGCAACGCCATTGAAATAATGTATCCCCACCGCACAGACGTTAGCTAGCTAGCTTGCTAGTTTACGTTACACCTGACGACATTTGTCGTGTCTAGGAAACGACAGAGTCCAAATCTTCAATTTGTCGAAAAACATCTTCGCGAGGGAAAAGACGACACCAGGCAGCAAGATCTTCAGGAAAATCAGACTTTATTAGCACACGTGCATAAAGCCGGATCAGCTCTCCAGAACTGAACCCCGACTGGCATTTGTACACCCATTTTATACACAGTTACTCCACCTACAACTCCTCCTCAAACCTCATTCTGGCAAATCACCCACACTCTTCTTATCGTAACTCCTCCCAACGCTCCTCCCACAACGTCATTGTGGCAAATTGCCAACGGTCCTTATGCTCTGCCAACTCTGTACAAAGTTCAGGGCATTCTAACAACTACGTGTCCTCACTTCACCCCGCACCTGCTCTTGGCCAACTACCAGACCTCAGAAAGTTCTGGATGCCCTCCCTCTAACACGTCATCCATACACGTCACTCTGTATCTTTCGCTTTTATAAGACGAACTAAGCAGCAGGAATCATTGAAAATATACAGACAAACTAAACATTTCATTAATATTCACTTCTAATATACTTTTCTAATCTACAGACATACTAAACATTTGATTAATTATTCTCTTCTAAGGGAGTAAATGTACGTAGCATTCTTTGCTCTCATTTCAACAGTTTTCACTGTGGTTTCTTGCGTTTTCATAAGCTCAGCTATAATTAATGTTCTAGGTCAAATAGATACACTCCTGGCATAAAACATCGAGAGTCCTGGAGAAATCAGCTGTACAGTCATATCCGTGTTCTTGACAGTTTGGTCTACACAGTTCAAGACGGCCCCCCCCTGCCAGCTGGCTGGGCTCACTGTGTAATCCTAGCACAATTTAGCAGTTAATCAGTTTGAAACTATACAGGGTACATATCATACTTTAATACAGATATATTGATAAACTTTTAGCACACATCGTCGAGAGTTTTGGAGGAACCAGCCTGCTCACTAAGGCGGAGTCTGATTTTGACTTGTGATTGGTTATCATGCTTTTAGGAGGGAGATCTTTCGTTCTGTGAATTTTCCCCTACACATTGACACACAAGTAATTTGTCTTTATTGTAGACGTTTATCTGGGCACTGTCACATAACGTGCAGTTAATGAAATAACTCATAGAGTCGTTATGGGTCATCATTTTCTTTGCCGAGGTTTGGTGGTCTTGCTGGTATTTCGATCTGTGGATGTTTGCTGAGTTATTTATCTTGTACCTTTCTTACTCCTTTCCAAATCTCAGAGTAGGTCATAGGACACTTTAAAATCACTCATTTTGTTTTAATTGCTAGGCTACTAGCGGCAAAATAATGACAACGTTAGGTTAATTTCGGTTACAAAGTAGACAACGGTGATTTACAAAGGCGGATTAATATTAAAAGATGTAGGAAGATTCCATTTAGCTGTGCGTATATCATGGATATTGGCACGACTGGAACGCGACCTATCCCTTGTATAATTAAATATAAATACCTTTCGTTGAGATTGTAAGCAATGGGTGAGTTGCAGTGAATTCTTATTATTATTATTGACAATATGACCATGAAGAAAAAAATATATATTTTTTGGCCTTTTTCAGCTTTATTGGACAGTATATAGTATAGAGAGACAGGAAGAATGGGAGCGAGAGAGAGGGGAAGACATGCGTCAAATGTCGGACGGTCGGACGGTCGGATTCGAACCGCCAACGTCGCGGCTCACAATGAGCATGGGGTCAGTGCTCTACAGGCTGCGCCACCGAGACACCCCCTGAAAATACAATATTAAAGCAATGTAGAAAGAGTGGCATGGCTACTCATTTTGCTAACCCACAGGTGAAATAAAATTATATGGATCGGTCCGATCACTCAGGAGGAAACATAAGTAACACAATGAACAACAGAATATAGCTAAGTAAACTGGAAATGTAAACCGCCATACTCATCAACCCATTGGCAGACCCAGCGGGTCTGTGCTGAACTGCTCCCCCCACTGGGGAGTTCATGGTTGGAAAGAAGCCTGGCCCAAGGGGAGAAGTAAGAACCCTTAAAGACCCTCAAATTAATATCCGGCTAACTGGTTATCCTGCACCCATAACCTCACCCCCCGCCCCTAACCCATAGACCATCTCACAGTTTCTAATCCCTTCTCCTCCCCAACACACCCTACAAGGAGAATGTACATACTGACTTTATATAGCAAATACCTGATTTGATGATTAATGATTACACTGCTCACGTCTGCCTCGTCTTTGTGTATGGAGAATAAGTGTTATGATTACAAAAATGGGTTGGTATGCACCAGATTCGCAAACGAACAAAGCTCAGTGACGTAGATACAGATTTAATTCAAATACATTAAAGAAGAACGGCCTGCAAAGAGGTATGTACAGATGATCTGTGGTTGGCTGAGCTGAACCCGCTGGCCGACCGGCTGTTTGCAGTGTTAGGGACAGCAGCTGCATTCCTGGCATCACGAAAGGAAGGAAAGGGCTGGGTCTGGAGGATAATTAACATTAGCGGTTTTCTGGTAACAGCAGAGTTTCTCGGAAATCAAAACCTAAAAAAGTCAATAACAGAAATACAAGTTTCATTTTCAGAGGTCAGCGTAAAGTAGCAGTATCATATAGGTGATTGCATTACTTTGGCAGGCTATTAGCAGCGAGATGATAATGTTAAGTAGATGAATGTGATCTACACACACGGAGTAATATTAAAATTTGGTTTCCGTTGTGATGTTTTTTGATTTGGAACTAGAATGTAATTACGTGTATGTAACCTGCCTGGTAAAATAAATTGTTAAAACTTGATCTGTTTGGTTTCGCTTACTGACACTCAAAGTTATACAGGGAATGCGTGGTTTACCCGCTCGAACTGGAGGATGAATATTTCCACTTAATGTATCACGGCATATAGCACCCGTAGACCTATGTTGGTAAATCCCTCGCCTCCGCGTGGTAGTTCATTCATGTCGAGCACAGCCGTAGCTAGGTTGGTCTGCTTGGGTCCCTAGGCTGTAAACAGATATACCCAAGAGTAGCTATTCCTGCGACCTCTGATGACTACAGATAGCTAGTCAGTTCGTGAGACGTGCACAGTACGCCCGATTTGACATGCGGTGGTACCAGCAGAGGACTGTTCGGAGAGTAAATCTCAGTACAGGATTTCTTTAGCGATCAAGTCAAAATTATAAATACGACATCCACTAATGTGGATAACTAATCTAAATTATTATTCTAAAATGGAGTCAGATAAACGAAGGTGAATCTATTGGCCCTATTGTGGAGATTCTGGGTCAGCCCGGACCAGTAAAGAGCGGAAGGCAGAGTGGTACTACTGCCTTTGTATCGTGGTTTGTTTATTGGCTGATCTAGACTGTCTGCATAGGGGCCACTAATTTTTAACCCTATTAGTATTCTTTCAGCAACACCAGAAGGACGAGCACGCTGATACCTTCAGCCCTCGCTAAATTCCGTCGTTGGGTTAGCGTTGGGTATTACATATGAAAGATGAAGGATGTAACTTCAATTAATTTGGAGGGTCGGATGAAATTTCTGACATTGGTCAGCTCTAAATGAGCCAGAAATGGCCAAATAAATGTTTTCCATGGGTCATATCTCAGCTAATATTATTAGTAATGTGTTTATCCTTACACGGTGAGAAAGTCCTCTCCGATGACTTAGAAATAAAATTACACTAAAAATACTGTTTACTTTTGGAGATATGACCTAGCAAAATGGTCACCAGTAACCAAATATCTCCAATACAAAAGTAGATGTAGGCTAGATATGAATTTTAAATATTAGATTACCTGTAAATACAAATTTCTTAAATTTTGGACCTCATTTTTTGTAATGACATGTCTTTCATCGTCACACCAGCAAGTTTTAAATGGCTAAACAAAATGGAGTATGAAGCTTCAATTCTCAGGAGGTCTATGTCTCAGCATTATCTGTCATGGTTCTGGTAGGGATTTGGCTCGACATTACCTTTCTGCACCACTAGATGGAATTTTTTATGCATTTGGCAGCCATCTGACATTTACTTTAGTATAGGGAGGTATTGCGTTTTGTCGCAATGCATTGTTTTCGTGGTTGTGTCGTCTTTGTCGGTCACTGGATATACAGCACTAAGTCGCTGTTTGTAACCGGTGGCGGATGGTGTAGTCGGGTTACGTTCGCTTGAACCTCATACCCGGGTGGCTTTTGCTTTCTCGTTTCCTTCTTAGTGCCGATCTGTTATGCGTCACACTAAGGTTAATGACACGTGTTCTGGAGTGTTCACCCCTCTCAGCGGAGAGCTTTGTGAACCCCCGTTAGCCCAGGGCTCCGTGCGGGAGACCCTTGGTGCTGCTCATGTTTTTAGCTCGCTTCCTCGTAAGTCTCCTGCACGGTCTGTTGAATCTAGTTGACCGTCTGGTGAATCTCTGTGGTTGCTGACTTTCCTAAATTCAAGTGGTGTGCATGGTTGTTGGGAGTATCACCCCTCTCAGAGGAGAGCTTTGCGAACTCACCGATAAGCTTGGGGTTCCATGACTTGAGGTCCCCGTCACTGTTTTGTGTACACTTCCTACCTCTGTGTTAGTATTCCTGTTAAATTAGTGGGTTAATGTGTTTCATGTATTCCCGTCTCCTTTTTAAAAGTAACCCTGTGTCGTCAGGAGAATTAAATTGTAAATATTGTCGTTTATTAAAATGTATGTCGGTAAGACTGCTTCCTCGGTCAAATTAAGTTGTAAATATTTGTACTGTTCTCCCTATGTGTTATGTAGCCTAGTCTACGTTAGCACAGTTAAACAGCAAGCCAAACTCAGGTATTTTCCCTTGAGCCAGGATATGAGCGCCTTGCTCCTTTATTTTTCTCAGTGTAGGGTGAAACACCAAGAGTGAAACTGTAACAGAAATAATACAGAAACTCAGTTGTCTTGTACATCAAATTACGATACTAATAATCGGCATTGCATCCAGCTATTGATATATGAACGTAAACTACGCGCTGAAAATGAGCCCATTCACATAAACAATAGACTAGCCTGCTATCAATTGCTAGCATGTACACGCGAGTCCACACATTACAATAACTGATTAACTATCCAGTAGAATAAACCATCAAACTTTACCTTATACAAGTTTATGCTACGTATGCATGTTTGTTTATATCATGAAACACACTGTGAAACTTACAGCCATTGCTTTTGTGAGCGTGAGAAAGTTGACAATGTTCACCGTGTGAGCGACCATATCTTTCTGCTGCAGTAGCTACCATTACTAGGGATATAAACAAACATGCAACCCGCTATCACACTTCAAAATAAATGTCCGGTTCTCCGTAGAACTGTTACTGACTGAGTGTGTGTGATGCAAATACTCTAATACAACATTAATGACTTAAAACATCATAAATTGTGAAAATAATGGCAGAACAATGTTGGTAGACTGATTCCTCAGTAAAATTAAATTGTAAATGTTGGTAAGACTGGGCAGCACGGATGGTGCAGTGGGTAGCACTGCCGCCTCACAGCAAGGAGGTCCTGGGTTTGAATCCCCGTCTGCCTGTGCGGAGTTTGCATGTTCTCCTTGTAGTCACGTGAGTTGCCTCCTGGTACTCCAGTTTCCTCCCACAGTCCAAAGACATGCAGATTAGGCTGATTGGAGAGTCTAAATTGCCTGTGGGTATGAGTGTGTGAGTGAATGGTGTGTGTGCCCTGTGAAGGACTGGTGACCTGTCCAGGGTATATTCCTGCCTTTGCCCAATGTATGCTGGGATAGGCTCCAGCCCCCCTGCGACCCTGTTCAGGATAAGCGGGTTCAGATAATGGATGGATGTTGGTAAGACTGCTTCCTCAGTCAAATTGAATTCTGTGTATTCTAGTATTAGGGCCAGTGTTCCCACTCTGTCAGTGGATTAGGAGACGGGATGTCTCGTTTGTCTCGTGTTCACTTTGCCATTCCCAGGTTTTAGGTATGCTTTATTGCTGTTGGGAGCCTGCGTAGTTTTCCTCCCTGGCACAGTTTGCGTAGGCTACCTCTGTCATAAGTTTTCCCTCAAAGGTCTTAGATTAAAATTGTCCACCGGTTCTTATAGGTTGTTCTCTTCATTGCCGAAATTGCCGGGGAGTCCCTTTATGGTTTACCCCGTCCTCCTCTGGGGGCGTCCCTGGTCTCTTGGGACGTCCCCAGAAAACACTCAGCGGTTATCTCACGTCTTGTGACTTGTAGAACCCAACTTGGTCGCGTTTGGACCTCGGATCCCGCTCCCTTACATTATCAAGAAAAAGAGTGGTGCTACCTCGAGGAGTTGACATGGAATGGCCCTTTTGCATTTGTAGAGTGCAGACAGACTCTAGAATCAGTGATGGAAATCGGTTTTGGAAGACTGGACACAATTTTCACAGCTGATATTTTCTGTTTTTTTCCAGTTCAGGAAGTATATCAATTCTTGGAATGAATTATAGGTAAGGAGAAATATTTCCCCCAATACATTCACCCGTTGAAGCCTTTCCCCTGTGTTTCTGCATGTGTGAATATATATTGTGTTTTGAATCTCTTAATGTATACAGACCGTATCAGTTATTAGTTTTACATTCATGACACATTATACATACAGTACTAATATACACTCACTGAACACTTTATTTGGAACATTTTTAATCACAAAAATGTCACATGAATAAGTTGGTATAATATTCAGCCATTTGTGTGGCAGCAGTGCAATGCATACATTCATGTAGATATGGGTCAGGAACTTCAGTTAATGTTCACATCAACCATGAGAACGGGGATAAAATGTGATCTATGTGACTTTGACCGTGGAATGATTGTTGGTGGCATTATTTTTGAATCCATTATACTCACCAAACACGTTTAAATTCATTGCCGGATTTTTCTCATTCTTCCTAGGACAAAGAAAGCCCCATGCCCAAATTTGACCAACAAAGCCATTCAGAACATGTATGAACATTTGACTCATCTGAGGAGCATCAGGTAAGTACATCCTGATCCTGACTGAGGTTTAATGTCGACAGAGACATTTTACAGTAAATTCATTGCGTGTGATATAGGTGCAGTTATAACAGGTGTTTTGTTTGCTTTGATAACGGCTTGTCCCTGATGTAGTGAGGGCGGTCTGTAGCGTAGTGGTTAAGGTACATGACTGGGACACGCAAGGTCGGTGGTTCTAATCCCGGTGTAGCCACAATAAGATCCGCACAGCCGTTGGGCCCTTGAGCAAGGCCCTTATCCCTGCATTGCTCCAGGGGAGGATTGTCGCCTGCTTAGTCTACTCAACTGTATGTCGCTCTGGATAGGAGCGTCTGCCAAATGCCAATAATGTAATGTAATGTAATGTAATGTAATGGTTCTAATCCCGGTGTAGCCACAACAAGATCTGCACAGCCGTTGGGCCCTTGGGCAAGGCCCTTATCCCTGCATTGCTCCTGGGGAGGATTGTCTCCTGCTTAGTCTAAAATCAACTGTATGTCTCTCTGGATAAGAGCGTCTGCCAAATGCCATTAACGTAATGGTTATGGATGGTAAAAGTGGTAAAATTGGAAAAGAGCAGAAGCAGGGCAGCAGAAAATGGGAGTTCAAGTGTAACTGTTTGCATTTATACTTTTCCTAATGGCAAAGTCCATTAACTTCAACCACCCTGGCACAGATCCATAGCCTCGTGATTACTTATAAATAAGGCTGTGTGTTTGTCACAGAAAATATTGGCTGAAGTCGTGGAAAATCACTGAAAAACTAAAAAGTGATTTTAATAAATCACTGTGCAGCAGTGGGAAATGATTGAAATAACTTTTTTGGTCAGTTTCTGGCTGGTTGGAACAAATACATTGACAGCCTGTTGCATTTAGTCTCAAGCTTAATTAATCTTAGCTTAGCTTATCTTAATTAATGAAGTCCATTATAGAAAGAAAGTTTAGTTTTTTTGTTTAATCTTTGTCTCATCTATTCATAACACTTTGTTCCAGATCTTTACAGGTTTTTTAATGTACGTTTTTGCAAACTGTAACCTGGCCATACTATTTTTGAGGCTTGCCAGGGGTTTGCATCTTGTGGTGAGCCCTCTGACGTTATGTTGACATTGATGGTCGTCTTCATCACTGTCCATGTACTTACAGACTGCATTGTATGTCAATAAAAATTGTGGATGTATTTTTATCATATTGTGGAAATAAATGTAATACAAATGTAATACAAGAAGGGAGTGGACAAATTACCCAGAGATCTATTGTGTAAAGTAAAATGTTTTGGAGCCCTGGCTCATCGTGAAACCTCTCCTCCTCAGATCAGACCGGCACTTCAGGATGACCTACCTGTTCAGGGGATCAGCCCAGCGGTTCATCGGCCTGTTCAGCCAGCGCCGCTCCAGGATGCAGCAGTTCCTGGTGGCTCTGGAGGAAGAAGCTGTGAAGCTGGACAGGATGAAGATGGGGGCCAGCATCTCCAGTGTGGCGGGCAGCAGTGTGAGCCTCGTGGGAGGCATTGCATCCATCGCGGGCCTGGCTCTGGCCCCTTTCACGGCGGGGGCATCGCTGACCCTCATGATGGTCGGCGTTGGGCTGGGGGTCACCAGTGGCTTGAGCAGCTTAGCTACAGGTATCACCGAATTATCGGTCAACACTCACCACAGGAAGAAGATCAATGAAATCTTCCAGAGATTCTCTGAAGATGTGAAGACTATGCAGAAGTGTCTGGAGCAAGTGGCCAGGTGCATTATACCCAACACGGTGCCAGATGGGCTGGATGTTGCGACACGTGTTGTGACTTTAGCCAAAACCACACATTCCGTGTCTAAAGGGATAGATGGCTTAGTGGATTGTGCTTCCGCCAAAAAGGTGCTCAGAGCCAAAGAGTTGGCCTCAAAGTCAAATGCTGCCCGAAAGATTCCCAACATGGCGGACGATCTCGGGCAGTTGGCTAAGGGCACTCCCCTCACCCTAAGCAAGTCTGCCAGGGCGGGGTTCATTGCCCTCAACGCCTTCTTCATTGGCGTGGACATCTTCTTCATCTACAAAGACAGCATCAGCCTGGCCAATGGGGACAAGAGCGATGTGTCAAAGGTCATCCGCAGGAGGGCCAGTCTGTGGAAGACCGAGCTGGATGCATGGGAGAAGATCTATCACTCTCTGTGCATCGGGAGATTGAGCTTCGAAAGGAGTGAGGAGGTCCTACGGATGCCATTTTACCAGGCACAAAAAAGGCACACTTTAAAGTTACTTGGCTTTCTTTGGCTGGTATTAGTTGTATTTTATTTTTCATTCATTTGTTATTGAAAGTCTATCAAATATAAAGAGGGAAATGTGTAGTAGTATCCACATAAATATACACTGTATTAAATTAGTTCTCCGCTGTCCAACCCCCCCATATGGTTTTGTCAGTTTCAGTCAATCATCGTCCGACATACAACTTCCAAATACAACTTAAAAGCCCCACGTCCCCAGCCAGCCACAGTTTGCTTACGGTGAATTTGATATTATATATCAGTTAGAAAACTATGTAGTAGCTCACGAGGTCTTGCCAGTTGCGACCTTCATGCTCTAATTTCGTCATTACTAGCCTCGGTACTCGCGAGCAAGCTAGCTAGTCTAATTATCATGAAAACAACGTTATCTCCGTCATGCACAACTTACAAATATGCAATTTTATGATGCAGATAGTTACGTTTTGCATAGTTTTTAGTAGTTTAGTGATTAGTGAGGGGCCGTGAATAAAGGACTGATAAAACCATTGAGCTGATTACCATATATATTTTAGTGCTTAAAGAAAATGTTAACGAAAATGTTTAACCTACTTAATATTTATTTGATTTAAGTGTTTTGTTATTTTTCATTTATTACAAATGTATGTTCATTTCACATAACTATTGGGACTTTTTACTCTGATACGGAGGATAGTCTGGTTACTGGTGTCCCAATAAACAGAGGATAGTCCGGTTACCGGTATCCCAATAAACAGGATAGTCCGGTTACCGGTATCCCAATAAACAGGATAGTCCGGTTACTGGTGTCCCAATAAACAGAGGATAGTCCGGTTACTGGTGTCCCAATAAACAGAGGATAGTCCGGTTACGGAGTGACTCCCTCAGCTGATGTGCAAGACAAATACAGAGCCTCTTATCCAGAGCGACGTACAGTTGATTAGACTAAGCAGGAGACATTCTTCCCCCGGAGCAATGCAGGGTTAAGCGCCCAACGGCTGTGCTGATCTTATTGTGTCTACACCGGGGATCAAACCACCGACCATGCGGGTCCCAGTCATGTACCTTAACCACTACGCTACAGGCCGCCCTGCAGTAACTGCAGTACTACAGTAACTGGACTGAGACAGGTTATGGGCCTAGCCAATTACTACAGATCATCTGTACAAGACTTTGGGGGAGCTGGTGTCGCCGTTGCAGAGGATGCTGAAAGGAGGGAAACCAGGAAGTGAAAAATTGGAGTGGGGGCCTGAAGAGGAAGAGGCCTTCACTGGATTAAAAGAGCAGTTGTCTCAAGCACCAGCCCTTCGGCTGCCAGATTTTCCACCTACGGTTCTGGGTGGGAGAACTGACATACGTTTGCGCTCTGGGATAGAAGCAAGCGGATGGAAGGACCAGAAATGGTGGAACGACTGAACCGGACAATAAAAAGTACGGCAGCAATCAAAGAGACGGGAAAAGGATGGCATGGATCGCTGCCTGCCGTCCTGTGGAAGATAAGGGCAATTTAACAAATTGTACTTGTGATGACTGTATGTTTAGAACAACACTTCATGTGTATTTTACTAGTTATGGATGTGATGCTTTAACTTGTGGAAGAACCTAGACACACGCTTTGGATTAAAAGCCTCTGCCAAATGACAAAAATGTAAATGTAAAATGTAAGTTTGTCTTTGGTAAGGTTTGAGTCTTTGATGGAGTGCCAGTTGTCACTGTTGTTACCGTAACAAGGGAAGGACCACTGTGTATCAACACTGGTGTCAGGGAGTCGTCAAACATCTGGTTACAGCAGCTGACAAGAACCAAAATTTTGATCTCCGTAGTAATTGGACCAACTAGCACAAGATGAAATCAAGTAATCATATTCAATTGGATTGAGATTTGGCCCGAAAAAACCTCTCAGTTGCTGGGGAGGAATGTGCTGTCTTCTGTTTCAACAGGATGTCGGCTACTGCATGAGAAACCACAACTGCAAGTGGGCGGTAAGCAGAGATGTGGATGAACAGATTAGCAGGAAATTAAACTTGGGTTTCAGCTGAGGTTGCGCAAAAGACCAAACCCGCTACCACAGCCGTGTTGTTGCCGAGAGAGCCGTCGGAGAAGTAAGTTCATCTCAGATTTGCGTGCAGTCGATGAAACTCTTCCAATTATGTATTTAATGAAATAATATATTGTATGTAGCCTACAGCATGAAATAAAATTTTGTGTGGCATAAAATAATAGATATCACTACCCTATAGGAAAATGTGTTGCTCTTGGTCTTCAATTGAATGTGACATTGAATATTTTTGTGTTTTTGCAACTATAGTTTCATGTTATTTCAGTTAACGGATAATGTTTTGTCGCACCTAGGTTTCATTTTCATGCTCTTTTTCTTGTCAGTGATAATAAACTTGAACTTGCACTTCACTGTGGCAGAACAAGATTCCAGTCAGAGGAGGCTGCTCAACTTTGCTGAAGTTCGAATTCGGACAGCGCTGGACAAGAGCTCCAGACAATAATCATATGGACCATACATGGTGAGATAAGTAAAGGTGTCCAATATTCCCCATTAACTCATACAGTGTCTTCCTTTTGTGCTCTGTGTTTGACAATGAAACAGGCATGTACCAGATCTGGGATAAATATGACTGTAAATATGCTTCTAAAAAGGAAACTTCATTGGAAATAATAAAATACTGGAATTCTCAGGCAGCTTCACGTGTCTGCACTAAAGTACAGATGAATACAATGACACAAATTGAATCATTACACCAAATAATTAAGTTGAAGTAGTGCTCTCCGACACAGTGGCTGGAGGTAGGGGAACTGGCCAATATGACTGAAAGAGTGTTGATGCGAATCAACAATGTAAGTTCTTATTGCCTTGCAGGGAGGAACTGGATCAGCTGGCCGCTGGCTACATTTCAGACACCATGAGCTATATTCACACGGTGCAGGAGTTCTGCATCATACACTCAATGTGGCTCCTACATAGAAAGTCTGAGCTGAAGAGGATGCAAGACGTCATCATGGACAGAGCGAAGAAGATCAACCCCACAGCTAACCACTGCCTAAATTCAGAGGACAAGATGAAGGCCTTCGGGGAGTATATGTGCAGCAAGGTGACTGAGGTAACTGCAGAGGGAAGGACCCAGGAGCTGGAGGAGGAGCTGGGATGCCTGCTCGAAGACACCTTGAAGGGGCTTAAGAAGCTGACCCCGTTCCTGGAGGCTGTGGAGATGCTGGCGGTCACGTCGCTCTCCGTCTTCGAGGAGGAGAATCCGGTGTGCCAGCTCCCTGAGGGGGTGAGCGCTGATGCCGTTCGTTCAGTCATCGCCGCCGCCAGGCGAGCCTGTCCGCTTTTGATCCATTTCCAGAGAGACAACAGCGAATTCTTTCAGACCAGCCTGGTGAACATGGACCTGCTGGCTTTCCAGCTGGACAAATACTTGAGGGTTTCCCAGAAGTTGTATGAGATGCTCCAGGAAAGGTATTTTTAATGTTTCAATCATATCAACATACTCCTTGATTCCCCAGCAGATACCTTCCACTTTTACCTAGCCACTTCACAACGTCATTAAAATGTTATATATTTGATTATTTAAACCTCATGGAGCTGACATGGCATGGCCCTTTGGCATTTGTAGAGTGCAGAATAGCTGGTTTCACAGCTGATATTTTGTCTTTTTTTCCAGTTCAGGAAGTATACCATTTCATGGAATTAATTATAGGTAAGCAGAAATATTTCCCCCAATAAATTCACTAGTTGAAGCCTTTCCTCAGTGTTTCTGCTTGTGTGATTATGTATATTTTTTGCATCTCTTAATGTATACAGACCTGGGATTTTCATGTACACTAGTCTCTAGAGTTCAAAGAATGAAAGAAAATCTAATGAGCAGCAGTTCTGCAGACAGAAACGCCTTGTTAATGAGAGACGTCAGAGGAGAATGTCCAGACTGGTCAAAGCTGACAGGAAGGTGACAGTAGCACAAAATGACCACACAATACAACAGTGGTATGCAGAAGAGCATCTCTGAACATGCAATGCATCATAACTCTAAATGGATAGGCTACAGCAGTAGAAGTCTAAAAAAATAAGTCTAATAAATACCTAATAAAGTGCTCACTGAGTGTACATAATACTTCTCAAATCAAACATTATCTTTTTAATCCATTATACTCACTCACTCACTCCATTAAATTCATTGTCGGATTTTTCTCATTCTTCCAAGGGCAGAGAATGCCTCTGAGAATGACCCATGCCCCATTTTGACCAACGAAGCCATTCAGAACATGTTTGACCATTTGACTGACCTGAGGCACATCAGGTAAGTACATCCTGATCCATACTGAGGTTTAATGTCGACAGAGACATTTTACAGTAAATTCATTGTGTGTGATACAGGTGCAGTTATCACAGGTGATTTGTTTGCTTTGATAACAGCTTGTTCCTGATGTAGTGAGTTCAAGTGTAACTGTTTGCATTTATACTTTTCGTAATGGCAAAGTCTATTAACTCCAAGCACCCTGGCACAGATCCATAGCCTCATGATTAATTAGAAGTCAGGCTGTGTGTTTTTCACAAAAATACTGGCTGAAGACGTGGAACAGTCACAGCAAATTTGTTGAACAGCACAGAAAAATTTAAGAAAGCACATGAGTTTTCACCTTTAATTTAACAGAATGTTTCTCTAAATAGAGTAATAATATAATAATAATAATAATAATAATAATAATAATAATAATAGTAATGTGTAATTTAGCTGATGCTTTTATCCAAAGCGACTTACAGTTACATTACATTAATGGCATTTGGCAGACGTTCTTATCCAGAGCGACATACAACAAAGTGGAAAGTGCATACCCATAAACAGGGATAAGTGCGCTGAAAGACCCTAGAGGGAAGTACAATTTCAACTGCTTACAGTACAACAAAGATAAGGTCTAGGGCCTATTTGATTAATGGATTATATAAATAATAACTAAATAATAAATAAAAAATGTATACACCGCACCACGCAAATATATGAACAATAAACAGCTTACCTAGCCAAACAAAATTAGCAAAGGTATCATACTTACACAAGTAAAGAAAACAACAGCATTTAAGGTTTACAGGGAGCTAGGGAGGGGCAGGGGAGAGGTGCAGCTTTAAGAGGAGCGTCTTCAGTCTGCGCTTGAAGGTGGTAAAAGATTCTGCTGTTCTGACCTCCACTCGGAGTTCATTCCACCACTGTGGAGCCAGAAGAGACAGTAGTCGTGAGTGGGAGGTGGAAGTTTCGAGAGGGGGAGGCACTTGGCGTCCTGTAGTGCCCAATCAAAGGTCTGGCAGGCGCTTAGGGTCTGATGATATTTTGCAGGTAAGTTGGGGCTGACCCCTTAACTGCTTGGAAATCTAGCACGAATGATGGCAGATGCTTGAAGGCCAGCCAAGAGAGAGTTGCAGTAGTCCAGGCGGGTCAAAAGAGGGACAGTCTGCTGTCCATCACCACGCCAAGGTTCCTTGCTCAGGGTGATGGCGTCACTGAGGTGTCCCTTATGGAAATGGAGAGATCCAGATGGGGAAAGGTTAGAGCAGGAATGAAGATAATATCAGTCTTAAACTGGGCTTTAGATGGTGGTTGTCCTTCCAGCTCTGGATGTCACTCAGGCAAGCAGAGATGTGGGCTGAAACCTGTGTGTCAGATGGTGGGAATGAGAAGAAGAGTTGAGTATCATCAGCGTAGCAGTGGTAGGACAGACCATGAGCAGTAATAACAGGGCCAAGGGATCTAGTGTAAAAGGAGAAAAGAAGCGGGCCTAGGACCGGGCCCTGGGGAACTCCTGTGGCAAGGGGCCGAGGTGTCGATACTGTACCAGCCCAGACAAACTGGAAGGAGCGACCAGAGAGTTTCTGTTCAGGGTGGTGCCACAGATCCCTGTTGCTGACAGGGAGGACAGGGGGATGGAGAGATCCACAGTCTCAAAGGCAGCAGAGAGATCTAGAAGAATGAGGACAGAGGAGAGGGAGGCTGCTTGCACGGCATGGAGTGATTCACTGACGGAGAGGAGTGGTCTCAGTCAAGTGTCCAGGTCTGAAGCCGGACTGATGGGGGTCTAGAAAGTTGTTCTGGGAAAAGAAAGAAGAGAGTTATTACAAGCGGTTGATCAGACTAATTAATGCGCTCAACAGCCCAACAGCTGCGTGGATCTTATTGTGGCTACACCGGGGCTTGAACCATCAACCTTCCGGGTCCCAGTACCTTAGCCACTAGGTTAGAGGCTGCCCAAAGTGCCTGCTCAATTTACAAAATAAAACATACTGCGTTTTGTCCATTTTTTTCAAGTTTGTTTTGGAAAAATATTTTCTATATTGTGAGGTTTGAGTCTTTGATGGAGTGCCAGATGTTACTGTAACAAGGGAAGGACCACTGGGTATCAACACTGGTGTTCATATGGAATATTTTGTTTCAAATTCTTTGTAATCAATGACTGCCTGAAGCCTATGAGCCATAGACATCACCTGATGCTATCTACCCTGGTGATGCTCCGACAGGCCTGTACTGCAGCCCTCTTCAGCTCCTGCTTGTTCTTGGGGCTTCAGTCTGGTCTTCAGCAAGTGAAATGCATGCTCAATTGGGTTGAGATTAGGTGATTGACTTTGCCTTGGTTGCTTTGGCTATATGTTTTGGATCATTGTCCTGCTACATGATGAAGCGATGTCCAATGCATTTGCTTGGATCTGCGCAGACAAGATGTCTCTGTATATGTCAGTATTTGTCTTGCTGCTGCTATCAGCAGTGACATCACCACTGCTGGGCATGTATGACTGCCACAGCAGTTCCAGTGCCCAAGCCATAACACCTCCACCATGTTTGACAGATGAGGTGGTATGGTATAGATCATGAGCTGTTCCTTTTTTTCTCCCCAGTCTTATTGGTCTCCACAGGCTTTTTTATTAATGTCTATTTCTGAGGCTTGCCAGGGGTTGCATCTTGTGGTGAGCCCTCTGACATTATGTTGACAAAGTCTTCTCTTGATGGTCGTCTTTGTCACTGTCCAAGTACTTACAGACTGCATTCTATGTAAGAAAAGATTGTGAACTTGTGATTTTTATTATATGATGCTAATAAATGTAATACAAATGGAAGCCCTCTTGCTCACAAGAAGGGAGTGCGGGAGAAATTACCCAGGGATCTGTTGTGTAAAGTAAACCGTTTTGGAGCCCTGGCTCATAGTGAAACCTCTCCCCCTCAGAGTAGACCTGCACTTCAGAATGACCTACCTGTTCAGGGAATCAGCCCAGCCATTCACCGACCTGTTCAAGCAGCACTGCTCCGGGGTGCGGAAGTTCCTGAAGGCTCTGGAGAAAGAAGCAGTGCAGCTGGACAGGATGAAGATGGGGGCCAGCATCTTCCGCATTTTGGGCAGTGTTCTGGGCTTTGTGGGAGGCATTTTGTCCGTTGTGTCTGTTGTGACCATTGTGTTATTGTTGAATGTCGGCTCATGGCTGGGGATCGCCGGTGGCATAATCGGCATAGTTACATGTATCACCGAAATCTGTGTCAACATTTGCCATGGCAACAAGATCAAAAAAACCTTTGAGGACTACTCTAAAGATGTGGAGACTATGCTGGAGTGTCTGGAGAAAGCAGCCGGTCCCATTATACGCAGCACGGTGCCAGATGTGCTGGATGTTGTAGCTACTGCTCTGAAGGCCGCCAAAACTACGTATTCCCTGATTAAAGCTATAGATGTCATCGCGGATGCTTCCACCCTCGGAACCGAAGGGGTGGCCTCGAGTACAGTCAAGGTGGTGACTCAGGAGGTCAAAGCTGCCCGAAACATCACCAACATGGCAGCCAATCTCACCGATATCAGGCAGTTGGCTAAGGGCACTCCCTCCGCACTAAGCACATGTGAACTTGTGTGGATCATCGGCAGCAATGTCTGCTGCATGGGGATGGACCTCTATTTAATCTGCAAAGAAGGAAAGACCCTGGCAAATTTGTGCAAGAGCGATGTGGACAAAAAGGACACGAGCGATGTGTCAAAGGTCATCCGCGGGAGGGCCAGTCTGTGTAAGACCGAGCTGGATGCATGGAAGAAGATCTCTGGCTCTCTGTCCACTGGGTTATCGAGCTTCGGAACGAGTGAGGAGGTCCTACAGAGGCCATTTTATACCTCGCATGAAGAATCCTGTTAGGCTGTAACAACTGCAACTGTTTTGACACCTGGGGCCTCATTTTCATAACAATGTTACGATCAAATTGTATCTTAAATTGTGGCTTCTGCAGAAAACGATGAGTGAGTAGTTATTTCTGAAATCCAACTTTGAGATGAATTCATAAATACATCAATGTAAAGTTTTTATGAGAGGCAAGTTAATTGCCAGGCGGCACGGATGGTGCAGTGGGTAGCACTGCCGCCTCAGAGCAAGGAGGTCCTGGGTTTGAATCCCTGTTGGCCGGGGCCTCTCTGTGCGGAGTTTGCATGTGGGCCCCCTCTGGGTACTCTGGTTTCCTCCCACAGTCTAAAGACATGCAGGTTAGGCTGATTGGAGAGTCTAAATTGCCTGTAGGTATGAGTGTGTGAGTGAATGGTTTGTGTGCCCTGCGATGGACTGGCGACCTGTCCAGGGTGTATTCCTGCCTATTGCCCAATGTATTCTGGGATAGGCTCCAGCCCCCCTGTGATGCTGTTCAGGACAAGCGGGTTAGGATAATGAATGAATGAATGAAGTTAATTGCCTGCTGGTTTTACTGAGGTGCTGCATATTTGCTTTAAGAATAGTATTTTGGCAATAGAAAATGCAATGTGGAGGAAAATGCACAAGATGGGGTAAAACACATTCACATTTGTAATGTGGAATTTAATATATGTAATATGAAAAGATGTGTGAATATTCGATTTAGCCCTGTGCATATCATGGATATTGACACGGCTGGAATGCAAACTGACCAATAGAGACAATTAGTGATGGGAACGTTCGTTCATTTAGGAGAGCTGGATCATTTGGCTACGTTCGTTCAAAAGATTTGTTCATTCCCCTTTTAATATTAATTTAGTATAATGTGTAAACTGCCACCAAAGTGTAACTGGTGAAATAACCAGAATCATTTCCCCTCTTTTAGACAGCATTTGTTGACGCCACTTGTTGCCCTGTTGTAGCATTGCCTATTAATCCGAGGAAAATAAAACTAACGCAATATTTTTACTTTTTGGATTGCACCCAGACAGTAAGCGATTGGATCTGGCCCAAAGTAAGTTGGTACCGGCACAGATCCGGTCCGGCTACACTTGCTATGTGGGCAGCTGGTCAGTACATTGATCTGTTTAATTATGCTATGCAGTATGGATGATAGCCTAGTGCAAAAAATCCATCTGCTTAGTAGCCAAAATAATACATCAGCAGGTTTTTTGAATAGCATTAATAAACATCTTCCAAAGCTTCATTTCAGGTTTCTTAAGAAATTGTAAGCTATGCGACATTGATGTTAAAGTTAAATTACATAGGCTACAATTACAATTGTATATAATGTAACATTACCTAAAATTAAACTTTAATGCAATTAAGACAACACCTGAAATATAGCCTATTATTGCAGCCTATACTACCTACAAAAATAAAATGACATGATGTACATTACATTACATTATTGGCATTTGGCAGACGCTCTTATCCAGAGCGACGTACAACAAAGTGCATTCCCATAACCAGGGCTAAGTGCGCTGAAAGACCCTAGAGGGAAGTACAATTTCAATTGCTACCCGTACAACAAAGATAAGGACCAGGGCCTATTTTTTTTATTTTTTTAAACAACAAATAAACAAACAAAGCAAGAGTGACCAAACTTAACTATTCAAATACTGCTTACCTAGCCAACTAAAAATACCGAAACACTACGTAAATCACAAAGACAACAATTAAGGATCACAGGGAGGTAGGGAGGGATGGGGAGAGGTGCTGCTTGAAGAGGTGCGTCTTCAGTTTGCGCTTGAAGGTGGGGAGAGATTGTACAGTTCTGACCTCAACGGGGAGTTCATTCCACCACCGTGGAGCCAGAACAGACAGTAGTCGTGAGCGTGAGGTGGAGGTTCGGAGAGGGGTTGGTGCCAAGCGGCCTGTGTAGGCTGAACGAAGAGGTCTGGCAGGGGTGTAGGGTCTGATGATTTTTTGTAGGTAAGCTGGGGAAGACACCTTAACTGCTTGGAAGGCTAGCACCAATGTTTTGAATTTGATGCGAGCCATGACAGGCAGCCAGTGGAGGGAAGTAAGCAGGGGGGTGACGTGTGAGTATTTGGGAAGGTTGAAGACCAGACGAGCTGCTGCATTCTGGATAAGTTGGCGGGGTCTGATGGCGGACGCTGGGAAGCCAACCAAGAGGGAATTGCAGTAGTCCAGGTGGGACAGAACCATCGCTTGGACCAGGAGCTGGGTCGAGTAGGGGGTGAGAAAGGGGCAGATTCTCCATATGTTGTATAGGAAGAACCTGCATGACCGGGTCACCGCCGCAATGTTCTCGGAAAGGGACAGTCTGCTGTCCATGACCACGCCGAGGTTCCTTGCACTGGGTGATGGCGTGAGTGTGGTATCCCCGAGGGAAATGGAGAGATCCAGGTGGGGAGAGGTATTAGCAGGGATGAATATCATTTCAGTCTTGCCTGGGTTGAGCTTTAGATAGTGGTTATCTATCCAGCTCTGGATGTCACTCAGGCAAGCAGAGATACGGGCAGAAACCTGTGTATCAGATGGTACGTTGTGGTCTTTTCAAAACCATTCATCACTTTTATTGCATAGCCTAGCAGACTATATTACAGAAAATTAAAAGACAACATGATTTAGCGAAATATTATCTGTGATATCATAACTATCCAGCTGGTCCACAGAATGTCTGCTGACGGCATTAACGTTACGCCCTACGGCTCAACTGTGTTGTACTTTCAGTTCAACACCAGCTCATGGCTCGTTCGTTCGTTCGTTCAATGGCTCTTTTGGCTCACTCGTTCGTTCAGTCATTCAATGGCTCTTTTGGCTCACTCGTTCGTTCAGTCATTCAATGGCTCTTTTGACTCACTCATTCAATGGCTCTTTGGCTCACTCATTCGTTCAGTCATTCAATGGCTCTTTTGACTCACTCAATCAATGGCTCTTCGTTCACAAACTAGTTCACCGGCTCAGTGGCTCCACGGCTCGCTGACGTAGGTACGTACGCTCGTTCATATGTGGTTGTTTGATTGGCATTTCGGTAAGCCTATCAGCTTAATCACAGAATGCTGTCCTGACACTGCAAGTCAGTAAAAGCACTGTCTTTGGCTAAGGGGGCGGGCTGATCTTAGCATTTGGGGAGAGAGCCAAATGAAAAGCCTCGGCTCAGTTCATTCATTTAAAAATATGTTTTTAAAAAAAGAAGATCTGTTCGTTGATACTTCCCCGCTGCATTAGATATGGCGTGAACTATGCTCGATGAGGCAAGTGCAGTGAAATTAAAGGCTATTCCGCCATCCAATGACGCCAAGTCCAGACGTAGACATGACAAATCAAATGACTTGGAAGAACAGCTCATTGACTAAATAAAAGAAATGCTTCGCACGGCAAGTGGATGAGGCCGCTGACAGCAACAAGGACTGACTGCTTGTTAACTGCTTGTGCGCTGTATCAATTCACAGTCACTGTGGTTTTTTATTCTAAAAAGTTTAACTTCTGTTTTTTTTTCACTATTAAACTGAAACAAAGATATAAAGCTGAAAGAAAAAATGAAATTAATGTTTTTCTTAGTGTTGTTTTTCTGTATAAAATTTTAAACTACCTTGTGTTCCATTATTCAACATCGTTAAGTGCAAACATTTTACAATATTATTGATTAGCATTCATAGAAAGAGGGTTGCATTATGATGGGGGGGGGGGCTGAAAATCTTTGTAGTTTCGATGGGGGGCCTGACAAAAAAAGTGTGAGAACCACTGTATTAAGCACTCCAAGAGTGAAAACAAAACACAGTGAGGTAGCTTTTAGTCATTCTGCCTCGTGCATCTCAAATAAACTCCCTGTAGAACTCAAACAGGCCTCAAAACTAGGCTAAAAACGTTCATGTCCTGCAGTATCTATGAGTGAACACCGAATGACTCTGATTTACTCTTTTACTTTTTATATCTTATTTTTATGATTTTATTCTTATTTTTATTCTCATTGTGTTATATATACACTTATTTTTATTCTTATTTTTTATACACTTTTATTTTTTTGTTCTGTATTTGTATGCTCTCTGTAAAGCACTATGAAATATGCTCTATAAATAAACTTGCCTTGCCTATTATTTTTCATATATGCTCACTGAGCACTGTAACTACCAATATTTTCTTAAGCTCAAAGTATTAGGGGGAGTGGTTAGCCAAAAGATGAATACGTAATGGAAAAGTCAGGTTGCGCCACAAGTATGTAGCCACAAGTATTTCCTAATAAGTCTATGAGAATGTGTAAGCCAATCACAGCAGAAGGGGATGTGACCAGAGACCAATCAGAAGCAAGTAAACAACTGTGGTGCACCAGGATAGGACGAGACCACGCCTTGAAGAAAGGAGGAGCAGAGGCCTCACAATCATATATAATGACAGTGTGCCGGGTGGATTGTTGGGTTGTTCTGCAGACACCACGGCTTTTGTAACTTGATTATATCTCATGGAATAAAAGCCTATTATTCAGCACCTTGCTGCCAGACTCCTGATTATAAGAAAGAGGGAATTTGGACTAACTCTTGTCATCTTTGGGGAACCGGACAGTTGCTAAGCAACGGTATTGCTAACGTTAGCTCGCAATAATGTATCCCCACTCCACTAGCTAAGCAAGGTATTAACCTCAGGTAACTTACTAGCAATCCCCACTGCACTAACGTTAGCTAAGCAACGCCATTGAAATAATGTATCCCCACCGCACAGACGTTAGCTAGCTAGCTTGCTAGTTTACGTTACACCTGACGACATTTGTCGTGTCTAGGAAACGACAGAGTCCAAATCTTCAATTTGTCGAAAAACATCTTCGCGAGGGAAAAGACGACACCAGGCAGCAAGATCTTCAGGAAAATCAGACTTTATTAGCACACGTGCATAAAGCCGGATCAGCTCTCCAGAACTGAACCCCGACTGGCATTTGTACACCCATTTTATACACAGTTACTCCACCTACAACTCCTCCTCAAACCTCATTCTGGCAAATCACCCACACTCTTCTTATCGTAACTCCTCCCAACGCTCCTCCCACAACGTCATTGTGGCAAATTGCCAACGGTCCTTATGCTCTGCCAACTCTGTACAAAGTTCAGGGCATTCTAACAACTACGTGTCCTCACTTCACCCCGCACCTGCTCTTGGCCAACTACCAGACCTCAGAAAGTTCTGGATGCCCTCCCTCTAACACGTCATCCATACACGTCACTCTGTATCTTTCGCTTTTATAAGACGAACTAAGCAGCAGGAATCATTGAAAATATACAGACAAACTAAACATTTCATTAATATTCACTTCTAATATACTTTTCTAATCTACAGACATACTAAACATTTGATTAATTATTCTCTTCTAAGGGAGTAAATGTACGTAGCATTCTTTGCTCTCATTTCAACAGTTTTCACTGTGGTTTCTTGCGTTTTCATAAGCTCAGCTATAATTAATGTTCTAGGTCAAATAGATACACTCCTGGCATAAAACATCGAGAGTCCTGGAGAAATCAGCTGTACAGTCATATCCGTGTTCTTGACAGTTTGGTCTACACAGTTCAAGACGGCCCCCCCCTGCCAGCTGGCTGGGCTCACTGTGTAATCCTAGCACAATTTAGCAGTTAATCAGTTTGAAACTATACAGGGTACATATCATACTTTAATACAGATATATTGATAAACTTTTAGCACACATCGTCGAGAGTTTTGGAGGAACCAGCCTGCTCACTAAGGCGGAGTCTGATTTTGACTTGTGATTGGTTATCATGCTTTTAGGAGGGAGATCTTTCGTTCTGTGAATTTTCCCCTACACATTGACACACAAGTAATTTGTCTTTATTGTAGACGTTTATCTGGGCACTGTCACATAACGTGCAGTTAATGAAATAACTCATAGAGTCGTTATGGGTCATCATTTTCTTTGCCGAGGTTTGGTGGTCTTGCTGGTATTTCGATCTGTGGATGTTTGCTGAGTTATTTATCTTGTACCTTTCTTACTCCTTTCCAAATCTCAGAGTAGGTCATAGGACACTTTAAAATCACTCATTTTGTTTTAATTGCTAGGCTACTAGCGGCAAAATAATGACAACGTTAGGTTAATTTCGGTTACAAAGTAGACAACGGTGATTTACAAAGGCGGATTAATATTAAAAGATGTAGGAAGATTCCATTTAGCTGTGCGTATATCATGGATATTGGCACGACTGGAACGCGACCTATCCCTTGTATAATTAAATATAAATACCTTTCGTTGAGATTGTAAGCAATGGGTGAGTTGCAGTGAATTCTTATTATTATTATTGACAATATGACCATGAAGAAAAAAATATATATTTTTTGGCCTTTTTCAGCTTTATTGGACAGTATATAGTATAGAGAGACAGGAAGAATGGGAGCGAGAGAGAGGGGAAGACATGCGTCAAATGTCGGACGGTCGGACGGTCGGATTCGAACCGCCAACGTCGCGGCTCACAATGAGCATGGGGTCAGTGCTATACAGGCTGCGCCACCGAGACACCCCCTGAAAATACAATATTAAAGCAATGTAGAAAGAGTGGCATGGCTACTCATTTTGCTAACCCACAGGTGAAATAAAATTATATGGATCGGTCCGATCACTCAGGAGGAAACATAAGTAACACAATGAACAACAGAATATAGCTAAGTAAACTGGAAATGTAAACCGCCATACTCATCAACCCATTGGCAGACCCAGCGGGTCTGTGCTGAACTGCTCCCCCCACTGGGGAGTTCATGGTTGGAAAGAAGCCTGGCCCAAGGGGAGAAGTAAGAACCCTTAAAGACCCTCAAATTAATATCCGGCTAACTGGTTATCCTGCACCCATAACCTCACCCCCCGCCCCTAACCCATAGACCATCTCACAGTTTCTAATCCCTTCTCCTCCCCAACACACCCTACAAGGAGAATGTACATACTGACTTTATATAGCAAATACCTGATTTGATGATTAATGATTACACTGCTCACGTCTGCCTCGTCTTTGTGTATGGAGAATAAGTGTTATGATTACAAAAATGGGTTGGTATGCACCAGATTCGCAAACGAACAAAGCTCAGTGACGTAGATACAGATTTAATTCAAATACATTAAAGAAGAACGGCCTGCAAAGAGGTATATACAGATGATCTGCGGCTGGCTGAGCTGAACCCGCTGGCCGACCGGCTGTTTGCAGTGTTAGGGACAGCAGCTGCATTCCTGGCATCACGAAAGGAAGGAAAGGGCTGGGTCTGGAGGATAATTAACATTAGCGGTTTTCTGGTAACAGCAGAGTTTCTCGGAAATCAAAACCTAAAAAAGTCAATAACAGAAATACAAGTTTCACTTTCAGAGGTCAGCGTAAAGTAGCAGTATCATATAGGTGATTGCATTACTTTGGCAGGCTATTAGCAGCGAGATGATAATGTTAAGTAGATGAATGTGATCTACACACACGGAGTAATATTAAAAGATGTGTGAACATTCCATTTATTGTGGCTATTGGCACGGCTGGGTGGCCTGTAGTGTAGTGGTTAAGGTACATGACTGGGACACATAAGGTCGGTGGTTCTAATCCCAGTGTAGCCACAATAAGATCTGCACCGCCATTGGGCCCTTGAGCAAGGCCCTTAACCCTGCATTGCTCCAGGGGACAAAGGGGACAAAGGGGACACACACACACCCTACAGAAGCTGCCTTCCAGGCGTCACTGAAGGAAGGAAAAGGCTGGGTCTGGATGAGAGTCAAGATTTTCAGCACAGTTTCTCGGAAATTGCAGCCCAAAGTTGCAGTATCATATACGAGATTGTGCGAGGAAACTTTCTTCCAATATCTTACATGGGACAGTCAATGTTTTGCATAGGAGACAATGTTTATTCTACAATAGTGCAGTGTAACATAAGAAGTATCAGTAACCTATAGGAGATTTTGTTGCTTTTCAACTTTTCATTTGAATACAAGAAGAGGAATGAAAGGAAAGTAATTGCCTGAACTTTCAGACAGCGGACTTGTAGGGGACCGAAACTGCTACCACAGCTGTGGAGAAGTAAGTTCATCTCAGATTTGTGTGCAGTCGAGGAAACTTACATTACATTACATTATTAGCATTTGGCAGATGCGATGTACAGTTGATTAGACTAAGCAGGAGACAATCCCCCCCTGGAGCAATGCAGGGTTAAGGGCCTTGCTCAAGGGCCCAACGGCTGTGCGGATCTTATTGTGGTGACACTGCGGATTGAACCACCGACCTTGTGGGTCCCAGGCATTTACCTTAACCACTACGCTACAGGCCGCTCTTGTAATACATATAGCCTACAGCACAGAAGACAAAGTAGTGTGGTGTACAATAATAATATAATAAATAATAGATATCACTGTTGCTCTTGGTCTTCAGTTGAATATGACATTAAATGTTTTTGTGTTTTTGCCACTGTAGTATAATGTTATTTCAGTGAACGGATCATGTTTTGTTGCATCCAGGTTTCATTTTCATGCTCTTTTTCTTGTCAACGACATTAAACTTCCTCTGCACTCGCTCATATTTTATTACGGAAGGTGGCAGAACAAGATTCCAGTCAGACGAGGCTGCTCAACTTTGCTGAAGTTCGAGTTTGGACAGCGCTGGACAAGAGCTCCAGACAATAATCATGGCCCATATACGGTGAGATAAGTAAAGGTGTCCAATATTCCCAGTTAACTCATCCTTTTGTGCTCTGTGTTTCAGAATGAAACGAGATCTGTACCAGATCTGGGATCAATGAAAAACACCAGAAATGTAAATAAATAGTAAACTAAAAAGGATTCACAGAAGCTGACCACAACTTCTCCACCTCAAGTTTAGCTCTGGAATACGTCCGGACCAAGACTTGCAATTCTCAGGCAGCTTCCCATGTCTGGACTGAAGTACAGCTGAATACAAGGACACAAATTTAATCATTACACCGAATAATTGTTTAAATACAGCCTAAAGTTGAAATAGTGCTCTCCGAAACACTGGTTGGAGGTAGGGGAACTGGCCAATATGACTGAAAGAGTGTTGATGTGAATCAACAATGTAAGTTCTTATTGCCTTGCAGAGAGGAACTGGATCAGCTGACTGCTGGCTACATTTCAGACACCATGAGCTGTATTCACACGGTGCAGGAGTTCTGCGACAGACACTCAAAATGGCTCCAACAGAGAAAGACAGAGCTGGAGATGATGCGAGACATCACTGACAGAGCGGAGATGATCAACCTCACAACTGACCACTTCCTAAAATCAAAAAACAAGATGAAGGCCGTCTGGGAGTATATGTGGAACAAGGTGACCCAGTTAACCGCGGAGAGCAGGGCCCAGAACCTGGAGAAGGAGCTGGGATGCCTGCTCCAAGACACCTTGAAGGGGCTTGAGAAGCTGACCCTGTTCCTGGAGGCTGTGGAGATGCTGGCTGTCACGTCGCTCTCCTTCTTCGAGGAGGAGAATCCGGTGTGCCAGCTCCCCGAGGGGGTGAGCGCTGATGCCGTTCGTTCAGTCATCACCGCCGCCAGGCGAGCCTGTCCGCTTTTGATCCATTTCAAGAGAGACGACGGAGAATTCTTTCGGCCCAGCCTGGTGAACGTGGACCTGCTGACTTTCCAGCTGGACAAATACTTGAGAGTATCCCAGGAGCTGTGTGAGATGCTCCAGAAAAGGTATTTTTAATGTTTCAATCATATCAACATACTCCTTGATTCCCCAGCAGATCATTGATACTTTCCACTTTTACCTAGCCACAATGTCATTAAAATGTTTTATATTTATTTGATTATTTATTCATTTATTAAGCATTAAATGCCAAATTAAATGTTGATTATGAGAAAAAATCGTGAGCTGTCCCATTCTGCAAGTGGTGTATAAACAAAATCTACTGAGTACCAGCTAAAAATTTCTAGAAAAATTGACTGAGTTGAAGGAGTCGACTTGAATTGGTCAAAGTGGAGGGTCAGATGAAATTTATGACATTAGTTTCCGGGCAGGTCAAATTAAAAATGTCCATGCATTATGTCCCAGCTAATGTTATTAGTAATGTGTTTTATCTTTACAGAATGAGAAAGTCCTCTCAGATTCCTCTTATTAAGAAATGAAATTGCACTAAAAATACAATTTAATTTTTGAGATATACCTACCACAATTGGTCCCTAAGGAAGGGATACAAAAGTCGATGCATTTGTTCTGAGACCAGATAAGAATTCTACATATGAAATTACCTCAAAATACAAATTTCCAAATATATCTATATATATTTTTTTTTTTCCTTACAACGGTTTTGTTCTCAGTTTGTGCAGTGATGCATTTTTCATCGTCACACAGGCAAATTTTAAATGGCTCTACCAGAAAAACAAAATGGAGTATGAAGCTTCAATTGTCAGGTGATCTATATCTCACCATTATCTACCAAGACAGAGGTAGATAATGGTGTTGGCATTTGTAGAGTGCTGACTGACTCTAGAATCACTGAAGGAAATCGGTTTAGCTGGACAGGACACAACTTTCACAGCTGATATTTTCTCCTTTTCTCCAGTTCAGGAAGTATATCATTTCTTGGAATGAATTATAGGTAAGCAGAAATATTTCCCTCATTAAATTCACCAGTTGAAGCCTTTCCCCTGTGCATAGGTGGATAGATATTGTGTTCTGCATCTCAATGCATACAGACCAGATCAGTTATCAGTTTTACATTCTTAAGACATTGCACATGCAGTATTTAATGTAACACTAATATCCATAATACTATAAAATCAAACATTATTTTTGAATCCATTATACTCACCAAACACGCTTAAATTCATTCATTCGTCTCATACAGTGCCAGATTTTTCTCATTCTTCCTAGGACAAAGAAAGCCCCATGCCCCAATTTGACCAACAAAGCCATTAAGAACATGTATGAACATTTGACTCATCTGAGGAGCATCAGGTAAGTACATCCTGATCCTGACTGAGGTTTAATGTCGACAGAGACATTTTACAGTAAACTCATTGTGTGTGATATAGGTGCAGTTATCACAGGTGATTTGTTTGTTTGATAACGGCTTGTTCCTGATGTAGTGAGTTCAAGTGTAACTGTTTGCATTTATACTTTTCCTCATGGCAAAGTCCATTAACTCCAACCATCCTGGCATTGATCCATAGTCTCGTTATAACTTATAAGTAAGGCTGTGTGTTTGTCACAGAACATATTGGCGGAAGTCGTGGAGCAGTCTTGGCATATTTGTAATAGACCTATCGTTAATCTCAATGCTTTTGATGTCTGTGAGTACTCTGTACTTGGACAAACAGTTGAAATAAAAGCAAAGCTTTAATCTCAGGGTTTTTACATCCATATTGGGTTAACGGTGTAGCTATCACAGCCCTTTTTACACATAGTTCCCCCATTTTTAGGAGACCAAAAGTAATTGGACAAATTAGCACAAGCTGAAATAAAGTCATCATATTCAATATTTTGTTACAAATTCTTTGTAATCAATGACTGCCTGAAGTCTATGACCCAGACATCACCAGGTGCTGGTATCTACCCTGGTAATGCTCTGCCAGGCCTGTACTGCAGCCCTCTTCAGCTCCTGCTTGTTTTGGGGCCGATTTGCCTTCAGTCTGATCTTCAGCAAATTAAATATGTGCTCAAATGGGTTGAGAGTAGGTGATTGACTTGGCCTTGGTTGCTTTGGCTGTATGTTTTGGCACATTGTCCTGCTGCATGATGAAACATTGTCCAATCAGTTTTGATGCATTTGCTTGGATCTGAGCAGACAAGTCTCTGTATACTTCAGCAGTGGTGTCAGTGAGCGAGTTCCAGTGGCAGCCATACATGCCCAAGCCATAATACCTGCACCATGTTTGACAGATCAGGTGGTGGGCTTTCGGATCTTGAGCTGTTCCTTTTTTTCTCCCCACAGTCTTCTTTCATAACATAGCATTCCATAACACTTAGTTCCAGATCACTACAAAGTCTTCTCTTGATGGTCATCTTTGTCACTGTCCAAATACTTACAGACTGCATTCTATGTAATTAAAGATTGTGAACTTATTTTTATTATATGATGCTAATAAATGTAATACAAAGGGAAGTACTCTTGTTCACAAGAAGGGAGTGAGGGAGAAATTACCCAGTGATCTGTTGTGAAAAGTAAAATGTCTTGGAGCCCTGGGTCATAGTGAAACCTCTCCCCTTCAGATTAGACCGGCACTTCAGGATGACCTACCTGTTCAGGGGATCAGCCCAGCGGTTCATCGGCCTGTTCAGCCAGCGCTGCTCCAGGATGCAGCAGTTCCTGGAGGCTCTGGAGGAAGAAGCTGTGCAGCTGGACAGGATGAAGATGGGGGCCAGCATCTCCAGCATGGCAGGCAGCAGTGTAGGCCTCGCAGGAGGCATTGTGTCCATCGTGGGCCTGGCTCTGGCCCCTGTCACGGCGGGGGCATCGCTGGCCCTCATGCTGGTTGGCATTGGGCTGGGGGTCACCAGTGGCGTGAACAGCTTAACTACAGGTATCACCGAATTATCGGTCAACACTCACCATGGGAAGAAGATCAATGAAATCTTCCAGAGCTACTTTGAAGATGTGGAGACTATGCTGGAGTGTCTGGAGCAAGCGGCCAGGTGCACTGTACCCAACATGGGGCCAGATGGGCTGGATGTTGCGACAGATGTTGTGAATTTTTCCAAAACCATGGGTGGCGTGGCTAAAGGGATAGACGTCTTAGTGGATTGTGCTTCTGCCGTAAAGGTGGTCAGAGCCGAAGAGGTGGCCTCGAGTGCAGTCAAGGTGGTGACTCAGGAAGTCAAAGCTGCCCGAAACGTCCCCAACATGGCGGCCGATCTCACCGATATCGGGCAGTTGGCTAAGGGTACTCCCCTCGCCCTAAGCAAGTCTGCCAGGGCGGGGTTCATCGCCCTCAACTCCATCTTCATGGGCGTGGACCTCTTCTTCATTTGCAAGGACAGCATCAGCCTGGCCAAAGGGGGCAAGAGCGATGTGTCAAAGGTCATCCGCGGCAGGGCCAGTCTGTGGAAGACTGAGCTGGATGCATGGGAGAAGATCCATCGCTCTCTGTGCATCGGGATATGGAGGTTCAGAAGGAGTAAGGAGGTCCTACGGAGGCCATTTTACACTTAGCTGAAGAATACTGTTGGTTGTAACAACTGCAATGTTGTGAAACCTTGGGCCTCTTTTTTCTAACAACCCTACAATCAAATTGTATCTTAAATAGTGGCTTATGCAGAAAACCATGAGTGATTAGTTATTTCTGAAATCCGACTTTGATGTAGATATGAATTTATCTCTATAAACCAAAATGTAATTGGTGAAATAACCATAATCATTACCCCTCTTTTAGACATCATTTGTTGACGCCACTTGTTGCCCTGTTGTAGCATCGCCTATTAATCCGAGGAAAATAAAACTAACACAATATTTTTACTTTTTGGATTGCACTCAGACAGTAAGCAATTGGATCTGGTACCGGCACAGATCCAGTCTGGCTACACTTGCTATGTGGGCAGCTGGTCAATACATTGAACATCTGTTTAATTATGCTTTGCAGTAGGGATGATAGCCTACTGAAAAAAATCCATCTGCTTAGAAGCCAAAATAATACATCAGCAGGTTTTTTGAATAGGATTAATAAACATCTTCCAAAGCTTCATTTCAGGTTTCTTAAGAAATTGTAAGCTATGCGACATTGATGTTAAAGTTAAATTACATAGACTACAATTACAATTGTATATAATGTAACATTAACTAAAATTAAACTTTAATGCAATTAGGACAACACCTGAAACATAGCCTATTATTGCAGCCTATACATAGCTAGCTATGTTTCAATATACTACCTACAAAAATAAAATGACACGATGTACGTTGTGGTCTTTTCAAAACCATTCATCACTTTTATTGCATAGCCTAGCAGACTATATTGTAGAAATTTAAAAGACAACATGATTTCGCAAAATATTATCTGTGATATCATAACTATTCAGCTGGTCCACAGAATGTCTGCTGACGGCAATAACGTTACACCCTACGGCTCAACTGTGCTGTACTTTCAGTTCAACACCAGCTCATGGCTCGTTCGTTCATTCGTTCAATGGCTCTTTTGGCTCACTCGTTTGTTCAGTCATCCAATGGCTCTTATGACTCACTCAATCAATGGCTCTTCGGCTCTTCGTTCACAAACTAGTTCACCGACTTAGTGGCTCCACGGCTCGCTGACGTAGGTACGTATGCTCGTTCATTTGTGGTTGTTTGATTGGCATTTCGGTAAGCCTATCGGCTTAATCACAGAATGCTGTCCTGATACCCATTGGACACTGCATGTCACTAAAAGCAATGTCTTTGGCTAAGGGGGCGGGCTGATCTCAGCATTTGGGGAGAGAGCCAAATGAAAAGCCTTGTTCGTTCATTTAAAAAATTTGTTCAAAAAAAGATTTGTTCGTTCGCGAAACTGCCCATCACTAGAGACAATGGACCAGACCTATCCGTTGTATAAGCAATGGCACTAACATTAGCTCACGTTACTCGCAATAACGTATCCCCACTGGACTAATGTTTTGTTGTCGATATTTATCTGGACACTGCCAGATAACGTGCAGTTATTGAAATAACTCATGAGGTCATTATCAGTCATAATTTGCTTCGCTGGGGTTTGGTGGTTTTTGCTGGTATTTTGATGCAAGCTTGTATTCTTTTAGTTCCCTTTCCAAATCCCCGAGAAGGTTAAAGGGCACTTTAAGATCACTAATTTTGTCTGACTTTGGTAGGCTACTAGCAGCAAGATGATGATAACGTTAAATAAGCGTTATTGAAACGAGAACCCGTGGTATATCGTGGATATCAGAAACTATTATCAATCCTTGGCCCTCTTTTATTCAATCTCTACAAGCTTCCATTAGGACACATCTTAAAAAACAATGAAATTGATTATCACAACTGTGCGGATGACACTCAAATTAACATAGCCCTTACACCAAATGACTATAGTCCCATCAACAATCTCTCTCAATGCATTGAACAGATACACAGCTGGATGAGACATAATTATCTCCAGCTAAACAAAGATGAACCTGAGACAATTGTCTTCGCTACACACGACAAAAGATTGAAAGTCAGTGCCCACCTTGATTCTCTCTCTCTTCATATTAAAATCCAGGTCAGAAATCTTGGTGTAATTCTAGACTCTGATTTAAACTTCAACAGTCACATAAACTCAATAACTAAATCAGCCTACTATCATCTGAAAGTCATAGCAAGAATTAGAGGTGTTTAAACAAGACCTTGAAAAGCTCATCCATGAATTTATTTTGAGTCGGCTTGATCATTGGAACAGTCTTTTGACAGGCCTATCTCAAGGGCCTGTTTGTAAACTGCAGCTTGTCCAAAATGCTGCTGCAAGAGTCTTAACAAAAAATTTACACATTACACCAATTCTTAGATCTCTACACTGGCTACCAGTCTCTCAGAGAATTGAATTCAAAGTCCTCCTAATTGTCTACAAATTCCTAAATGGTCTTGGGCCAAAATACATATCAGACCTCCTCTCACCTTACATTCCAGCTAGACCCCTAAGGTCAGCTGACACAAGTCTATTAAACCAGTGGTTCTAAAACTGTGGGGCAGAGGTAAATGGTAAATGGCAGGCATTTATATCACGCCTTTATCCAAAGCGCTGTACAATTGATGCTTCTCCATTCACCCATTCATACACACACTCACGGCGATTGGCTATCATGCAAGGCACCGACCAGCTTGTCAGGAGCATTTGGGGGTTAGGTGTCTTGCTCAGGGACACTTCAACACAGCCCGGGCGGGGGATCGAACTGGCAACCCTCCGACTGCCAGAAGACTGCTCTTACTGCCTGAGCCATGTTGCCCCCAGAGGTAATGCAAAATGCACAGCAAAATAATATGGAACAAGAGTCAACAGTATGTTGTATGGCTAGCAAGGCAGCACGATTTGTGGAGCAGAAAAAGGCAAGTGCAACGTAAGATCGATGTAAGATGGACACGTTTTTAACAGGGAAGGGAAAAGAAAAGCAGACGAGGTTTCAAAACAGACAACCCAGTCAGGAACGACGGCTCATTGAAAACCCAAGTCTAGAAGATATAACGCGGCATATCTAGCTTTCGGATTCACTGTTAATGTGATGGGAGAGGAGGAGAGACCCATGTGTCTTGTGTCTAAAAACTCTGGCAGCGGACAGAATGAAACCCTGTAAATTAAAAAGACACATCGAGACATTGCATCACAATTATGTGAAAAAGCCACTTGAGTTTTTTAAAAGAAAACTTGACGAATATCGTGGGCAGAAAAGAAAAAGTCACGGCGGTAACTGCCAAAGTTTCTTATCATGTTGCGCAATGCAAAAAATCACACACGATAGCAGAAGAGTTGATACTTCCCCGCTGCATTAGATATAGGGTGAACTATGCTCGATGAGGCAAGTGCTGCAAAATTAAAGGCTATCCCGCTATTGTTTGTCTATAAAAAGTTTAAAACCTTGTTTTCCATTATTCAACATCGTTAAGTGCAAACATTTTGCTATATCTTTGTAGTTTCAAAGGGGTATTAAGCACTCCAAGAGTGAAAACAATACACGATGAGGTAGCTTTTAGTCATTCTGCCTCGTGCATCTCGAATAAACTCCCTGTAGAACCCAAACAGGCCCGAAATCGAAATATATTCAAAACTAGGCCAAAAATTGTTCATGTTCTGCAGTATCTATGAGTGAACATTAGCATTCTGATTTACTCTTTTGCTTTTTATATCTTATTTTTCTAATTTTATTTTTATTCTCATTGTATTATATATATACTTATTTTTATTCTTATTTTTTATACACTTATATTTTTTTAAATCTATTCTCCTTGTTCTGTATTTGTATGCTCTCTGTAAAGCACTTTGAATTGTCATTGCTGTATGAAATATGCTCGATAAATAAACTGGCCTTGCCTATTATTTTTTAGATATGCTCACTGAGCACTGCAACTACCAATATTTTCTCAAGCTCAAAGTATTAGGGGGAGTGGTTAGCCAAAAGATGAATACGTAATGAAAAGTCAGGTGACTTATTAGAAGTCGCACCACAAATATTTCCTAATAAGTCTATGAGAATGTGTAAGCCAATCACAGCAGAAGGGGAAGTGACCAGAGACCACTCAGAAGCAAGTAAACAACTGTGGCGCACCAGGATGGGACGAGACCACGCCTTGAAGAAAGGAGGAGCAGAGGCCTCACAATCATATATAATGAGAGTGTGCCGGGGTGGATCATTGGGTTGTTCTGCAGACACCACGGCTTTTGTAACTTGATTATATCTCATGGAATAAAAGCCCATTATTCAACACTTTGCTGCCAGACTCCTGATTATAAGATAGAGGGAATTTGGACTTACTCCTGTCATCTTTGGGGAACCACGACAGTTGCTAAGCAACGGTATTGCTAACGTTAGCTAGCAATAATGTATCCCCACTCCACTAGCTAAGCAAGGTATTAACCTGAGGTAACTTACTAGCAATCTCCACTGCACTCACGTTAGCTAGCTAGCTTGCTAGTTTATGTTACACCTGATGACACTGACACACAAGTAATTTGTCTTTGTTGTAGATGTTTATCTGGGCACCGTCAGGTAACGTGCAGTTAATGAAATAACTCATAGAGTGGTTATGGGTCATCATGTTCTTCGCCGAGGTTTGGTGGTCTTCTGCAATGCCGATCACAAAACACAGAACAAGAATTTAAAAACTGCCACGCAGTGTAATTTTTTTATTGCAAATGTTTAACCAGGTGTGAATTGTTGTGTATTACCTGAGTTTTATTCCCGTTAGACTATAAGCTACAACAATAATCAGACAGAGATGGACAATACCAGGACAGTCGTCCATTTATTTACTTCCAGAAACAACATGTGCCCCGGAGGTCTCTTAAATCAGAACAGTTAGTAAGGCACTAGCCAATAGGTGGCAGTAACAGAGTATAACACCCAATACCAGAATATATGACATGAATAGTACTGTCTTGTGTATAATACTGCCTGTATTTTCTATATTATTAGAACAATGTCTGCCTACTGCCTTCAGTGTGAACTAACACATTGTTACCAACCATCACCTAGAAGCTCTGTATGTGTAATACCTGTTGTGAGTAGATTTTCCCCAGAATGTATTATTTTGATTGTTGTTGAATGTCTTTAAAATGTATGCTCACTCTTCAAATGAGAGTGTAGATGTAGAGAAAGTAAAACAACCAAGAAATACACGTTTATAATAAGATGCATGGGCATAATGTATACATGCAAATGTGCAGACACACACACACACACACACACACACACACACACACACAAAATCCACTGGAGTGCAATGGAAGAAATGTTCATGAGCAAGTGGCCAATTCATTTTCATTCAGAGGGAAATGTCACTTCAATTATGTTATATTTTGCCTTACCTGTCTTTTGCAGCATGCGGACAGGTATATGCGTGCTTTTCTTGCCACACAATCAGCGGGACACGAACCTAAAAATTGCTTTTATTAGAAATTTTGTGAAAAGGAAGCGATCACCCGCTGATAACACACTGATAACACTCCCCCTCGTAATCACCCGCTGATAACACACTGATAACACTCCCCCTCGTAATCTTGTTTTGCAGTAAAAGATAAGGCCGGTAACATTGTAAAGTCAACTGCATTACTGTGCATGAGAAGTTTGTTTGATATGTGGGAGTGACTCAGGGCTTTCCTTGTCTCAGAGACGCCTGGAAGGTGGCAGCTTGTAGAACGTGAAAAATTCCACCAGATTCGCGAACTAACAAAGCTCAGTGACGTAGATACAGATTTAATTCAAATACATTACAGAAGAACGGCCTGCAAAGAGGTATGTACAGATGATCTGCGGTTGGCTGAGCTGAACCCGCTGGCCGACCGGCTGTTTGCAGTGTTGGAGGCAGCAGCTGCCTCATAGCTGTCACTGAGGTAAGGAAAGCGCTGGCTCTGGAGGAGAGTTAACATTAGCGGATTCCTGATAACAGCAGATTTTCTCTGAAAGGGAAACTTGTATTTGAGCTCTTAAAATCGATCTCCATGGAATAATCCATGGTATAAAAGTCAGAGATCTCTCATTTATGTACAGTCCAAGTGTGCAAGAACTTTCTTCCAATATCTTACATGAGACAATCCATGTTTTGCATTGGAGAGAATGTTTATTGAACAATAGTGCCGTGGTACATAATATAAAAGGTAGTAGTATCCGATAGGAGATTGACCTGGTTTTCAACTTCAACTGAATTCAACAAAGATGAATGAAAGCAAAGTGCCTGAACATTCAAACTGTCTTTTGCGGTGTGTATGCAGGTATGTTCACAGTAGGGCGTGCCATTCATTGTAGCTACATTATTAGCTGGGCAATTTAGCGTCTGCTAAAGTCAACAACATTACTGCGAATAAGTGCATCATTCTGACCAGGTGTTTAGTATCGCTGCGGGTTTTCCTCTAGACGCGGTAACGTAGATTTTTTAAAATTGCTCATTTGAACAGCAAGGGTTAGGGCTTGAGCCAGGTTGTTTGTCTATTACCTGTTAATCACTCCTTGCCCTCACGGAGACCTGGATCACACCTGACAACACCGCCACTCCCGCTGCCCTCTCATCCTCCTTCTCCTTCTCGCACACTCCCCGGCCTTCCGGCCGTGGCGGTGGTACTGGTCTTTTAATTTCCCCCTCATGGAAATTCTCTGTTCTCCCCCTCTCTGACCTGTCCATATCCACTTTTGAATTCCACTCTGTTGCAGTATCCTACCCTACTAACCTTTTCATTGCAGTTATCTATCATCCTGTAGGGCCCCTGGGAAACTTCCTTGATGAGCTAGACACCCTTCTCAGCCTTCCCTGAGGATGGCACCGCACTGATTCTCCTTGGAGACTTCAACATCCACCTTGAAGCCTCCCAGGCTGCTGCCTTCCTACCGCTAATCCACTCCTTTGGCCTCTCCCTGCAACACTCTCCTCCAACCCACAAGGCGGGCAATGTCCTAGACCTTGTCTTTGTGAGGAACTGCTCATGCTCCGATTTCACGGTTACCCCTCTGCATACATCTGATCACCACTTCATCTCATTCTCCCCTCTTCCTCCCCATCCTCCTCCCCCTCCTCCCACCCACACTTCCTCAGCCCGCCGTAACCTCCACTCCCTCTCACCCTCTTCCTTTGCCAGCACCGTCACCGCCTCATTCCCCCCTCTCGAATCCTTCTCCAAACTCCCCGCTGATTCTGCATCTGCCACTCCTCCGCCTTTGACTCTCTCTGTCCCCCTGTCTCAAAGCCACCTCGCACATCCCCTCCCAGTCCTTGGATATCTGACACCCTCCGTACCTCCAGGGCCAGCCTCCGCGCAGCGGAGAGGAAGTGGGGGAAATCCAGAGACGCTTCAGACCTCATGACTTACCAGTCTCTCCTGGCGGCATTCTCTTCCGATGTCACTGCCACCAAAGCAAAATACTATCAAACACAAATTCAGAACTCCGCTTCTAACCCCCGGAAACTTTTCTCCATTTTCTCCTCTCTCCTCAACGCACCGCCTCCTCCTCCTCAGTCCTCCTTCGCTGCTGATGACTTTGCTGATTTCTTCGATGAGAAGGTCACAGTCATCCGCAGATCCTTTACAACCACCGCCCCCCTCACTGTGCCCTTCCCCCCCTCTAGGCCCATCCCTTCCTTTTCCACTTTCTCCCCCCTTACAGACTCTGATGTTTCTCAACTCCTACTCTGCCACCGCCCTACAACCTGTGCCCTTGACCCTATCCCCTCTTCTCTTCTCCAAACTATCACACCTGACATTCTCCCATTTGTCACCTCCCTTGTCAACTCCTCCCTGTCTTCCGGCTGTTTTCCAGCATCCTCCAAGAGGGCCCACATCACTCCGCTGCTAAAAAACCTACCCTGGATCCCTCCATCATCCAGAACTACCGCCCGGTATCTCTTCTTCCTTTCCTTTCTAAAACTATAGAACGAGCCGCTTCTACTCAACTCTCTTCTTTCTTTTCTAACAACAACCTGCTAGACCCCCATCAGTCTGGCTTCAGATCGGGCCACTCGACAGAGACTGCGCTCCTCTCCGTCAGTGAGTCACTCCATGCCGCACGAGCAGCCTCCCTCTCCTCTGTCCTCATTCTTCTAGATCTCTCTGCTGCCTTCGACACTGTGGATCACTCCATCCTCCTGTCTGCCCTGTCAGCAACGGGCATCTGTGGCACAGCCCTGGACTGGATTGAGTCCTACCTCTCTGGTCGCTCCTTCCAGGTTGCCTGGGCTGGTATCGACACCTCGGCCCCTCGCCACAGGAGTTCCCCAGGGCTCAGTCCTAGGCCCGCTTCTTTTTTCTCTTTACACTCGCTCCATTGGCCCTGTGATCACTGCACATGGGCTATCCTACCACTGCTACGCGGACGATACCCAACTCTTCGTCTCGTTCCCGCCGTCTGATACGCAGGTTTCAGCCCGTACCTCTGCTTGCCTGAGGGACATCCAGAGCTGGATGGACAACCACCATCTAAAGCTCAACCCAGGTAAAACTGAAATGATATTCATCCCTGCTAATACCTCTCCCCATCTGGATCTCCCTCGGGGATACCACACTCACGCCGTCACCCAGTGCAAGGAACCTCGGCGTGGTGATGGACAGCAGACTGTCCCTTTCCGAGAACATTGCGGCGGTGACCCGGTCTTGCAGGTTCTTCCTATACAACATACGGAGAATCCGCCCCTTTCTCACCCCCTACTCGACCCAGCTCCTGGTCCAAGCGATGGTTCTGTCCTGCCTGGACTACTGCAATTCCCTCTTGGCTGGCCTCCCAGCGTCCGCCATCAGACCCCTCCAACTCATCCAGAATGCAGCAGCTCGTCTGGTCTTCAACCTTCCCAAATACTCACATGTCACCCCCCTGCTTACTTCCCTCCACTGGCTGCCTGTCATGGCTCGCATCAAATTCAAAACATTGGTGCTAGCCTTCCAAGCAGTTAAAGGGTCTTCCCCAGCTTATCTACAAAAAATCATCAGACCCTACACCCCTGCCAGACCTCTTCGTTCAGCCTCCACAGGCCACTTGGCACCTCCCCCTCTCAGAACCTCCACCTCACGCTCACGACTACTGTCTGTTCTGGCTCCACGGTGGTGGAACGAACTCCCCGTTGAGGTCAGAACTATAGAATCTCTCCCCACCTTCAAGGGCAAGCTGAAGACACACCTCTTCAAGCAGCACCTCTCCCCATCCCTCCCTACCTCCCTGTGAACCTTAATTGTTGTCTCTGTGACTTGCTTTGTGTATCGGTATTTTTAGTTTGCTAGGTAAGCAGTGTTTGGATAGTTTTGCTCTGTTTGTTTGTTTGTTCAAAAAAAAAAAAAAAAAAAAAAATGGCCCTTGTCCTTATCTTTGTTGTACAGGTAGCAGTTGAAATTGTACTTCCTCTAGGGTCTTTCAGCGAACTTATCCCTGGTTATGGGTATGCACTTTGTTGTATGTCGCTCTGGATAAGAGCGTCTGCCAAATGCCAATAATGTAATGTAATATGTAATGAATGAGAAGCAACACTAGTTTGAGATGTGGGCGTGACTGGAGGAGTATCAAGACATGAATAAACAGATTATCAGGAAATGAAACATAACTAGGGACTGGGATGAAGTTGCACTTAAAAGTACGAGACCGAAACTGCTACCACAGCCGTTTTGTTGCCGAGAGTGCCATTGAATGTTGTCGTGTTTTCGCTCTTTTTCTTGTCAACGATATTAAACTTCTACTGCACTCGCTCATATTTTATTACGGAAGGTGGTAGAACAAGATTCCAGTCAGACGAGGCTGCTCAACTTTGCTGAAGTTCGAGTTCGGACAGCGCTGGACAAGAGCTCCAGACAATAATCATGGACCATACACGGTGAGATAAGTAAAGGTGTCGAATATTCCCAGTTTAATCACACAGGGTCTTGCTTTTGTGCTCTTGGGTTTGAGAATGAACATTGTATGTTCCAGATCTGGGATAAATATATGTGTAAAAATGCTTCTATAAAGGAAACTTCATTGGAAATAATAAAATAATGGAATTCTCAGGCAGCTTCACATGTCTGCACTAAAGTACAGATGAATACAAGGACACAAATTGAATCATTACGCCAAATAATTATTTAAATACAGTCTAAAGTTGAAATAGTGCTCTCCGACACACTGGTTGGAGGTAGGGGAACTGGCCAATGTGACTGAAAGAGTGTCCATGTGAATCAACAATGTAAGTTCTGATTGCCTTGCAGGGAGGAACTGGATCAGCTGGCTGCTGGCTACATTTCAGACACCATGAGCTGTATTCACACGGTGCAGGTGTTCTGCGACAGACACTCAGAATGGCTCCAACGGAGAAAGTCTGAGCTGAAGAGGATGCGAGACGTCACAAAGGGGACTGCGGAAAGCAGGGCCCAGGAGCTGGAGAAGGAGCTGGGATGCCTGCTCCAAGACACCTTGAAGGGGCTTGAGAAGCTGACCCTGTTCCTGCAGGCTGTGGAGATGCTGGCGGTCACGTCGCTCTCCGTCTTCGAGGAGGAGAATCCGGTGTGCCAGCTCCCTGAGGGGGTGAGCGCTGATGCCGTTCGTTCAGTCATCACCGCCGCCAGGCGAGCCTGTCCGCTTTTGATCCATTTCAAGAGAGACGACGGCAAATTCTTTCGGCCCAGCCTGGTGAACGTGGACCTGCTGACTTTCCAGCTGGAGAACTACTTGAATGTTTCCCAGGAGTTGTGTGAGAAGCTCCAGATAAGGTATTTTTAATGTTTCAATCCATATCATCATACTCCTTGATTCCTCAGCAAATCATTGATACCTTCCACTTTTACCACTGCCACTTCACAATGTAATTAAAATGTTTTATAAATGATTATTTATTTATTTATGTATTTATTAAGTATAAAATGCCAAATTAAATGTTGATTATGAAGAGGAACCATTAGCTGTCCCATTACTGCAACTATAAGCAAAACTCACTGGGTAATGTTTCAAGAAAAGTTGATTGAGATGGTAAATCGGTGGCATTTATATAGCGCCTTTATCCCAAGAGCTGTACAATTGATGCTTCTCATTCACCCATTCATATACACGCACACACACCAACGGTGATTGGCTGCCATGCAAGGCACTGACTAGCTCGTCAGGAGGATTTGAGGGTTATGTGTCTTGCTCAAGGACACTTCGACACACCAAGGGTGGGATCGAACCTGCAACCTTCTGACTGCCAGATGACTACTCGTACCACCTGAGCCAATGTCGACCATGTATGTGTAAGGCTGACTGACTGTGATCCCCTGACCTTTTACTAGTGAGTGGGTAAAGTTGCCTGCTTGTACCATAAAATTTTACAACCACGCCTGGTTTTCAAAACCTAGGATTCGACTCATCACTCTGTACTCTCGTAGGAAGCAGGACGGGTAATCAAGGCATCTGTTTTCTTCCAAAGCAACCCCCTCTATTGTCTGATTGTCTATTCAGGCCTCCAGCCGTAAAACTCGTTACGACGGGCAACATCCTTTACGGCACGGGAAGGTTTCAGAGGGCACGGCCTGTTAGGCCCTGACCTTCTCCTGAACCCCCCTTTATTGCTCTCTCCCTCTTTTACTCAGTTACTAAATGATGTGTACAGCATTGGATGTTTCATGACAAAGTCAGTTTAGTGCTGCAGCCCGTCTGATCACCAGTCAGCCCAGGTCGGCTCATGTCACCCCGCTTCTCATTGGCCTCCACTGGCTTCCTATTGCCGCACGCATCCATTTCAAGGCCCTAGTGTTGGCATTTCAGGCTGCTAAGGGGACTGCCCCACCTTACATACAATCCCTGATCACTCCCTACTCCCCAGCTAGACCACTCCGGTCTGCCAGCTCTGGTCGCCTTACGGTTCCCTCTCTACGTGCACCTGGCGGTCGAGCTGCACGTTCACGCCTGTTTTCCGTTCTGGTTCCTCAGTGGTGGAATGACTTGCCTACCACTGTCAGAACAGCAGAATCCCTCCCCCTATTTTGACGCAGACTCAAAACCCACCTTTTCAAACTCTACCTTAGTCCTCCCTCCCTCCTTCTGATGACAACTATGTTTAGAACAGCATTTCCTGTGTATTTTGCGAGTTTTTGGATGTGGTGCTCTGACTTATGGTAGAACGTATGCACTTGTAAGTCGCTTTGGATTAAAAGCGTCTGCCAAATGACTAACATGTAAAATGTAAATGTAAAAGATAATATTCATGTTTGGTATTATTCTGATTGTTTCAGTGCGACTGGTGCAATGGTTTTATTTCTACAACAGCAAACCCTGTACATCATAACCAACCAGGAGAAACTGTGTGGAGCTCTGCCCCAGTGAAAGCCATGTGCCTCAACCCCCCTGCGCTTCCTGGGGAGGCGTGGCTCCAAATTACAGATGGGTGACCCATTTTTTCGGGTTAACATGAAAGGCCAGATTTTGGATTTAAGGACAGCAAACTAAGCAATCTGGGAGAATGCAATCAGCCTCCTGTGCACTCCGTGCACGTAATTTCTACGTACAGGGTGTCTGTAGCCAGACTCCCGTATGTAGCTTTTATTACCAGGTATGACTTTTAAGACTCCGTAATTTGGTTTCCGTTGTGATGTTTTTTGATTTGGAACTAGAATGTAATTACGTGTATGTAACCTGCCTGGTAAAATAAATTGTTAAAACTTGATCTGTTTGGTTTCGCTTACTGACACTCAAAGTTATACAGGGAATGCGTGGTTTACCCGCTCGAACTGGAGGATGAATATTTCCACTTAATGTATCACGGCATATAGCACCCGTAGACCTATGTTGGTAAATCCCTCGCCTCCGCGTGGTAGTTCATTCATGTCGAGCACAGCCGTAGCTAGGTTGGTCTGCTTGGGTCCCTAGGCTGTAAACAGATATACCCAAGAGTAGCTATTCCTGCGACCTCTGATGACTACAGATAGCTAGTCAGTTCGTGAGACGTGCACAGTACGCGCGATTTGACATGCGGTGGTACCAGCAGAGGACTGTTCGGAGAGTAAATCTCAGTACAGGATTTCTTTAGCGATCAAGTCAAAATTATAAATACGACATCCACTAATGTGGATAACTAATCTAAATTATTATTCTAAAATGGAGTCAGATAAACGAAGGTGAATCTATTGGCCCTATTGTGGAGATTCTGGGTCAGCCCGGACCAGTAAAGAGCGGAAGGCAGAGTGGTACTACTGCCTTTGTATCGTGGTTTGTTTATTGGCTGATCTAGACTGTCTGCATAGGGGCCACTAATTTTTAACCCTATTAGTATTCTTTCAGCAACACCAGAAGGACGAGCACGCTGATACCTTCAGCCCTCGCTAAATTCCGTCGTTGGGTTAGCGTTGGGTATTACATATGAAAGATGAAGGATGTAACTTCAATTAATTTGGAGGGTCGGATGAAATTTCTGACATTGGTCAGCTCTAAATGAGCCAGAAATGGCCAAATAAATGTTTTCCATGGGTCATATCTCAGCTAATATTATTAGTAATGTGTTCATCCTTACACGGTGAGAAAGTCCTCTCCGATGACTTAGAAATAAAATTACACTAAAAATACTGTTTACTTTTGGAGATATGACCTAGCAAAATGGTCACCAGTAACCAAATATCTCCAATACAAAAGTAGATGTAGGCTAGATATGAATTTTAAATATTAGATTACCTGTAAATACAAATTTCTAAAATTTTGGACCTCATTTTTTGTAATGACATGTCTTTCATCGTCACACCAGCAAGTTTTAAATGGCTAAACAAAATGGAGTATGAAGCTTCAATTCTCAGGAGGTCTATGTCTCAGCATTATCTGTCATGGTTCTGGTAGGGATTTGGCTCGACATTACCTTTCTGCACCACTAGATGGAATTTTTGATGCATTTGGCAGCCATCTGACATTTACTTTAGTATAGGGAGGTATTGCGTTTTGTCGCAATGCATTGTTTTCGTGGTTGTGTCGTCTTTGTCGGTCACTGGATATACAGCACTAAGTCGCTGTTCGTAACCGGTGGCGGATGGTGTAGTCGGGTTACGTTCGCTTGAACCTCATACCCGGGTGGCTTTTGCTTTCTCGTTTCCTTCTTAGTGCCGATCTGTTATGCGTCACACTAAGGTTAATGACACGTGTTCTGGAGTGTTCACCCCTCTCAGCGGAGAGCTTTGTGAACCCCCGTTAGCCCAGGGCTCCGTGCGGGAGACCCTTGGTGCTGCTCATGTTTTTAGCTCGCTTCCTCGTAAGTCTCCTGCACGGTCTGTTGAATCTAGTTGACTGTCTGGTGAATCTCTGTGGTTGCTGACTTTCCTAAATTCAAGTGGTGTGCATGGTTGTTGGGAGTATCACCCCTCTCAGAGGAGAGCTTTGCGAACTCACCGATAAGCTTGGGGTTCCATGACTTGAGGTCCCCGTCACTGTTTTGTGTACACTTCCTACCTCTGTGTTAGTATTCCTGTTAAATTAGTGGGTTAATGTGTTTCATGTATTCCCGTCTCCTTTTTAAAAGTAACCCTGTGTCGTCAGGAGAATTAAATTGTAAATATTGTCGTTTATTAAAATGTATGTCGGTAAGACTGCTTCCTCGGTCAAATTAAGTTGTAAATATTTGTACTGTTCTCCCTATGTGTTATGTAGCCTAGTCTACGTTAGCACAGTTAAACAGCAAGCCAAACTCAGGTATTTTCCCTTGAGCCAGGATATGAGCGCCTTGCTCCTTTATTTTTCTCAGTGTAGGGTGAAACACCAAGAGTGAAACTGTAACAGAAATAATACAGAAACTCAGTTGTCTTGTACATCAAATTACGATACTAATAATCGGCATTGCATCCAGCTATTGATATATGAACGTAAACTACGCGCTGAAAATGAGCCCATTCACATAAACAATAGACTAGCCTGCTATCAATGGCTAGCATGTACACGCGAGTCCACACATTACAATAACTGATTAACTATCCAGTAGAATAAACCATCAAACTTTACCTTATACAAGTTTATGCTACGTATGCATGTTTGTTTATATCATGAAACACACTGTGAAACTTACAGCCATTGCTTTTGTGAGCGTGAGAAAGTTGACAATGTTCACCGTGTGAGCGACCATATCTTTCTGCTGCAGTAGCTACCATTACTAGGGATATAAACAAACATGCAACCCGCTATCACACTTCAAAATAAATGTCCGGTTCTCCGTAGAACTGTTACTGACTGAGTGTGTGTGATGCAAATACTCTAATACAACATTAATGACTTAAAACATCATAAATTGTGAAAATAATGGCAGAACAATGTTGGTAGACTGATTCCTCAGTAAAATTAAATTGTAAATGTTGGTAAGACTGGGCAGCACGGATGGTGCAGTGGGTAGCACTGCCGCCTCACAGCAAGGAGGTCCTGGGTTTGAATCCCCGTCTGCCTGTGCGGAGTTTGCATGTTCTCCTTGTAGTCACGTGAGTTGCCTCCTGGTACTCCAGTTTCCTCCCACAGTCCAAAGACATGCAGATTAGGCTGATTGGAGAGTCTAAATTGCCTGTGGGTATGAGTGTGTGAGTGAATGGTGTGTGTGCCCTGTGAAGGACTGGTGACCTGTCCAGGGTATATTCCTGCCTTTGCCCAATGTATGCTGGGATAGGCTCCAGCCCCCCTGCGACCCTGTTCAGGATAAGCGGGTTCAGATAATGGATGGATGTTGGTAAGACTGCTTCCTCAGTCAAATTGAATTCTGTGTATTCTAGTATTAGGGCCAGTGTTCCCACTCTGTCAGTGGATTAGGAGACGGGATGTCTCGTTTGTCTCGTGTTCACTTTGCCATTCCCAGGTTTTAGGTATGCTTTATTGCTGTTGGGAGCCTGCGTAGTTTTCCTCCCTGGCACAGTTTGCGTAGGCTACCTCTGTCATAAGTTTTCCCTCAAAGGTCTTAGATTAAAATTGTCCACCGGTTCTTATAGGTTGTTCTCTTCATTGCCTAAATTGCCGGGGAGTCCCTTTATGGTTTACCCCGTCCTCCTCTGGGGGCGTCCCTGGTCTCTTGGGACGTCCCCAGAAAACACTCAGTGGTTATCTCATGTCTTGTGACTTGTAGAACCCAACTTGGTCCCGTTTGGACCTCGGATCCCGCTCCCTTACATTATCAAGAAAAAGAGTGGTGCTACCTCGAGGAGTTGACATGGAATGGCCCTTTTGCAGACACTCTAGAATCAGTGATGGAAATCAGTTTAGGAAGACTGGACACAATTTTCACAGCTGATATTTTCTTTTTTTTCCAGTTCAGGAAGTATATAATTTCTTGGAATGGTAAGGAATTATAGGTAAGCAGAAATATTTTCCCCAATACATTCACCTCTTGAAGCCAGTGTTTATGCATGTGTGCATATACAGTGCATCCGGAAAGTATTCACAGCGCTTCACTTTTTCCACATTTTGTTGTGTTACAGCCTTATTCCAAAATTGATTAAATTCATTTTTCTCCTCCAAATTCTACACACAATACCCCATAATGACAACGTGGAAAAAGTTTTTTTGAGATTTTTGCAAATTTATTAAAAATAAAAAACTAAGAAATCACTTGGACATAAGTATTCACAGCCTTTGCCATGAAGCTCAAAATTGAGCTCAGGTGCATCCTGTTTCCACTGATCAACCTTGAGATGTTTCTACAGCTTAATTGGAGTCCACCTGTGGTAAATTCAGTTGATTGGACATGATTTGGAAAGGCACACACCTGTCTATATAAGGTCCCACAGTTGACAGTGCATGTCGGAGCACAAACCAAGCATGAAGTCAAAGGAATTGTCTGTAGACCTCCGAGGCAGGATTGTCTCGAGGCACCAATCTGGGGAAGGGCACAGAAAAATTTCTGCTGCTTTGAAGGTCCCAATGAGCACAATTCTCTGGTCTGATGAGACAAAGATTGAACTCTTTGGCGTGAATGGCAGGCGTCATGTTTGGAGGAAACCAGGCACTGCTCATTGCCTGGCCAATACCATCCCTACAGTGAAGCATGGTGGTGGCAGCATCATGCTGTGGGGATGTTTTTCAGCGGCAGGAACTGGGAGACTAGTCAGGATTGAGGGAAAGATGAATGCAGCAATGTACAGAGACATCCAGGATGAAAACCTGCTCCAGAGCGCTCTTGACCTCAGACTGGGGCGACGGTTCATCTTTCAGCAGGACAGCGACCCTAAGCACACAGCCAAGATATCAAAGGAGTGGCTTCAGGACAACTCTGTGAATGTCCTTGAGTGGCCCAGCCAGAACCCAGACTTGAATCCGATTGAACATCTCTGGAGAGATCTGAAAATGGCTGTGCACCGACACTCCCTATCCGACCTGATGGAGCTTGAGAGCTGCTGCAAAGAGGAATGGGCGAAACTGCCCAAAGCTTGTGGCATCATATTCAAAAAGACTTGAGGCTGTAATTGCTGCATCAACAAAGTATTGAGCAAAGGCTGTCAATACTTATGTACATGTGATTTCTTAGTTTTTTATTTTTAATAAATTTGCAAAAAATTCAAAAAAACTTCTTTCATGTTGTCATTATGGGGTGTTGTGTGTAGAATTTTGAGGAAAAAAATGAATTTATTCCATTTTGGAATAATGCTATAACATAACAAATGTGGGAAAAGTGAAGCGCTGTGAATACTTTCCGCACTGTATATTGTGTCTTAATGTATACAGACCGTATCAGTTATTAGTTTTACATTCATGACACATATAGTACTAATATGCACCCACTGAAGACTTTATTTGGATCATATTTACTTTGGATAATCACATGAATAAGTTAGTATAATAATCAGCCGTTTGTGTGGCAGCAGTGCAATGCATACAATCATGTAGATATGGGTCAGGAACTTCAGTTAATGTTCACATCAACCATCAGAATGGGGACAAAATGTGATCTAAGTGACTTTGACCGTGGAATGATTGTTGGTGGCATTATTTTTGAATCCATTATACTTACTAAACTGTGTATTTCAAAATTCATTGCTGGATTTTTCTCATTCTTCCTAGGACAAAGAAAGCCCCATGCCCAAATTTGACCAACGAAGCCATTCAGAACATGTATGAACATTTGACTGACCTGATGAGCATCAGGTAAGTACATCCTGATCCTTACTGTGGTTTAATGTCAACAGAGACATTTTACAGTAAATTCATTGTGTGTGATATACAGTGGGAGCAATAATTATTTGATCCCTTGCTGATTTTGTAGGTTTTAATCATAGGTACATTTTAACATTGAGAGACAGAATCACAAAATTATCCACAATAACAAAAATATACATTTTATAAATTTAATATCATATTTTCACATGAAATAAGTATTTCATCCATAGAACAATAGGACTTAATACTTGGTGGAGAAACCTTTGTTGGCAAGCACAGAGGTCAGACGTTTGTTGTAGTTTTTCACCAGGTTTACACAGATCTTGGGAGGGATTTTGGTCCACTCCTCTTTGCAGATCCTCTCCAAATCCTTAAGGTTCCAAGGCTGTTGCTTGGCAACTCGAAGCTTCAGCTCCCTCCACAGATTTTCGATGGGATTTAGGTCTGGAGACTAGCTAGGCCACTCCAGGACCTTAATATGCTTCTGTTTGAGCCACTCCTTTGTTGCCTTGGCCATATGCTTTGGGTCATTGTCATGTTGGAAGACCCATCCACGACCCATTTTCAGTGCTCTCACTGAGAGAAGGAGGTTGTCGCCCATAATTGGCCCCATTCATCCTCCCCTCGATACGGTGAAGTCGTCCTGTCCCCTTAGCTGAGAAACACCCCCAAAGCATAAGATTTCCATCTCCATGCTTCACAGTGGGGATGGTGTTCTTGGGGTTGTACTCAGCATTTCTCTTCCTCCAAACACGGCGAGTCGAGTTGATGCCAAATAGCTCTAGTTTGGTCTCATCTGACCACATCACCTTCTCCCAAGCCTCCTCTGGATCATCCAGGTGTTCTTTGGCAAACTTCAGACGGGCCTGTACATGTGCCTTCTTCAGCAGAGGAACCTTGCACGTGCAGCAGGATTTTAATCCTTCACGGTGTAGTGTGTTACTGATGGTTCTCTTCGTGACTGTGGTCCCAACTGCCTTCAGGTCATTAACAAGCTCTTCCTGTGTAGTACTGGGCTGATCCCTGACCTTTCTCATGATCACTGATATCCCACAAGGCGAGATCTTGCGTGGAGCCCCAGACCGAGGGAGATTGGCAGTGACTTTGTGTTTCTTCCATTTTCTAATAATTGCTCCAACAGTTGTTAACTTCTCACCAAGCTGCTTGTTTATTTTCTTGTAGCCCATCCCAGCCTTGTTCAGGTCTACAATTTTGTCCCTGATGTCCTTAGACAGCTCCTTTGTCTTGGCCATGGTGGAAACCTTGGAATCTGATTGATTATGTGGACAGGTGTCTTTTATACAGCTACATAACGATGTGAGGAGTTGACACAGGTGTGTTGGGTAATGAGTTGAGATTAGGAGTGCTTCTTAATGGAAAACGAACTGGTCTGTGGGAGCCAGAATTATTGCTGATTGGTTGGGGATCAAATACTTATTTCATGCAAAAATACGATAATAAATTTATTAAATTTATATGATGTTGTTATTGTGGATTATTTTGTGATATTCTGTCTCTCAATGTTAAAATGTACCTATTATAAAAAGTTCCATTCTTTGTAAGTGGGCAAATCTAGAAAATCAGCAAGGGATCAAATAATTATTGCTCCCACTGTAGTTGGGTATCATCAGCGTAGCAGTGGTAGGACAGACCATGAGCAGTAATAACAGGGCCAAGGGATCTAGTGTAGAGAGAAAAAAGAAGCAAGAACTGAGCCATGGGGAACTCCTATTGCAAGGGGCTGAGGTTTCGATTCTGTACCAGCCCAGGCAACCTGGAAGGAGCGACCTGAGAGGTAGGACTCAATCCAGTTCAGGGCTGTGCCGCAAATCCTTGTTGCTGACAGGGAGGACAGGAGGATGGAGAGATCCACAGTGTCAAAAGCAGCAGAGAGGTCTAGAAGAATCAGGACCGAGGAGAGAGAGGCTGCTCGTGCAGCAAGGAGTTACATTACATTACATTACATTACGTGGCATTTAGCAGACGCTCTTATCCAGAGCGAGGTACAACAAAGTGCAAATCAAACACAAGAGCACAAGAGCAAGTGCAAAAGTGGACCTGAGAGGACAGTACTGTTCCAAGTCCTAGTGTAAACATACAGAAATTCAGAACCCTTGAAGAGTACAATCAACTTTCAAACTAGCATACCACAGTTGGCAGCTAGAAGACAACAATACAACAGCCAATAAAAACAACAATACCTATACAAGTAACGATATCTATACATAAGTGCCATTACGGTCTAAGGCTAATCACGGTGATTGTGAGTTGGGGAGGTAAAGGTGTAGCCTGAAGAGATGGGTCTTCAGTCTGCGCTTGAAGGAGGTCAGAGACTCTGCTGTTCTGACATCCACCGGGAAGTGGATGGAGTGCTGTCTCCGTTGAGTGGCCAGTCTGAAGCCAGACTGATGGGGGTCAAGCAGGTTGTTCTTGGAAAAGAAAGGACAGAGTTGATTAGACAAAGCAGGTGACAACCCCCTGGAGCAATGTGTGGCTAAGGGCCTTGCTCAAGGGCCCAACAGCTGTGTGGATCTTATTGTGGCCACACTGGGGCTTGAATCATCAACCTTTCAGGTCCCAGTCATGTACCTTAGCCTGTAGGTCACAGGCTGCCCAAAGTTCATGCTCAAATTGCATTACTAAAATAAAACATTCTTACATACCTTACCGTCAGTTAAGTTTGCTTTGGAAAAATATGTTGTACATTGTGAGGTTTGAGTCTTTGATGGAGTGCCAGTTGTCAATGATGTTACCGTAACAAGGGAAGGACCACTGTGTATAAACACTGGTGTCAGGGAGGGGAAACGTTTGATTACAGCAGCTGACAAGAACTGAAATCTTGATCTCTGCTCATTCCAGAATCTGTATACATTTGTTTCTCCCCGTAATTGGCATGAGGCTATACACTGAAGGTTGCGGTACTGTTGAGAATTCCCATCCGAAACTGCTGAAAACCACAAAAAAAGGGGAACGTCACGGAACACACAAAAAAATGGCAAAACTCCCAGTATCAGTGACTTCCTTCACAAAAGACTCCTGGCCGTAATTATAAGGCCTATCCTTAATCTCAAGGCATTTGATGTACAGTGCAGTCCGTAAGTACTTGGACATTGACATTTTTTTTGTTTGTTTTCGCTGTACTCAAACAAACGTTTAAAGGTTTTTACATCCATGTTGGGTTAAAGGTGTTGGAATAACAGTCACATTTACACATAGTTCACCCATTTTTGGGGACCAAAAGTAATTGGCCATATTGTCACAAGCTGAAAGAAAGTAATCATATTCAATATTTTATTGCAAATTCTTTGTCATCAATGACTGCCTGAAGTCTATGATCCATGGACATCACCAGGTGCTGGTATCTACCCTGGTGATGCTCTGCCAGGCCTGGACTGCAGCCCTCTTCAGCTCCTGCTTGTTTTGGGGCCTATTTGTCTCCAGTATGGTTTGCTCCCCACGGTCTTCTTTCATAACTTAACATTCCATACAATTTTGTTACAGATCACTAGAGGTTTTTTAATATACGTTTTTGCAAACTGTAACCTGGCCATATTATTTTTGAGGCTTTTCCATGTACTTACAGACTGCAGTGTATGTAAATAAAAATTGTGGATGTATTTTTATCATATTGTGGAAATAAATGTAAAACAAATGTAATACAAGAAGGGAGTGGACAAATTACCCAGAGATCTATTGTGTAAAGTAAAATGTTTTGGAGCCCTGGCTCATCGTGAAACCTCTCCCCCTCAGATTAGACCGGCACTTCAGGATGACCTACCTGTTCAGGGGATCAGCCCAGCGGTTCATCGGCCTGTTCAGCCAGCGCTGCTCCAGGATGCAGCAGTTCCTGGATGCTCTGGAGGAAGAAGCTGTGCAGCTGGACAGGATGAAGATGGGGGCCAGCATCTCCAGCGTGGCGGGCAGCAGTGTAGGCTTTGTGGGAGGCATTGCATCCATCGCGGGCCTGGCTCTGGCCCCTGTCACGTTGGGGACATCGCTGGCCTTCACGATGGTCGGCACGGGATTGGGGGTCACCAGTGGCGTGAACAGCATAATTACAGGTATCACCGAATTATCGGTCAACACTCACCACGGGAAGAAGATCAATGAAATCTTCCAGAGCTACTTTGAAGACGTGGAGACTATGCTGGAGTGTCTGGAGCAAGCGGCCAGGTGCATTATACCCAACACGGTGCCAGATGTGCTGGATTTTGAGACAGATGTTGTGACTTTTGCCAAAACCACAGGTGGCGTGGCTAAAGGGATAAATGTCTTAGTGGATTGTGCTTCTGCCGTAAAGGTGGTCAGAGCCGAAGAGGTGGCCTCGAGTGCAGTCAAGGTGGGAGTCAAAGCTGCCCAAACCATCCCCAACATGGCGGCCGATCTCTGCAATATCAGGCAGTTGGCTAAGGGCACTCCCCTCTCCCTAAGCAAGTCTGCCAGGGTGGGGTCCATTGGCTTCAAATCCTTCTTCATCGGCATGGACCTCTTCTTCATCTGCAAGGACAGCATCAGCCTGGCCAATGGGGACAAGAGCAAAGTGTCAAAGGTCATCCGTGGGAAGGCCAGTCTGTGGAAGACCGAGCTGGATGCATGGGAGAAGATCCATCGCTCTCTGTGCATTGGGATATGGAGGTTCAGAAGGAGTAAGGAGGTCCTACGGAGGCCATTTTACCAGGCACAGAAAAGGCAAACTTTAAAGTCACAAAAGTGGCTTTTTTTGGCTGGTATTAGTATTTTAGTATTAGTATTAGTATTAGTATTGGTATTTTGTTATTTATTTGTTATTGAAAGTAATTATAACAAATGTAATTATCATTAAAACAACGTTATCTCCGTCATGCACAACTTACAAATATGCAATTTTATGATGCAGATAGTTACGTTTTGCATAGTTTTTGGTAGTTTAGTGATTAGTGAGGGGCCGTAAATAAAGGACTGATAAAACCATTGAGCTAATTACCATATATATTTTAGTGCTTAAAGAAAATGTTAACGAAAATGTTTAACTTACAAAATATTTATTTGATTTAAGTGTTTTGTTATTTTTCATTTGTTACAAATGTATGTTCATTTCACATAACTATTGGGACTTTTTACTCTGATACGGAGGATAGTCCAGTTACTGGTATCCCAATAAATAGAAGATAGTCCAGTTACTGGTATCCCAATAAACAGAGGATAGTCCGGTTACTGGTATCCCAATAAACAGAGGATAGTCCGGTTACTGGTATCCCAATAAACAGAGGATAGTTACGGAGTGACTCCCTCAGCTGATGTGCTGACAAATACAGAGCCTCTTATCCAGAGCGAAGGACAGTTGATTAGACTAAGCAGGAGACAATCCTCCACCGGAGCAATGCAGGGTTAAGGGCCCAATGGCTGTGCTGATCTTATTGTGGCTACACCGGGGTTCAAACCACCGATCATGCGGGTCCCAGTCATGTACCTTAACCACTACGCTACAGGCCGCCCTGCAGTAACTGCAGTACTACAGTAACTGGACTGAGACAGGTTATGGGCCTAGCCAATTACTACAGATCATCTGTACAAGACTTTGGGGGAGCTGGTGTCGCCGTTGCAGAGGATGCTGAAAGGAGGGAAACCAGGAAGTGAAAAATTGGAGTGGGGACCTGAAGAGGAAGAGGCCTTCACTGGATTAAAAGAGCAGTTGTCTCAAGCACCAGCCCTTCGCCTGCCAGATGTAGAAAAGCTTTTCCACCTATGGTTCTGGGTGGGAGAACTGACATACGTTTGCGCTCTGGGCTAGAAGCAAGCGGATGGAAGGACCAGAAATGGTGGAACGACTGAACCGGACAATAAAAAGTACGGCAGCAATCAAAGAGACGGGAAAAGGATGGCATGGATCGCTGCCTGCCGTCCTGTGGAAGATAAGGGCAATTTAACAAATTGTACTTGTGATGACTGTATGTTTAGAACAACACTTCATGTGTATTTTACTAGTTATGGATGTGATGCTTTAACTTCTGGAAGAACCTATGCACTGGTAAGTCGCTTTGGATTCAAAGCGTCTGCCAAATGACAAAAATGTAAATGTAAGCTAAAATGAATGACAGATGCTTATATTCATTATCTATGGTTAACCCTATATTGTGTGCTATTTCCTTGGCAATGAGTAATTCTTCAGGAATTTAGCTTGACCTACTGATAAGTGGGTTAAGAAACATAACGTAACATAACATAAGGTAAAGTTCGCCTTTTCCTACCCCGAAAAGTGCCTACTGCCTAATTTGCCTCAAAGCTAGATAGAATCTAACATGTATCAAGCCTGGTCTTGAAAACCCCCAGTGTTTCTGCCTCCACTACATGCACTGGCAAGCTATTCTACACATTGACCACTCGCTGTGTGAAAAAAAACTTCCTATTATCTGTACGGAATTTCTACTTTGCCAATTTCCATTTGTGCCCTCTCGTGCTTCAACCTGACTTTTTTAATCTCTTTAATAAATTTAAAACCCTCAATCAAATCCCTCCAAAGCCTCATTTCACTAAGCTTAAAGAGATCAAGCATCCTAAGTCTATCCTCGTAACTCTTATATTTACACATGGAATCAATCTGGTTGCCCTTCTCTGAACCTTTTCCAGTGCCTCTATGTCCTTCTTATAGTGTGGTCCTCAGAACTGCACACAGTACTCCAAGTGTGGTCTAACAAGAGTAGGTGAGTATAACTTCCTTGGACTTATAATAAATACTCCTGGCTATGTATCCTAGCATCCTATTGGTAATTTTTTACTGCTACCGCACATTGACTAGAACCTGAAAGGCTTTGGTCAACTATGACCCTTCCCATAATTTTGTACCCCCCGTAAAGTAATCCTGCCTTATATTTTTATTTCCCATGTGTAGAACTTTACATTTAGTCGTAAAACTTGTATTTGATTTGTATGAGCAATAGATTTTTAGCTTTGTCTTGTGCATTGCTCTTCTGGACCAGAATAGTATTGCAATGAAAAAAACTACTATATTATTGTTTGGGCATGTCACAGTGTGTTTTCCCTGTTAAAATAAAAGTTTCAATCAATCAATTTTGATTGGGAAATAAGAAGCAGCATAAACACTGCTAGATAAGGCAAATACATCTGTCTCCAGTGAAAGGCAAAATACTTCTCCCCTCCCTGACACTGGATCAGTTTTTCAGCCATATGCATACATATAAAAATGTGTGTGTGTGTGTGTGTGTGTGTGTGTGTGCGCACGCGTGCTTTTGAATATAATACTGTGGTTTCGTTTCCTCTTAGTGTGATGTTCAAAAACGTTACTAATATCTAATTGTTGTTCAGTAGTTTTACCGTCTCATTTATAAAATATATGCAGAGTAACAGAATGATACAGAACATGAAAACAGAAAAAGTTTTGAAACCACAAAATTCAGGGGGCTCATGTATCAAGCATATCAGAGTAGGTCTACATCAAATCTGTGGTTTCTTCATGGAATAATGCGTTTCAGTGAAATTTAAACAGGTCCCATGTTATGAACCTAGTGTGTGATTATGGAATGGATTGATCAGTACAGTTTAAACAGGTCCCATGTTATGAGCATAGTGTGTGATAATGGATGGCGGTGGTGTGGCAACATTGGGGTGGGAATAGTGCGCGTCGGTGGGGTGAGTGCCCTATTTTTTGCTTGAGCCCCTGCCCCCCAAAATGTCTGTGCACAGCCTTGCATTTTACCTCAAGCTGAAGAGCACCTTAGTAACAACTGCAGTGTTCTAAACCCTATACTCAATCTTGTGAAACCTGGGGCCTCATTTTTATAAGAATCTTACGATCAAATTTTATCTTAAATAGTGGCTTATGCAGAAAATCATGAGTAAGTATTTATTCATGAAATGTAGATCTGAATTTATCTCTCTGTAAAGTTTATACTACAGGCAAGTTCATTTCCTGCTGGTTTTACTGAGCTGCATATTTGCTTCAAGAATAGCTTTAAGGACTTGCAGTTGCAGATTGTTGCAGTTGCACACTGAGGACCGGGGTTCGATTCCCGGTCCTGCTCTCATGGAGCGGCATAATTGGCTCGCTGTTCCAGAGGGAGGGAATTGTCAGGGTTAGCAGATCTATTTGGATTAGACACTATTTGGATTAGAAAGGGTACAGTTGGCTACCAAATTGGGAGAAAAATGGAAACATCCAAAATCAATTCATTAAAATAATAATAATAATAATAATAGCATTTTGGCAATTGGTATTCAATTTTAGACGTGAAAAGTGCAATGGAAAATACAATGTGGAGGAAAATGCACAAGATGGGGTAAAACATTCACATTTGCAATGTGGCAATTTAATGTATGTAAATGTGCTAACTTGTACTATTTCTCAACAAAAAGATAAAAATATAATAATTAAACCATTTAATCTCTTTTCTTGGAAAAATCTTCAAGTGTATTCTTTAATAAAATCATATGCAATATATTCCTATAAATGTTTTTTCTCATGAATGTTTCTGCCAACATATTTACAGTACCTGTCATATCCACTCAAGTCAGAAAATAAAGTCCAATGTAATGTAATAAGTATGAAATTATTTGCCTGTCTTTCAGAGAAATATATTGTGTACTGGAACGTAAATTTCTGTATTTAATTTTAGACTGTTAAGAATGTAGTCTCCCTCCTAGCCGGTCTCCCAGCATGTGCCATCAAGCCCCTCCAGCTGGTCCAGAATGCTGCAGCCCGCCTGATCACCAGTCAGCCCAGGTCGGCTCATGTCACCCCGCTTCTCATTGGCCTCCACTGGCTTCCCATTGCCGCACGCATCCGTTTCAAGGCCCTAGTGTTGGCATTTCAGGCTGCTAAGGGGACTGCCCCACCTTACATACAATCCCTGATCACTCCCTAATCCCCAGCTAGACCACTCCGGTCTGCCAGCTCTGGTCGCCTTACGGTTCCCTCTCTACGTGCACCTGGCGGTCGAGCTGCACGTTCACGCCTGTTTTCCGTTCTGGTTCCTCAGTGGTGGAATGACTTGCCAACCACTGTCAGCAGAATCCCTTCCCTCTATTTCGACGCAGACTCAAAACCCACCTTTTCAAACTCTACCTTAGTCCTCCCTCCTGATTTCCCCTGCCCCTCCTTTCTGATATCCCTATCCCTCTTGTCAAAAAAACCTAAAGCAATTGCATTTATGATGACTGTATGCTTAGAACAACACTTCATGTGTATTTTACTAGTTATGGATGTAATGCTTTATCTTGTGGAAGAACCTATGCACTTGTAAGTCGCTTTGGATTCAAAGCGTCTGCCAAATGACAAAAATGTAAATGTAAAATGTAAGTTTGTTTTGGTTAAATATGTTGTACATTGTGAGGTTTGAGTCTTTGATGGAGTGCCAGTTGTCACTGTTGTTACCGTAACAAGTGAAGGACCACTGGGTATCAACACTGGTGTCAGGGAGTCGTCAAACATCTGGTTACAGCAGCTGACAAGAACCAAAATTTTGATCTCCGTAGTTCAAAAGTAATTGGACCAACTAGCATAAGATTAAATAAAGAAATCATATTCAATATTTTGTTGCAAATCCTTTGCAATCAATGACTGCCTGAAGTCTATGACCCAGACATCACCAGGTGCTGGTATCTTCCCTGGTGATGCTCTGCCAGGCCTGCACTGCAGCCCTCTTCAGCTCCTGCTGGTTTTGGGGTCTATCTGCCTCCAGTCTGGTCTTCAGCAAGTGAAATGCATGCTCAATTGGGTTGAGATTAGGTGATTGACTTGGCCAGTCAAGAACATTCCACTATTTGCCCCAAAAAAACATCTTGCTTGCTGCTGTGCTGTCTTCTGTTTCAACAGGATGTCAGCTACTGCATGAGAAACCACAACTGCGAGTGGGCGGTTAGCAGAGATGTGGATGAACAGATTAGCAGGAAATTACCTGACTTGGGTTTCAGTTGAAGTTGCGCAAAAGACCAAACCTGCTAACAGAGCCGTGTTGTTGCCGAGAGAGCCGTCGGAGAAGTAAGTTCATCTCAGATTTGTGTGCAGTCGATGAAACTCTTCCTATTATATATTTTATGAAATAATATATTGTATGTAGCCTACAGCATAGAAGAAAATGTTGTGTGGCATAAAATAATAGATAGCACTACCCAATAGGAAAATGTTGGTCATGGTCTTCAATTGCACTTGTAAATCGCTTTGGATTAAAAGCGTCTGCCAAATGACTAAAATGTAAATGTAAAAATGTAAATTGAATGTGACATTGAATGTTTTTGTGTTTTTGCAACTAGTTTCATGTTATTTCGGTTAACGGATCATGTTTTGTCGCACCTAGGTTTCATTTTCATTCTCTGTTTCTTGTTAATGATAATAAACTTGAACTTGCGCTGCACTGTGGCAGAACAAGATTCCAGTCAGACGAGGCTGCTCAACTTTGCTGAAGTTCGAATTTCGACAGCGCTGGACAAGAGCTCCAGACAATGATCATGGACCTTACACGGTGAGATAAGTAAAGGTGTCCAATATTCCCCATTAACTCATACAGTGTCTTCCTTTTGTGTTTGACAATGAAATGGGTATGTACCAGATCTGGGATAAATATGAATGTAAATATGCTTCTAAAAAGGAAACTTCATTGGAAATAATAAAATAATGGAATTCTCAGGCAGCTTCACGTGTCTGCACTAAAGTACAGATGAATACAATGACACAAATTGAATCATTACACCAAATAATTAAGTTGAAGTAGTGCTCTCCGACACAGTGGCTGGAGGTAGGGGAACTGGCCAATATGACTGAAAGAGTGTTGATGTTAATCAACAATGTAAGTTCTTATTGCCTTGCAGGGAGGAACTGGATCAGCTGGCTGCTCTCTACATTTCAGAGACCATGAGTTGTATTCACAGGGTGCAGGAGTTCTGCATCATACACTCACAATGGCTCCTACAGAGAGAGTCTGAGCTGAAGAGGATGCGAGACATCATGGACAGAGTGGAGAAGATCAAACTCACAACTGACCACTTCCAAAATTCAGAGGACAAGAAGAAGGCCTTCGGGGAGTTTATGTGGAGCAAGGTGACCCAGGTAACCGCGGGGAAAAGGGCCCAGAAGCTGGAGGAGGAGCTGGGATGCCTGCTCCAAGACACCTTGAAGGGGCTTGAGAAGCTGACCCTGTTCCTGGAGGCTGTGGAGATGCTGGCGGTCACGTCGCTCTCCGTCTTCGAGGAGGAGAATCCAGTGTGCCAGCTCCCCGAGGGGGTGAGCGCTGATGCCGTTCGTTCAGTCATCACCGCCGCCAGGCGAGCCTGTCCGCTTTTGATCCATTTCAAGAGAGACGACGGAGAATTCTTTCAGACCAGCCTGGTGAACGTGGACCTGCTGGCTTTCCAGCTGGACAAATACTTGAGGGTTTCCCAGGAGCTGTGTGAGAAGCTCAAGATAAGGTATTTTTAATGTTTCAATCCATATCAACATACTCCTTGATTCCCCAGCAGATACCTTCTACTTTTACCTAGCCACTTCACAACGTCATTAAAATGTTATATATTTGATTATTTAAACCTCATGGAGCTGACATGGCATGGCCCTTTGCCATTTGTAGAGTGCAGATTAGCAGGTTTCACAGCTGATATTTTGTATTTTTTTCCAGTTCAGGAAGTATATCATTTCTTGGAATTAATTACAGGTAAGCAGAAATATTTCCCCAAATAAATTCACTAGTTGAAGCCTTTCCTCAGTGTTTCTGCCTGTGTGATTACATATATTTTTTGCATCTCTTAATGTATACAGACCTGGGATTTTCATGTACACTAGTCTCTAGAGTTCAAAGAATGAAAGAAAAATGAGCAGCAGTTCTGCAGACAGAAACGCCTTGTTAATGAGAGACGTCAGAGGAGAATGTCCAGACTGGTCAAAGCTGACAGGGAGGTGACAGTAGCGCAAATTACCACACAATACAATAGTGGTATGCAGAAGAGCATCTCTGAACATGCAATGCATCATAACTCTAAATGGATAGGCTACAGCAGTAGAAGTCTAAAAAAATAAGTCTAATAAATACCTAATAAAGTGCTCACTGAGTGGACATAATAGTTCTCCAATCAAACATTATCTTTTTAATCCATTATACTCACCAAACATGTTTATATTCATTGCAGGATTTTTCTCATTCTTCCAAGGGCAGAGAATGCCTCTGAGAATGAACTATGCCCCAATTTGACCAACGAAGTCATTCAGAACATGTTTGACCATTTGACTGACCTGAGGCGCATAAGGTAAGTACATCCTGATCCATACTGAGGGTTAATGTCGACAGAGACATTTTACAGTAAATTCATTGTGTGTGATACAGGTGCAGTTATCACAGGTGATTTGTTTGCTTTGATAACGGCTTGTTCCTGATGTAGTGTGTTCAAGTGTAACTGTTTGCATTTATACTTTTCCTAATGGCAAAGTCTATTAACTCCAACCACCCTGGCACAGATCCATAGCCTCATGATTAATTAGAAGTCAGGCTGTGTGTTTTTCACAGAAAATACTGGCTGAAGAAGTGGAGCAGTCACAGCAAATTTGGTGAACATCACAGAAAAATGAAAGAAAGCGCATGAGTTTTCACCTTTAATTTAACAGAATGTTTCTAGAAATAGAGTAATAATATAATAATAATAATAATAATAATAATAATAATAATAATTTTAATATTAATAATAATAATAATAGTAATGTGTAATTTAGCTGATGCTTTTATCTAAAGTGACTTACAGTTACATTACATTAATAGCATTTGGCAGACGTTCTTATCCAGAGCGACATACAACAAAGTGGAACGTGCATACCCATAAACAGGGATAAGTGCGCTGAAAGACCCCAGAGGGAAGTACAATTTCAACTGCTAACAGTACAACAAAGATAAGGTCTAGGGCCTATTTGATAAATGGATTATATTTATAACTAAATAATAAATAAAAAATGTATACACCGCACCACGCAAATATTTGAACAATAAACAGCTTACCTAGTCAAACAAAACTAGCAAAGGTATCATACTAACACAAGTAAAGAAATCAACAGCAGTTAAGGTTTACAGGGAGCTAGGGAGGGGCAGGGGAGAGGTGCAGCTTTAAGAGGTGCGTCTTCAGTCTGCGCTTGAAGGTGGTAAAAGATTCTGCTGTTCTGACCTCGGAGTTCATTCCACCACTGTGGAGCCAGAAGAGACAGTAGTTGTGAGTGGGAGGAGGAAGTTTTGAGAGGGGGAGGCACTGTGGTGCCCAAACAAAGAGGTCTGACAGGCACTGAGTTGCAGTAGTCCAGGCGGGTCAAAAGAGTCCAGGCGGGTCTGCTGTCCATCACCACACTGAGGTTCCTTGCTCAGGGTGATGGCGTCACTGAGGTGTCCCTTAGGGAAATGGAGAGATCCAGATGGGGAAAGGTTAGAGCAGGAATGAAGATAATTTCAGTCTTACCTGGGTTGAGATTTAGATGGTGGTTGTCCATCCAGCTCTGGATGTCACTCAGGCAAGCAGAGATGCGGGCTGAAACCTGTGTGTCAGATGGTGGGAATGAGAAGAAGAGTTGGGTATCATCAGCGTAGCAGTGGTAGAGAGACCATGAGCAGTAATAACAGGGCCAAGGGATCTAGTGTAAAAGGAGAAAAGAAGCTAGCCTAGGACCCGGTCCTGGGGAACTCCTGTGGCAAGGGGCCGAGGTGTCGATACTATACCAGCCCAGACAAACTGGAAGGAGCGACCAGAGAGTTCCAGTTCAGGGTGGTGCCACAGATCCCTGTTGCTGACAGGGAGGACAGGGGGATGGAGAGATCCACAGTCTCAAAGGCAGCAGAGAGATCTAGAAGAATGAGGGAGGCTGCTCGCACTGCTGGGCATGTATGACTGCCACAGCAGTTCCAGTGCCCAAGCTATAACACCTCCACCATATTTGACAGATGAGGTGGTCTGGTATGGATCATGAGCTGTTAATGTATGTTTTTGCAGACTAATGTGGCCATTCTATTTCTGAGATCTTGTGGTGAGCTCTCTGACATTATGTTGACAAAGTCTTCTCTTGATGGTCGTCTTTGTCACTGTCCAAGTACTTACAGACTGCATTCTATGTAATTAAAGATTGTGAACTTATTTTTATTATATGATGCTAATAAATGTAATACAAATGGAAGCCCTCTTGCTCACAAGAAGGGAGTGAGGGAGAAATGACCCAGAGATCTGTTGTGTAAAGTAAAACGTTTTGGAGCCCTGGCTCATAGTGAAACCTCTCCCCCTCAGATTAGACCGGCACTTCAAGATGACCTACCTGTTCAGGGGATCAGCCCAGCCATTCATCGACCTGTTCAGCCAGCACTGCTCCAGGATGCAGCAGTTCCTGAAGTCTCTGGAGGAAGAAGCTGTGCAGCTGGACAGGATAAAGATGAGGGCCAGCATCTCCTGCATTGTGTGTAGTGTTCTGGGCTTCATGGGAGGCATTTCGTCCATTGCGTTATTCCTGAAGTTTGGCGCAGGGCTGGGGATCTTCGTTGCCATATTCAGCATAGCTACATGTATCACCGAATTCGCTGTCAACATTTGCCATGGGAAGAAGATCAATGAAATCTTCACGCATTACTCTGAAGAAGTGACACCTATGCTGGAGTGTCTGGAGAAAGCGGCCAGTAGCATTACACTCTACATGGTGCCAGATGTGCTGGATGTTGCAGCTTCTATTGTGAAGGAGAAAGTGGCCAGTAGCATTACACGCTACATGGTGCCAGATGTGCTGGATGTTGCAGCTTCTATTATGAAGGCCACCAAAACTACGTATACCCTGACTAAACTTATAGATGCCATCGCGGATGCTTCCACCCTCATGGTCGGAACCGAAGAGGTGGCCTCGAGTACAGTCAAGGTAGTGACTCAGGAGGTCAAAGCTGCCCGAAACATCACCAACATGGTGGCCAATCTCACCGATATCAGGCAGTTGGCTAAGGGCACTCCCTCCGCACGAAGCACATGTGACCTTGTGTGGATCATCGGCAGCAATCTCTTCTGCATGGGCATGGACCTCTATTTCATCTACAAAGAAATAAAGAATTCGTGCAAGAGCGATGTGTCAAAGGTCATCCGCAGGAGGGCCAGTCTGTGGAAGACCGAGCTGGATGCTTTGGAGAAGATCCATGGCTCTCTGTGCATCGGGAGATCGAGCTTCGAAAGGAGTGAGGAGGTCCTACAGAGGCGTACTCACAGTCCAAAGACATGCAGGTTAGGCTGATTGGAGAGTCTAAATTGCCCATAGGTATGAGTGTGTGAGTGAATGGTGTGTGTGCCCTGCAATGGACTGGCAACCTATCCAGGGTGTATTCCTGCCTTTCGCCCAATGTATGCTGGGATAGGCTCCAGCCCCCCTGTGACGATGTTCAGGATAAGCGGGTTAGGATAATGAATGAATGAATGAATGAAGTTAATTGCCGGCTGATTTTACTGAGGTGCTGCATATTTGCTTTAAGAATAGTATTTTGGCAATAGAAAATGCAATGTGGAGGAAAATGCACAAGATGGGGTAAAACACATTCACATTTGTAATGTGGAATTTAATATATGTAATATTAAAAGATTTGTGAATATTCCATTTAGCCCTGCGCATATTATGGATATTGGCATGGCTGGAATGCAAACTGACCAATAGAGACAATTAGTGACGGGAACGTTCGTTCATTTAGGAGAGCCGGATCATTTGGCTACGTTCGTTCAAAAGATTTGTTCATTCCCCTTTTAATATTAATTTAGTATAACGTGTAAACTGCCACCAAAGTGTAATTGGTGAAATAACCATAATCATTACCCCTCTTTTAGACAGCTTTTGTTGATGCCACTTGATGGCATTTTTTTACTTTTTGGATTGCACCCAGACAGTAAGCGATTGGATCTGGCCCGAAGTAAGTTGGTACCGGCACAGATCTGGTCTGGCGTCACTTGCTATGTGGGCAGCTGGTCAATACATTGAACATGTGTTTAATTTTGCTTTGCAGTATGGATGATAGCCTACTGCACAAAAGCCATCTGCTTAGTAGCCAAAATAATACATCAGCAGGTTTTTTGAATAGCATTAACATATCATCTTCCAAAGCTTCATTTCAGGTTTCTTAAGAAATTGTAAGCTATGCGACATTAATGTTAAAGTTAAATTACATAGGCTACAATTACAATTGTATATAATGTAACAATACCTAAAATTAAACTTTAATGCAATTAAGACAACACCTGAAATATAGCCTATTATTGCAGCCTATACATAGCTAGCTATGTTTCAATATACTACCTACAAAAATGAAATGACACGATGTACGTTGTGGTCTTTTCAAAACCATTCATCACTTTTATTGCATAGCCTAGCAGACTATATTACAGAAAATTAAAAGACAACATGATTTAGCAAAATATTATCTGTGAAATTGTTGTGAGCCACGGACCCCTTGCCGAGCTCAGACCTCACGTTCCCACGAGCAGTAGCTCACCATGAGGTGTCTCGGGGACGAACTCAAGTACTCCGAACGTTCTGGAGCCCTGGTAAATTCTACTGAACTTCCAGCCCAGTCTCGAAGTGAAGGGTGTGATGCAAATCTGGTATTCGATGTCCTGTATTCAATGTATTCCTCTAAAAGAATCTTTATCACATATGATTATAGTAAGATATACTTTATTATAATCAATCAAAAGAATAGAGTTATACAGATTACAGTGTAAATATCATCTTTCAGTTTGCTGATCACATGCAAGTTACATATACCCCTTTAGCTCTTTCTAATTTACCTTTCCACCATGATGTTTAAAAGTCAAGGTACACCCCTCAAATACCCATCCTCTTTGGCCTTAGCCTTATCCTATAGCTCTCCCTTCTGGACGTTTAAAAGATACTATTCCTAGAATATTATATTTATCTAACCTCAAAAAACATTTTTCTACCTTATATAGTACCTTAATGAGAAATAAAAGACATAAAAATAAAAGGAAACTTATCATGTATTACTTCTATGTATTACTTTTTCTACTTCTACAAGTAATATAGATTATAATTACCACTCAAGCTTGATTATAGTTGTTCTGCGCTGCTCTTTCGACATCAGTCCTGTTGCCACAACTCTTGGGCTAAGTCCGCACCGCGTACATATCCAGATCCTGGAGTGGCGCGCAGAGGGAGCGCGCCACTCCAGCTTGACTACAGCTGTCCTGCGTTGCTCTCTCTTCAACAGCCCATAGATATCTTCAACAGCGAAATTCTAAGAGGGTTTTTTCTTCTCTCCTTCTTTCTTCTTATTTTTTCTCTGCTTTTTAACGTCTTAAAGCTCACTCCTTATATATCCTTAGCTTGCATAAAAGTGTACCTTTTTTTTTTTATAAGAAATGTCCCCAATATTCCGAGTAGGAAGACATTTATCTCTTATGCAACTTTTTGAATGACCATATTCATTACTTCTGTTTGTCTCACTGTCATTTTCTCATACCTCAAAGGAAATTTCCCCAATACTTTATCTCATGTGCCCCTCCGGTTGGGAGTTTCCACCATCTCAATATACGAGTGGAAAAACACTAGCTCTTATGTAATTTTTCAATGAACCTATTCATCACTGGTATTTGTCTCCCTGTCATAATCTCTCCTTGGACTCTCTCCAAACTTCATACAAGCCAGAAGTTAGTGCCCTCAACCATCTCAACACACTCTTCAGGTGCCCCTCTCCGCGGCGCCTTAAGGGATCTACAAAGGACATCCAGCCAATAGCTGAGTGTAAATCATCCCCCAACTCTTCTACAGTCAGTCCTTTGAATCTATCCAATAAATTATCAGATTATAATCAGGAAGGCCCTTAAAGCCTCTTAATATTCTTTCGGTATTTACATCCCTTCCGTTTTCCTTATCTTTTTGCTTTAGCCAGGCATGGTGCTCCTCCCCTGTAGGGTTGGGGTTTTCCCTGACTGCTCGCTCAGCATGTTGAATCTCCTCCAAGGTTATGCTGGAACTCATTCTATGCTTGGCCTCAGTCAGAACTTTAACCTTGCTCCTTAGTACTCTAAATCTAAGTCCCCCGACTTCAGACTCCTCTTCTGACAAGTATGGCTGCTCATTATCTCTGAACCACATATTTTTCCTCTTACGGGCATGCTTACGGGCATGCTTGCTTACCTCTGCTGACGGCATTAACGTTACGCCCTACGGCTCAACTGTGTTGTACTTTCAGTTGAACACCAGCTCATGGCTTGTTCGTTCATTCGTTCAGTGGCTCTTTTGGCTCACTCATTCGTTCAGTCATTCAATGGCTCTTTCGGCTCACTCATTCGTTCAGTCATTCAATGGCTCTTTTGACTCACTCAATCAATGGCCCTTCGGCTCTTCGTTCACAGACTAGTTCACCGGCTCAGTGGCTCTGCGGCTAGAATGACTTTTCGGTCAACTAAAGTACAGCTGAATACAAGCACACAAATTGAATCATTACACCAAATAATTATTTAAATACAGCCTAAAGTTGAAATAGTGCTCTCCGACACACTGATTGGAGGTAGGGGAACTGGCCAATATGGCTGAAAGAGTGTTGATGTGAATCAACAATGTAAATTCTTATTACCTTGCAGGGAGGAACTGGATCAGCTGGCTGCTGGCTACATTTCAGACACCATGAGCTGTATTCAAATGGTGCAGGAGTTCTGCATCATACACTCACAATGGCTCCTACAGAGAGAGTCTGAGCTGAAGAGGATGCAAGACATCATGGACAGAGCGGAGATGATCAACCTCACAACTGACCACTTCCGAAATTCAGAGGACAAGAAGGCCTTCGGGGAGTTTATGTGGAGCAAGGTGACCCAGGTAACCGCGGAGAGCAGGGCCCAGGAGCTGGAGAAGGAGCTGGAATGCCTGGTCCAAGACACCTTGAAGGGGCTTGAGAAGCTGACCCTGTTCCTGCAGGCTGTGGAGATGCTGGCAGTCACGTCGCTCTCCGTCTTCGAGGAGGAGAATCCGCTGTGCCAGCTCCCCGAGGGGGTGAGCGCTGATGCCGTTCGTTCAGTCATCACCGCCGCCAGGGGAGCCTGTCCACTTTTGCTCCATTTCAAGAGAGACGCCGGCAAATTATTTCGGCCCAGCCTGGTGAACGTGGACCAGCTGGCTTTCCAGCTGGACAAATACTTGAAGGTTTCCCGGGAGTTGTGTGAGAAGCTCCAGAAAAGGTATTTTTAATGTTTCAATCATGTCAACATACTCCTTGATTCCCCAGCAGATCATTGATACCATCCACTTTTACCTAGCCACTTCACAACGTCATTAAAATGTTATATATTTGATTATTTAAACCTCATGGAGCTGACATGGCACGGCCCTTTTGCATTTGTAGAGTGCAGATTAGCAGGTTTCACAGCTGATATTTTGTCTTTTTTTCCAGTTCAGGAAGTATATCATTTCTTGGAATTAATTACAGGTAAGCAGAAATATTTCCCCAAATAAATTCACTAGTTGAAGCCTTTCCTCCGTGTGTGATTATGTATATATGTATATAGATGTATATATCTCTTAATATATACAGACCTGGGATTTTCATGTACAGTAGTCTCTAGAGTTTGCAAAATGAATGAAATAAAATCTAAGGAGCAGCAGTTCTGTCACGTTTCAGGTCTGTCTCGCCATGTTTTATGTTTATTTATGTCGTCTTAGTCACGTAGTGTCTTATCATGTATTATGTTGTCTAGGTTCGTCATGTTGTTTAGTTATGTTTCGTTACGATTTATTTTCTTGTCATGTTTAGTTATGTCTCGTTACGATTTATTTTCTTGTCATGTCTAGTTATGTTTTCGTACGATATTATTCCTGGTTATGTTTAGTGGTTATCGTCTTAGTGTCGCGTTGTGTCATGTTTTGATTTATGTTTATTGTTACGTTTACTGGTCACGGTTTATGCATACACTTTTACATGTTTTTCCGCAAACTTTTACATGTTTTTCTATTTACTAAAACTACTAACGCTAGATCAGGATTGGGTAGAGACTAACAAACTAATCATGTGTTCATGTTACCTTACGTTTCTCGTGCATGTCATTTACTAATGTACTAATGCTAGGGCAGGATAGGTTTATTACTAACGATTACTAATCTCCTTGTTAAACTTGTCATCCATCGCACCTGTTTTCCATTTCCTTGCTACGCTCTAACTAATTGTCTACACCTGTCTACACCTGCATTTATAGCCCAGTCGCGCAACTGTTCACTGCGAAATTGTCTGCCTCTGTTTTCCACGCAACGCTTGAGCATTTACTGTTTTGATTACACGTTACGATCCAAGCCTGTTTACCGACCATAGTTTATTGATTTCTGTTTTGTGACCATCGTTTGTTTTTTGACTACGTCCTCGCCTACCGTTTTTGTACTTTTGCCCCGCTGATTGTTTCATGGTTTCGACTCCCGCTTCGCCCACGACTACGCCTCTGCCTGCCGTCCGCCTGTTCATCTGCCCCGCTGACAGCTCTCCTGCTACCGGACCTCCCTGCACGTCTACCGACTACGAGATTGCCTCTTCCCTCGGCACCGTGCTTTTTGTTTGTTTTATATTTGTTTGGCTGGATCTTCGTGTATGGACTTTGCTTGTGTTTACTACGCTCCTGGGACTCGTCCCGAATAAAGCCCTAACGGGACTTTATTTAACTATTGTTTCTGAGTCGTGCATTTTGGGTCCAACCCCCACGCACCCGTCTCAAGTTCTGCAGACAGAAACGCCTTGTTAATGAGAGACGTCAGAGGAGAATGTCCAGACTGGTCGAAGGTGACAGTAGCACAAATTACCACACAATACAACAGTGGTATGCAGAAGAGCATCTCTGAACATGCAATGCATCATAACTCTTAAATGGATAGGCTACAGCAGGAGAAGTCTAAAATATAAGTCTAATAAATACCTAATGTGCTCACTGAGTGTACATAATACTTCTCAAATCAACCATTATCTTTTGAATCCATTATACTCACCAAACATGTTTAAATTCATTGCCGGATTTTTCTCATTCTTCCAAGGGCAGAGAAGTCCTCTGAGAATGACTTATGCCCCAATTTGACCAACGAAGCCATTCAGAACATGTTTGACCATTTGACTGACCTGACGAGCATCAGGTAAGTACATCCTGATCCTTACTGAGGTTTAATGTCGACAGAGACATTTTACAGTAAATTCATTGTGTGTGATATTGGTGCAGTTATCACAGGTGATTTGTTTGCTTTGATAACGGCTTGTTCCTGATGTAGTGAGTTCAAGTGTAACTGTTTGCATTTATACTTTTCGTAATGGCAAAGTCTATTAACTCCAAGCACCCTGGCACAGATCCATAGCCTCATGATTAATTAGAAGTCAGGCTGTGTGTTTTTCACAAAAATACTGGCTGAAGACGTGGAACAGTCACAGCAAATTTGTTGAACATCACAGAAAAATTTAAGAAAGCGCATGAGTTTTCACCTTTAATTTAACAGAATGTTTCTCTAAATAGAGTAATAATATAATAATAATAATAATAATAATAATAGTAATGTGTAATTTAGCTGATACTCTTATCCAAAGCGACTTACAGTTACATTACATTAATAGCATTTGGCAGACGTTCTTATCCAGAGCGACATACAACAAAGTGTAAAGTGCATACCCATAACCAGGGATAAGTGCGCTGAAAGACCCTAGAGAGAAGTACAATTTCAACTGCTAACAGTACAACAAAGATAAGGACCAGGGCCTATTTGATTAATGGATTATATTCATAACTAAATAATAACAACAGCAGTTTCTGCTGTTCTGACCTCCACTCGGAGTTCATTCCACCACTGTGGAGCCAGAAGAGACAGTAGTCGTGAGTGGGAGGAGGAAGTTTTGAGTGAAATAATGGCTCATAGTGAAACCTCTCCCCATCAGATTAGACCGGCACTTCAGGATGACCAACCTGTTCAGGGGATCAGCCCAGCAGTTCATCGACCAGTTCAGCCGGAGCTGCTCCAGGATGCAGCAGTTCCTGAAGTCTCTGGAGGAAGAAGCTGTGCAGCTGGACAGGATAAAGATGAGGGCCAGCATCTTCTGCATTTTGGGCAGCGGTCTGGGCTTAGTGGGAGGCACTTTGTCCGTTGTGTCTGTTGTGTCCGTTGTGTTATTGCTGACTGTCGGCTCATGGCTGGGGATCGCCGGTGCCATAATCAGCATATTTACATGTATCACCGAATTCTGTGTCAACACTCGCCATGGGAAGAAGATCGAAGAAATCTTTGAGCACTACTCTAAAGATGTGGAGACTATGCTGGAGTGTCTGGAGAAAGCGGCCAGTGACATTACAGTTGTGCCAGTTGTTGCAGCTTCTGTCGTGACTTCTGTCGTGACTTTCACCGAAACTACGTACACCCTGACTAAACTTATAGATGCCATCGTGGATGCTTCCACCCTCTTGGTCAGAGCCAAAGATGTGGCCTCGGGTACAGTCAAGGTGGTGACTCAGGAAGTCAAAGCTGCCCGAAACGTCCCCAACATGGCGGGCAATCTCACCAATATCGGGCAATTGGCTAAGTGCACTCCCCTTGCCCTAAGCAAATGTTACCTTTTGTGGATCATCGCCAGCAATTTCTTCTGCATGGGCATGGACCTCTTTTTCATCTGCAGAGAAATAAAAAACCTGGCGAATCAGTGCAAGAGCGATGGGTCAAAGGTCATCGGCGGGAGGGCCAGTCTGTGGAAGACCGAGCTGGATGCATGGGAGAAGATCCATGGCTCTCTGTGCACTGGGAGATTGAGCTCCGAAAGGAGTGAGGAGGTCCTGCAGAGGCCATTTTACACCTAGCTGAAGAATACTGTTAGGCTGTAGAAACTGCAATGTTTTGAAACCTGGGGCCTCATTTTCATAACAATGTTACGATCAAATTTTATCTTAAATAGTGGCTTATGCAGAAAACCATGAGTATGAAGTTATTTCTGAAATCTGACTTCAATGTAAAGTTTTTACTAGAGGCAAGTTAATTGCCTGCTGGTTTTACTGAGGTGCTGCATATTTGCTTTAAGAATAGCATTTTGGCAATAGAAAATGCAATGTGGAGGAAAATGCACAAGACTGGGTAAAACACATTCACAGTTGTAATGTGGAATTTAATATATGTAATATTAAAAGATGTGTGAACATTCCATTTAGCCCTGCGTATATCACGGCTGGAATGTAAACTGACCAATAGAGACAATTAGTGATGGGAACGTTCGTTCATTTAGGAGAGCCTGATCTTTTGGCTCCGTCCGTTCAAAAGATTTGTTCGTTCGGCTCACTCGTCCGTTCACTTGTACTTCCGGAAAGTACGTGCATGAGTCTCAGTTCGTTCGCAGCATTGAACTGTATTGGTTCACAACGTAAACAAGCCGCCCGCATGTGGCTCCCTCGTTATATCACCCAGTCTAGTTGCGGAATTGATTTAACATTCCCCCTTTTAATATTAATTTAGTATAACGTGTAAACCGCAACCAAAGTGTTATTGGTGAAATAACCATAATCATTTCCCCTCTTTTAGACAGCATTTGTTGACGTGACTTGTTGCCCTGTTGTAGCATCGCCTATGAATCCGAGGAAAATAAAACTAACGCAATATTTTTACTTTTTGGATTGCACCCAGACAGTAAGCGCTTGGATCTGGCCCAAAGTAAGTTGGTACCGGCACAGATCCGGTCCGGCGTCACTTGCTATGTGGGCAGCTGGTCAATACATTGAACATCTGTTTAATTTTGCTTTGCAGTATGGATGATAGCCTACTGCACAAAAGCCATCTGTTTAGTAGCCAAAATAATACATCAGTTATGCATAGCATTATTAAATGTTTTTTGAATAGCATTAATAAACATCTTCCAAAGCTTCATTTCAGGTTTCTTAAGAAATTGTTATGCTATGCGACATTGATGTTAAAGTAAAATTACATAGGCTACAATTACAATTGTATATAATGTAACATTAGCTAAAATTAAACTTTAATTCAATTAAGACAACACCTGAAATTACTGCAGCCTATACATAGCTAGCTATGTTTCAATATACTACCTACAAAAATGAAATGACACGATGTACGTTGTGGTCTTTTCAAAACCATTCATCACTTTTATTGCATAGCCTAGCAGACTATATTAAATTAAAAGACAACATGATTTCGCAAAATATTATCTGTGATATCATAACTATCCTGCTGGTCCACAGAATGTCTGCTGACGGCATTAACGTTACGCCCTACGGCTCAACTGTGTTGTACTTTCAGTTCAACACCAGCTCATGGCTCGTTCGTTCGTTCGTTCAATGGCTCTTTTGGCTCACTCGTTTGTTCAGTCATCCAATGGCTCTTTTGACTCAATCAATGGCTCTTCGGCTCTTCGTTCGCTTAATCACAGAATGCTGTCCTGATACCCATTGGACACTGCAAGTCAGTAAAAGCACTGTCTTTGGCTAAGGGGGCGGGCTGATCTTAGCATTTGGGGAGAGAGCCAAATTAAAAGCCTCGGCTCAGTTAATTCATTTAAAAATATTTGTTTGAAAAAAGATTTGTTCGTTGATACTTCCCCGCTGCATTAGATATGGTGTGAACTATGCTCGATGAGGCAAGTGCAGTGAAATTAAAGGCTATTCCGCCATCCAATGACGCCAAGTCCAGACGTAGACATGACAAATCAAATGACTTGGAAGAACAGCTCATTGACTAAATAAAAGAAATGCTTCGCACGGCAAGTGGATGAGGCCACTGACAGCAACAAGGACTGACTGCTTGTTAACTGCTTGTGCGCTGTATCAATTCACAGTCACTGTGGTTTTTTATTCTAAAAAGTTTAACTTCTGTTTTTTTTTCACTACTAAACTGAAACAAAGATATAAAGCTGGAAGAAAAAATGAAATTAATGTTTTTCTTAGTGTTGTTTTTCTGTATAAAATTTTTAACTACCTTGTTTTCCATTATTCAACATTGTTAAGTGCAAACATTTTACAATATTATAGATTAGCATTCATAGAAAGAGGGTTGCATTATGATGGGGGGGGGGGGGGGCTGAAAATCTTTGTAGTTTCGATGGGGGGCCTGACAAAAAAAGTGTGAGAACCACTGTATTAAGCACTCCAAGAGTGAAAACGAAACACAATGAGGTAGCTTTTAGTCATTCTGCCTCGTGCATCTCAAATAAACTCCCTGTAGAACTCAAACAGGCCTCAAAACTAGGCTAAAAACGTTCATGTTCTGCAGTATCTATGAGTGAACACCGAATGACTCTGATTTACTCTTTTAAAGCACTTTGAATTGTCATTGCTGTATGAAATATGCTATATAAATAAACTTGCCTTGCCTATTATTTTTTATATATGCTCACTGAGCACTGTAACTACCAATATTTTCTTAAGCTCAAAGTATTAGGGGGAGTGGTTAGCCAAAAGATGAATACGTAATGAAAAGTCAGGTCGCGCCACAAGTATGTAGCCACAAGTATTTCCTAATAAGTCTATGAGAATGTGTAAGCCAATCACAGCAGAAGGGGAAGTGACCAGAGACCAATCAGAAGCAAGTAAACAACTGTGGCGCACCAGGATGGGACGAGACCACGCCTTGAAGAAAGGAGGCGCAGAGGGCTCACAAGCATATATAATGACAGTGTGCCGGGTGGATCGTTGGGTTGTTCTGCAGACACCACGGCTTTTGTAACTTGATTATATCTCATGGAATAAAAGCCCATTATTCAGCACTTTGCTGCCAGACTCCTGATTATAAGATAGAGGGAATTTGGACTAACTCTTGTCATCTTTGGGGAACCACGACAGTTGCTAACGTTAATGCTAATGCTAATGCTAACGGTATTGCGCTAGCTCGCAATAATGTATCCCCACTCCACTAGCTAAGCAAGGTATTAACCTCAGGTAACTTACTAGCAATCCCCACTGCACTAACGTTAGCTAAGCAACGCTATTGCAATAATGTATCCCCACCGCACTGACGTTAGCTAGCTAGCTTGCTAGTTTACGTTACACCTGACGACATTGACACACAAGTAATTTGTCTTTATTGTAGATGTTTATCTGGGCACTGTCAGATAACGTGCAGTAAATGAAATAACTCATAGAGTCGTTATGGGTCATCATTTTCTTCGCCGAGGTTTGGTGGTCTTGCTGGTATTTCGATCTGTGGATGTTGCCTGAGTTATTTATCTCGTACCTTTCTTACTCCTTTCCAAATCCCAGAGTAGGTCAAAGGACACTTTAAAATCACTATTTTTGTTTTAATTGCTAGGCTACTAGCGGCAAAATAATGACAGCGTTAGGTTAATTTCGGTTACAAAGTAGACAACGGTGATTTACAAAGGTGGATTAATATTAAAAGATGTAGGAAGATTCCATTTAGCTGTGCGTATATCATGGATATTGGCACGGCTGGAACGCGAATTGACCAAAAGAGAAAATGGACCGGACCTATCCCTTGTATAATTAAATATAAATACCTTTTGTTGAGATTGTAAGCAATGGGTGAGTTGCAATTAATATTAATTATTATTATTGACAAAACGACCATGAAGAAAATACAATATTAAAGCAATGTAGAAGGAGTGGCATGGCTACTCATTTTGCTTACCCACAGGTGAGATTCAGATCGGTCCGGCCACTCAAAAGGAAACATAAGTAACACAATGAACAACAGAACATAGCTAAATAAACTGGAGATGTAAACAGCCATACTCACCAACCCATTGACAGACCTGGTGGGGCTGTGCTGAACTGCTCCTCCCACTGGGGAGTTCATGGTTGGGAAGAAGCTTGGCCCAAGGGAAGAAGTAAGAACCCTTAAAGACCCTCAAATTAATATCTGGTAACTGGTTTTCATGCACCATAACCTCACCCCCCGCCCCTAACCCGTAGACCATCTCACAGTTTCTAATCCCTTCTCCTCCCCAACACACCCTACAAGGAGAATGTACATACTGACATTATATAGCAAATACTTGGTTTGATGATTAATTATTACACTGCTCACGTCTGCCTTGTCATTGTGTATGGAGAATAAGTGTTATCAGGGGCGTAGATTTAGGGGGGGACAGGGGGGACATGCCCGCTCAATATTTAGAAGAGGTGAATTTGTCCCCCCCCCCCCCCCCAAAACATAATGAATGATTACCTCCTCCCTATTACAGGTGAAAATAACAGCACAGATGGTATAAACGCTTAGATATCCTTCTTACCTATTTTATAATTATTTCATACACCCCTACTGGACCATACCATCGTAACCTTGCTCGGTCTGCCGGCCTCGCTGAGTCGCAGTTGCTACATGTCTACCGTTGCGGAAGCATGATAGTGTAGTGAGTGTAGTGTATGTAGTGTATGTAGCTGTCACGCTTGTTTTACCTTCAGTGTTTCTGAATGAGAGTATCTGCGGATGAAACGCTAACGTTCTCTAGTTCATAACTTGTGCCTGAAGTTCAGCAAACAGGCGAACGTTTGCAAACAATTACATTTTTTTCTGTTAGCATTCTGTTCGCTGTGTTTGCAAACGGTCTGAAAGATTTGCGGCGAACAATGAGGAAGCTGGACTGAGGGAAATGTGAAGATTTCAGTTGACGGATAATGTTTTGTCGCACCTCGGTTTCATTTTCATGCTCTCTCTTTTTTCTTTTTTTTTCTTGTCCACGACACTAAACTTCCACTGCACTCGCTCATATTTTATTACGGAAGGTGGCTGAACAAGATTCCAGTCAGACGACGCAGCTCAATTTTGCTGAAGTGCGAGTTCAGACAGCGCTGAACAAGAGCCCCAGACAATGATCATGGTCCATACACGGTGAGATAAGTAAAGGTGTCCAATATTCCCCGTTAAATCATACAGTGTCTTCCTGTTCTGTGTTTGAGAATACATTGTATGTACCAGATCTTGTATAAATATCTTCCATAATCGGAACGCCTGTTAATTGCCCTTTACAATAATGTCCCATTTGTCAGGATCATGCATTTGTGGGATGAGCAGCTCAGCTGATTATGTGGGTGGTTAAATGTACCTAATTTCCCTGCCAATGTCAAACAGTGTATTCTCCTGTTGGTATTGAGGTGCCAGGCTATTGTAACTGTGTATGGTTCTTCCACCCACTACTGAAGCTACTAACTGTTCAATGAATAAAGTGTAAAATTCTTGTTTGTTCCTTGTTACTTCAATCATTCAATACCAAGTCAATGCCTTGCAGGGAGGAACTGGATCAGCTGGCTGCTGGCTACATTTCAGACACCATGGGCTGTATTCACACGGTGCAGGAGTTCTGTGACAGACACTCAGAATGGCTCCAACGGAGAAAGTCTGAGCTGAAGAGGATGCGAGACGTCACAAAGGGGACTGTGGAGAGCAGGGCCCAGGAGCTGGAGGAGGAGCTGGAATGCCTGCCCCAAGACACCTTGAAGGGGCTTGAGAAGCTGACCCCGTTCCTGCAGGCTGTGGAGATGCTGGCGTCGCGTCGCTCTCCGTCTTCGAGGAGGAGAATCCGGTGTGCCAGCTCCCTGAGGGGGTGAGCGCTGATGCCGTTCGTTCAGTCATCACCGCCGCCAGGGGAGCCTGTCCGCTTTTGATCCATTTCAAGAGAGACGCCGGCAAATTCTTTCGGCCCAGCCTGGTGAACGTGGACCTGCTGGCTTTCCAGCTGGACAAATACTTGAGGGTTTCCCAGGAGCTGTGTGAGAAGCTCCAGAAAAGGTATTTTTAATGTTTCAATCATAGCTCTAAATGAGCCAAAAATGGCCAAATAAATGTTTTCCATGGGTCATATCTCAGCTAATGTTATTAGTCATGTGTTTATCCTTACACAGTGAGAAAGTCCTCTCAGATGACTCGAATTTAGAAATAAAATTACACTAAAAATACTGTTTACTTTTGGAGATATGACCTAGCAAAATGGTCACCAGTAACCAAATATCTCCAATACAAAAGTAGATGTAGGTTAGTTATGAATTTTACATATTAGATTTCCTGTAAATACAAATTTCTTAAATTTTGGACCTCATTTTTTGTAATGACGTCTTTCATCGTCACACCAGCAAATTTTAAATGGCTAAACAAAATGGAGTATGAAGCTTCAATTCTCTGGAGGTCTATGTCTCAGCATTATCTGTCATGGTTGTGGTAGGGATTTGGCTAGTTTTTCCAGACATTGCCTTTCTGCACCGCTAAATGGAATCCTTGACGCATTCCGGCCTATTTTGGTAATTAATGTCACTTTGGCAATGAATGGCAATTAGGTAATCAATGTCCTCGTGCTGATAAATGGTTATAATTGTGTGGGATCTGATTACTGATCAAGGTTAGCTGCGTGCTTGTCTTATTTAAGTCCTGTTTCTCTTTGTTTGTTGCATTCACCATAGCACGTTATTTTATTTTTCATTTGTGCATTATGCGAGGTGTGACTGATGATTCTTTATGACCTATTATGATGGAGTCTATGGGAGCTAAACACGTAGCAATTCTTTGTCAACTTAGGGTAACGAGGATAGTCTTCACTTTCACGTTTATTTTGGTGCACGAATGTTAGAGACCGTAGGAAGATGGGATTCCTCTGGGAGTTTGAGACCCCGGTCGCAGCTTCCTACAGTCTACGCCAAGTGTTAAGAGTTTTGAGGTTATTGCACCCTTGTTCCGCACGCTTGCTCTCATTGGCTATTTGTCCACGTAGTTTGATTTTGTCTTGTTTAATAGCTACCTTTGGGAAGTAAGGAGCTTTAGGCTAACTTGAAGTGGACCCAGGAATACTGAGACCCGCTGGTAATTAAGATTGGTTCAGACTGCCTACAGTTTTGATCAAGTGTCAGGAGAGGTCAATATTTCCTCTATCTGTAGGTGGATATTGGTCTTGGTGCCATTATGTGTCTTTTCAGTAGAGTGCGGTTTCCCAGTTTGGTAGCAATCTGACGTTTACTTTAGAATAGGGAGGCATTGCGTTTTGTCACAATGCATTGTTTTCGTGGTTGTGTCGTCTTTGTCGGTCACTGGTGTAGTCGGGTTACATTCGCATGAACCTCATACCCGGGTGGCTTATGCTTTTTCGTTTCCTTCTTAGTGCCGATCTGTTATGCGTTACACTAAGGTTAATGACACGTAGGAGCCTGCGTAGTTTTCCTCCCTGGCGCAATTTCCGTAGGCTACCTATGTCATAAGTTTTCCCTCAAAGGTCTTAGATTAAAATTGTCCACCGGTTCTTATAGGTCGTTCTCTTCATTGCCTAAATTGCCGGGGAGTCCCTTTATGGTTTACCCGTCCTCCTCTGGGGGCGTCCCTGGTCTCTTGGGACGTCCCCAGAAAACACTGAGTGGTTATCTCATGTCTTGTGACTTGTAGAACCCAACTTGGTTGCGTTTGGACCTCGGATCCCGCTCCCTTACATTATCAAGAAAAAGAGTGGTGCTACCTCGAGGAGTTGACATGGAATGGCCCTTTTGCATTTGTAGAGTGCAGACAGACTCTAGAATCAGTGATGGAAATCAGTTTTGGAAGACTGGACACAATTTTCACAGCTGATATTTTCTGTTTTTTTCCAGTTCAGGAAGTATATCATTTCTTGGAATGAATTATAGGTAAGGAGAAATATTTCCCCCAATACATTCACCCGTTGAAGCCTTTCCCCTGTGTTTCTGCATGTGTGAATATATATTGTGTTTTGAATCTCTTAATGTATACAGACCGTATCAGTTATTAGTTTTACATTCATGACACATTATACATATAGTACTAATATACACTCACTGAGCACTTTATTTGGAACATTTTTACTTTAGATAATCACATGAATAAGTTGGTATAATATTCAGCCATTTGTGTGGCAGCAGTGCAATGCATACATTCATGTAGATATGGGTCAGGAACTTCAGTTAATGTTCACATCAACCATCAGAACGGGGATAAAATGTGATCTATGTGACTTTGACCGTGGAATGATTGTTGGTGGCATTATTTTTGAATCCATTATACTCACCAAACACGTTTAAATTCATTGCCGGATTTTTCTCATTCTTCCTAGGACAAAGAAAGCCCCATGCCCAAATTTGACCAACAAAGCCATTCAGAACATGTATGAACATTTGACTCATCTGAGGAGCATCAGGTAAGTACATCCTGATCCTGACTGAGGTTTAATGTCGACAGAGACATTTTACAGTAAATTCATTGTGTGTGATATAGGTGCAGTTATAACAGGTGTTTTGTTTGCTTTGATAACGGCTTGTTCCTGATGTAGTGGGGGCGGTCTGTAGCGTAGTGGTTAAGGTACATGACTGGGACACGCAAGGTTGGTGGTTCTAATCCCGGTGTAGCCACAACAAGATCTGCACAGCTGTTGGGCCCTTGGGCAAGGCCCTTATCCCTGCATTGCTCCTGGGGAGGATTGTCTCCTGCTTAGTCTAAAATCAACTGTATGTCTCTCTGGATAAGAGCGTCTGCCAAATGCCATTAACGTTATGGTTATGGATGGTAAAAGTGGTAAAATTGGAAAAGAGCAGAAAATGGGAGTTCAAGTGTAACTGTTTGCATTTATACTTTTCCTAATGGCAAAGTCCATTAACTTCAACCACCCTGGCACAGATCCATAGCCTCGTGATTACTTATAAATAAGGCTGTGTGTTTGTCACAGAAAATATTGGCTGAAGTCGTGGAGCAGTCACAGAAAATCACTGAAAAACTAAAAAGTGATTTTAATAAATCACTGTGCAGCAGTGGGAAATGTTTGAAATAACTTTTTTGGTCAGTTTCTGGCTGGTTGGAACAAATACATTGACAGCCTGTTGCATTTAGTCTCAAGCTTAATTAATCTTAGCTTAGCTTATCTTAATTAATGAAGTCCATTATAGAAAGAAAGTTTAGTTTTTTCGGTTAATCTTTGTCTCATCTATTCGTAACACTTTGTTCCAGATCTTTACAGGTTTTTTAATGTACGTTTTTGCAAACTGTAACCTGGCCATACTATTTTTGAGGCTTGCCAGGGGTTTGCATCTTGTGGTGAGCCCTCTGACGTTATGTTGACATTGATGGTCGTCTTCATCACTGTCCATGTACTTACAGACTGCATTGTATGTCAATAAAAATTGTGGATGTATTTTAATTATATTGTGGAAATAAATGTAATACAAATGTAATACAAGAAGGGAGTGGACAAATTACCCAGAGATCTATTGTGTAAAGTAGAATGTTTTGGAGCCCTGGCTCATAGTGAAACCTCTCCCCCTCAGATCAGACCGGCACTTCAGGATGACCTACCTGTTCAGGGGATCAGCCCAGCGGTTCATCGGCCTGTTCAGCCAGCGCCGCTCCAGGATGCAGCAGTTCCTGGTGGCTCTGGAGGAAGAAGCTGTGAAGCTGGACAGGATGAAGATGGGGGCCAGCATCTCCAGTGTGGCGGGCAGCAGTGTGAGCCTCGTGGGAGGCATTGCATCCATCGCGGGCCTGGCTCTGGCCCCTTTCACGGCGGGGGCATCGCTGACCCTCATGATGGTCGGCGTTGGGCTGGGGGTCACCAGTGGCTTGAGCAGCTTAGCTACAGGTATCACCGAATTATCGGTCAACACTCACCACAGGAAGAAGATCAATGAAATCTTCCAGAGATTCTCTGAAGATGTGAAGACTATGCAGAAGTGTCTGGAGCAAGTGGCCAGGTGCATTATACCCAACACGGTGCCAGATGGGCTGGATGTTGCGACACGTGTTGTGACTTTAGCCAAAACCACACATTCCGTGTCTAAAGGGATAGATGGCTTAGTGGATTGTGCTTCAGCCAAAAAGGTGCTCAGAGCCAAAGAGTTGGCCTCAAAGTCAAATGCTGCCCGAAACATTCCCAACATGGCGGATGATCTCGGGCAGTTGGCTAAGGGCACTCCCCTCGCCCTAAGCAAGTCTGCCAGGGCGGGGTTCATCGCCCTCAACGCCTTCTTCATTGGCGTGGACATCTTCTTCATCTACAAAGACAGCATCAGCCTGGCCAATGGGGACAAGAGCGATGTGTCAAAGGTCATCCGCAGGAGGGCCAGTCTGTGGAAGACCGAGCTGGATGCATGGGAGAAGATCTATCACTCTCTGTGCATCGGGAGATTGAGCTTCGAAAGGAGTGAGGAGGTCCTACGGATGCCATTTTACCAGGCACAAAAAAGGCACACTTTAAAGTTACTTGGCTTTCTTTGGCTGGTATTAGTTGTATTTTATTTTTTATTTATTTGTTATTGAAAGTCTATCAAATATAAAGAGGGAAATGTATAGTAGTATCCACATAAAAATACACTGTATTAAATTAATACTCCGCTGTCCAACCCCCCCATATGGTTTTGCCAGTTTCAGTCCATCATCGTCCGACATACAACTTCCAAATACAACTTAAAAGCCCCATGTCCCCAGCCACAGTTCGCTTACGGTGAATTTTATGTTATATATCAGTTAGAAAACTATGTAGTAGCTCACTAGGTCTTGCCAGTTGCAACCTTCATGCTGTAATTTCGTCATTACTAGCCTCAGTACTCGCAAGCAAGCTAGTCTAATTATCATGAAAACAACGTTATCTCCGTCATGCACAACTTACAAATATGCAATTTTATGATGCAGATAGTTACATTTTGCATAGTTTTTGGTAGTTTAGTGATTAGTGAGGGGTTGTGAGCCAATTACCATATATATATTTTAGTGCTTAAAGAAAATGTTAACCAAAATTAACCTACAAAATATTTATTTGATTTAAGTGTTTTGTTATTTTTCATTTATTACAAATGTATGTTCATTTCACATAACTATTGGGACTTTTTACTCTGATACGGAGGATAGTCCGGTTACTGGTATCCCAATAAACAGAGGATAGTCCGGTTACGGAGTGACTCCCTCAGCTGATGTGCAAGACAAATACAGAGCCTCTTATCCAGAGCAATGTACAGTTGATTAGACTAAGCAGGAGACAATCCTCCCCCGGAGCAATGCAGGGTTAAGGGCCCAACAGCTGTGCTGATCTTATTGTGGCTACACCGGGGATCAAACCACCGACTATGCGGGTCCCAGTCATGTACCTTAACCACTATGCTACAGGCCGCCCTGCAGTAACTGCAGTACTACAGTAACTGGACTGAGACAGGTTATGGGCCTAGCCAATTACTACAGATCATATGTACAAGACTTTGGGGGAGCTGGTGTTGCCGTTGCAGAGGATGCTGAAAGGAGGGAAACCAGGAAGTGAAAAATTGGAGTGGGGACCTGAAGAGGAAGAGGCCTTCACTGGATTATAAGAGCAATTGTCTCAAGCACCAGCCTTTCGCCTGCCAGATGCAGAAAAGCTTTTCCACCTACGGTTATGGGTGGGAAACTGACATACGTTTGCGCTCTGGGCTAGAAGCAAGCGGATGGAAGGACCAGAAATGGTGGAACGACTGAACCGGACAATAAAAACGTACGGCAGCAATCAAAGAGATGGGAAAAGGATGGCATGGATCGCTGCCTGCCGTCCTGTGGAAGATAAGGGCAATTTAACAAATTGTACTTATGATGACTGTATGTTTAGAACAACACTTCATGTGTATTTTACTAGTTATGGATGTGATGCTTTAACTTGTGGAAGAACCTATGCACTTGTAAGTCGCTTTGGATTCAAAGCGTCTGCCAAATGACAAAAATGTAAATGTAAGCTAAAATGAATGACAGATGCTTATATTAATTATCTATGGTTAACCCTATATTGTGTGCTATTTCCTTGGCAATGAGTAATTCTTCAGGAATTTAGCTTGACCTACTGATAAGTGGGTTAAGAAACATAACATAACGTAACATAACATAAGGTAAAGTTCGCCTTTTCCTACCCCGAAAAGTGCCTACTGCCTAATTTGCCTAAAAGCTAGATAAAATCTTAACACGTATCAAGCGGAATTTCTACTTTGCCAATTTCCATTTGTGCCCTCTCGTGCTTCAACCTGACTTTGTTAATCTCTTTAATAAATTTAAAACCCTCAATCAAATCCCTCCAAAGCCTCATTTCACTAAGCTTAAAGTGATTAAGCATCCTAAGTCTATCCTTGTAACTCTTATATTTATACATGGAATCAATCTGGTTGCCCTTCTCTGAACCTTTTCCAGTGCCTCTATGTCCTTCTTATAGTGCGGTCCCAAGAACTGCACACAGTACTCCAAGTGTGGTCTAACAGGAGTAGGTTAGGTGAGTATAACTTCCTTGGACTTATAATAAATACTCCTGGCTATGTATCCTAGCATCCTATTGGTATTTTTTTTTACTGCTACCACACATTGACTAGAACCTGAAAGGTTTTGGTCAACTATGACCCCCCACATAATTTTGTACCCCCTGTAAAGTAATCCTGCCTTATATTTTTATTTCCCACGTGTAGAACTTTACATTTAGTCTTTACGTTTAGGGGGGGGCGGGGGGTGGATTTGTTTGACCAATAGATTTTTAGCTTTGTCTTGTGCATGTTGCGTGTGTGTGTGCGCACATGTTCTTTTGAATATAATACTGTGGTCTCTTTTCCTCTTAGTGTGATGTTCAAAAACGTTACTAAAATCTAACTGTTGTTCAGTAGTTTTACCATCTCATTTATAAAATATATGCAGAATGATACAGAACATGAAAACAGAAACAGGTCCCATGTTATGAGCATAGTGTGTGATTATGGTTGGCGGTGGTGTGGCAACATTGGGGTGGGAATAGTGCGCGTCGGTGGGGTGAGTGCCCTATTTTTTGCTTGAACCCCTGCCCCCCAAAATGTCTGTGCACGGCCTTGCAGTTGCAGATTGTTGCAGTTGCACACTGAGGACCGGGGTTCGATTCCCAGTCCTGCTCTCATGGAGCGGCATAATTGGCTCGCTGTTCCAGAGGGAGGGACTTGTCAGGGTTAGCAGATCTATTTGGATTAGACACTATTTGGATTAGAAAGGGTACAATTGGCTCCCAAATTGGGAGAAAAAGGGAAACATCCAAAATCTATTTTTTTTTAATAATAATAATAATAATAATAATAGCATTTTGGCAATTGGTAATCAATTTTAGACATGAAAAGTGCAATGGAAAATACAATGTGGAGGAAAATGCACAAGATGGGGTAAAACATTCACATTTGCAATGTGGCAATTTAATGTATGTAAATGTGCTAGCTTGTACTATTTCTCAACAAAAAGATAAAAATATAATAATTAAACCATTTAATCTCTTTTCTTGGAAAAATCTTCAAGTGTATTCTTTAGTAAAATCATATGCAGTATATTCCTATAAATGTTTTTCTCATGATTGTTTCTGCCAACATATTTACAGTGCCTGTCATATCCACTGAAGTCAGAAAATAAAGTCCAATGTAATGTAATAAGTATGGAATTATTTGCCTGTCTTTCAGAGAAATATATTGTGTACTGGAACGTAAATTTTTGTATTTAATTTTAGACTGTTAAGAATGTAGTTTATTTGGATTTCACCTGCTGGGTAAGCAAAATCAGTAGCCATGCTACTCTTTCTAAATTGCTGTAATATTCTTACACTCAATAAAGTGAAAACATGTTTTTTTTTGTTTTAAATTAATTAAAAATCAGTCAGTCAAATGCTGAATGTAATAAAATGGTAATCTGAAATGTCGATGTGCAGTTTTTTGAGAACGCCTGGATTTTTCTTAATCCCTTCAAGTTATTTACCTATGTTTTCCTTTCATTTTCTCAACACGTGTAAGAAGTTCTAAAATGTTCTTGTTACAGCCTGCTAATCTGGCGTATAGAGAACGAACGGTCTGTAGACCTATAGGAAAGAACAGACAGGGAGAGGAGATTAAAAACCTTAGAAAAAAGAGAAGGCCGGTAACATTGTAAAGTCAACTGCATTACTGCGCCTGAGAAGTATGTTTGATATGTGGGAGTGGCTCAGGACTTTCCTTGTCTCAGAGACGCCTGGAAGGTGGCAACTTGTAGCACGTGAAAAATTCCACCAGATTCGCGAACTACCAAAGCTCAGTGACGTAGATACAGATTTAATTCAAATACATTAAGGAAAAACGGCCTGCAAAGAGGTATGTACAGATGATCTGCGGTGTATGTACAGATGTGACCGGCTGTTTGCAGTGTTGGGGGCAGCAGCTGCCTGCCTGGCATCACACTGGTCGTCTGGCAGTCAGAGGGTTGCCGGTTTGATCCCCTGCCTGGGCTGTGTCGAAGTGTCCCTGAGCAAGAGACCTAACCCCCAGTTGCTCCTGACGAGCTGGTCGGGGTCTTGCATGGCAGCCAATCGCCTCAATTGTACAGCGCTTTGGATAAAGGCGCTATATAAATGCCTGCCATTTACCATTTACGCTGGTGAGTATGAAGCTTCAATTGTAAGGACGTCTATATCTCACCATTATCTACCAACGTGTCTTTTTATATCTTTCAAGCCGGTCTCCCAGCGTGTGCCATCAAGCCCCTCCAGCTGGTCCCAAATGCTGCAGCCCGCCTGATCACCAGTCAGCCCAGGTCGGCTCATATCACCCTGCTCCTCATTGGCCTCCACTGGCTTCCTATTGCCGCATGCATCCGATTCAAGGCCCTAGTGTTGGCACTTCAGGCTGCTAAGCGGACTGCCCCACCTTACATACAATCCTTAATCACTCCCTTCTCCCCAGCTAGACCACTCCGGTCTGCCAGCTCTGGTCGCCTTATGGTTCCCTCTCTATGTGCACCTGGCGGTCGAGCTGCACGTTCACGCCTGTTTTCCGTTCTGGTTCCTCAGTGGTGGAATGACTTGCCTACCAATGTCAGGACAGCAGAATCCCTCCCCCTTTTTCGACGCAAACTAAAAACACACCTTTTCAAACTGTACCTTAGTCCTACCTCCTAATTCCCCCCCCCCCCATTTCTGATATCCCTATGCCTCTTGTCTAACCAAAAAAAAATAAATCACTAATGATGACTATATGTTTAGAACAGCACTTAATGTGTATTTTCCTAGTTATGGATGTGATGCTTTGACTTGTGGAAGAACCTATGCACTTGTAAGTCGCTTTGGATTAAAAGCGTCTGCCAAATGACTAAAATGTAAATGTAAAATGACGATTAATGATTACACTGCTCACGTCTGCCTTGTCTTTGTGTATGGAGAATAAGTGTTATGGTTACATAAGTGTGTTCGTTTGAGTAATAGTCTGTTTTTATGATTAATGGATTTTCATTTCTGCAATGCCGATCACAAAACACAGAACAAGAATTTAAAAACTGCCACGTATGCACGTGTACTTTCATTGCAAATGTTTAACCAGGTGTGAATAGTACTATCTTGTATATAATACTGTCTGTATTGTCTGTATTATTAGAACAATGTATGCCTACTGACTTCAGTGTGCACAAACAAATTGTTACCAACCATCACCTAGAAGCTCTGTATGTTTAATACCTGTTGTGAGTAGATTTTCCCCAGAATGTATTATTTTGATTGTTGTTGAATGTCTTTAAAATGTATGCTCACTCTTCAAATGAGAGTGTAGATGTAGAGAAAGTAAAACAACCAAGAAATACACGTTTATAATAAGATGCATGGGCATAATGTGTACATGGAAATGTGCAGACAGACACACACACACACACACACACACACAAAATCCACTGGAGTGCAGTGGAAGAAATGTTCATGAGCAAGTGGCCAATTAATTTTCATTCAGAGGGAAATGTGACTTCAATTATGTTATATTTTGCCTTGCCTGTCTTTTGCAGCATGCGGACAGGTATATGCGTGCTTTTCTGATGTGGCACGCATTTGCCACACAATCAGCGGGGCACGATTTATTTTATTAGAAATTTTGTGAAAAGGAAGCGATCACCCGCTGATAACACACTGATAACACTCCCCCTCGTAATCTTGTTTTGCAGTAAAAGACAAGGCCGGTAACATTGTAAAGTCAACTACATAACTGTGCTTGAGAAGTATGTTTGATATGTGGGAGTGACTCAGGGCTTTCCTTGTCTCAGAGACGCCTGGAAGGTGGCAGCTTGTTGAACGTGAAAAATTCCACCAGATTCGCGAACTAACAAAGCTCAGTGACGTAGATACAGATTTAATTCAAATACATTAAAGAAAAACGGCCTGCAAAGAGGTATGTACAGATGATCTGCGGTTGGCTGAGCTGAACCCGCTGGCCGACCGGCTGTTTGCAGTGTTGGAGGCAGCAGCTGCCTTATAGCTGTCACTGAGGGAAGGAAAGCGCTGGCTCTGGAGGAGAGTTAACATTAGCGGATTCCTGATAACAGCAAATTTTCTCTGAAAGGGAAACTTGTATTTGAGCTCTTAAAATCGATCTCCATGGAATAATCCATGGTATAAAAGTCATAAATCTCTCATTTATGTACAGTCCAAGTGTGCAAGAACTTTCTTCCAATATCTTACATGAGACAATCCATGTTTTGCATTGGAGAGAATGTTTATTGAACAATAGTGCAGTGGTACATAATATAAAAGGTAGTAGTATCCGATAGCTTGACCTGGTTTTCAACTTCAACTGAATTCAACAAAGATGAATGAAAGCAAAGTGCCTGAACATTCAAACTGTCTTTTGCGGTGTGTATACAGGTATGTTCACGGTAGGGCGTGCCATTCATTGTAGCTACATTATTAGCTGGGCATTTTAGCGTCTGCTAAAGTCAACAACATTACTGCGAATGAGAAGCAACACTAGTTCGAGATGTGGGCGTGACTGGAGGAGTATCAAGACGTGAATAAACAGATTATCAGGAAATGAAACATAACTAGGGACTGGGATGAAGTTGCACTTAAAGGTACGAGACCGAAACTGCTACCACAGCCGTTTTGTTGCCGAGAGTGCCATTGAATGTTGTCGTGTTTTCGCTCTTTTTCTTTTTCGCTCGATATTAAACTTCTACTGCACTCGCTCATATTTTATTACGGAAGGTGGTAGAACAAGATTCCAGTCAGACGAGGCCGCTCAACTTTCCTGAAGTGCGAGTTCAGACAGCGCTGGACAAGAGCTCCAGACAATAATCATGGCCCATATACGGTGAGATAAGTAAAGGTGTCGAATATTCCCAGTTTAATCACACAGGGTCTTCCTTTTGTGCTCTTGGATTTGAGAATGAACATTGTATGTTCCAGATCTAGGATAAATATATGTGTGAAAATGCTTCTGAAAAGGAAGCTTCATTGGAAATAATAAAATAATGGAATTCTCAGGCAGTTTCACGTGTCTGCACTAAAGTACAGCTGAATACAAGGACACAAATTGAATCATTATGCCAAATAATTATTTAAATACAGCCTAAACTTAAAATAGTGCTCTCCGACACACTGGTTGGAGGTAGGGGAACTGGCCAATATGACTGAAAGAGTGTCGATGTGAATCAACAATGTAAGTTCTTATTGCCTTGCAGAGAGGAACTGGATCACCTGACTGCTGGCTACATTTCAGACACTATGAGCTGTATTCACACGGTGCAGGAGTTCTGCGACAGACACTCAAAATGGCTCCTACAGAGAGAGACAGAGCTGGAGATGATGCGAGACATTACTGACAGAGCGGAGATGATCAACCTCACAACTGACCACTTCCGAAATTCAGAGGACAAGAAGAAGGCCTTCGGGGAGTTTATGTGGAGCAAGGTGACCCAGGTAACCGCTGGGAAAAGGGCCCAGGAGCTGGAGAAGGAGCTGGGATGCCTGCTCCAGGACACCTTGAAGGGGCTTGAGAAGCTGACCCTGTTCCTGGAGGCTGTGGAGATGCTGGCGGTCACGTCGCTCTCTGTCTTCGAGGAGGAGAATCCGGTGTGCCAGCTCCCCGAGGGGGTGAGCGCTGATGCCGTTCGTTCAGTCATCACCGCCGCCAGGCGAGCCTGTCCGCTTTTGATCCATTTCAAGAGAGACAACAGCGAATTCTTTCTTCCCAGCCTGGTGAACGTGGACCTGCTGGCTTTCCAGCTGGACAAATACTTGAGGGTTTCCCAGGAGTTGTGTGAGAAGCTCCAGAAAAGGTATTTTTAATGTTTCAATCAAATCACAGCGTAACATACTCCATCGTTAGCTTTAATCATTACCAAAATCATCAACGCAATGAGGGCTTGATTCAAAATCACCCCGAAAAGTAAAAAATTGAAATCACAGGCTGATCCTTGTGTGAATTTTATCACGGCAACTCATAATGTGAATTAGCTGTCCCATTGTGCAAGTGGTGTATAAACAAAATCCACTGAGTACCAGCTAAATGTTTCTAGAAAAGTCGACTGAGTTGAACTATATAATATCAACATATTCAAAGTGGAGGGTCAGATTACATTTCTGACATTGGTTTCCGGGTGGGTCTAAATGTGCTGAAAATGGTCAAATTAAAATATGTCCATGGGTCATATCTCAGCTAATGTTATTCGTAATGTGTTTTATCTTTACACAATGAGAAAGTGCTCTCGGATTACTCTTATTTAGAAATAAAATTGCACAAAAAATACTGTTTAATTTTTGGAAATATACCAACCCAAAATTGGTCCCTAGTAAGGGATACAAAATTAGATGCATGTTTTCTGAGACCCGATAGGAATTCTACATATGAAATTACCTAAAAATACTAATTTCCAAAGATATAGGGTTTTTCCTTACAACCTAATTTTTTCCAGCGATGCACTTTTCATCGTCACTCCGGCAAATTTTAAATGGCTCTACCAGAAAAACAAAATGGAGTATGAAGCTTCAATTGTCAGGAGGTAGATAATGGTGTTGGCATTTGTAGAGTGCTGACTGACTCTAGAATCACTGAAGGAAATCGGTTTAGTTGGACGGGGGACAACTTTCACAGCTGATATTTTCTCTTTTTTTCCAGTTCAGGAAGTATATCATTTCTTGGAATGAATTATAGGTAAGCAGAAATACTTCCCCCAATACATTCACCAGTTGAAGCCTTTCCCCTGTGTTTCTGCATGTGTGAATATATATTATGTTCTGTCTCTCTTAATGAATACAGACTATATCAGTTCTTAATGCATTGTACATACAGTAGTTAATACACTGCTAAAACAAAATTAAGGGACACATCAGATCTTGATTAATGATTTATTCAAGTTGAAAATCTTTACTGATGTACATTGTCTAATTTGTTGAGAACAAAATGACGTAACAACGGTCAAAGGAAACCAAAATCATCGACGCAATGAGGGCTGGATTCAAAATCACCCCGAAAAGTAAAAAATTGAAATCACAGGCTGATCCTTGTGTGAATTTTGTGATGGCAACTCATAATGTGACTCAGTAGTGTGTATGGCCCCCGCGTGCCTGTACGCGCTCCCGACAGTGTCTGGGCATGCTCCTGATGGGTCGGCAGATGGTGTCCTGGGGGATCTCCTCCCAGACCTGGATCAGGCCATCAGTGAGCCCCTGGACAGTCTGCGGCGGTACTTGCACCGAAACATAACGTCCCATAGGTGCTCAATTGGATTTAGGGGAACGTGAGGTCCAGTCAATTACATCAATGCCTCCCTCATCTAACTGCCACTCTGGCCACATGAGGCCGGGCATTGTCCTGCACCAGGAGGAACCCAGGGCCCACTGCACCAGCGTAAAGTCTGACAATCGGTCTGATGAATTCTTCCCCGTACCTAACAGCAGTCAGGGTACCGTTGGCTATGACATGGAGGTCTGTGCGACCCTCAAAGGATATGCCTCCCCAGACCATCACTGACCCACCGCCATACTGGTCATGCAGGATGATCTTACAGGCAGCATAATGTTCACCATAGCGTCTGAAGAGAACAGGGGGGCAATGGTGGACCTGCCAATTCTGGTGGTCTCTTGCGAATGCCAATCGAGCTGCACGGTGCTGGGCTGTGTGCACAGGTCCCACTAGAAGACGTCGGGCCCTCATGCCACCCTTATGGAGTCCTGACAGTTTGGTCAGAAACATGCACACCAGTCGCCTGCTGGAGGTCATTTTGTAGGGCTCTGGCAGTGATCGTCCTGTTCCTTTTCGCACAAAAAGGACTGGACCTCTAACGGGTCCAGCTTCTGGGTTGGTGCCCTTCTATGGTCCTGTCCAGCTCTCCTTGTGTAACAGCCGGTCTCCTGGTATCTCCTCCATGCTCTTGAGACTGTGCTGGGAGACACAGCATACCTTCCTGTGATCGCACATATGGATGTGCCATCCTGGAGGAGCTGGACTACCTGTGCAACCTGATTGGGCTACCAGTAGTGACAAGGACACTAGCAGAACAGAAAACTAGAGAAGAATTAGTCAGGAAAGATAAGGAGAGAGAAATTGTCTGTGGCCACCACATGCAAAACCATTACCTTTTTTGCGGTTGTCTTCCTTTTGCATCTCCATTGCACCTGTTGTCACTTTAATTTGCACCAAAGCAGGATAAATTGATTCACAATCACTTGTGCTTCCTAAATGGACAGACTGATATCCCTGAAGTTTAACTGACCTGGTGTTACACTGTGATGATTAAATGTTGCATTCCCTTAATTTTTTTGGGCAGTGTATAATACTAATATACACTCACAGAGCACTTTATTAGGTATTTATTAGACATATATATTCTTTACTTCTACTGCTGTAGCCTATCCACTTAGAGTTATGATGTGTTGTTTGTTCAGATATGCTCTTCTGCATACCAGTGTTGTAATGTGTGGTTATTTGCGTTACTGTCACCTTCCTGTCAGCTTTGACCAGTCGGACCCTTCTCCTCTGATGTCTCTCCTTAACAAGGCATTTCTGCCTGCAGAACGGCTGCTCACTGTATTTACATTTTTTTGTTTTTTGCACCATTCTTTGCAAACTTTGCAGACTAGTGTGCATGAATATTCCAGGAGATCAGCAGTTTATGAGATACTCAAACCACCCTCTGCCACCAAAAATTATTCCATAGTCAAAGTTACTCAGATCAAGTAAACAAAAGATGTTTTCTCCATTCTGATGGTTCATGTGAACATTACCTGAAGCTCCTGACCCATATGGACATGATTGTATGCATTGCACTGCTGCCACACAATTGGCTGATTAGATAATCGCATGAATAAGTAGGTGTAATAAAGTAAAAATAGTGCTTATTGTTTTTTAATCCATTATAGTCGGCAAACACGGTTAAATTAATTTGAGACGTCTCATACAGTGGCAGATTTTTCTTATTCTTCCTAGGACAAAGAAAGCCCCATGCCCCAATTTGACCAACGAAGCCATTCAGAACATGTATGAACATTTGACTCATCTGAGGAGCATCAGGTAAGTACATCCTGATCCTTAATGAGGTTTAATGTCGACAGAGACATTTTACAGTAAATTCATTGTGTGTGATATAGGTGCAGTTATAACAGGTGTTTTGTTTGCTTTGATAACGGCTTGTTCCTGATGTAGTGAGTTCAGGTGTAACTGTTTGCATTTATACTTTTCCTAATGGCAAAGTCCATTAACTTCAACCACCCTGGCACAGATCCATAGCCTCATGATTAATTATAAGTCAGGCTGTGTGTTTGTCATAGAAAATATTGCCTGAAGTTGTGGAGCACTCACAGCAAATCACAGAATAACACAAAATGTATTTTACTAAATCACTGTGCAGCAGTGGGAAATTATTGAAATAACTTGGTCATATAGCTGGTAGGAACAAATACATTGATAGCCTGTTGCATTTAGTCGCTTAATTAAGTCCATTATAGAAAGAGTTTTTGTTTTTTTCGGTGAATCTTTGTGTCATCTATTCATAACACTTTGTTCCAGATCACTACAAGTTTTTTAATGTACGTTTTTGCAAACTGTAACCTGGCCATTCTATTTTTGAGGCTTGCCATGGGTTGCATCTTGTGGTGAGCCCTCTTGACGTTATGTTGTTGTTAAGTCTTCTCTTGATGGTCATCTTTGTCACCAAATAGATTACAAAGGGCAGTCAAATTATCCAGGGATCTAAAACGTTTTGGAGCCCTGGCTCATAGTGAAACCTCTCCCCCTCAGATTAGACCAGCACTTCAGAATGACCTACCTGTTCAGGGGATCAGCCCAGCGGTTCATCGGCCTGTTCAGCCTGCGCCGCTCCAGGATGCAGCAGTTCCTGGTGGCTCTGGAGGAAGAAGCAGTGCAGCTGGACAGGATGAAGATGGGGGCCAGCATCTCCAGAGTGGCGGGCAGCAGTGTAGGCTTTGCGGGAGGCATTGTGTCCATCGTGGGCCTGGCTCTGGCCCCTTTCACAGCGGGGGCATCGCTGACCCTTACGATGGTCGGCGTTGGGCTGGGGGTCACCAGTGGCGTGAACAGCTTAGCTACAGGTATCACCGAATTATCGGTCAACACTCACCATGGGAAGAAGATCAATGAAATCTTCCAGAGCTACTTTGAAGACGTGAAGACTATGCTGGAGTGTCTGGAGCAAGCGGCCAGGTGCATTATACCCAACACGGTGCCAGATGTGCTGGATGTTGCGACACGTGTTGTGACTCTTGCCAAAACCACAGGTGGCGTGGCTAAAGGGATAGATGTCTTAGTGGATTGTGCTTCTGCCGTAAAGGTGGTCAGAGCCGAAGAGGTGGCCTCGAGTACAGTCAAGGTGGTGACTCAGGAAGTCAAAGCTGCCCGAAACGTCCCCAACATGGCGGCCGATCTCACCGATATCGGGCAGTTGGCTAAGGGCACTCCCCTCGCCCTAAGCAAGTCTGCCAGGGCGGGGTTCATCGCCCTCAACTCCATCCTCATGGGCGTGGACCTCTTCTTCATCTGCAAGGACAGCATCAGCCTGGCCAATGGGGGCAAGAGCGATGTGTCAAAGGTCATCCGCGGGAGGGCCAGTCTGTGGAAGACCGAGCTGGATGCATGGGAGAAGATCCATCACTCTCTGTGCATCGGGAGATTGAGCTTCGAAAGGAGTGAGGAGGTCCTACGGATGCCATTTTACCAGGCACAAAAAAGGCACACTTTAAAGTTACTTGGCTTTCTTTGGCTGGTATTAGTTGTATTTTATTCTTTATTTATTTGTTATTGAAAGTCTATCAAATATAAAGAGGGAAATGTATAGTAGTATCCACATAAAAATACACTGTATTAAATTAATACTCCGCTGTCCAACCCCCCCATATGGTTTTGCCAGTTTCAGTCCATCATCGTCCGACATACAACTTCCAAATACAACTTAAAAGCCCCACGTCCCCAGCCACAGTTCGCTTACGGTGAATTTTATGTTATATATCAGTTAGAAAACTATGTAGTGGCTCACGAGGTCTTGCCAGTTGCAACCTTCATGCTGTAATTTCGTCATTACTAGCCTCAGTACTCGCGAGCAAGCAAGCTAGTCTAATTATCATGAAAACAACATTATCTCCGTCTTGCACAACTTACAAATATGCAATTTTATGATGCAGATAGTTACATTTTGCATAGTTTTTGGTAGTTTAGTGATTAGTGAGGGACCTTGAATAAAGGACTGATAAAACCATTGAGCTAATTACCATATATATGTTAGTGCTTAAAGAAAATGTTAACCAAAATGTTTAACCAACAAAATATTTATTTGATTTAAGTGTTTTGTTATTTTTCATTTATTACAAATGTATGTTCATTTCACATAACTATTGGGACTTTTTACTCAGATACGGAGGATAGTCCGGTTACTGGTGTCCCAATAAACAGAGGATAGTCCGGTTACAGGTATCCCAATAAACAGGATAGTCCGGTTACCGGTATCCCAATAAACAGGATAGTCCGGTTACAGAGTGACTCCCTCAGCTGATGTGCAAGACAAATACAGAGTCTCTTATCCAGAGCGACGTACAGTTGATTAGACTAAGCAGGAGACATTCTTCCCCCGGAGCAATGCAGGGTTAAGCGCCCAACGGCTGTGCTGATCTTATTGTGTCTACACCGGGGATCAAACCACCGACCATGCGGGTCCCAGTCATGTACCTTAACCACTACGCTACAGGCCGCCCTGCAGTAACTGCAGTACTACAGTAACTGGACTGAGACAGGTTATGGGCCTAGCCAATTACTACAGATCATCTGTACAAGACTTTGGGGGAGCTGGTGTCGCCATTGCAGAGGATGCTGAAAGGAGGGAAACCAGGAAGTGGAAAATTGGAGTGGGGGCCTGAAGAGGAAGAGGCCTTCACTGGATTAAAAGAGCAGTTGTCTCAAGCACCAGCCCTTCGCCTGCCAGATGCAGAAAAGCTTTTCCACCTACGGTTCTGGGTGGGAGAACTGACATACGTTTGCGCTCTGAGCTAAAAGCAAGCGGATGGAAGGACCAGAAATGGTGGAACGACTGAACCGGACAATAAAAAGTACGGCAGCAATCAAAGAGACGGGAAAAGGATGGCATGGATCGCTGCCTGCCATCCTGTGGAAGATAAGGGCAATTTAACAAATTGTACTTATGATGACTGTATGTTTAGAACAACACTTCATGTGTATTTTACTAGTTATGGATGTGATGCTTTAACTTGTGGAAGAACCTATGCACTTGTAAGTCGCTTTGGATTCAAAGCGTCTGCCAAATGACAAAAATGTAAATGTAAGCTAAAATGAATGACAGATGCTTATATTAATTATCTATGGTTAACCCTATATTGTGTGCTATTTCCTTGGCAATGAGTAATTCTTCAGGAATTTAGCTTGACCTACTGATAAGTGGGTTAAGAAACATAACATAACGTAACATAACATAAGGTAAAGTTCGCCTTTTCCTACCCCGAAAAGTGCCTACTGCCTAATTTGCCTAAAAGCTAGATAAAATCTTAACACGTATCAAGCGGAATTTCTACTTTGCCAATTTCCATTTGTGCCCTCTCGTGCTTCAACCTGACTGTTAATCTCTTTAATAAATTTAAAACCCTCAATCAAATCCCTCCAAAACCTCATTTCACTTAGCTTAAAGTGATTAAGCATCCTAAGTCTATCCTTGTAACTCTTATATTTATACATGGAATCAATCTGGTTGCCCTTCTCTGAACCTTTTCCAGTGCCTCTATGTCCTTCTTATAGTGCGGTCCCAAGAACTGCACACAGTACTCCAAGTGTGGTCTAACAGGAGTAGGTTAGGTGAGTATAACTTCCTTGGACTTATAATAAATACTCCTGGCTATGTATCCTAGCATCCTATTGGTATTTTTTTTTACTGCTACCACACATTGACTAGAACCTGAAAGGTTTTGGTCAACTATGACCCCCCACATAATTTTGTACCCCCTGTAAAGTAATCCTGCCTTATATTTTTATTTCCCACGTGTAGAACTTTACATTTAGTCTTTACGTTTAGGGGGGGGGGCGGGGGGTGGATTTGTTTGACCAATAGATTTTTAGCTTTGTCTTGTGCATGTTGCGTGTGTGTGTGCACACATGTTCTTTTGAATATAATACTGTGGTCTCTTTTCCTCTTAGTGTGATGTTCAAAAACGTTACTAAAATCTAACTGTTGTTCAGTAGTTTTACCATCTCATTTATAAAATATATGCAGAATGATACAGAACATGAAAACAGAAACAGGTCCCATGTTATGAGCATAGTGTGTGATTATGGTTGGCGGTGGTGTGGCAACATTGGGGTGGGAATAGTGCGCGTCGGTGGGATGAGTGCCCTATTTTTTGCTTGAACCCCTGCCCCCCAAAATGTCTGTGCACGGCCTTGCAGTTGCAGTTTGTTGCAGTTGCACACTGAGGACCGGGGTTCGATTCCCGGTCCTGCTCTCATGGAGCGGCATAATTGGCTCGCTGCTCCAGAGGGAGGGACTTGTCAGGGTTAGCAGATCTATTTGGATTAGACAGTATTTGGATTAGAAAGGGTACAATTGGCTCCCAAATTGGGAGAAAAAGGGAAACATCCAAAATCTATTTTTTATTATAATATATAATATATATAATATATAATATAATATATTATAATTATAATAATAATAGCATTTTGGCAATTGGTAATCAATTTTAGACATGAAAAGTGCAATGGAAAATACAATGTGGAGGAAAATGCACAAGATGGGGTAAAACATTCACATTTGCAATGTGGCAATTTAATGTATGTAAATGTGCTAGCTTGTACTATTTCTCAACAAAAAGATAAAAATATAATTAAACCATTTAATCTCTTTTCTTGGAAAAATCTTCAAGTGTATTCTTTAGTAAAATCATATGCAGTATATTCCTATAAATGTTTTTTCTCATGAATGTTTCTGCCAACATATTTACAGTGCCTGTCATATCCACTGAAGTCACAAAATAAAGTCCAATGTAATGTAATAAGTATGGAATTATTTGCCTGTCTTTCAGAGAAATATATTGTGTACTGGAACGTTAATTTTTGTATTTAATTTCAGACTGTTAAGAATGTAGTTTATTTGGATTTCACCTGCTGGGTAAGCAAAATCAGTAGCCATGCTACTCTTTCTAAATTGCTGTAATATTCTTACACTCAATAAAGTGAAAACATGTTTTTTTTTGTTTTAAATTAATTAAAAATCAGTCAGTCAAATGCTGAATGTAATAAAATGGTAATCTGAAATGTCGATGTGCAGTTTTTTGAGAACGCCTGGATTTTTCTTAATCCCTTCAAGTTATTTACCTATGTTTTCCTTTCATTTTCTCAACACGTGTAAGAAGTTCTAAAATGTTCTTGTTACAGCCTGCTAATCTGGCGTATAGAGAACGAACGGTCTGTAGACCTATAGGAAAGAACAGACAGGGAGAGGAGATTAAAAACCTTAGAAAAAAGAGAAGGCCGGTAACATTGTAAAGTCAACTGCATTACTGCGCCTGAGAAGTTTGTTTGATATGTGGGAGTGGCTCAGGACTTTCCTTGTCTCAGAGACGCCTGGAAGGTGGCAACTTGTAGAACGTGAAAAATTCCACCAGATTCGCGAACTAACAAAGCTCAGTGACGTAGATACAGATTTAATTCAAATACATTAAAGAAAAACGGCCTGCAAAGAGGTATGTACAGATGATCTGCGGTTGGCTGAGCTGAACCCGCTGGCCGACCGGCTGTTTGCAGTGTTGGAGGCAGCAGCTGCCTTATAGCTGTCACTGAGGGAAGGAAAGCGCTGGCTCTGGAGGAGAGTTAACATTAGCGGATTCCTGATAACAGCAAATTTTCTCTGAAAGGGAAACTTGTATTTGAGCTCTTAAAATCGATCTCCATGGAATAATCCATGGTATAAAAGTCATAAATCTCTCATTTATGTACAGTCCAAGTGTGCAAGAACTTTCTTCCAATATCTTACATGAGACAATCCATGTTTTGCATTGGAGAGAATGTTTATTGAACAATAGTGCAGTGGTACATAATATAAAAGGTAGTAGTATCCGATAGGAGCTTGACCTGGTTTTCAACTTCAACTGAATTCAACAAAGATGAATGAAAGCAAAGTGCCTGAACATTCAAACTGTCTTTTGCGGTGTGTATACAGGTATGTTCACGGTAGGGCGTGCCATTCATTGTAGCTACATTATTAGCTGGGCATTTTAGCGTCTGCTAAAGTCAACAACATTACTGCGAATGAGAAGCAACACTAGTTCGAGATGTGGGCGTGACTGGAGGAGTATCAAGACGTGAATAAACAGATTATCAGGAAATGAAACTAGGGACTGGGATGAAGTTGCACTTAAAGGTACGAGACCGAAACTGCTACCACAGCCGTTTTGTTGCCGAGAGTGCCATTGAATGTTGTCGTGTTTTCGCTCTTTTTCTTTTTCGCTCGATATTAAACTTCTACTGCACTCGCTCATATTTTATTACGGAAGGTGGGAGAACAAGATTCCAGTCAGACGAGGCCGCTCAACTTTCCTGAAGTGCGAGTTCAGACAGCGCTGGACAAGAGCTCCAGACAATAATCATGGCCCATATACGGTGAGATAAGTAAAGGTGTCGAATATTCCCAGTTTAATCACACAGGGTCTACCTTTTGTGCTCTTGGATTTGAGAATGAACATTGTATGTTCCAGATCTGGGATAAATATATGTGTGAAAATGCTTCTGAAAAGGAAGCTTCATTGGAAATAATAAAATAATGGAATTCTCAGGCAGCTTCACGTGTCTGCACTAAAGTACAGCTGAATACAAGGACACAAATTGAATCATTATGCCAAATAATTATTTAAATACAGCCTAAACTTAAAATAGTGCTCTCCGACACACTGGTTGGAGGTAGGGGAACTGGCCAATATGACTGAAAGAGTGTCGATGTGAATCAACAATGTAAGTTCTTATTGCCTTGCAGAGAGGAACTGGATCACCTGACTGCTGGCTACATTTCAGACACTATGAGCTGTATTCACACGGTGCAGGAGTTCTGCGACAGACACTCAAAATGGCTCCTACAGAGAGAGACAGAGCTGGAGATGATGCGAGACATCACTGACAGAGCGGAGATGATCAACCTCACAACTGACCACTTCCGAAATTCAGAGGACAAGAAGAAGGCCTTCGGGGAGTTTATGTGGAGCAAGGTGACCCAGGTAACCGCTGGGAAAAGGGCCCAGGAGCTGGAGAAGGAGCTGGGATGCCTGCTCCAGGACACCTTGAAGGGGCTTGAGAAGCTGACCCTGTTCCTGGAGGCTGTGGAGATGCTGGCGGTCACGTCGCTCTCTGTCTTCGAGGAGGAGAATCCGGTGTGCCAGCTCCCCGAGGGGGTGAGCGCTGATGCCGTTCGTTCAGTCATCACCGCCGCCAGGCGAGCCTGTCCGCTTTTGATCCATTTCAAGAGAGACAACAGCGAATTCTTTCTTCCCAGCCTGGTGAACGTGGACCTGCTGGCTTTCCAGCTGGACAAATACTTGAGGGTTTCCCAGGAGTTGTGTGAGAAGCTCCAGAAAAGGTATTTTTAATGTTTCAATCAAATCACAGCGTAACATACTCCATCGTTAGCTTTAATCATTACCAAAATCATCAACGCAATGAGGGCTTGATTCAAAATCACCCCGAAAAGTAAAAAATTGAAATCACAGGCTGATCCTTGTGTGAATTTTATCACGGCAACTCATAATGTGAATTAGCTGTCCCATTGTGCAAGTGGTGTATAAACAAAATCCACTGAGTACCAGCTAAATGTTTCTAGAAAAGTCGACTGAGTTGAACTATATAATATCAACATATTCAAAGTGGAGGGTCAGATTACATTTCTGACATTGGTTTCCGGGTGGGTCTAAATGTGCTGAAAATGGTCAAATTAAAATATGTCCATGGGTCATATCTCAGCTAATGTTATTCGTAATGTGTTTTATCTTTACACAATGAGAAAGTGCTCTCGGATTACTCTTATTTAGAAATAAAATTGCACAAAAAATACTGTTTAATTTTTGGAAATATACCAACCCAAAATTGGTCCCTAGTAAGGGATACAAAATTAGATGCATGTTTTCTGAGACCCGATAGGAATTCTACATATGAAATTACCTAAAAATACTAATTTCCAAAGATATAGGGTTTTTCCTTACAACCTAATTTTTTCCAGCGATGCACTTTTCATCGTCACTCCGGCAAATTTTAAATGGCTCTACCAGAAAAACAAAATGGAGTATGAAGCTTCAATTGTCAGGAGGTAGATAATGGTGTTGGCATTTGTAGAGTGCTGACTGACTCTAGAATCACTGAAGGAAATCGGTTTAGTTGGACGGGGGACAACTTTCACAGCTGATATTTTCTCTTTTTTTCCAGTTCAGGAAGTATATCATTTCTTGGAATGAATTATAGGTAAGCAGAAATACTTCCCCCAATACATTCACCAGTTGAAGCCTTTCCCCTGTGTTTCTGCATGTGTGAATATATATTATGTTCTGTCTCTCTTAATGAATACAGACTATATCAGTTCTTAATGCATTGTACATACAGTAGTTAATACACTGCTAAAACAAAATTAAGGGACACATCAGATCTTGATTAATGATTTATTCAAGTTGAAAATCTTTACTGATGTACATTGTCTAATTTGTTGAGAACAAAATGACGTAACAACGGTCAAAGGAAACCAAAATCATCGACGCAATGAGGGCTGGATTCATAATCACCCCGAAAAGTAAAAAATTGAAATCACAGGCTGATCCTTGTGTGAATTTTGTGATGGCAACTCATAATGTGACTCAGTAGTGTGTATGGCCCCCGCGTGCCTGTACGCGCTCCCGACAGTGTCTGGGCATGCTCCTGATGGGTCGGCAGATGGTGTCCTGGGGGATCTCCTCCCAGACCTGGATCAGGGCATCAGTGAGCCCCTGGACAGTCTGCGGCGGTACTTGCACCGAAACATAACGTCCCATAGGTGCTCAATTGGATTTAGGGGAACGTGAGGTCCAGTCAATTACATCAATGCCTCCCTCATCTAACTGCCACTCTGGCCACATGAGGCCGGGCATTGTCCTGCACCAGGAGGAACCCAGGGCCCACTGCACCAGCGTAAAGTCTGACAATCGGTCTGATGAATTCTTCCCCGTACCTAACAGCAGTCAGGGTACCGTTGGCTATGACATGGAGGTCTGTGCGACCCTCAAAGGATATGCCTCCCCAGACCATCACTGACCCACCGCCATACTGGTCATGCAGGATGATCTTACAGGCAGCATAATGTTCACCATAGCGTCTGAAGAGAACAGGGGGGCAATGGTGGACCTGCCAATTCTGGTGGTCTCTTGCGAATGCCAATCGAGCTGCACGGTGCTGGGCTGTGTGCACAGGTCCCACTAGAAGACGTCGGGCCCTCATGCCACCCTTATGGAGTCCTGACAGTTTGGTCAGAAACATGCACACCAGTCGCCTGCTGGAGGTCATTTTGTAGGGCTCTGGCAGTGATCGTCCTGTTCCTTTTCGCACAAAAAGGACCGGACCTCTGATGGGTCTAGCTTCTGGGTTGATGCCCTTCTATGGTCCTGTCCAGCTCTCCTTGTGTAACAGCCGGTCTCCTGGTATCTCCTCCATGCTCTTGAGACTGTGCTGGGAGACACAGCATACCTTCCTGTGATCGCACATATGGATGTGCCATCCTGGAGGAGCTGGACTACCTGTGCAACCTGATTGGGCTACCAGTAGTGACAAGGACACTAGCAGAACAGAAAACTAGAGAAGAATTAGTCAGGAAAGATAAGGAGAGAGAAATTGTCTGTGGCCACCACATGCAAAACCATTACCTTTTTTGCGGTTGTCTTCCTTTTGCATCTCCATTGCACCTGTTGTCACTTTAATTTGCACCAAAGCAGGATAAATTGATTCACAATCACTTGTGCTTCCTAAATGGACAGACTGATATCCCTGAAGTTTAACTGACCTGGTGTTACACTGTGATGATTAAATGTTGCATTCCCTTAATTTTTTTGGGCAGTGTATAATACTAATATACACTCACAGAGCACTTTATTAGGTATTTATTTGACATATATATTCTTTACTTCTACTGCTGTAGCCTATCCACTTAGAGTTATGATGTGTTGTTTGTTCAGATATGCTCTTCTGCATACCAGTGTTGTAATGTGTGGTTATTTGCGTTACTGTCACCTTCCTGTCAGCTTTGACCAGTCGGACCCTTCTCCTCTGATGTCTCTCCTTAACAAGGCATTTCTGCCTGCAGAACGGCTGCTCACTGTATTTACATTTTTTTGTTTTTTGCACCATTCTTTGCAAACTTTGCAGACTAGTGTGCATGAATATTCCAGGAGATCAGCAGTTTATGAGATACTCAAACCACCCTCTGCCACCAAAAATTATTCCATAGTCAAAGTTACTCAGATCAAGTAAACAAAAGATGTTTTCTCCATTCTGATGGTTCATGTGAACATTACCTGAAGCTCCTGACCCGTATGGACATGATTGTATGCATTGCACTGCTGCCACACAATTGGCTGATTAGATAATCGCATGAATAAGTAGGTGTAATAAAGTAAAAATAGTGCTTATTGTTTTTTAATCCATTATAGTCGGCAAACACGGTTAAATTAATTTGAGACGTCTCATACAGTGGCAGATTTTTCTTATTCTTCCTAGGACAAAGAAAGCCCCATGCCCCAATTTGACCAACGAAGCCATTCAGAACATGTATGAACATTTGACTCATCTGAGGAGCATCAGGTAAGTACATCCTGATCCTTAATGAGGTTTAATGTCGACAGAGACATTTTACAGTAAATTCATTGTGTGTGATATAGGTGCAGTTATAACAGGTGTTTTGTTTGCTTTGATAACGGCTTGTTCCTGATGTAGTGAGTTCAGGTGTAACTGTTTGCATTTATACTTTTCCCAATGGCAAAGTCCATTAACTTCAACCACCCTGGCACAGATCCATAGCCTCATGATTAATTATAAGTCAGGCTGTGTGTTTGTCATAGAAAATATTGGCTGAAGTTGTGGAGCACTCACAGCAAATCACAGAATAACACAAAATGTATTTTACTAAATCACTGTGCAGCAGTGGGAAATTATTTAAATAACTTGGTCATATAGCTGGTAGGAACAAATACATTGATAGCCTGTTGCATTTAGTCGCTTAATTAAGTCCATTATAGAAAGAGTTTTTGTTTTTTTCGGTGAATCTTTGTGTCATCTATTCATAACACTTTGTTCCAGATCACTACAAGTTTTTTAATGTACGTTTTTGCAAACTGTAACCTGGCCATTCTATTTTTGAGGCTTGCCATGGGTTGCATCTTGTGGTGAGCCCTCTTGACGTTATGTTGTTGTTAAGTCTTCTCTTGATGGTCATCTTTGTCACCAAATAGATTACAAAGGGCAGTCAAATTATCCAGGGATCTAAAACGTTTTGGAGCCCTGGCTCATAGTGAAACCTCTCCCCCTCAGATTAGACCAGCACTTCAGAATGACCTACCTGTTCAGGGGATCAGCCCAGCGGTTCATCGGCCTGTTCAGCCTGCGCCGCTCCAGGATGCAGCAGTTCCTGGTGGCTCTGGAGGAAGAAGCAGTGCAGCTGGACAGGATGAAGATGGGGGCCAGCATCTCCAGCGTGGCGGGCAGCAGTGTAGGCTTTGCGGGAGGCATTGTGTCCATCGTGGGCCTGGCTCTGGCCCCTTTCACAGCGGGGGCATCGCTGACCCTTACGATGGTCGGCGTTGGGCTGGGGGTCACCAGTGGCGTGAACAGCTTAGCTACAGGTATCACCGAATTATCGGTCAACACTCACCATGGGAAGAAGATCAATGAAATCTTCCAGAGCTACTTTGAAGACGTGGAGACTATGCTGGAGTGTCTGGAGCAAGCGGCCAGGTGCATTATACCCAACACGGTGCCAGATGTGCTGGATGTTGCGACAGGTGTTGTGACTCTTGCCAAAACCACAGGTGGCGTGGCTAAAGGGATAGATGTCTTAGTGGATTGTGCTTCTGCCGTAAAGGTGATCAGAGCCGAAGAGGTGGCCTCGAGTACAGTCAAGGTGGTGACTCAGGAAGTCAAAGCTGCCCGAAACGTCCCCAACATGGCGGCCGATCTCACCGATATCGGGCAGTTGGCTAAGGGCACTCCCCTCGCCCTAAGCAAGTCTGCCAGGGCGGGGTTCATCGCCCTCAACTCCATCTTCATGGGCGTGGACCTCTTCTTCATCTGCAAGGACAGCATCAGCCTGGCCAATGGGGGCAAGAGCGATGTGTCAAAGGTCATCCGCGGGAGGGCCAGTCTGTGGAAGACCGAGCTGGATGCATGGGAGAAGATCCATCGCTCTCTGTGCATCGGGATATGGAGGTTCAGAAGGAGTAAGGAGGTCCTACGGAGGCCATTTTACACCTAGCTGAAGAATACTGTTGGTTGTAACAACTGCAATGTTGTGAAACCTGGGGCCTAATTTTTTTATAACTATCCATCCATCCATCCATTATCTGAACCCGCTTATCCTGATCAGGGTCGCAGGGGGGCTGGAGCCTATCCCAGCATACATTGGGCGAAAGGCAGGAATACACCCTGGACAGGTCGCCAGTCCATCGCAGGGCACACACACCATTCACTCACACACTCATACCTACGGGCAATTTAGACTCTCCAATCAGCCTAACGTGCATGTCTTTGGACTGTGGGAGGAAACCGGAGTACCCGGAGGAAACCCACGCAGACACGGGGAGAACATGCAAACTCCGCACAGAGAGGCCCCGGCTGACGGGGATTCGAACCCAGGACCTCCTTGCTGTGAGGCGGCAGTGCTACCCACTGCACCATCCGTGCCGCCTTTTTTTATAACTATCTTATGATGAAATTACATTTTAAATTGTGGCTTATGCAGAAAACCATGAGTAAGTCATTATTTATGAAATCCGACTCTGATGTAGATATGAATTTATCTATATAAAGTTTATACTAGAGGTAAGTTAATTACTTGCTGGTTTTACTCAGGTGCTCTGTATTTGCTTTAAGAATAGCATTTAATTAGAAATCGAGTTTAGGCATGAAGAGCAGTAGAAAATGCAATGTTGTGGAAAATGCACAAAAAGGGGTACACATTCAGTTTGGCAGTTTAATATTTGTAAATGTGCTAGCTTGTACTATTTGTCGACAAAAATATATATACATATATAATGATTAAACCTATTTTTTTTAATCAAGTGTGTTCTTTTTTCTCTAAAGTAAAATCATATACAATATATTCCTATAAATGTTTTTTCTCATGAATATTTCTGCTAACATACTTACAGTGCTTGTCATATCCACTCAAATTAGAAAATAAAGTCCATGTAATCAGTATGAATTTTGTTTGCCTGTCTTTCAGACTTTATTTTTTGACCGTTAAGAATGTAGTTTATTTGGATTTCACCTATGCGTAAGCAAAATCAGTAGCCATACCACTCTTTCTAAATTACTGTCATATTTTATTTTCTTCATGGTAATACTGTCAATAGTAATAATAATAAATATTCATTGCAACTCACGCGTTGCTTACAATCTCAACTAAAGGTATTTATATTTAATTATACAACGGTAAGGGTAGAGACTGAAGAGGTGGCCGTTCTGTGATGATTATTTCAACAGAGAGGTGCCATACAGAAGGAAATCGTGTCGTGCAGTTGGTGCGGTCAGTGTCGACAAACCACAGGGAGTTAAAATATTATCAGATATTTCAGTCTACCATTCGTACCTCGAATGTACAAAGGAAAAATGTACCCAGGCTGAACAAATACAAAATAAAAAAACACCCATGCGCAGAGATGTGACCAAGTCCCCCTTATCCAAGTCACAAGTAAGTCTCAAGTCATTTGGTCCAAGTCTCAAGCAAGTCCCAAGTATTTTTTTGTTGGGTAAGTCAAGTCAAGTCAAGTCACAGGTTATGTCAAGTCAAGTCAAGTCGAGTCCTTGGTTACGGCAAGTCAAGTCCCAAGTCGAGTCGATTTCCAGTGCTTAACTTGTGCCGGATCCGGAACCTCCTTTGTCACTATCAAAATCGCTTGTTTGCCTATTTTAGAAACATATTAAATCTGAATTTAACGTCAATCACTATCGCGTCTCATCGCGTAACATCAGACGCTCTGTCCACACTGAATCCATGACGTCATGTAAACAAACCACATACCTATCAGCTGTGCGCTCTGGCGACATAAAAGTCAAGTAAAGATGTGAGAGTAGGCTGCTTAACACACGTTTTATATCTAGATGAGTCTTTACTGAAAATGACATAAAATCTAGCCAAATAGTGACTGTAGGAGCAGCAATGTGTTTTATTACTTTTTCACCAGTGGTAGTGGTGTGTGTGTGTGTGTGTGTGTGTGTGTGTGTGTGTGCACGCGCGCGCGCGGCACCGGGGCAGAATGGTAGCCTAATAATTAATATCACCTGCGCCTATTTAGGAATCAGTCTGTTTGTTGTTTGCAACTGAGAGAGGGTGAGTCAGGGTGCCGATATTTCTGTTGACCACTAAACGCTAACATCTAAGTCCAAATGCAATACCATCTATGCAGAGCAATGTTTTGTCGTAGTATCAATAAACACTCTTTAACTGCAGCTACGGACTCATGCTCGTTCCTTGCTCACTGAGCATACCCACAGTGTTCAGATTAAAATAACCGTTAACTTTTTGAAGCAACAAGGATTCCGATCAGTGAGCAGAGTAGAGTAGCAGTCAATACAAACGAATTTAGCCCAATGTATGGGATGTCCCGGCTAATACGGGATAGTTGGTAACTCTTGGCGGCGTTCCAGGACTTTTTTTTCTCCCCCTGACGCGACGGAACAGCAGCCTCTTTTTGTATCGGGACCTCCTGATTTACAAACTAAGCACTGGTTATTTCATTTTATCTGGCTAACGTTAGCTAACATGAGCCACCCCTCACACTTACCGATCCGAATGAGTCCTCAAATGACGAACAAAGTTTGATGTTGTACTCTGGCTGTCAGAAATCGTTGTTGAGCAGGTCTTGCATTCAGCAGTTCGTTTTTTTCCATCACATTTGAAATTTTTAAATCCAAAAGTGATGACTCTTGGCACAGTCGCGGTCGCCATGATCAGATCACATTCACATGACAGGGCAGTCATCCAATCATGACCATGCCATTCCCAGTGTACGCGCTCGCATACCGGTAACCTTGACCACTTGAACATTTGAATAATATTTAAACTGAAAACAAAACGAACACAAACAAGTCATTCGAGTCATCATGTCTCAAGTCACATCAAGTCTCAAGTCTCTGGATAAGAGCGTCTGCCAAAATGCCAATAATAATAATGTCTTTAACTTCCAAGTCGAGTCTCAAGTAAATTATTTTCTGTCAAGTCAAGTTGCAAGTCGTCAAAAAGGTGACTCGAGTCGACTCGAGTCCACATCTCTGCCCATGCGTCTATACTGTATGCTGTACCCACTGCCCAGGTATCAGAAGTAAAGATAATGTGACTCCATATTAGCCATGAAAAAAGTTTAAACCCGTAACAGGATTTACGAATTTCTGCACAAGCGAACATGATATAAGGCTACCGCTAGGATGCTAACGATAGCTAGTTAAATGTATTTTCATATTTTATACAGTTTATCGGATTCGCTTGGTTACTGGGTGCTCGTTTAACATCTGTCGTGTGAAAATGACACATTAAGCACACACGAGCTGGACTTGGATAATTGACCTTGCTTTGCACGGTCTTAAAAGTAAACAGCTAAGTTATTTGTACACAAGGAGTAAATCAAGCATCTTAAAATTCGGGCCCATCGAGATTTAAGTAGAACCGGGGGAAATTAAAACAAGGGTAGCTATATTTCTAGGGGCGAAGGGGATTAAATTATCCTGTGTTGGGAGGAGCCCGTTTTGAAACCCCCGTCTCCCAGGTGAATACGACTATCGTCAGGTATATTAGTTAGCTAGCATTTTGCTATCTGATATTTTACGCAAAGTTACCTTTGTAAAATGTATTAACCATCCATTTTCTATGAATATTTGCATCACCCAAAGCATATCTTGTTGTATAAACAGAATTAGATTGTTTCGTTGGCTGTAGGTAACTAGCCACTTACGGTAGAATTGCGTCTATCTTCCTACATCAATAATTGAAAATAACGTAGCACTTGTCAAGCTTCGACTCCCTCACATTACCATGAAACTCATCAGCACTCGGGACAATGTGACTTTGGAGTGATATTGGCAACTGGGAAAACACACCATCCCTGTTTTTTGGTGTTGAGATACTGCCATCTCCAGTTACGAGACGTTCCCAAGTACAAAGAACATTTGCTCCTGTGGGCGGGGTTGCTCCGAGGCAAGGGGCAAATGTTCTGCAGTGAGAACCAACTCGACGTTCTTGGTCGCCATCTTCTGAAATGGGCGCATGCAGCTTAATAAAAAAGCTACTCTTAATAAGTGATTGAAAAAGTTAATTGCGATCAGGCGTTCAGTAAGACAGTCCAGCTCGGCTCTCTTGGTCTTGATCCGTTTCACTTAAGAAGTTCAACGTTTAACTTTAGCGTTCACAGGGAGGAACTATATGGAGGTTCTTACTCCTTACCTATGTCGATATAAAGGTTATGTATTTTCAGCAGGAGTTACTACGTCAGAATACATCGATTCGCTCCAAACATTCAAGATAAGGGACAGCGATATTTTTCTGGTCACCTACCCAAAGTCAGGTAGGGATCTCTTCCGTTAGAATTAGAGTTCAGGCAACGTTATTTCTTCTACTTTGCTTTTTGTTTCATTCAGTGCTGTGTGTTGAAAATCACGTTTATTTTAGTTGACTGCTGAAATGAAATGTCGTGAATGATAGACAGCTGACAATGTTCCTTCTCCCTGGAGATAGGGTTTCCACAAATGATTTGTGAAAAACCGGGACATTTTACACGCAACGCGGGGCGTTAAACCACATTTGCAAATATACTATGTTAACAGTTGTAGGACAGTTGTGGCAACCCTACCTGGAGAGCCAATGACTTATTTGTTTTGTGTATGTTGGCGGCTAGGTCTCGATTCAATCAGCGTGCATCAATAACTTTGACGAACAAATACATTTAATCATTGGCATCTGGCAGACGCTCTTGTCCAGAGCGACGGACAACAAAGTACAAAGTGCATACCCAACACCAGGAACAAGTGCGCAGGGAGTACAATTTCAAGAGCTAACACTACAACAAAGATAAGGACTAGGGCCTATTCCTTGTAGGGCTATACAGCACAACACAATAGAAGGATATCCATTTACATAGGATAATAAACAGCTTAACTGACATAGCCGAATAACATCATCAATTATAATTTCGTCTTTACAAAAACAGTTTTACGAGTTCAGCCATCACCAAAACTAACTAATCCAACTGAGTTTGGGACTTTTGAGGATTTTTAAGCAGCGGCACATTTGATTGAGTCAAGGGGCTGAATGGTCTGTTCTCGCCATGACGTTATGGCCTACTTCATGCTTTTGCACTGTAGCCTATTGAAGCAGTTTTATTGTTCTGTGGGCCTCAGAACGCTGTTCTTTCTTCGCTTCCTTCTTAGGCACCATATGGACTCAGCAGATCATCACGCTGCTCTGTGAAGCAGATCTCGCGAACGACGTTGTGTACGACAACAACCTGGAGACGATGCCTTGGCTGGAGTATCGAGAGGGGCGCCCGGACTACTCCTTGCGTCCCTCCCCCCGTTTATTCGCCTCTCACCTCACCCCCGCCCTGATGCCCCCTGGACTGAAGGACAAGAGGGCAAAGGTGGGGTGCTAAGGGAAGGAAATGGGGTGAACATAGAGGCAAAAAAAACAGGAACTAGAACCAATACACTGTTGTGGCTAAGTAAATGAGTCGTGGAAAGGTAGAAATGAAAGAGGGATTTCCGTGTGTAGATACTGGAGTCAGTGTTTCTTACTGTTGTGGTGGAACAATGTATATACATATCCCACATGAATAAATGAAGGTTCAGTCTCAAATGTTCTTGTTCCTTGTCAGATTGTGTATGTGATGAGGAACCCAAAGGATGTCGTGGTCTCCTTCTTCCACTACTGCCACGTTTGGGCCAAACTGGAGACCCCCAAGAGCTTTGAGGACTTCATGGGGGAGTTCCTGGAGGGAGCAGGTGAGAATGTGCATCAATGGTAAATTGACTGCATTTACAGTCGGCTCCATAAGTAGTGGAACAGCAAGATTATCCTCCTTCCACTAGCAATAATTAAAAATGAAAAAGTATATATTTTTTAAAAGGCCAACAGTGTTGTGCAAAGGGCAAGGTCAATACCTTTGTTTTTGCTATACACTGAAGATAATTGAGTTTGAGGTCAAAATATGTACATGAGATTACAATTTGCAAAGAAGTACAGAGATGAGCCACAAAAGTTCTGGAACAAAGCTTTATATTCTATTAAAGACATTCGTCTTTATATGTAATTTTTTGGACTTTTGGAGACCGCATATATTCTCTATTTACAGTTGGTGCAGCTTCCTGGTTTGATCACATCAAGGAATGGTACTCAAAGAGAGATCAGTACAACATCTTGTTTTTGACTTATGAGGACATGATCAAGGTGAGATGGCAGTACAGGTAATGTAGTTTTGCTTGAGAATAATTTCCTGGCATTCATATTGAGAACATTCGTTGTTATCAAGATATCAGCTAAAGGTGAGCAGCGATTTATTTAAGCATTGTGGAACGAGAACCCATGACCTAGCATGGATATTGGCACAGCTAGCGGAGTGCCGTTACACCCCCTAGCTGTGCCAATATCCACGATATACCACAGGTTCGAGTTCCATAACGCTTTTATACAACGCTTAAAAATTTCACAAAGCAAAGCTAAGGTTTTGCTAAGGTTAGTATCCCCACTGCACTACTGAAGCAACGGTACTAACGTTAGCTACTTGCAGTAATGTATCCCCACTGCACTAACGTTAGCTAGCTTGCGTACGTTATACGTGACGACACTGACACACAAGTAATTTGTCTGACACTGCCAGATAACGTGCCGTTATTGAAATAACTCATAGCGTCTTTGAGTTTTACTTTGGTAATATTAGGGTACTTGCGGCGAAATTGTTATACCGTTAATTTCGGTTACAAAGTACATAACGGTGATCTACAAATGCGGAGTAATATTGAAAGAAACATTCCATTTAGCTGTGCGTATATCGTGAATATTGGCACGGCCGGAACGCAAACTGACCAATAGAGACAAAGGACCTGACCTATCCATTGTATTGAAAAAAATATGGAAATTGTACATATTCTATGTTTGTCTGATTTGCTAGGGTTTTACCCTGAAAGTCAATGAGCTACAACTGTACTGTTAAAGTAAAACGTGTATAAAGACGATTACATTATTATATTATTGGCATTTGGCAGACGCTCTTATCCAGAGCGACGTACAGTTGTTTAGACTAAGCAGGAGACAATCCTTCCCTGGTGCAATGCAGGGTTAAGGCCTTGCTCAAGGGCCCAACAGCTGTGCAGATCTTATGGTGGCTACACCGGGATTAGAACCACCGACCTTGCGTGTCCCAGTCATTCATCTTAACCACTACGCCTACTTTAAATATAACAAAGAATCCACACTTTTTGAGTTCCCAGTTTGTTTTCTTTAAAAAAAATATATAAAATTTGAATTCCTTTCACCAGCTATATAAGGTTCATTCTTGACTCCATAATTGAGAAACTTGGTTGGCCAATTATCAAACAAATCAAGCCAGAATATTGTGTGTGTGTGTGTGTGCCTTAACTTCCTGCATTTTACCAAACTGTATTTTGTCTGACCAGGAGAAGCCACTTAAGTGTTTTTTTTTTTTTCTCTGCACACATGAAGTTCCTACAAAGCAAGGATTGTTGTGTAGAAGAACTTATTATACACAAGTTTATATAATACACAAGTTTATATTCATTCATTTTCTGGCCTATATTCATGTGTTTTTATAAGTGTCGAGAGAGAAGGGGGGAACACAAAACCTGGCATAATCGGTCAGGATGTTCCTCGTTTGGGAGCAGTTGCCATATTTTGTGAAATAAATGGTTGGCATTTATATAGCGCCTTTGCCCAAAGCGCTGTACCATTGATGCTTCTCATTCACCCATTCACCCATTCATACACACACTCACACACCGACGGCGATTGGCTGCCATGCAAGGCACCAACCGGCTCGTCAGGAGCATTGGGGGGTTCGGTGTCTTGCTCAGGGACACTTCGACACAGCCCGGGCGGGGGATCGAACCGGCAACCCTCCGACTGCCAGACGACTGCTCTTACTGCCTGAGCCTGAGCCTGAGCCTGAGCCATGAAAGATAGGAGCTTGCTGAAGAATGTGTGCAAATAGTTTGTTTTGTATCTTTGCACTGAAGGAGGCTTTTATTTTTTATTTTTAAACAGAGCCTCATTGTGCACTGTATGATGGCCTTCTCTATGCTGCATTAATACATAGTCTTCAAGTCTGACTCCATAATTCAGAGTGGTTGATTTCAACAACAGTTGCCACATCTTCTCTTGTGGTCTCCCAGGATCTGAGGTCTGAGGTGCTGAAGATCAGCAAGTTCCTCGGGAAGAACCTGGACAGTTCGGCCATCGACCGTGTGGTGGAGAAGGCCACCTTCAAGAACATGAAAAAGGACCCCAAAGCCAACTACGAGTTCCTGCCCCAAGAACTGCTGGATCGAGAGCGGGGACACTTCCTTCGCAAAGGTCAGGGGTCAAGTTCTAAACCAACAATACTCAAACTGAGGGCTACTTCTGCAACAGGGGGTGTAAATAAACTCCAAATATGGACCAGGCAGTTAGTTGAATCATGTTTGTTGATTTTTTTGATGTCCTTGGTTCATAAGCATGCCAAAAGGTCATGACCTAATACAAAATTAGCCGCAAAATTAAAACCACTGCTTGTCAAATCTTCACAAGACCTTTGCTTATTTGTCTGTCTATCCTGACGCTGTTGCTGCTTGCAGCTATATTCCTGTACTTGCAATTGTTTTGCCAGACGTTTGGAAACTGTTGTTATAAAACCATTGTGAGGTCGACAGGTGTTTCACAAAGGTTGTGAACCTGGAGAATGTTCTGGCAGGTACGGTCGGGGACTGGAAGAACACCTTCACCGTGGCCCAGAGTGAGCGCTTTGACCAGGTCTTCCAAGAGAGGATGAGGGGCCTCCCACTGCAGTTCACATGGGACATTCATGAGCATCCATAGTGGTTGTTGAGGCCTGCCATTTTGGCTCCAGTTTCAAGTGGAAGTAAGCGTTCTATTACTGGTTTGTCACATGGATAATATTTGTGAACAGATGCATGTTTGAGGGGAACATTCACCTAATGTGAATTTTATATTATAGACTATGGAACTGATTCAGAGCTACGAAATGAGGTGTGGCTTACCAAGATTGATAAAAAAACCATATTGTTAAATAGAACATTGTGCTTTTGCAGTTCTGAGAAATCACTTCTTCTTTTTTTTTTTTTGCATACATTCTCAGCCCAAAATCCACTTTTAGAAAAGGAATTAGCGCTTTAAATGGATAGATTTCGATAATGCGGTACCCTGTCAGTAAGATCATTTTGAATGTGCAGTTTTGCAGAGAAAAAAAAGGTAGCAAATATTCAAGTTAAAATATGAATGTCTTTTTTTTATTCTTCTCATTCTGTGTCGTATCTGCATATCCATGAAGTATCCTTCAGTGCTTTAACAGTTGCTCTCCCTGTTGTTTTATATCAAAGACATTATCGACGATGTGCTCAAAATGGCAAAGCCAGTTTCGTGCCAAATTAACATTAAATAAGTTGGAAGACTTTGATGAAATGGATGAACGCCGTCAGCCATGTAACTCTGCCCGTTCAAAGGCATTTCAAAACCCTACAAGCTGGAGTGCAGAGCCAAAAGAACAGAAACTGTTCCACTGCCCAAAAACCTAGGGACTGCACGGCACATTTACGGTATTCTTTTTTTTTTTTTATATACTGCAACGTTGTATGGTAATCCTGGCATTGTTCGTCTCCACGGTGCTGTGTATTTTCAAACAGTAAAGTAGGTGACTTAATAATCGCCTGCTAGCGAGTTTTAAAATGAACACGAATGAGAGAGCTGTGTGGGCGGGGGTGCATTGTTTTGTTTTTTAGATATCTCGGTACATACTGGTATTCATAATGTCGTCTATCTTAACAGGTGCTCCAGGACCTGTAGAATTTTTCATATTTAAAATCAATAAAGCCACCGTATTTTGAATTGCATGTGTTCTATTCCTACATAAGTTTCACCACATGCAGTTTCATGTAATTCCAAAGGAGGGAAGAAGGGTGAAACTGATGTAGGATTAGATGCCATGTTTAATATGAGAAGTTTAAGACTGAAGTCGTCACGTGTACCAAGATACACAAAACAAAACAATGCACCCCACCCACCCACTCAATGAGCTTATACAAGTACACATATCATGTAATGAAATCTTAAGTGTTTATAGACAAGTTTATACAGTTTAAAGCATTTTTAATCATGAAAGAACTGGTGTAAGCTGGTTTAAGCTGGAGCAGGTGGTTTTAATGTCGTGGCAGATCAGTGCAATACCCAACTTAACCCATGGTATTCTGCTGCAAAAGGTAAGAGTCTTTTTTTAGGCAAGAACCTGATGTGGTACTCTTACTTGTCAATGTTGTTTATTGGATGGAGCAAAGTACATTTTCAACATTTTGGGATCATAGACTGCCATCTGTTCCTTGTTTCGTCCATTTTGAATTCTGCTTTAAACGATTATAATGTTTCCAGTTGCATATTTTTAATTTTAGGACTTTCTGGTTTTGCAACAGTTTCCTATGCCTTGTCCAAACATGTGGACTGAGAGCAAAAAACACGCACATAGCAGGTTTTGCAGCAAAGAAATGTGATTTAATTTTAGAAAAATAATAATTGAATAAAGTTAAATTTTTGGAAAATATCACATTTTATTCAGCGATGAATTACATTGCAATTAAAATGAAATGAGTGATGGTTATGGATGGTTTTTGAAAAGCATTAAAAGGTACACAGACAAACATGGTCTTAATGTTTTTTTTCATTTCATAGCTGGTTGCAGCTTTTACCCCAGCTACAAACCCTCCTTCAATTACCTTTGCCTGGACTAGCCATTTTGAGGCAGCTGATTCAGGTGCGGGCGGCACGGATGGTGCAGTGGGTAGCACTGCCGCCTCACAGCAAGGAGGTCCTGGGTTCGAATCCCCGTCGGCCGGGGCCTCTCTGTGTGCGGAGTTTGCATGTTCTCCCCGTGTCTGCATGGGTTTCCTCCGGGTACTCCGGTTTCCTCCCACAGTCCAAAGACATGCAGGTTAGGCTGATTGGAGAGTCTAAATTGCCCATTGGTATGAGTGTGTGAGTGAATGATGTGTGTACCCTGTGATGGACTGGCGACCTGTCCAGGGTGTATTCCTGCCTTTCGCCCAATGTATGCTGGGATAGGCTCCAGCCCCCCTGCGACCCTGTTCAGGATAAGCGGGTTCAGGTAATGGATGGATGGATGGATGGATGTTTTGTAAACAGATCCCAGGCAATGAAACCCGAGCTAAGTTTAAGCTGCATCCCAAGTTCATATGTGCATTTTAATATTGTATTAATTAGTCATATAAATGGCATATGTTTGCCTTAATACAGACACAAAATACGTTAAAGCTGTCAGGTTGGGAAGCCCATCCTTCTTTCATTTAGTCCTGCTTATTAAAATACAGAATGACCAACGCGTTTTACTGATAGCATGTGCCTTTAAAAAGATGCGTCTATTCTCGAGGAATGCCAATCGCGAGAATGCCAATCGCTAGTCACAAACGCACGTCGCAAGCGCGTCAATGTAGGCAATCGGTAAATTGGCTCGGTTCTCATCCGCCTGCTACCTTGTGGTTTTCTATTGAACTTTTGCATTTATGCCCAGCTTTAGCGCTCGTCAGAAAAGTGGGCTTAGATGCCGATATTTCAAAGGGTTTAAAATTAATCTTGCGGTCAGATTTAAAAATCTAGTTACGTTGTAAAATACAAATGTAATTTCAATGTTTTGTTTTATTTGAACTATTTCGTCTACCTGGTACACCTAATATCATCGCCTACACTTTATAGTAACGTTAGGTGTTTTGTTATTTGTTATTATATCCAAATTAAACCAAACACTATCACCTAGACGCCATCCATTTGTGACATTATCTTTCACGAAGCGTTGATCCAAATTACAGTCGCCTTAATTGTAACTGTTCTGTGTGTTAAGACAAGGCAATGGTCATGGATGAAGTCCAAAGCACACAAGGAAAAAACTATTGCAATACTGCCTACAGAATAAATAGAGTAGTGACCTTGAATCTAAGTTCACTCACTAACATTGTTGCGTTTAAAAAAACACATTATGTATGGGATTTTTGCACTTTCCTATTTTACTTCATTTGATAATTTGATTTAAAAAAAGAAATAAAACTAATGGTAAAGCAAATGAGGGCCCTTGTTTTTTTTTTTTGCTTGTTTTTTTTTTCCAGCTCAGGCTTTATAGCAGGGGTCTCCAATCTTATCCTAAAAGGGCCGGCGTCGGTGCAGGTTTTTGTTTTAACCCAGCAGTAACACACCTGATTGTACTAATGAACTAATCGTGGTCTTTAATCAAGGTCTGGTTACGTTAATAAGTAATTTGTAAGCAAGTAGTTCAGTAGTACAGTCCAGGACAGCCAGTTCAGCTCGTCTGATTTCTCTTTACGCTTCACTCTTTAACGTTGGACGATATGGAGGCTATCAATGCTTACTTATTTAGATATAAAGACCATGTCTTTGCAACAGGATTTTCTACGCCAGAAAACGTCGTTTCACTCGAAGCATTCGAGATAAGGGACAGCGATATTTTTCTGGTCACCTATCCCAAGTCAGGTCTCGATCTTTTCCATTTAATTTTACGCAACGTTACATTTTACACTTGACAATTTTTACCGTTTAGTATTTTGCACTAAGGTTTTCATTCAGTGGTGTGTGTTGACAATCATATTTGATTGGCTGTTGGCTGTGCTGAAACATTATTGTAACTGATAATGATTACTGATAATCTATGTGGTCACGCGAGGACTCTCGGGTCGTTGTGTCACTTGTCTCGAACTGTGTTCGATTTGCATTTCATTGTACGCCGCTCTGGATAAGAGCGTCCGCTAAATGCCTGTAATGTAATGTAATATAGTGTAATGATAACCAGTTAACAGAGTGGCCCTTCTGTCTGCGAAGCCAGTAGCCTATTTTGTATATCTTGGTTTATTGTGTATGGTCAGGTGGTCATTGTATTTTCAAGATGGCCGCCAAATTCTGGTCGCCTACTGAAAATTCAGCAGATTTTAAAATCATTTAAAAGAACTTTGACCTGGATTCAACATGCATTATATTATTCCTGGACAGGAATAATTTTAAATTTTTCTTGTACAGTTTTCAAAACAAGTAAAGGCCTGCCACCCAAAAATTTAATAACTTTAAAGCAGTTTTAAGCGGTGATGCATTTGATTGAGTCAGATTATTCATGCTTCAAACTTTAGGTGCTGGTTCTGTTGGTCTCTAAACTCTGTTCTTTCTCCACTTCCATCATAGGCACTATATGGACTCAGCAGATCATCACGCTGCTCTGTGAAGCGGATCCTTCAAACGACATTGTGTACGACAACAACTTGGAGACAATGCCGTGGCTGGAGAGTCCTCTGGACATGCCCGACTACTCCTTGCGTCCCTCCCCCCGTTTATTCACCTCTCACCTCACCCCCGCCCTGATGCCCCCTGGACTGGAGGACAAGAGGCCAAAGGTGGGGTGCTAAGGGAAGGGAATGGTACCAGATTTGGTAGACTGCGGTTCCTTCATTTGATAAACTTTGTCTTTTTTCTTCTAAACAATTCTCTAAAATATGTTTCTGAAAACGTAGGTAATGCAGTTGCTGACTCTTGATTCATATTTGACCTGCAATGTCTAGTTTGAAAGTTTGATCCGAGTTTGTTGTGCCAGACATGCTTGGCAAGGCTCTTGTTTACGTGAGCGGTCAAACATCAAAAACGGCTATGAAAGTTATGACCGGTCGGGACCACTCGTAAACGTTGCTCCTATCTATGGAAAAACTCTAAATAAGAGAATATTGGTTAATGCGCCACGTTCTCTTAAGTCACTTGTTTTACGATTAGAACTACTGAAAGTTGAGTGTAAAACGTTCTTGTTCCATGTCAGATTGTGTATGTGATGAGGAACCCAAAGGACATTGTGGTCTCCTACTTCCACTACTGCCACGCTACACCCAAACTGGAGACCCCCAAGAGCTTTGAGGACTTCTTGGGGGAGTACCTGGAGGGAGCAGGTGATAACACACACTTTCACATGCAAACAGTACACACAGGGCCACAAACACACAATTGTTTACACAAACTATAAACCGACAAGTGTGTCTGGTGTATTGAAATACTGTGCAAAGTGCAAGCCCTGCCTTCTGGCTGTTTAGGTTGGCTCAATTGCACCAGGCAGGATTAATTGAGCACAGAAAAGTGTTTGAATCCAAGTCAATTGCGTATTTGACTCTTGTCTGGCGTACACATACTTTAACCATACAGAATCTCTCATCATAGGAAGTAGCCATCTATCTTACATCACGCCAGCACACAATCGGTGATTAATACAAATGACAACATCTCACATTTCACTTTGTGGTGGGGACAACTTATTACATTGCATTATTGGCATTTGGCAGATGCTCTTATCCAGGGCGACGTACAGTTCATTAGATTAAGCAGGAGACAATCCTCCCCTGGAGCAATGCAGGGTTAAGGGCCTTGCCCAAGGGTCCAACGGCTGTGCGGATCTTATTGTGGCTACACCGGGATTAGAACCACCGACCTTGCGTGTCCCAGTCATTTACCTTAACCACTATGCTAAAGGCCGCCCCATCTGGTCCGAGTGCATTGTAGAGGTCTTGGACCTTGGGAATCGGGGTTCCTCTGAAGACTAGTGGGGGTGGTCACCGTGGGCACTCAAATTCTATTCAGAACTTTTCACATGCATCTTTAAATTTTATTTTTTGGTCATTTGTATGTGAATTTCCTGTTTTACAGTTCTTGGCGCTTCCTGGTTTGATCACATCAGGGAATGGTACTCAAAGAGAGATCAGTACAACATCCTGTTTTTGACGTATGAGAACATGATCAAGGTGAGATGGCTGTACAGGTAATGCCATGTGAGAATATTTTTCTGCTGTTCATATTGACATCTTTCATTATTAACATTGCATCACTAAAGGTGAGCTCCGATGGTGGTGATGAAAAGCGGTCTATGTTGACGGTGTATGCTGACAGGAGAAGCCACTGAAGTGCTTTGGTGCTGCACACATTGTTAAGTCCCTACAAAGTGAGGATTGTTGCCACATCTTCTCTTGTGGTCTCGCAGGATCTGAGGTCTGAGGTGCTGAAGATCAGCAAGTTCCTCGGGAAGAACCTGGACAGTTCGGCCATCGACCACGTGGTGGAGAGGGCCACCTTCAGGAACATGAAAAAGGACCCCAAAGCCAACTACGAGTTCCTGCCCCAAGAACTGCTGGATCGAGAGCAGGGACACTTCCTTCGCAAAGGTTGGTGGTCATGTTTTCAATCAGAAATTCTAAAACCAGTCAACTTCTACAACAAGGGTGTCAAAAACTCCAGCTTGTTTTGTAGATTTCTTTCCATCAGTAGCCAAGGTGTCTGGACCCTGTAGCCAAATCAATGGTTTTAATTAAGCAGTGAAGCGCAAACACGCACCAAAGGTAGATCTGTAGTCCTAGAGTATCCATATGTTGCAACTGGGCTGGTATGCCCCACACTTCTCATGCAAGTTCTCCTATACATACTGGCCAGGTGGTGGTGCTATTGTCCACATATTTATGGTCTTGAACATTCAGACTGCAACCAACGAAAGCCAAAATTGTTTGGGAGTGCCAAATCTAAAGCTGTCGGCCATCTTGATGTCATTGTTGATAACTAAAGCAGTTTTCTTCTCTGAGGCTTTTTTAATTATTTGTCCTTTTTGCATTAAAGTTGGTTACAGCTTCAGGAGACTGAAATACACCAACATATGATACACAATCCAATCGCATGAACTGTTTGGCAGCTTTTATTATTCATTGTATAATTTCTTATTTATTATTTCCAAAGAAATAAGAAAGACTTCAAGATGATAACGCTAAAGCCGGGGACGATCCCCCCTGGAGCAATGTGGGGTCAAGGGGCAATGCTCAAGGGCCCAACAGCTGTGCAGGAGTTATTGCGGCTACACCAGGGTTTGAACAACCAACCTTCTGGGTCCCAGTCATGTACCTTAGCCACTAGGCTACACGCAGCCCAATTTTAAGAAAATAAACGACATAATTGGCCAGAATTCCTTGGCAGTTAGTTGAATCATCATGGAACATAGACTGATGTTAACCTAAGACTGATTTTTTTATGTCTTTCATTCATGAACATCCTTACAAAACCTTTGCTTATTTGTCTGCCTATCCTGTCCCTATTGCTGCTTGCAGCTATATTTCTGTACTTGCAATAGTTTTGCCAGACGTTTGGGAACCGTTGTTCTAAAACCATTGTGAGATCGACAGGTGTTTCACAAAGGTTGTGAACATGGAGAATGTTCTGGCAGGTACGGTCGGGGACTGGAAGAACACCTTCACCGTGGCTCAGAGTGAGCGCTTTGACCAGGTCTTCCAGGAGAGGATGAGGGGCCTCCCACTGCAGTTCACATGGGACATTCAGGAGCATCCATAGTGGTTGTTGAGGCCTGCCAGTTTCAAGCAGAGGTAAGCATTGTATTACTGAGGGGCACATTCACTAAATCTTTATTTTATCACAGGAAACCGAAATAACAAATTCAGAGCAACAAAACGATGTGTCACTCGCTAAGATTGGCCAACTACTTTGGCCATAATGTTAAATAGAACATTGTGCTTTTGCAAACCACAATTCTGAGAACCACAGTTCAGTTCTTGAATATATGAAAATAATATTGGAGTTAAAGAAATTATTTGGTGGAAAATTATGATTGTTTTACACTTCCCATTCTGTGTCTGTCTCTGTATATCCCTGTCGTATCATTCTGTGACTTCAGGACCTTAGTACATTAACCGTTGCTCTCCTTATTGTTTTACATCAATGATAGGATCAACGATGTTCTCAAAATGGCACTATTCCCATTCTCAGCTACTCAGACAGGCAAGCTATCCCAGGATTCTATTGCATCTAAAAGGCTGGAGGACTGATGGACTCTAATGGCTGCTGATATCTGGAAAATCCTTCCCATTATTCTTAGGAGTGGTGTGGGGGCTGATTTGCATAGACGGGCCAGATTGCATGGAGAAAGGAGAGTGTGTTTACAGTGTGAGCATATATGAAGTCATGAGAATTTTAGAATCTAGAGAACTTCTATTGCTTGGGAAATTCGATACTTGAAAAATAATAAAAGGTACACAGACAAACATGGTTTTAAAGTTTGTTTCATTTCATACCTGGTTGCAGCTCGTACCCCAACAAACTCTCCTTCAGTGACCTCAGCTAATGTGCCTGGACTAGCCAGGCAGCTGATTCAGCTGCTGTTGTTGTTGACATTAGCAAAACCAATTTCATTACATAACATTGCATTAGCAGACGCTAAATGACTGTATTTTTTAATTTTTTATTTATTTATTTATTTATTTTATTTTTTATTATTATTATTATTTATTATTTTATTTTTTAATTGAATTTTACTCTTTGTGATTGTAACGCTGGTCAATTTATGCACAATTGCCAACTTTTTCCTTTTTTAATTTAGTCCTGCTTATTTAAATACAGTATGACCAACATTTTACTGGTAGCGTATGCCTTAAAACAAGACCTGCGTCTATTCCTGGAAGATCATTTTTTAAATTTTTTGGAACCAAGGTATTCTCCTATTTATCTTTCAGTTTCTTGAGATGCGCACGCCAGGACATTCAACTTTCTCATTACATCCTGCCAATCTGACATTCTGCAAATCCTCCATTGTAAGGCTCAGTCTCTTACCTGCTCATGCAATCTTTCTGCCCGTGCTGTCTGCCAGGACAGTCCAAAGTACAGAACATCTGAATGCAGATTGTGTAGACACACCTAAAGGACCCAGGCAAACAGACAGAAAGATGAACAGTCTGGCTGAGGGAATGATTGAAAGGCAGACACAAAGCCTACAGAAAGTACACACTAGGGATGTGACAAATCATCAGTTTTTGTAAATGGTTACCATCCCATTTTCAAAGCGGTTAACCGTGTAACCGATACTGCTTATGACCCATCAGTAGGTTTAATGCTGTTGAGGCCCTCATGAAACTACCTAGCCTAGCCACCTCCTGAACCTCAGCCTCTTCTGACCTCACCACACCCAAGTTGTCATAAAGGGAGTAGATGTTACTGATTTACATCTGTCAGCCTGTACATCTCGAGCTGCACATTTTTGATGGGCAGAACAGATACCGGGTTATCTTTATTCGGTTAAGACATGGTAAAGATGGGAAACATGCGTGTTTATGGCAAGAGGGAAGTTGTGTAGTTGCTGCGGTCAGACGGGGGACAAGCGGTGTTAAAAAACCTTCTTATCTTTCTGTTGGCCAATCATATGCCAGATGTACAGAGGAAAAAAAAGTCCCCAATGCTGTTCTATGGAATAAAAGGCTTGATGACTGTGAACTGAGGTCTAGTTACAGTAATCGGTAACTAGTACTCGAGTTGTTCAGTAGTCCAGTCCAGGACAGCCAGTTCAGCTCGTCTGCTTGTCACTCTGTAACGATAACTGGGGAGATATGGAGGTTATCAGTCCTTCCTTATTTAAATATAAAGGTTATGTCTTTGTAACAGGATTTTCTACGCCAGAATACATCGAAAGTCAGGTCTGGATCTCATCCATTTTGGTAGCATTTAATTTTAGGCATTAAATTTTTTACACTTTGTGTAACAGTTTTACAGTAGGAGTAAAGCTTTCATTGAGTTTTAAGGAGTGGTGCATTTGATTGAGTTAAATTATTCATGCTTATTTACTGTACTGAAGCAGTTTTATTGTTTAAATATCAGGTGCTGGTTCTGTGGGCCTCAGAACTCTGTTATTTCTTCCCTAGGCACTATATGGACTCAGCAGATCATCACGTTGCTCTGTGAAGGGGACCTCTCAGACGTTGTGTACGACACCAACCGGGAGGCGATGTTGTGGCTGGAGATTCCCGAGGGGCACTCCGACTTTGCCACACGTGCCTCCCCCCGGTTATTCGCCTCTCACCTGACCCCAGCCCTGATGCCCCCTGGACTGAGGGACAAGAGGGCAAAGGTGGGATGCTAAGGGAAGGAAATGGGGTGAACGTTGAAGAAAGGAACTTGTGCTAGTACTGATGGATACAGAAACTGGCTAAATGAATGAGTAGTGAAGTGTGAAATAACAAACAAAAAAATGTGTGTGTTTGGAGTCAGTGTTTCTTTTTGTGTAGCTCCAAAACTACTGAATGTTCTGTGTAACGTTTTCTTGTTCCATATCAGATTGTGTATGTGATGAGGAACCCGAAGGACATTATGGTCTCCTACTTTCACTTCTGCCACGCTGTGACCAAACTGGAGACCCCCATGAGCTTTGAAGACCTCTTTGGACAGTACCTGGAGGGAACAGGTGAGAATACGCACTTACACATGCAAGCAATACGCACACAAGGTCTACACAAGTGCACATTAAGGTCATAGAACAAACAGCCAAACAGGTTGGATGAGGCACAATTCATATATAATTTATTGTATGGCCATGAACACAAGTCCAGTACACAAGGTAGATAGGCCAAGTCTGTAACTACCATACCAAGGCATCGACAACTTCAGGAACTACAGTACCGAGATGAATACAAACTCAAAATTCCTTGACTAAGGTACAAAATAGAAGTGGCTGAAGATAGAAACAGGTGTAAAGCAAGTGACAATAGATTAGAGCACTCCTGCAAAGGGAGTCCTGGTACGGCGTGAAGAGATGAGTCTTCAGACTGCTGTGGATAATATGCAGTGAGAGAACAGTTCTTATGGGGATGGCGAGGTCGTTCCACCACTGGGCAGCTAGGGTGGAGAAGCTCCGTAGTCAGAACAAGCGAGAGCCATTCACACGGCTGGCAGGATAAGCAAGTCGGGGCCGAGTGGAGTGGTCAAGCTGGTGCCTGAGGTTGAATTATGTCCTTTAGGTAGGGGGGGGTCGTCCTGTTGGCTGCAGCATAGGTCAGAGTCAGAACTTTGAATCTGATCCTGGCGACTGGTAGGCAGTGGAGTCACTTCAGCTGGGGCGTGACGTGTGAAAACTTTGGAAGGTTGAAGACGAGTTCGGCCAACGTGTTCTGGATGAGCTGTCGCGGCTGGAGAGCTTAGGTTGGCGGTCTTGCTGTGAGAGAGCTGTTGTAATCTCGTCGGGAGATACTATACCGGGGACAAAATAGCTGTGTGGAATGTGTGGTCAGATATAGCTGAATCCTCCTGATGTTATCCAGAATGAATCAGCAGGATTGTGATGTTGCTGCAACTTGCCCTTTGAAGTCCCGCTGGTCATTCATTTACATTTACATTTTTGTCATTTGGCAGACGCTGTTAATCCAAAGCGATTTACAAGTGCATAGGTTCTTCCAAGTTAAAGCATCACATCCATAACTAGTAAAATACACATGAAGTGTTGTTCTAAACATGTAGTCATCATAAGTTCATAATTTCATCATCATTTTTTTTTTTTTGGGGGGGGGGGGGGGGGGTTAGACAAGAGGGTTATGGATATCAGAAAGGGGGGCGGGGGAAACGGGACAACCCCCAGATTCCTAGCAGAGCAGGAAACGGTCAGTGCAGTACCATGAATGGTGACTGAGAGTTCTTGTAGTCGGGAGGCTCTGTGAGGGATGAAGAGCAGCTCCATTTTTTGGGGGTTGAGCTTCAGGTTATGCCTGGCTATTCTGGAGACAGCATGTATTCTCTATTTGCAGTTCCTGCCGGTACATGGTTCGATCACATTAAGGAATGGTACTCAAAGAGAGATCAGTACAACATCCTGTTTTTGACGTATGAGGACATGATCAAGGTGAGATGGCTGTACAGGTAATGTCCTTTTGCTTGAGAATAATTTTCTGCCATTCATATTGAGAACATTCATCATTATCATTATCATTACATCAGCTAAATGAGTAGTGATGGTGGTGACAAAAAAAATAGTGTATTTTTTTAGACCAGGAATAGCCGCTTAAGTGCTTGCCATGTCGTCTCTTGTGGTCTCCCAGGATCTGAGGTCTGAGGTGCTGAAGATCAGCAAGTTCCTCGGGAAGAACCTGGACAGCTCAGCCATCGACCGTGTGGTGGAGAGGGCCACCTTCAGGAACATGAAAAAGGACCCCAAAGCCAACTACGAGTTCCTGCCCCAGGAAATGCTGGATCGAGAGCGGGGACACTTCCTTCGCAAAGGTCCGGGGTCAAGTTCTAAACCAGCAATTCCCAAACTATGGGCTACTTCTGCAACAGGGGGTGTCCAAAAGACCAGGTAAAGTTGGTATACAGTTGGATGATTTTACAATATATAATAAACTTCATTACTTAGCTGATGCTTTCATCCAAAGCGAATTAAAGATGATTACACTAAGCAGGGGACGATCCCCCTAGAGCAATGTGGGGTTAAGGCCCTTGCTCAAGGCCCCAACAGCTGTGCAGGTATTATTGTGGCTACACCGGGGCTTGAACAACCAACCTTCCGGGTCCCAGTCATGTACCTTAGCCGCTGGGCTATAGGCTGCCCTGTTTTAAGAAAATAAACTACATAATTGGCCACAATTCCTTGGCAGTTAGTTGAATCATCATGGAACATGGAAAGGTTTTGATGTCCTTGATTCATAAACATGCCGAAAGGTCATGGCTGAACACAAAATGAGTCATAACTTGCCTGTGCAATCCTCACAAAACCTTCAGCACATAATTCTGGAACCCTGTTGTTTTTGTTCTGTTTTTCATTTTATTTTTCATCTTTATTTCTTTGCTAAAAAGTATATGGCCAGCACAAACTGGACTAATCCCGATGATTCAAACCATGTGTCCATGACAGGTCAATTAACTTACCTATACCCGATCCTCAACAAAATTATGTAGTCCATGATTCTCTGGAGATATCCGAATTTTTGAAACACTATGTGGTGCGTGTCCACCAAATCTCTAACAGGGTTATTCTTTGCCAAATACCTTGAAAAATGCTGTGTCATAACCAAAGGTCAATACAGTCCATATATGACCATTCGAAGAACTGTTCAAAAAAAAAAACAGTCAGCACGAAAGCTTTCGCAGTCCCAATGGACAATTCATAAATTGGCTGCCATTTTGAATGGTTAATCTTTTAACTTTTCCTTTGGCCAGTGACACAGATCCCTGTTTGCACAGTGGTCCAGTGGATGGTGCAGTTGCCTCTGAGCAAGAAGATCCCCAGTTCAAACCTGGCCCAGGCCCTTTATGCATAATTGGCATGTTCGCTAAGTGCCAGCGTTGATTTCCTTTGATAAAATCTCTGTGCTTGCCGCCTACGGCTATGCTGCTTGAGGTTGGCAGGGGGTTTTTCAGGAATTGAACGTGGAGAATGTTCTGGCAGGTAAAGTCGGGGACTGGAAGAACACCTTCACCGTGGCCCAGAGTGAGCGCTTTGACCAGGTCTTCCAGGAGAGGATGAGGGGCCTCCCACTGCAGTTCACGTGGGACATTCATGAGCATCCGTAGTGGTTGTTAAGGCCTGCCAGTTTGGCTCCGTGGGGGTAAGCATTGTATTACTGGACTTGTCACATGGATAATATTTGTTGCTGAACATGAACATGTTTGAGGGGCACATTCACAAAATGTGCATTTTTATTTTATCACAGGAAACTAAATAAGATTTTGAATGCGCAGTGTTGCAGACTGACAAGCTATCCCAGGATTGTATTGCATCTAAAAGGCTGGAGGACTGATGGACTCTAATGGCTGCTGATACCTGGGAAATCACATATGAAGTAATTATTTAATTAACACAATACATGGTAAAACTATCTCACCACATACAAAAAAAAGCTTATCTTAGAAGTGTCTAGAAAGGTACAATTATTTGTCACTGGGGAGTTACCCTATAGTTACATAAGATCATAACCCTAACAAGCAATATATAATTACTTGGTACCTGTTTTGCTTGGAAAACATACTAATTTGTTCCCAAAGAAAATATGACTACTTTCAGGGTACATTTGGGAAATTTTATCTTTGAAGAACAAAAAATATATCGCTACTGAAACTGTATTCCTGTGGGTGTAGCCTACAAAAATATACCCAATAACAACACATAGTGCTGATGTATATCCTGGGAGTTGGTGTAGCATTGCCTGCTGATCTGTTTTTGAAAAATAATAAAAGGTACACAGAAAAACATGGTCTTAAAGTTTTTTCATTTCATGCCTGGTTGCAGCTCTTAGCCCAGCTACAAACACTCCTTCACTGCGATGACATGCATGCCTTAAAACGCATATTTCCTTTTAAATGCTTTTCACTTTGTGATGCTGAATGTACAAAAATTGAACCGGGTTACGGAGTATGCAGCTTTTTACAAACGTCACCCCCAAATTCACTTCCATCTCAGTCGATCATAATGAATTGGGAAGGGCCAAATTGCTTGGTTTAACAAATTTGGCTTGCTTATACAGTTCATTATTGTTAAACATCAATTCTCCAAAGCTGTTTTGTTTGTGCAGCAAACGGATCCAAAGTTCAAGCTGCATCCATCCAAGTTCATTTGAGCTTTTCAATAATTTATTGATTAACCCCTTAAGTATGGCCACCGTTCTTGACACGAGCTTAAATAGCTTAGAAATGAAATGGTTGAACCCTTTTGACTGCAGGCATGATTCTGGTATTTTTTGGGGGGTTTTTTTCTCACTGAAAAGATTTGGATGGATACAGATTATTGTAGCTGTGGCTTGTGTACTCAGAAACAAAATAGAGCCAAGTCAATATCACCAGAAATGAGCATTCTGCATTGTTTCTTTCTAATGTAGTATGTCTAGGCAGTTTTCCAAAATTGCACATGGAAACTAAATGATATTATGGGTCTTATGCAGTGTAAAGTGCTGCATTTTGCTTACTAAACTATTCAACACTTTTTATCCTTGCAGCTCTCCTCAGACAGCAACAGGTCGAGAGGATCATGAGAAATTAGTACAATAATCACAATAATACCATCTTGTGGGGGCGACATGGCTCAGGCAGTAAGAGCAGTCGTCTGGCAGTCGGAGGGTTGCCGGTTCAATCCCCCACCCGGGCTGTGTCGAAGTGTCCTTGAGCAAGACGCCTAACCCCCAAATGCTCCTGACGAGCTGGTCGGCACCTTGCATGGCAGCCAATCGCCGTCGGTGTGCGAGTGTGTGTATGAATGGGTGAATGAGAAGCATCAATTGTACAGCGCTTTGGATAAAGGCGCTATATAAATGCCAACCATTTACCATCATGAAAAATAAGTACAATAATCACAGTAATACCATCTTGTGTACTAATATATTCATTGAGGTCCATTTATTGAAGTTTTTGTCAAATACCCAACCCCCGTTAATAAGTCATACACAATCCTTAATTTCACATGCTACATATAAGCATACTGAAAAATAAAATATTTTTAGAATGTGTTCAGATGCTCACCTGTTTGAAATTGGGTCATGTCACTGAAAATGCCCTCAACGGTGTTTTCACAGTCATGCGGTACTGTGCAGAAGTCTTAGGCACCCTAGACTTTATTATATGTATTTTATTTAGTATAAAAGAACACATTTGGGATTTCCAAAAGATGTAATTTTACAGAGACATTTTTGTATTTAATTTTAAAAAGTAATATATTACTGTAAGCAATTGACTACTTTTTACATAAAAACTTGATCAAGGCTGTCTGAGATCAGAAGCTTTTCAGCCTACCAAGTTCTCCAACATGCTTGGAACAGCCTCCCTGCTGATTGTCTTATAGAACTGCAGGACAGTGTTGGCTATCTCAGAGAAGTGATGCAGTTTTAACGCCGAACCGTTAAAATATTGATTTGATTCAGTTTTTAACTATTCTGCCAAATTACTAAAATGTAATGTCAGATCTATAGTCCATTTAATTTTCTGCACAGCCATTTATAAAGAATCTTATCTGTACAGAATGTTATGCAGGTGCCTAAGACTTTTGCGTAGTACTGTATATTCACGTAGATGAGAGATTCCTTGGAACTCCTCCAAAGGAAGTTTAGAAGGATTTAGACGTAGGCAGCACACTTTTTTTTTTTTTTTGTGAAACGTCAACCTTTTCTGGCATAGATTCTCAACTGTTTTTGCCAAAAAATGCTGTGTTTTATGCAAGCCTAACAAATTACAGACCATTGGAAACGTAATGTAATTCTCTAAAATGCTTTTTAGTCGTCATATAATGGCATGCCTGTCGGTTCTTTGATGAGCAGAATTCATACTGAATTTACATACACACGGATGGGGGTAACGCATTTTCTCTGCAACTAAATTACAAATACTGTTCTAAGACGTTTGTACTTGGGCTTATCATGTTCGAGAGAACCCCTACTAAATGTGGATAATAGCATTTCTATGTACGGGTACTTTTGTGGAGGTATACAACAGGGAAATGGCAAGTAAACAATGGACATTTATCGAGACTATTATACATTTGGTCCTCTGTACACTTGTGAAAAAGATTACCTTAATTCTTGTTGTATGTGGATTTCCAAAATGCAGAGACGATGAGGTCCCCCCCACACTTGTTTTACCAGCCACAAAATAAGGAACTGTTGTCACGAAAGCAATGCCAGGTGAAAATAGGTTATACAGATAGAACCGTGATGGCTTTCAATCGGTATATGCTGTTACCACAGTGATTGAGAATTGCAGGCTGGAAAACTGAATGAATCCATGCTCCTGTGCCGGTGAGACTTAAGGAGTTAATAAAATAAATGGCATAAATTTCCTTAATAATGGCAGCAAATATGCAAAAGCTGTCAGGTTGGGGAGCCCATAGGTTTATGCATATTTCTCCTTGCTTTATTAAGTCCTGCTCATTAGAATGTGTTTACTGGTTGTGTATGCCTAAAAACAAGGAACCAACATGCCTCTATTCCCGGGAGATACATTTTCAGCAATGCAATGCGGTCATAGAAAACCAGGAACTTCCAGCCGTGACTGCCAGGTGCTTCTGCCTCATTCCCAGACACTTGACCATCCTTCTCGCCTCACCCACCGCACTCATCAAACTGGTTTCTCAGGTGGGCCAGGGAGGGCCGTTTTCTTATACGACCAACGGGCGCCTGGGTGGTTCTTGATCCATTCAAGGTGTTCCCCTATTTTTCTTTCAGTTTCTTGATGAGAGGGACTTGGACAGTCAACGTAAGAATAATCACAGTTGATCTGCAACTTTCTCGTTGCATCCTGCTAATCTGGCATTCTGTGAAGCCTCCATTGTAAGCGCTGGAAATTGGCAAACCCCAGGAAGCAGTCCTTTGTGACCTTGGGCTCTGGCCATGACGTGACTTCTCCAACCTTCTGCTCCTCCATCTTCACTCCCTCTGGGCTGAACTGCTAACCAAGGAAGAAGATGGTATGCTGATGGAACAGGCACTTCTCACCATTGACATACCGCTGTTTGTCCAGGAGACATCTCAGGACTTGGTCGATGTGCATACGCTTGGAACACAATGGGGTATATTTGCTAACCTAAATGGCATCACCAGGTATTCGTCATGGGCAGAGGAAGCGCTGAAATCTGTGTTCCACTCGTCTCCGTCTCAGATACGGACCAGATTGTTTGATGGCAGCAGGCGCCAGAGGGAGAGGATGACAGTACTTTGCCATGTCAGAATTGAGCCCTCTGTAGTCAATGCGAGGATGCGGACCGCCGTCCTCCTTGGCCACACAAAGAATAACCTGTCTGATTCAGGGGAGGTGGATAAACCCGTGCTTCAGGGCCTCCTGGTTGTACTCGGCCATGGCCTGGGTCTCTGCCACGGCCAAGGGACGGATGCAATTCAGTGGAGTAGCAGAGCCAGCAAGCAGGTCAATGGCACAATACCAGGGGCGATGAGGAGGTTTTGACTGGGGCGAACACCTCTGCCCGGTTCTGGTAAGCCTGAATGACTGACTGGTAGGCGGCTAATGGACTCCCTACTGATAGAACTGCAGGGTACAGAAAACCAATGCTGCCTGCTGGCTACAGAAAACTCAGGAACATTACATTCCATTACATTATTGGCATTTGGCAGACGCTCTTATCCAGAGCGACGTATAGTTGATTACACTATGCAGGAGACAATCCTCCCCTGGAGCAATGCAGGGTTAAGGGCCTTGCTCAAGGGCCCAACGGCTGTGCGGATCTTATTGTGGCTACACCGGGATTAGAACCACCGGCCTTGCGTGTCCCAATTTACCTTAACCACTACACAAAATAAAATAAAAAATAGGGAGTGGTGATTAAGAGCAGGTGCTTTATACTCTGGGGACGTGGGGCATTGAATCTAAGTTCACACACTAACATTGTTGCATTTGAATAAAGCACATTCATCTCAATGTATGGGGTCAAATTTTCACATTTTACTTAATTTGGTAATTTGATAAAAATGAATGGTAAAACAAATGTATTAACTGTCCTCTTATTTTTAAAAAACAAGTTTGCTTCAGCAGAACAAATGTTATTTTCTGGTCACTATTATTGAAATAAAGAAACTGACTGAAATGCCTATTGTGTCAAATATGATGCATTTAAAAGAAACAAAGGAAACATGAAAATGTAAATTTTCTTTCAAAACATCGAAAAAAGGGGAGCCATTGTTGAATTATTATTATAATTTTTATATAAGTAAGGCTTTATAGGGTTCAAACACAATAAAAATGGGAACATGTCTTTTGAAATAGAGAAATCGTGTTGTTTAAATAGAATCAGGCATGACAACCATCGTTCTGAGGTCTAGTTATATCAATAAGTACCTTGTACCCAAGTTCAGTAGTCCAGGGCAGCTAGTTCAGCTCGTCTAATTCTCTTCACGCTTCAACATTGACCGGGACGATATGGAGGATATCAGTCCTTACCTATTTCGTTATAAAGGTCATGTCTTTGGAACAGGATTTTCTACGCCTGAAAACATCTTTTCACTCCAAACATTCGAGATAAGGGACAGCGATATTTTTCTGGTCACCTATCCCAAGTCAGGTCTGGATCTTTTGTATGTCTTTGTTTATTTTTTATGGTTAGGTAGTCTGGCGATGGGGCATTGTATTTTCAAAATGGTCACCAAATTCTATCTACTGAAAATTCTGCTGATTTTTTAATCATTTCAAATCGTCTGGATTCAAAATACAGGAAGAATATATTTTTTTACCCATACAAAAATGTAATCACTTTCAAGCAGTTTTAAATAGTGGTGCATTTCATTGACTCAAATTATTCATGCTGATGTACTGTACTAAACCAATTTTATTGTTTGAACATTAGGTGCTGGTTCTGTGGGTCTCTGAACTCTGTTCTTTCTTTACTTCCATCATAGGCACTATATGGACTCAGCAGATCATCACGCTGCTCTGTGAAGCGGATCCGTCAAACGACGTTGTGTACGACAACAACTGGCACACAATGCCGTGGCTGGAGAGTCCTCTGGACATGCCCGACTACTCCTTGCGTCCCTCCCCCCGTTTATTGACCTCTCACCTCACCCCCGCCCTGATGCCCCCTGGACTGGAGGACAAGAGGCCAAAGGTGGGGTGCTAAGGGAAGGGAATGGGGTGAACAAAAAAAACTGGAACTGATACACTCTTGTGGCTAAATGAATGAATTAATGAATAAAATTACAAACGAAGGAGGGGTCATTTGTGTGTTTAGAGGAAGGAGTCAGTGTTTCTTATTGTGTGGTGGTGGAACAATGTTATAGAGTTAAAGGAATTCAAGAAATTACGTTTGATCCGAGTTTATTGTGCCAGACATGCACTGCAAGGCTCTTGTTTACCACCACTTGAAAGTTGAGTATAAAACGATCTTGTTCCATGTCAGGTTGTGTATGTGATGAGAAACCCAAAGGACATTGTGGTCTCCTACTTTCACTTCTGCCACGCTACACCCAAACTGGAGACCCCCAAGAGCTTTGAGGACTTCTTGGAACAGTACCTGGAAGGAGCAGGTGATAACACGCACACATGCAAACAGTACACACGGCCACAAACACACAATTGTTTACATGTACTGTGAACATGTCTGGGGTATTGTGATATTCTCAAAATGTGCACGCCTTGCATTCTGGCTGTTTAGGTTGTCTCAATTTCACCAGGCAAGATTCATTGAGCACAGAAAAGTATTTGAATCCAACTCAATTGCGTATTTGACTCTTGTCTGGTGTACACGTACTTTAACCATACATAATCTCTCATCATAGGACGTAGCCATCAATTTTACATCACACCAGCACACAATCAGTGATTAATACAAATGACAACATCTCACATTTCACTTTATGGTGGGGACAACTGGTTTGTATGTGAATTTCCTGTTTTACAGTTCTTGGCGCTTCCTGGTTTGATCACATCAGGCAATGGTACTCAAAGAGAGATCAGTACAACATCCTGTTTTTGACATATGAGAACATGATCAAGGTGAGAAGGCTGTACAGGTAATGCCCTGTCGTTTGAGAATATTTTTCTGCTGTTCATATTGACATCTTTCATTATTAACATTGCATCACTAAAGGTGAGCTCCGATGGTGATGATGAAAAGTGGTCTATGTTGACGGTGTATGCTGACAGGAGAAACCACTGAAGTGCTTTGGTGCTGCACACATTGTTTAGTCCCTGCAAAGTGAGGATTGTTGCCACATCTTCTCTTGTGGTCTCCCAGGATCTGAGGTCTGAGGTGCTGAAGATCAGCAAGTTCCTCGGGAAGAACCTGGACAGTTCGGCCATCGAGCACGTGGTGGAGAGGGCCACCTTCAGGAACATGAAAAAGGACCCCAAAGCCAACTACGAGTTCCTGCCCCAAGAACTGCTGGATCGAGAGCAGGGACAATTCCTTCGCAAAGGTTGGTGGTCATGTTTTCAATCAGAAATTCTAAAACCAGTCAACTTCTGCAACAAGGGTGTGAAAAACTCCAGCTAGGGGGAATGAACATGGAGAATGTTCTGGCAGGTACGGTCGGGGACTGGAAGAACACCTTCACCGTGGCCCAGAGTGAGCGCTTTGACCAGGTCTTCCAAGAGAGGATGAGGGGCCTCCCACTGCAGTTCACATGGGACATTCATGAGCATCCATAGTGGTTGTTGAGGCCTGCCAGTTTGGCTCCGTGGGGGTAAGCATTGTATTACTGGACTTGTCACATGGATAATATTTGTTGCCGAACATGAACATGTTTGAGGGGCTCATTCACAAAATGTGCATTTTTATTTTATCACAGGAAACTAAATAAGATTTTGAATGTGCAGTGTTGCAGACTGACAAGCTATCCCAGGATTCTATTGCATCTAAAAGGCTGGAGGACTGATGGACTCTAATGGCTGCTGATACCTGGGAAATCACATATGAAGTAATTATTTAATTAACACAATACATGGTAAAACTATCTCACCACATACAAAAAAAAGCTCATCTTAGAAGTGTCTAGAAAGGTACAATTATTTGTCACTGGGGAGTTACCCTATAGTTACATTAGATCATAACCCTAACAAGCAATATATGATTACTTATCTAGTACCTGTTTTGTTTGGAAAACATACTAATTTGTTCCCAAAGAAAATATGACTACTTTCAGGGTACATTTGGGAAATTTTATCTTTGAAGAACAAGAAATATATCGCTACTGAAACTGTATTCCTGAGGGTGTAGCCTACAAAAATATACCCAATAACAACGCATAGTGCTGATGTATATCCTCGGAGTTGGTGTAGCATTGCCTACTGATCTGTTTTTGAAAAATAATAAAAGGTACACAGAAAAACATGGTCTTAAAGTTTTTTCATTTCATATCTGGTTGCAGCTCTTAGCCCAGCTACAAACACTCCTTCACTGCGATGACATGCATGCCTTAAAACGCATATTTCCTTTTAAATGCTTTTCACTTTGTGATGCTGAATGTACAAAAATTGAACCGGGTTACGGAGTATGCAGCTTTTTACAAACGTCACCCCCAAATTCACTTCCATCTCAGTCGATCATAATGAATTGGGAAGGGCCAAATTGCTTGGTTTAACAAATTTGGCGTGCTTATACAGTTCATTATTGTTAAACATCAATTCTCCAAAGCTGTTTGGTTTGTGCAGCAAACGGATCCAAAGTTCAAGCTGCATCCATCCAAGTTCATTTGAGCTTTTCAATAATTTATTGATTAACCCCTTAAGTATGGCCACCGTTCTTGACACGAGCTTAAATAGCTTAGAAATGAAATGGTTGAACCCTTTTGACTGCAGGCATGATTCTGGTATTTTTTGGGGGGTTTTTTTCTCACTGAAAAGATTTGGATGGATACAGATTATTGTAGCTGTGGCTTGTGTACTCAGAAACAAAATAGAGCCAAGTCAGTATCACCAGAAATGAGCATTCTGCATTGTTTCTTTCTAATGTAGTATGTCTAGGCAGTTTTCCAAAATTACACATGGAAACTAAATGATATTATGGGTCTTATGCGGTGTAAAGTGCTGCATTTTGCTTACTAAACTATTCAACACTTTTTATCCTTGCAGCTCTCCTCAGACAGCAACAGGTCGAGAGGATCATGAAAAATAAGTACAATAATCACACTAATACCATCTTGTGTACTAATATATTCATTGAGGTCCATTTATTGAAGTTTTTGTCAAATACCCAACCCCCATTAATAAGTCATACACAATCCTTAATTTCACATGCTACATATAAGCATACTGAAAAATAAAATATTTTTAGAATGTATTCAGATGCTCAGATGAAATTGGGTCATGTCACTGAAAATGCCCTCAACGATGTTTTCACAGTCATACGGTACTGTGCAGAAGTCTTAGGCACCCTAGACTTTATTATATGTATTTTATTTAGTATAAAAGAACACATTTGAGATTTCCAAAAGATGTAATTTTACAGAGACATTTTTGTATTTAATTTTAAAAAGTAATATATTACTGTAAGCAATTGACTACTTTTTACATAAAAACTTGATCAAGGCTGTCTGAGATCAGAAGCTTTTCAGCCTACCAAGTTCTCCAACATGCTTGGAACAGCCTCCCTGCTGATTGTCTTATAGAACTGCAGGACAGTGTTGGCTATCTCAGAGAAGTGATGCAGTTTTAACGCCGAACCGTTAAAATATTGATTTGATTCAGTTTTTAACTATTCTGCCAAATTACTAAAATGTAATGTCAGATCTATAGTCCATTTATTTATCTGCACAGCCATTTATAAAGAATCTTATCTGTACAGAATGTTATACAGGTGCCTAAGACTTTTGCGCAGTACTGTATATTCACTTAGATGAGAGATTCCTTGGAACTCCTCCAAAGGAAGTTTAGAAGGATCGCAGCTGACGAAAAGAGTACACAATGATGTTTAAATAGAATGAGGCATGACGACCATCGTTCTGAGGTCTAGTTATATCAATAAGTACCTTGTACCCAAATTGTTCAGTAGTCCAGGGCAGCTAGTTCAGCTCGTCTAATTCTCTTCACGCTTCAACGTTGACCGGGACGATATGGAGGATATCAGTCCTTACCTATTTCGATATAAAGGTCATGTCTTTGGAACAGAATTGTCTACGCCTGAAAACATCTTTTCACTCCAAACATTTGAGATAAGGGACAGCGATATTTTTCTGGTCACCTATCCCAAGTCAGGTCTGGATCTTTTGTATATCTTTGTTTATTTTTTATGGTTAGGTAGTCTGGCGATGGGGCATTGTATTTTCAAAATGGTCACCAAATTCTATCTACTGAAAATTCTGCAGATTTTTAAATCATTTCAAATCGTCTGGATTCAAAATACAGGAAGAATATATTTTTTTACCCGTACAAAAATGTAATCACTTTCAAGCAGTTTTAAATAGTGGTGCATTTCATTGACTCAAATTATTCATGCTGATGTACTGTACTAAACCAATTTTATTGTTTGAACATTAGGTGCTGTTTCTGTTGGTCTCTGAACTCTTTCTCTACTTCCATCATAGGCACTATATGGACTCAGCAGATCGTCACGCTGCTCTGTGAAGCAGACCCTTCAAACGACATTGTGTACGACAACAACTGGCACACAATGCCGTGGCTGGAGAGTCCTCTGGACATGCCCGACTACTCCTTGCGTCCCTCCCCCCGTTTATTCACCTCTCACCTCACCCCCGCACTGATGCCCCCTGGACTGGAGGTCAAGAGGCCAAAGGTGGGGTGCTAAGGGAAGGGAATGGGGTGAACAAAAAAAACTGGAACTGATACACTCTTGTGGCTAAATGAATGAATGAATGAATAAAATTACAAACGAAGGAGGGGTCATTTGTGTGTTTAGAGGAAGGAGTCAGTGTTTCTTATTGTGTGGTGGTGGAACAATGTTATAGAGTTAAAGGAATTCAAGAAATTACGTTTGATCCGAGTTTGTTGTGCCAGACATGCACTGCAAGGCTCTTGTTTACCACCACTTGAAAGTTGAGTATAAAACGATCTTGTTCCATGTCAGGTTGTGTATGTGATGAGAAACCCAAAGGACATTGTGGTCTCCTACTTTCACTTCTGCCACGCTACACCCAAACTGGAGACCCCCAAGAGCTTTGAGGACTTCTTGGAACAGTACCTGGAAGGAGCAGGTGATAACACGCACACATGCAAACAGTACACACGGCCACAAACACACAATTGTTTACATGTACTGTGAACATGTCTGGGGTATTGTGATATTCTCAAAATGTGCACGCCTTGCATTCTGGCTGTTTAGGTTGTCTCAATTTCACCAGGCAAGATTCATTGAGCACAGAAAAGTATTTGAATCCAACTCAATTGCGTATTTGACTCTTGTCTGGTGTACACGTACTTTAACCATACATAATCTCTCATCATAGGACGTAGCCATCAATTTTACATCACACCAGCACACAATCAGTGATTAATACAAATGACAACATCTCACATTTCACTTTATGGTGCGGACAACTGGTTTGTATGTGAATTTCCTGTTTTACAGTTCTTGGCGCTTCCTGGTTTGATCACATCAGGGAATGGTACTCAAAGAGAGATCAGTACAACATCCTGTTTTTGACGTATGAGAACATGATCAAGGTGAGATGGCTGTACAGGTAATGCCCTGTCGTTTGAGAATATTTTTCTGCTGTTCATATTGACATCTTTCATTATTAACATTGCATCACTAAAGGTGAGCTCCGATGGTGATGATGAAAAGTGGTCTATGTTGACGGTGTATGCTGACAGGAGAAACCACTGAAGTGCTTTGGTGCTGCACACATTGTTAAGTCCCTGCAAAGTGAGGATTGTTGCCACATCTTCTCTTGTGGTCTCCCAGGATCTGAGGTCTGAGGTGCTGAAGATCAGCAAGTTCCTCGGGAAGAACCTGGACAGTTCGGCCATCGACCACGTGGTGGAGAGGGCCACCTTCAGGAACATGAAAAAGGACCCCAAAGCCAACTACGAGTTCCTGCCCCAAGAACTGCTGGATCGAGAGCGGGGACAATTCCTTCGCAAAGGTTGGTGGTCATGTTTTCAATCAGAAATTCTAAAACCAGTCAACTTCTGCAACAAGGGTGTGAAAAACTCCAGCTAGGGGGAATGAACATGGAGAATGTTCTGGCAGGTACGGTCGGGGACTGGAAGAACACCTTCACCGTGGCCCAGAGTGAGCGCTTTGACCAGGTCTTCCAAGAGAGGATGAGGGGCCTCCCACTGCAGTTCACGTGGGACATTCACGAGCATCCATAGTGGTTGTTGAGGCCTACCAGTTTCAAGCAGATGTAAGCATTGTATTACTGGCTTTGTCACATGGTTAATATTTGTGCAAATATTTGAGCAAACCCATGTTTGAGGTGCAAATTCACAAAATGCATTTTTATTTTATCACAGAATTCAGAGCTACAAAATTAGGTGTCATTTATCAAGATTGACCAAATACTTTGGCCATAAAGTTAAATGGAATACTGTGCCTTTACAAAAGACAGTTCTGTGAAATCCGCTTTTTTACATTACATTACATTAATGGCATTTGGCAGATGCTCTTATCCAGAGCGATGTACAGTTGATTAGACCGTGCATAGCAGATTAAATGTGCAGTGCTGCAATAAAAAATAAAAAAGATTTATAGTCAATATGAAAAAAATATTAAAGCTAAAACAACATGAATTTAGTGGTAAATTGCTATGTGACTTCAGGACTTTAGTACATTAACCGTTGCTCTCCTTATTGTTTTACATCAATGATAGGATCAACGATGTTCTCAAAATGGCATTATTCCCATTCTCACCTACTCAGACAGGCAAGCTATCCCAGGATTCTATTGCATCTAAAAGGCTGGAGGACTGGTGGACTCTAATGGCTGCTGATATCTGGAAAATCCTTCCCACTGTTCTTAGGAGTGGTGTGGGGGCTGATTTGCATTTGAAGGGTTGGATGACTGATTGGGAATTAAATTGAAACAATGAATGGTAAAACTATCTCACCACATACAGAAGAAGAGCTAATAATAAAATACACTCTCAGTAATAAAGGTAGGTAAAGTGCCTAAAAAGGTAAAATTATTTGTCACGGGGGCCTTAGCCAATAGGTACATACAAACCCCTAACCAGCAATACATAATTACTTGGTGCCGGTTTTGCTTGGAAAACATACTCATTTGTCCCCAAAGAGAATATTTCTGCACTTTCAGGGAAATCCTTGAGGAACAAAAAATATAGCTCCACTGAAACTATTTGAGAGTATAGCCTAGAAAGTCAAAGAGTGATTTAACAAATAGTACAGATGAATATCCTAGGAGTTGGCTTAGCTTTTGCCTGCTGATGTTTGTGCCAGAGGTTTTGGAAAAGTAATAAAAGGTACTCAGACAAAGATGGTTTTAAAGTTTGTTTCATTTCATACCTGGTTGCAGCTCTTACAAACACTCCTTCAATCATCTCAGTTAATTTGTCTGGAGTGGCCATTTTGAGGGGGCTGATTTAGGTTCTGTTGTATGGGTGTGGTTCTCCTTGTTCCAAACATTTTCATTGTACATTTAACATTTACATTTAACATTCATATAATATATAACTTTTCAGTTTTAATGCATTACATTGCTCTTGGAAAACCTATTACAATTTTCCAGACATATTCTCTTTTAAATGCTTAAAGAAGTGACATTTTAAAATTGTGCATCTTGTTTACACTTTGTGGTGCTAAATGTGCAAAAATTGAGTTGGGTTAGAAAATGCAACATCACCCCATAAGCACTTCCATCTCAGTGAATTATTATGAATTAGAAAAAGCCAATTTGTAACAAATTTGGTTAGCTTAAACAATGAAAAACATAAATTATTCAATGCTCTTTTGTTGTACAGCATATGCCAGATTTGAAGAGGAAATAAATAACACAATTCTGTTTATATAACTAATGACAAGGTCTACTTACATTAATAAGTAACTTGTAGTCAAGTTGTTCAGAAATACAAGACAGCCAGTTCAGCTTGTCTGAATGTCTTGTTATGTTAATAAGTAATTTGTTATGAAGTTGTTCAGTAATTCAGTCCAGGACAGCCAGTTCAGCTCGTCTGATTTCTCTTCACATTTCACTCTTTAAAGTTGACAGGGACGATATGGAGGTTATCAATCCTTACCTTTTTCGATATAAACATTATGTCTTCATAACAGAATTTTCCACGCCAGAATACATCGATTCACTCCAAACATTCGAGATAAGGGACAGCGATATTTTTCTGGCCACCTATCCCAAGTCAGGTCTGGATCTTGCATTTAATTTTTAATTTTATGGAACGTTATTTCTTACACTTAAAGACTGATACATGTAACGTTTTGAATTTTGTACTCAAGTTTTCATTCGGTGCTGTGTGTTGGCAATCCTATTTGACCTTCTGTCGGCTGTGTTGAACCATTATCGTTACTGATTACCAGTTGACAGAGTGGCCCTTCTCACTGCGAAGCCAGCTGCCTTTTTTATATGCCTTTGTTTTTTTTTTATAGTTAGGTAGTCTGGCGATGGGGCATTGTATTTTCAAAATGGTTTCCAAATTCAACTTTAAAGTCAAAAACTTTAAAATCATTTTAAAGAACTTTTACATGGATTCAACTGGCATTATACAGTATAACAGCAAGAATATTTTTTTTCTTGACAACAGTTTTACAGTACGACTACACCCGCCACCCAAAAATGTTATAACTTTCAAGTTTAAGTAGTGGTGCATTTGGGTCAAATTATTCATGCTTTTGTGCTGTACTGGAGCAGTTTTGTTGCTTGAACTTTAGAATCTGGAGAAATACCAGATGACTGGAAACAAGGTGATATAATATCAATATATAAGAAAGGGGACTGTACCAATCTAGGAAACTACCGGCCTGTCAGTCCCTGTATCATTTGGGACAAACTGGAATTATTTCTTAAAAATAATAAGATTCTAAGGGATAGCCAGCATGGTTTTTGAAAGGGTAGGTCATGCCTGACAAACCGTTTGGCATTCTTTGAGGAAGCTACCACGTGTTTTGATGATAGCAGGGCTTATGTATATCTAGGTTTCCAAAAAGCATTTGATAAGGTACCACAAACTCATTATTAAAATGAGGACTGTAGGAATTATAGGAGCCGTTTTGAAGTGGGTTCGGAATTGGCTACAGGATAGAACACAAAGAGTAGTGGGAGGGGCCTTGTCCGAACAAGGTATTGTGGAAAGAGTCCCACAGGGATCGGTACTGGGGCCACTGCTCTTCCTCATTTGCATGAATGACCTAGACATGGGCATTGAAAGTAATTTGGTCAAATGTGCAGATGATACAAAACTAGGAGGTTTATGCTAACATTATGGACGCTACGAAAGTAATCCAGGAAGACTTAAACAGAATTCAAAAGTTTGCGGAAACCTGGCAAATTAATTTGAATACAATTAAATTTAAAGTTCTACACATGGGAAATAAAAATATAAACCAGGATTACTTTATGGGGGGTACAAAATTGGATAGTGCTGAAGTTGAAAAAGACTTGTTGGTCATAGTTGACCAAAGCGCTTCAGGTTTTTAAGACCAGGCTTGATACAGTGTTAGATTTTTTTTTAGCTTTTAGGCAATTTAGGCAGTAGGTACACTTAGGGGTAGGAAAAGGCAAGCATTGCTGGGCTGAATGGCCTGTTCTCACCATTACCTTATGTTATGTCAAGCTTAATGTTTGGTGCTGGTTCTGTGGGTCTCCAAACTCTGTTCTTTCTTTTCGTCCTTCTTAGGCACTATGTGGACTCAGCAGATCATCACGTTGCTCTATGAAGCAGACCTCTTGAAAAATGACATTGTGTACAACAACATCCGGGAGACAATGCCGTGGCTAGAGGGTCCTCTGGACTTCCCCGACTTCGCCTTGCGTCCCTCCCCCCGTTTATTCGCCTCTCACCTCACCCCCACCTTGATGCCCCTGGGACTGAAGGACAAGAGGGCAAAGGTGGGGTGCTAAGGGAAGGAAATGGGGTGAACACAGAGGCAAAAAACTGAAAGAGGGATTTCATAAAGGAAAAACAAATCAAAGAGGGATAGTTTGTGTGTGTTTAGAGGATGGTGGGAGTGTTTCCTATGTGGTGGTGGTGGAACAATGTGACAAAGTGAAAAACATGAAAGAAATTAAGACAGCAGCAAAAGTGTGATGTAGATCAACAACTATACATGTACATACATGCACAAACAGGAATTTTCCAAATTGACCATATGAGATGGTATCATATAGGGTCTCGTGCAAGAACATTTTCTTATTCTTATCTTACATTTATCTTTCACTCTTTGAACTCAAGGGCTCATTCCTAACTTCAGATAACTGTCCAAAATTAAGATGTCCTTCATAATACAGAATATACTGTAATCTTAGTGGGTTCCATCAGATATCCCATGGGATTAGCAGGGAACAATTGATGCCTGATTTGTTAGACTGCGGTTCCTTCATTTTTGGCAAAAACATTTTTTCTCCTCAACAATGCTCCTCAACAATGTTTCTGAAAACATTTGAGGTGAGAAATAGGCAATGCAGTTGCTGAATCTTGATTCATATTTGACCTGCAATGTCTAGTTTGAAAGTTTGATCTGGGTTTGTTGTGCCATGCACTGCCATGCAAGGCTCGTGTTTATGTGACTTTACGTGAAAGCTCAGAATAAAATGTCGTTGTTCCGTGTCAGATTGTGTATGTGATGAGAAACCCAAAGGACGTTTTGGTCTCCTACTTTCACTACTGCCACGCTGTGCCCAAACTGGAGGCCCCCAAGAGCTTTGAGGACTTAATGGGACAGTACCTGGAGGGTGCAGGTGAGAACACACACTCACACATGCAAACACTACACCCACAAGGCCACACGCACACACCTGTCGACACATACTGTAACCATACGTCACCTCTCCTCATAGGAAGTAGCCATCACTCATACATCACGTGGATGTGAATTTCTTGTTGTACAGTTGTTGGTGGTTCCTGGTTTGATCACATCAGGGAATGGCACTCAAAGAGAGATCAGTACAACATCCTGTTTTTTTGACGTATGAAGACATGATCAAGGTAAGATGGCCGTACAGGTAATGCCCTGTCGTTTGAGAATAATTCTCATTATTAACATTGCATCACTAAAGGTGAGCTCCGATGGTGGTGATGAAAAACGGTGTATTTTGTCTGACCGGGACAGGGGTCGGCAACCCTGGTCCTGGAGAGCCGCAGGGTGTGCTGGCTTTCATTGTTACTTGGCATTAATTGATCAATGAAAGCCGTTGATTACACAGTTAACTCACCTCACCTGGTTTCTTGGGTCTGAATCGGTTGCTTATTTTAAGGTGGAGACGAAAGCCAGCACACCCTGCGGCTCTCCAGGATCAGGGTTGCCGACCCCTGGACCAGAAGAAGCCACTGAAGTGCTTTGGTGCTGCACATATTGTTAAGTCCCTACAAAGTGAGGATTGCTGTCACGTCTTCTCTTGTGGTCTCCCAGGATCTAAGGTCTGAGGTGCTGAAGATCTGCAAGTTCCTTGGGAAGAACCTGGACAGTTCGGCCATCGATCATGTTGTGGAGAGGGCCACCTTCAAGAACATGAAAAAGGACCCCAAAGCCAACTACGAGTTCCTGCCCCAGGAAATGTTTGATCGAGAGCAGGGACACTTCCTTCGCAAAGGTTGGTGGTCATGTTCTAAACCAACAATTCTCAATTTGTGGGCTAACTTCTGCAACAGGGGTGGCTAACTAGGGGGCTGCAGAGTCTGCGGGTTCAACTCCAGTCCTAGTGGGTGGCAGGGTCTGCCAGTTTGTTTTGTAGAATCCTTTCCATCAGTGGCCAAGGTGTCTGGACCCTATAACATAAGATAAGGTAATAGCGAGAACAGACCATTCAGCCCAGCAATGCTTGCTTTTTCCTGCCCCTAAGTGTACCTACTGCCTAAATTGCCTCAAAGCTAAATAAAATCTAACACTGTATCAAGCCTGGTCTTGCAAACCCCCAGTGTTTCTGCCTCCACTACATGCACTAGCAAGCTATTCCACACATTGACCACTCGCTGTGTGAAAAAATACTTCCTAATATCTGTGTGGAATTTCTCCTTTGCCCTCTTGTTCTGCTAACCAAACTCACCCTGAAGAATCCCCTATACTTCACTTTGTTAATCCATTTCATTAATTTAAAATCCTCAATGAAATCCCCCCTATTACTAAATTGAAGAGATTAAGCATCCTAAGTCTATTTTATCTTTAATACATGGAATCAATCTGGTTGCCCTTCTCTGAACATTTTCTAGTGCCTCTATGTCCTTCTTATAGTGCAATCCCCAGAACTGCACACAGTACTCCAAGTGTGGTCTAACAAGAGCATTGTATAAGGTCAATATAACTTCCTTGGACTTATAATCAGTACTCCTGGCTATGTATCATTGGTCTATTGGCCTTCTTTACTGCTACCGCACATTGACTAGAACCAGAACGGCTTCGGTCAACTATGACCCCCTAGTCTTTTTCCACTTGAGCACTATCCAATTTTGTACCCCCCATAAAGTAATCCTGCTTTATATATTTATTTCCCACGTGTAGAACTTTTAGTTCTATTGAATTTCATTTGCTAGGTTTCCGCCCACTTCTGGATTCTCTTTAAGTCTTCCTGGATTACGTCAATAGATTGTATACTGTATCATCTGCAAATTTAACTAAATTACTTTCAATGTCCATGTCTAGGTCATTTATGTAAATGAGGAAGAGCAGTGGCCCCAGCACCGATCCCTGTGGGACTCCACTTCCCACAATACCCTGCTCAGATAAGGATCCTCCTACTACTACTCTTTGTGTCCTTTCCCTTACCCACTTCGAAATGGCTCCTACAATTCCTACCATCCTCATTTTGATAATGAGTTTGTCATATGGTATCTTATCGAATGCTTTTTGGAAATCTAGGTATACAATATCATAAGCCCTTCTATCATCAAAACACTTGGCAGCTTCCTCAAAGAATGCTAAAAGGTTTGTCAGGCAAGACCTACCCTTTCAAAAAACCATGCTGGCTATCCCTTAGAATGTTATTCTTTTCAAGAAATAATTCCAGTTTGTCCCTAATTATCGATTCCAGTGTTTTACATGTGATACAAGCCTAGGTAAAACTCTCAACAAAGTAGCCATTTACGGCCTCAGCAATATTTTTATTCTTATACAGCAGTTCTCCTTTGTTATTCTTTATGCACTTGACCTCTTTAATTTTCCCTTTCCTACTACAGTATTGAAAGAAGCGTTTGGGATTGCATTTAGCATCATCTGCAATTTTCCTTTCAAATTACCTTTCGGCTAACCGTAGTTCTTTTTTTAACCTGAGCACGCATATTACAATATTCAGCTGTATTACTCTCAGTGCTGTCCTTTTTATATATGTGATACAGTTTATTCTTTTTCCGCAAACTCTTACGTATAGCTGTATTCATCCACTGTGGAGATTGTTTTCTGAACTTACATTTCTGCACCTTAGGAATAAATTTACACTGTGCGTCAAGTTTAATCCTTTTGAACCTGCTCCACTTTTCATTCACAGTCCTGCAGTCAAGAACTTGCTCCCAGTCTACATTACTTAAATTTGATCACATCTTTTTAAAGTTGCCAAAATATATCAAAACCTATTGTAGAAAGGTCACTTGTCCCAAGTGCTTCCATTACCTCTATCCTGCACATTCTGTCTGAATCATTACATATTACCAGATCTAAAATCGATTGCCCTCTTATAGGCTGACTGACATACTGTGTCAAAAAAATTTCGTGTATAACATCCAAAAATTCTTCCTTGCCTTTTCCCTGTCCGGTCACAAAATTCCAGTTAATATTTAGGTAATTGAAGTCTTCCATGATAATTGTCCCATGAAAACTTTTCCTGGAGGATGTGGCCATCGGGGTGCCCAGAGGCTCATCAATCCTCCCACTCTCAGAGACAGGGGCCGGGTCCAATTCCTGCAAGGGCTGGATTCGGTTCGACACCACCACCTCTGGAGATACAGCCCCCTACTGTCACCCAACTCTCTCGTCCTGCCTGGTCTGAAGTCTTCCGCCCTGCCGGCTGTGGTGTGCATAGTAGTTCCTTAAAGGAAGTGCTGTGTAGTTCCTGGAACTCCAATTCCAATTCAGAGCTATGCAATCGGCCCTGAGCCAGCCCTCCAGATCAAGAATCTTGCTCTGGAGATGCTCAACAAGCAGACAACGATGACAGACGAACAGCTCAAGGAAAATCGCTTTCCAGCAGAGCGATCATTCCTCGCATAGCTTCGGCCACATTTTTTAGCCCTAACTATGCCCTTCTCTCGCTCCCTAAATCTAAAAGCTATTGCCCAACTGGAAACACCAAAAAACATGGCTTAAAAAAAGCACGGGGTGGCTCCGAACAGCTAGCAGTAGAAAACTGGAGAGATAATAACTCTTAACTATAAGCTTAGCTAGCTAATTCATTATGCTCCACAAATAAAACTGTCAGGCGCTAAGGTCAACAATATAATCAACAATATAATCTACTAACCTAGTGTAGCTGCTTGATTTTATAAAGAACAGAAAAGAGCCTGTGTAATTAGGGTTGCCATTTGATTTGTGAAAAACCGGGACATTTTACACTTGACACAGGGCGTTAAACCATATTTGCAAATATTCTGGGTTAACAGTTGTAGGACCCTGACCCTGACGCAGTTGCACTCACTCTGGACTCTGTCTGCTGCTGTCCTTTTATAAAATACATACAGATTTCAAAATAATGGGGTCGTTGAAGTGAATGCACGCACCAGACTGACAGCCCATGCAGCAGTTTCTAGGTGATAAGGTAAACGTTCATATTTTTGCTACCAATTAAAAAGAAGTATAGGCATATGGCCAACCGTCACTGCGTTTTACTCATTTGTACCTGTTTACAGACAAGGGATTAGATGTCTAAACGTAAAGAGGGAAAAACAGAAAAGCAGTAGAAGAATCTGGTTTTATTTGGAAAAACCGGGACAATTTGTGTCCCGGGAAAGAATAGTCATTTTCCGGGGCAGTCGCTCAAAAAAGAGAACAATCCCGGGAAAACCAGAACATGTGGCAACCCTATGTGTAATGCATAGCTGGCCAACTTGCTCATCCTTTATTTTTATTTGGATAAAAATACACCCAGAATATTATCCGTACTACAGTTATACTTGCAACTACATTAACTATCAATAGGATTTGCTTCCAAGAGGGAAAAACCCTTGTTAGCTTGATAAGGTCTGATTATCTGACTGGCATACAGCCAAGGCAGCAAAGGTTTACACCTTAAAAGCAAAAATACTTAACACGTTTAAAATAGCAGTTTTTTAAAACGCAAACTAATATTAGTCTCCGATTCAAAGCACTAAAACAACTTCACTCAGTCTCCTTCATCCCTTTGCAAACACCCAACACCAGAAACAGGAAGTGTGTAGACACGTAAGTGCGTAGCAAACCAAAAGCGTCAACAGCGTCTCAAGCCTCAACAGCGTTGAACGTTGTTTGTGTGGTTTTAATTAAGCACTAACGGTGCAATCACACACCACAGGTATATGGTAGATCTGTAGTTCAGTCCCACCATTTTGTTTTATATGCAGCTTTTTTGTTTTATTCAACAGCTTTTTGTCTCAGGCCTTTTTATTAATGGTTCTTTTTATGGGGAACAGCTTCAGGAGACTGACATGCAGTAACTAAGAAAATAAAAAAAATGTTCTGGCAGGTACGGTCGGGGACTGGAAGAACACCTTCACCGTGGCCCAGAGTGAGCACTTTGACCAGGTCTTCCAAGAGAGGATGAGGGGCCTCCCACTGCAGTTCACATGGGACATTCATGAGCATCCATAGTGGTTGTTGAGGCCTACCAGTTTCAAGCAGATGTAAGCATTGTATTACTGGCTTTGTCACATGGTTAATATTTGTGAGCAAACCCATATTTGAGGTGCTAATTCACAAAAAATGTATTTTACATTACATTAATGGCATTTGGCAGATGCTCTTATCCAGAGCGATGTACAGTTGATTAGACTGTGCATAGCAGATTTATAGTCAATTTGAAAAAACATGAATTTAGTGGTAAATTGCTATGTGACTTTAGGACTTTAGTACATTAACTGTTGCTCTCCTTATTGTTTTACATCAATGATAGTATCAACGATGTTCTCAAAATGGCATTATTCCCATTCTCACCTACTCAGACTGGCAAGCTATCCTAGGATTCTATTGCATCTAAAAGGCTGGAGGACTGGTGGACTCTAATGGCTGCTGATATCTGGAAAATCCTTCCCACTGTTCTTAGGAGTGGTGTGTGGGCTGATTTGCATTTGAAGGGTTGGATGACCAACTGGCAATTAAATTGAAACAATGAATGGTAAAACTATCTCACCACATACAGAAGAAGAGCTAATAATAAAATACACTCTCAGTAATAAAGGTAGGTAAAGTGCCTAAAAAGGTAAAATTATTTGTCACGGGGGCCTTAGCCAATAGGTACATACAAACCCCTAACCAGCAATACATAATTACTTGGTGCCGGTTTTACTTGGAAAACATAGTCATTCGTACCCAAAGAGAATATTTCTGCACTTTCAGGGAAATCCTTGAAGAACAAAAAATATACCTCCACTGAAACTTTATTTGAGAGTATAGCCTAGAAAATCAAAGAGTAATGTAACAAATAGCACAGATGAATATCCTAGGAGTTGGCTTAGCTTTTGCCTTGCTGATGTTTGTGCCAGAGTCTTTGGAAAAATAATAAAAGGTACTCAGACAAATATGGTTTGTTTCATTTCATACCTGGTTGCAGCTCTTGGCCCAGCTACAAACACTCCTTCAGTGACCTCAGCTAATTTGCCTGGACTAGCCATTTTGAGGCAGCTGATTGAGCTGCTGTTGTGTGGGTGTGGTTGAGACTGCCTTCCACCATGTTCCAAACATTTAATTTCTACATTTAACAATCATATATTATATAGCTTTTCACTTCTTTCAATGCATAATATTGCCATTGGAAAACCCATTTAAATTTTCCAGACGTATTCTCTTTTTGATATTATATTACATTAGTGGCATTGCTCCAGGGGAGGACTGTCTCCTGCTTAGTCAAATCAACTGTATGTCGCTCTGGATAAGAGCGTCTGCCAAATGCCAATAATGTAGTGTAATGTAGTGTAATGTAGTCCAGGTGGGTCAAAACCATGTCTTGGACTAGGAGCTGGGTTGAGTGGGGGGTGAGAAAGGGGTGGAATCTCTGGATGTTGTCTGGGAGGAATCTGCATGACTGGGTCACCACTGCAATGTTCTCTGAGAGAGACTGTCCATCACCACGCCGAGGTTCCGTGCAGAGGGTCACTGAGGTATCCCCTCTGGAGAGATCCAGATGGGGAGAGGTTAGAGCAGGAATGAAGATCATTTCAGTCTTTGTAATGTCGGGGATGGGCGGAGAGCCAGACGCGACTCAGGGTAAACCCCTATGTGAACACACTAATGTGAAGGAAGATAAAAGAACAGGGAAATACAAATACAAATGGGGATTACTCCCGTAACAGGGGGAGGAACAGAAAATAACTCAGATGAAAACTCCGACCAAATCAGAAATAAAGCCCAAAACGGCTATAGGAAAATAAAACGACCCATAAAAAACAGGCCAAACTACCCAACCAAAATAAGTGCTTAAAGGTGAGCACTGAAAAACCCCAGACCAGGGATAAAGTACAACCAAAAAAAGACTAGGTACGAAAATAAAAACCTTGAGACGCAGCTCAGGCAAAAAACGCAAACCAAAATACATTTACCTGGGACAACGTCCCTCAACCACAGGCTCACACAAGCACGAAAAATAAAAGAGAAAGAAAACAAAAAACCTTTAGGAAGGCGTCAGCAGTGTACACACACTCACGAACTGAACACCTTCCTTACCCTTTTCTTTTAAGTGTATCAGAAACCCAAACCAGCACATTACCTGACTCAACAATCACTGAGTCTACCTTGTGCGTACCAGCTTTGTGCCAGAGCGAACAGTGGACACTAAAGCGTTGATCAACTGTCAGCACTGGCCTTAAATACTCTCCGGAGGAAAGCTCCCCTGGCACTAATGAGGGCCAGGTGAAAACAATGAGCCCCTGCCCTCTGGTGGCCCCAATCGGTCACTACCTCCCACCATGACAGTCTTACCTGGATTGCACTTTAGATGGTGGTTGTCCATACAGCTCTGGATGTCGGTCAATCATATGTCAGACGTACCGAGGAAAAGAGTATACAATGCTCGTTAAAATAAGCCATGACAACCATCGTTCTGAGGTCTAGTTACATTAATAGGTAACTTGTACTCAAGTGGTTCAGTTGTTCAGTCCAGGACAGCCAGTTCCGCTCAGCTGATTTCTCTTCACGCTTCACTCTTCAACGTCACTGTTATTGAAAGAAAGAAACTGACTGAACTGTGTCAAATATGATGCATTTCAAAAAATGTTTTCTGCAATCATAAAAATGTAAAACTAAAACTATTTTCCTTCTGATCTTTCTGTCAGCCAATCATATACCAGATGTACAGAGGGAAAAACTACACAATGCTGTTTAAATAATAAAAGGCATGATAGTCATTGCTCCAATGTCTAGTTCTGTTAATAAGTAATTTGTCATCAAGTGGTTCAGTAGTTCAGTCCAGGACAGCCAGTTCAGCTCATCTGATTTCTCTTTACGCTTTGCTCTTTAACGTTGGATGATATGGAGGTTATCAATCCTTACCTATTTCGATATAAAGGTTATGTTTTTCCAACAGGATTTTCTCAGCCAGAATACATCGATTCACTCCAAACATTCGAGATAAGGGACAACGATATTTTTCTGGTCACCTATCCCAAGTCAGGTCTGGATCGTAATCATTTTCATTGCATTACATTTTAGGCAATGTTATTTCTTACATTTAAATGTACCAGTTAGAATTTTGTACTGAAGTTTTCGTTCAGTGCTGTGTGTTGGCAGTCATATTTGACCTTCTGTTCTCTGTGCTGAACCATTATTGTTACATTACAACGGGTCACCGTTGCAATGTTCTCGGAGAAGGACAGCCTCTTGTCCATCACCACTCCAAGTTTTCTTGCACTGGGGGATGAGGTCACTGTGATATCTCCTAGTGAGATGGAAACATCGGAGAAGGGAGAGGTCAGAGCAGGGATGAAGATTATATCCGTCTTACCTGGGTTGAGCTTTAGATGGTGGTTGCCCATCCAGCTCTGGATGTCTCTCAGTCAGGCAGGGATATAGGTAGAGACCTATGTGTCCAATGGGCGAAAGGAAAGGAAAAGTCGGTTGTCATTGGTATAACAATGATATGACATGCCATGAGCAGAGATAACAGGGATCTGGTGTAAATAGAGAAGAGGACGGGACTGAGGACTGAGCAAGGACTCGGGGACTGCTGTAACAAGGGGGCGAGGGGTTGACACTCTCACCTGGGAGGACCGGTCAGAGAGATAAGATTTAATCCAGTCTAAGGCTGTGCCACAGATCTCCGTAGATACCAGGGAGGATAGGAGGATGGAGTGGTTGACTGTGTCGAAGGCTGCAGAGAGGTCAAGGAGGATCAGAACACAGGAGAGATAGGCCGCTCCTGCAGCCTGAAGGGATTAATTGACGGAGAGGAGTGCAGTATCCATCGAGTGGCCAGGTCTGAAGCTGGACTGGAGGGGGGCCTGCAGGTGATTTTGCGAGAAGAAGGAAGAGAGTTGGTTGGAGGCAACTCCTTCAGCGGATTTGGACAGAAAAGGAAGGAGAGATACCCGATGGTAGTTCTGTATGCAGGGCTCCAGAGTGGGTTTCTTCAGGAGTGGGGTGACGTAGGCCCTCTTGAAGGAAGAGGGAAAGCTGCCAGAGGACAGGGCGGAGTTAACAACCGAGGTGACAAACGGGAGAGAGACGAAAGCAGGGTGGAAGATGCAGAGTCAGTGGGTAGTTTGGAGAAGGATTCAAGAGCGAGAAGCGGTAACTCTGGGGCAAGCGAGGATGGTGACAGAGTGCGGAGATTACAGTGGACTGAAACAGTAGGGGTGTGAGGAGGGGAAGGAGGCAGGGGAGCAAGGGGGATGGAGAAGGAAATGAAGTGGTGATCAGACATGTGTTGTAACTGATAATGATTGCTGTTAACCAGTTGACAGAGTGGCTCTTCTCTCTGCGAAGCCAGGATCCTATTTTGTATGTCTTTGTTTATTTTTTATGGTCAGGTATGGGACACTGGCGATGGGACATTGTATTTTCTAGATAGTCACCAAATTCTATCTACTGAAAATTCTGCAGATTTTAAAGTAATTTTAAAGAACATATTTTCCTGGATTCAAGCTGCATCATAACAGGACAGGAATAATTTTTTGTTTTACCCATACTATAAAGCCCTGCCACCCAAAAAATGTATAACTTTCAAGGAGTTTTACGTAGTGGTGCATTTGATTGACTCAAATTATTCATGCTGATGTACTGTATTGAACAAGTTTTATTTTTTGAACATTCGGTATTGGTTCTGTGGGTCTCTGAACTCTGTTCTTTCTCCACTTCCATCATAGGCACTATATGGACTCAGCAGATCATCACGCTGCTCTGTGAAGCGGATCCGTCAAACAACATTGTGTACGACAACAACTGGCAGACAATGCCGTGGCTAGAGGGTCCTCTGGACTTCCCCGACTACTCCTTGCGTCCCTCCCCCCGTTTATTCACCTCTCACCTCACCCCCGCCCTGATGCCCCCTGGACTGAAGGACAAGAGGCCAAAGGTGGGGTGCTAAGGGAAGGAAATGGGGTGGACAAACAACTGGATTCACTCTTGGGGCTAAATTAATGAAAAAGGAAATTAATGTGTTACATTACATTTGCCAGATTAGGCTAAGCAGGAGGCAATCCTACCCTGGAGCAATGCAGGGTTAAGAGCCTTGCTCAAGGGCCCAACAGCTGTGCAGATTTTATTGTGGCTACACTGGGGATCAAACCACCGACCTTGTGTCTCCCAGTCATGTACCTTAACCACTACGCTACAGGCCACCCTAAGTATGTGTGTTAAATGGAGGATGGAGCAAAACATAATATTATTTTCCTTTGATAAACTTTGTCTTTTTTCTCCTAAGCAATGCACTAAAAAACTTTTGATGTGAGAAATCTTGGTTTTGATTCATATTTGACCTGCAATATGAATTTGAAAGTTTGATCCAGGGTTGGTGTGCCAGGCACTGCAAGGCTCTTGTGACTTGTACGATAGGTCGGAACCACTCGTAAATCTTGCCCCTACCTATGGAAAAATAAAGAGAATATAAATTAGAGAATATTGGTGAATGTGCCAAGTCACTTGTTTTAAGTGATTTAAGCATAAACCTGTTTGTACGAGTGGTTCTTGCATGAGGCCCAATGTCTATAAAAACATCAAAAACTACTGAAAGTTTAGTATAATTTGTCCTTGTTCCATGTCAGATTGTCTATGTGATGAGGAACCCAAAGGACGGTGTGGTCTCTTACTTTCACTTCTCCCACGCTATGCTCAAACTGGAGACCCCCAAGAGCTTTGAGGACCTGATAGGGGAGTACCTGGAGGGAGTAGGTGAGAACACACACTTATACATACAAACAGTACACACAGGGCCACAAACACACTTGTCCACACATACTGTAACCATCATATACAGTGGGAGCAATAATTATTTGATCCCTTGCTGATTTTGTAGGTTTGCCCACTTACAAAGAATGGAACTGTGTAGAATTTTAATCATCGGTACATTTTAACATTGAGAGACAGAATATCACAAAATAATCCACAATAACAACATCATATACATTTTATAAATTCTTATTGTATTTTTGCATGAAATAAGTATTTGATCCCCTACCAATCAGCAATAATTCTGGCTCCAACAGACCAGTTAGTTTTCCATTAAGAAGCACTCCTAATCTCAACTCCCATAACACCTGTGTCAACTCGTTAAATTGTTATGTAGCTGTATAAATGACACCTGTCCACACAATCAATTAGATTCCAACGTTTCCACAATGGCCAAGATAAAAGAGCTGTCTAAGGACATCAGGGACAAAATTGTAGACCTGCACAAGGCTGGGATGGGTTACAAGAAAATAAGCAAGCAGCTTGGTGAGAAGTTAACAACTGTTGGAGCAATTATTAGAAAATGGAAGAAACACAAAGTCACCGCCAATCTCCCTCGGTCTGGGGCTCCACGCAAGACCTCGCCTCGTGGGATATCAATGATCATGAGAAAGGTCAGGGATCAGCCCAGTACTACACAGGAGGAGCTTGTTAATGACCTGAAGGCAGTTGGGACCACAGTCACGAAGAGAACCATCAGTAACACACTACACCGTGAAGGATTAAAATCCTGCTGCGCGCGCAAGGTTCCTCTGCTGAAGAAGGCACATGTACAGGCCCGTCTGAGGTTTGCCAAAGAACACCTGGATGATCCAGAGGAGGCTTGGGAGAAGGTGATGTGGTCAGATGAGACCAAAATAGAGCTATTTGGCATCAACTCGACTCGCTGTGTTTGGAGGAAGAGAAATGCTGAGTACAACCCTAAGAACACCATCATCACTGTGAAGCATGGAGGTGGAAACCTTATGCTTTGGGGGTGTTTCTCAGCTAAGGGGACAGGACGACTTCACCGTATCGAGGGGAGGATGAATAAGGCCATGTACCAGGAAATTTTGGGCGACAACCTCCTTCCCTCAGTGAGAGCACTGAAAATGGGTTGTGGATGGGTCTTCCAACATGACAATGACCCAAAACATTCAGCCAAGGCAACAAAGGAGTGGCTCAAAAAGAAGCATATTAAGGTCCTGGAGTGGCCTAGCCAGTCTCCAGACTTAAATCCCATCGGAAATCTGTGGAGGGAGCTGAAGCTTCGAGTTGCCAAGCGACAGCCTCAGAACCTGAAGGATTTGGAGAGGATCTGCAAAGAGGAGTGGACCAAAATCCCTCCCAAGATCTGTGCAAACCTGGTGAAAAACTACAACAAACGTCCGCTGTGCTTGCCAACAAAGGTTTCTCCACCAAGTATTAAGTCCTGTAGTTATATGGATCAAATACTTATTTAATGTGAAAATATGATATTACATTTATAAAATGTATATGATGTTGTTATTGTGGATTATTTTGTGATATGCTGTCTCTCAATGTTAAAATGTACCTATGATTAAAATTCTACGCAGTTCCATTCTTTGTAAGTGGGCAAACCTAGAAAATCAGCAAGGGATCAAATAATTATTAGTCCCACTGTATCACATGGATGTGAATTTCCTGTTTTACAGTTGCTGGTGGTTCCTGGTTTGATCACATCAGGGAATGGTACTCAAAGAGAGATCAGTACAACATCCTGTTTTTGATGTATGAAGACATGATCAAGGTGAGATGGCTGTACAGGTAATGCCCTGTCGTTTGAGAATATTTTTCTGCCATTCATATTGACCTCTTTCATTTTTAACATTACATCACTAAAGGTGAGCTCCGATGGTGGTGATGAAAAACGGTCTATGTTGACGGTGTATGCTGACAGGAGAAGCCACTGAAGTGCTTTGGTGCTGCACACATTGTTAAGTCCCTGCAAAGTGAGGATTGTTCCTACATCTTCTCTTGTGGTCTCCCAGGATCTGAGGTCTGAGGTATTGAAGATCAGCAAGTTCCTCGGGAAGAACCTGGACAGTTCGGCCATCGACCACGTGGTGGAGAGGGCCACCTTCAAGAACATGAAAAAGGACCCCAAAGCCAACTACGAGTTCCTGCCCCAAGAACTGCTGGATCTAGAGCAGGGACACTTCCTTCGCAAAGGTTGGTGGTGATGTTTTCAATCAGAAATTCTAAAACCTGTCAACTTCTGCAACAAGGGTGTCAAAAATGAACATGGAGAATGTTCTGGCAGGTACGGTCGGGGACTGGAAGAACACCTTCACCGTGGCCCAGAGTGAGCGCTTTGACCAGGTCTTCCAGGAGAGGATGAGGGGCCTCCCACTGCAGTTCACATGGGACATTCATGAGCATCCATAGTGCCTGTTGAGGCTCCAGTTTCAAATGGAAGTGAGCATTGTATTACTGTACTTGTCACATGGATAATATTTGTGACCAAACGCATGTCCAAAATGTCCATTTTAATTTCATCACAGAATTAAAAGTTACAAAATGAGATGTTGCTTACCAAGATTTACCAAATACTCTGTCCATAATCTTCAATAGAACATTGTGCTTTTGCAGAAGACAGTTCTGGGAAATCACCCTTTTCACCTTTACATACATTCTCAGCACAAAATCCTCTTTTAGAAAAGGAATTAGTACTTTAAATGGATAGATCTGCATAGTGCTTTACTCCATCAGTAGGATCATTTTCAATGTGCAGTGCTGCAATAAAAAATAATTCATAGATTTATAATAGATCTGAAAGTTAGAACATGAATTTAGTGGTCAATTGCTATGCGACTTCAGTACTTAAGTGCTTAAGTACATTAACCGTTGCTCTCCTTATTGTTTTACATCAATGATAGGATCAACGATGTTCTCAAAATGGCATTATTCCCATTCTCACCTACTCAGACTGGCAAGCTATCCCAGGATTCTATTGCGTCTAAAAGGCTGGAGGACTGATGGACTCTAATGGCTGCTGATACCTGGAAAATCCTTCCCATTGTTCTTAGGAGTGGTGTGCGGGCTGATTTGCATTCAAAGGGTTGGATGACCAGCTGGGCGAAAGGTGTGATACACATATATAGTGATGAGAATTTTAGAATTTTTAGAAAACCAATTATTTAATTGAAACAATAAATAGTCAAACTTTCTCACCATGTACACAACAAAAGCTAATAATAAAATACATTCTCAGAAATAAAGGTCGGTAAAGTGGATAAATTATTTGTCACCCGGGCCTTACCCAATAGGTACATACAATTGTTCCCCTAACCAGAAATATATACTTGCTTCATATATTTCTTCATTTCGTATATGGGGGCTGATTTGCATTTGAAGGGTTGGATGACCAACTGGGAGAAAGGATGGTGTACTTACAGTGTGAGCACATGTGAAGTCATGAGAAAACCAACAATTTAATTCAAACAATAAATGGTAAATCTATCTCACCACACATAGAACAAAAGCTATTAATAAAATACACTCTTGGTCATAAAGGTAGGTAAAGTGCCTAAAAAGGTATAGTTATTTGTCTCATGGCCTTACCCAATAGGTACATAAAATGTAAAAAATGGCCAGCCAGGAGAGAGTTGCAGTCGGGCGACCTATAGTGTAGTGGTTAAGGTAAATGACTGGGACATGCAAGGTCAGTGGTTCTAATCCTGGTGTAGCCACATTAAGATCCGCAGGTGGGTCAAAACCATCTCTTGGACTAGGAGCTGGGTTGAGTAGGGGTTGAGTAGGGGTTGAGTAGGGGTTGAGTAGGGGTTGAGTAGGGGGTGAGAAAGGGGTGGATTCTCTGGATGTTGTATGGGAGGAATCTGCATGACTGGGTCACCACTGCAATGTTCTCTGAGAGAGACTGTCCATCACCACGCCGAGGTTCCGTGCAGAGGGTGATGGCGTCACTGAGGTATCTCCTCTGGAGAGATCCAGATGGAGAGAGGTTAGAGCAGGAATGAAGATCATTTCAGTCTTACCTGGATTGAACTTTAGATGGTGGTTGTCCATCCAGCTCTGGATGTCACTTTGATGTCAGCTGAGATGCGGGCTGAAACCTGTGTGTCAGATGGTGGGAATGAGAAGAAGAGTTGGGTATCATCAGCGTAGCAGTGGTTGGAGAGATCATGAGCAGTAATAACAGGGCCAAGGGATCTAGTGTAAGAAAAGAGGCAGGCCCAGGACTGAGCCCTGGGGAACTGGCAAGGGGCCGAGGTGTCAATACTTTACCAGCCCTGGCAACCTGGAAGGAGCGACCAGAGAGGTAGGACTCGATCCATTACATTACATTAATGAGAGTTTTTGTACTGTACTGAAACAGTTTTATTGTTTGAACATACAAAATTGGATAGTGCTCAAGTTAAAAAAGACATTTACATTACATTAACAGAATTTGGCAGATGCTCTTATCCAGAGCAAGGTACAGTTGATTAGACTAAGCAGGAGACAATCCTCCCCTGGAGAAATGCAGGGTTAAGGACCTTCTTTAAGTTATTTCAGAATCGAGGGACAGGCAAGGCAAAGGTAATGGATTAAAAAACAGGAAGGAAAAACCAATACCAATACTGCCTACAGGATCTTGAATCTAAGTTCACACACTAACATTGTTGCATTTGAAAAAACACATTCATGTCAATGTATGGTATGATTCTGATTCCTTTTTTACTTCACTTAATAATTTGAAAAAAAAAATAATGGTAAAACTGTGCTGAGCTGTTCTCATATGTTAAAAAACAAGTTTGCTTAAAAGTATTGAAATGAGGGCCCTTGTTTTTTTGCTAGTTTTTTAGCTCTTTTAATATGGTTAAGACTTGATGAAGTTGGAAACATGCATGCCTGTTGGAAGAGGGAAGTTGTGTACTGATTTGCTACTCTCAGAATGGGTTAGATGGGGACGCTGGTGCTAAAAAAATCTTTCTGATCTTTCTGTCGGTCAATCATATGCCAGACGTACCGAGGAAAAGAGTCAACAATGCTGTTAAAATAAGCCATGACAACCATCCAACATTAATAGGTAACTTGTACTCAAGTGGTTCAGTAGTTCAGTCCAGGACAGCCAGTTCAGCTCATCTGATTTCTCATTACGCTTTGCTCTTTAACGTTGGACGATATGGAGGTTATCAATCCTTACCTTCTTCGATATAAAGGTTATGTCTTTGGAACAAGATGTACTTCGCCAGAAGAAATCATTTCACTCCAAACATTCAAGATAAGGGACAGCGATATTTTTCTGGTCACCTATCCCAAGTCAGGTCTGGATCTTGTCCATTTTCGTAGCATTTAATTTTACGCAACATTATTTCTGATACAAGTACCGTTTAGAATTTTGCACAAAGGTTTTCATTTGTTGCAGTATCTTGATAGTCATATTTGACTTTCTCTCGGCTGTGCTGAACCATTATTGTAACTGATAATGGTTACTGCTAACCAGTTGACAGACCCTTCTCTCTGCAAAGCCAGTAGCCTATTTTCTATGTCTTTATTTGTTATGTTCAGGTCGTCTGGCAATGGGGCATTGTATTTTCAAGATGGTCGGCAGTTTCTATCGACTGAAAATTCTCCAGATTTAAAAATAATTTCAAAGGAGAACTTTGACCTGGATTCAACATGAATTATAAGAATTCGGAAGAATATATTTTTTTACTTGTACAAAAATTGTATAACTTTCAAAGAGTTTTAAGTAGTGACCTTGTGTGTCCCAGTCATGAACCTTAACCACTACGCTACAGACCGGTCATAGTTAAACAAAGCCTTTCGGGTTCTTGTCAATGTGTGGTAGCAGTAAAAAAGGCCAACAGGATGCTAGGATACATAGCCAGGTGTATTGAGTATAAGTCTAAGGAAGTTATACTCACCTTATTCAATACTTGTTAGACCACACCGTAAGAAAGGGGCGGCCTGTAGCGTTGTGGTTAAGGTAAATGACTGGGACACACAAGGTCGGTGGTTCTAATCCCAGTGTAGCCACAGTAAGATCCGCACAGCCGTTGGGCCCTTCAGCAAGGCCCTTAACCCTGCATTGCTCCAGGGGAGAATTGTCTCCTGCTTAGTCTACTCAACTGTACGTCGCTCTGGATAAGAGCATCTGTCAAATGCCAATAATGTAATGTAATGTAATGTAAAAGAAAGATATAGAGGCATTGGAAAAGGGTCAGAGAAGGGCAACTAGATTGGTTCCATCTATAACAGATAAGAGTTACGAGGATAGACTTAGGATGTTTAATCTCTTTAAGCTTAGTAAAAGGCTTGATTGTGGGGGATTTGATTGTGGCTTTTAAATTCATTAAATGGAATTTAATGGAATTAACAAGTGAATTATAGGGGATTCTTCAGGGTGAGTTTGCTTAGCAAAACAAGGGGGCACAAACGGAAATTGGCAAAGGAGAAATTCCGTACAGAAGTATTTTTTTCAGACAATGAGTAGTCAATGTGTGGAATAGCTTGCCAGTACATGTACTGGAGACAGAAACACTGGGGGTTTACCTTAAGTTATGTTATGTTATGTTATGGGTAACATCAGGTGCTGTTTCTGTTGGTCTCTGAACTCTTTCTCTACTTCCATCATAGGCACTATATGGACTCAGCAGATCATCACGCTGCTCTGTGAAGCAGACCCCTCAAACGACGTTGTGTACGACAACAACTGGCACACAATGCCGTGGCTGGAGAGTCCTCTGGACATGCCCGACTACTCCTTGCGTCCCTCCCCCCGTTTATTGACCTCTCACCTCACCCCCGCCCTGATGCCCCCTGGACTGGAGGACAAGAGGCCAAAGGTGGGGTGCTAAGGGAAGGAAATGGGGTGAACAAAAAACTGTATTCACTCTTGGCTAAACGGATGAGTAGTGTAGTGCACAATTACACATGAAAGAGGGAAAATGTTGTGTGTTTAAAGGATGGAGTCAGTGTTTCTTATTGTGTTGTGGTGGAACAATGTTACAGGGTTAAAATAATGAAAGAAATGAAGACAGCAGCAGAAGTGTGATGTATATTGTTATACACACATTCCTATACAGTACATATAAATGCATGCACAAACAAGAATTCTCCAAATTCAGCAAATTAGATTGTATCATAAGGGGCCTCGTGCAAGAACATTTTCATTTTCATATTCTTTCACAAATGTATTTTTCTTTTGTTGAATGAAGGGCTCATTCAAGTGTTCCACATAGGGTTGAACAAACACGTCTAACTTCAGATAACCTAAATGAAGATGTTATGCCGTTATAATAGAGAGTATATGGTACTGTTGGTGGGTTCCCTCAGATAGACAGGCAATGGGATTAACAAGAACAAGGGATAATTGATACCTGATTCGGTTCCTTCATTTGATAAACTTATTTTTCTTTTTTTCTCTGAAGCAATGCTCTGAAATATGTTTCTGAGAAAAATTGATGTGAGAAATAGGCAACGCAGTTGCTGAATCTTGAATCCTGAAATTCATATTTGACCTGCAATGTCTAGTTTGAAAGTTTGATCCAAGTTTGTTCTGCCAGACATGCATGGCAAGACTCTTGTTTACGTGAGTGGTCAAACATCAAAAACTACTGAAAGTTGAGTATAAAAGGTTCTTGTTCCATGTCAGATTGTGTATGTGATGAGAAACCCAAAGGACGTTGTGGTCTCCTACTTCCACTTCTGCCACATCTCGCCAAAACTGGAGACCCCCAAGAGCTTTGAGGACTTCTTGGGGGAGTACCTGGAAGGAGCAGGTGATAACACACACTTACACATGCAAACAATACACAAAGGGCCACAAACACACACTTGTCTACACATACTGTAACCATCATATACAGTGGGAGCAATAATTATTTGATCCCTTGCTGATTTTGTCGGTTTGCCCACTTACAAAGAATGGAACTGTGTAGAATTTTAATCATCGGTACATTTTAACATTGAGAGACAGAATATCACAAAAATAATCCACAATAACAACATCATATGAATTTTTATAAATTCGTATTGTATTTTTGCATGAAATAAGTATTTGATCCCCTACCAATCAGCAATAATTCTGGCTTCCACAGACCAGTTAGTTTTCCATTAAGAAGCACTCCTAATCTCAACTCATTACCCAAAACACCTGTGTCAATTCGTTACATTGTTATGTAGCTGTATAAAATACACCTGTCCACACAATCAATCAGATTCCAACATTTCTACCATGGCCAAGACATGTCTAAGGACATCAGGGACAAAATTGTAGACCTGCACAAGGCTGGGATAGGCTACAAGAAAATAAGCAAGCAGCTTGGTGAGAAGTTAACAACTGTTGGAGCAATTATTAGAAAATGGAAGAAACACAAAGTCACCGCCAATCTCCCTCGGTCTGGGGCTCCACGCAAGACCTCGCCTCGTGGGATATCAATGATCATGAGAAAGGTCAGGGATCAGCCCAGTACTACACAGGAGGAGCTTGTTAATGACCTGAAGGCAGTTGGGACCACAGTCACAAAGAGAACCATCAGTAACACACTACACCGTGAAGGATTAAAATCCTGCTGCGTGCGCAAGGTTCCTCTGCTGAAGAAGGCACAAGTACAGGCCCGTCTGAAGTTTGCCAAAGAACACCTGGATGATCCAGAGGAGGCTTGGGAGAAGGTGATGTGGTCAGATGAGACCAAAATAGATCTATTTGGCATCAACTCGACTCGCTGTGTTTGGAAGAAGAGAAATTCTGAGTACAACCCCAAGAATACCGTCCCCACTGTGAAGCACGGAGGTGGAAACCTTATGCTTTGGGGGTGTTTCTCAGCTAAGGGGACAGGACGACTTCACCGTATCGAGGGGAGGATGAATAGGGCCATGTACCAGGAAATTTTGGGTGACAACCTCCTTCCCTCAGTGAGAGCACTGAAAATGAGTCATGGATGGGTCTTCCAACATGACAATGACCCAAAACATACGGCCAAGGCAACAAAGGAGTGGCTCAAAAAGAAGCATATTAAGGTCCTGGAGTGGCCTAGCCAGTCTCCAGACTTAAATCCCATCGAAAATCTGTGGAGGGAGTTGAAGCTTCGAGTTACCAAGCGACAGCCTCGGAACCTTAAGGATTTGGAAAGGATCTGCAAAGAGGAGTGGACCAAAATCCCTCCCAAGATCTGTGCAAACCTGGTGAAAAACTACAACAAACATTGACCTCTGTGCTTGCCAACAAAGGTTTCTCCTTTGTATTAAATTTTTTAAATTAAAAAAGTATTAGATCCTATAGTTCTATGGATCAAATACTTATTTAATGTGAAAATATGATATCACATTTATAAAATGTATATGATGTTGTTATTGTGGATTATTTTGTGATATTCTGTCTCTCAATGTACCTATGATTAAAATTCTACACATTTTGTAAGTGGGCAAACCTACAAAATCAGCAAGGGGTCAAATAATTATTGCTCCCACTGTATCACATGGATGTGAATTTCCTGTTTTACAGTTGCTGGTGGTTCCTGGTTTGATCACATCAGGGAATGGCACTCAAAGAGAGATCAGTACAACATCCTGTTTTTGACGTATGAGGACATGATCAAGGTGAGATGGCTGTACAGGTAATGCCCTGTCATTTGAGAATATTTTTCTCCTATTCATATTGACATCTTTCATTGTTAACATTGCATCACTAAAGGTGAGCTCCGATGGTGGTGATGAAAAACGGTCTATGTTGACGGTGTATGCTGACAGGAGAAGCCACTCAAGTGCTTTGGTCCCTACAAAGTGAGGATTGTTCCCACATCTTCTCTTGTGGTCTCCCAGGATCTGAGGTCTGAGGTGCTGAAGATCAGCAAGTTCCTCGGGAAGAACCTGGACAGTTCGGCCATCGACCACGTGGTGGAGAGGGCCACCTTCAAGAACATGAAAAAGGACCCCAAAGCCAACTACGAGTTCCTGCCCGAAGAACTGCTGGATCAAGAGCAGGGACACTTCCTTCGCAAAGGTTAGCGGTCATGTTCTGAACCAGAAATTCTCAAACTGTGGACTAACTTCTGCAACAAGGGTGTCAAAAACTCCAGCTAGGGGGCTGCAGCGTCTGCAGTTTCATTTTGTAGATTCATTTCCATCAGCAGCCAAGGTGTCTGGACCCTGTAACCAATTCAGTGGTTTTAATTAAGCACTAACAGTGCAATCATGCACCCAAAGCCCAAAGTAGATAGTAAATCGGTAGTTTTGTGTCCATAAGTCCTAGAGTATGTTGCAGCTTTGCTGTTATGCCCCACACTTCTCATGGAAGGTATCCCACACGTATTGGCCAGATGATGGTCGTATAGTCCACATATTTATGGACCTGAACATTTACACTGCGAGGCCAAACTCATGCCAAAATTCATACACACGTTTGGGAGTGCCAAATCTAAAGCTGTCGGCCATCTTGATGTCATATTGATAACTAAAGCAGTTTTCTCCTCTGAGGCTTTTTTATTATTTGTCCTTTTTGCAATAAAGTTGGTTACAGCTTCAGGAGACTGAAATACACAAGCATATGATAAACAATCCAATCGCATGAACTGTTAGGTAGCTTTTATGATTCATAGTATAATTTGTTATGTAGCTGATTATCCAAAGCAACTTACAAATTGATTACACTACACTAAGCCGGGGACAATCCCCCCGGGGCAATACAGGTTCAAGGGTTTTTCTCAAGGGCCCAACAGCTGTGCTGGTCTTATCGTGGCGACACCAAGGCTTGAACAACCAACTGCCCGGGTCCCAGTCATGTACCTTAGCCGTGAGGCTACAGGCTGCCCTATTTTAAGAAAATAAACAACATAATTGGCCAGAATTCCTTGGCAGTTGAATCATCATGGAACATGGTAGATGTTAACCTAAGACTGATTTTTGATGTCCTTGATTCAGTAACATGCCGAAAGGTCATTGCCTAACACAAAGTGAGTCATAACTGCCTGTCCAACCTTACAAAACCTTTTCTTATTTGTCTGTCTATCCTGACGTTATTGCTGCTTGCAGCTATATTCCTACTTGCAATTGTTTTGCCAGACGTTTGGGAACTGTTGTTATAAAACCATTGTGAGGTCGACAGGTATTTCACAAAGGTTGTGAACATGGAGAATGTTCTGGCAGGTAAAGTCGGGGACTGGAAGAACTCCTTCACCGTGGCCCAGAGTGAGCGCTTTGACCAGGTCTTCCAAGAGAGGATGAGGGGCCTCCCACTGCAGTTCACATGGGACATTCATGAGCATCCATAGTGGTTGTTGAGGCCTACCAGTTAGGCTCCAGTTTCAAGTGGAAGTAAGCATTGTATTACTGGACTTGTCACATGGTTAATATTTGTGACCGAACACATGTTCGAGGGTCACATTCACAAAATGTCAATTTTTATTTCATCACAGAATTCAGTGCTACAAAATGAGGTGTCGCTTACCAAGATTTCCCAGAGACTTTGTTCATAATATTAAATAGAACATTGTGCTTTTGCAGAAGACTGTTCTGACAAATCAGCTATTTTCACCTTTACATACATTCTCAGGACAAAATCCTCTTTTAGAAAAGGAATTTGTACTTTAAATGGAAAGATCTGCATAGTGCTTTACTCCACCAGTAGGATCATTTTCAATGTGCAGTGCTGCTATGAAAAATATTAATAGATTTATTGTAAATATGAAAAAGAATATTAAAGTTAAAACATGAATTTAGTGGTAAATTGCTATGTGACTTAAGGACTTGAGTACATTAACCGTTGCTCTCCTTATTGTTTTACATCAATGATCGTATCAACGATGTTCTCAAAATGGCATTATTCCCATCTTGTTCATACTTTGTGACGCTAAATTGAGCAGGGTTAGAGAATGCAACATCACTCCGTAGTCACTTCAATCTCAGTGAATTATAATGAATTTGAAAAAAAGGTCATTTGCTTTGTTTAACAAATTTGGTTTGCTTGAACAATGAAGAACATCAATTCTCCAATGCTGTTTTGTTTGCACAGCAAACAGATCCCAGGCAGTGAACCTGGACTTGCAAGGACGTTGCATCCAAAGTTCAAATGTGCATTGAAAAATGTTATTGATTTATAGCACACATTGCATACGTTTGCAATAGTAATGACTAAATATATGCTAAAGCGGTCAGTTTGGGAAACCAAAGAAGTTCATGCATAATTTTAAATTTTAATTTTAATTTTAAATTTTACATTTTAATCCTTTTTTAATTTAGTCCTACAGTATGACCAACACGTGTTACTTGTAGAGTATGCCTTACACAAGACACACATCTATTCCTGGAAGAGAACAGGTTATATTTTCAAGAACAAATGATGTGGTGCGGTGAAAGAACCCAGGAGCTTCCGGCCGTGATGGCCTGGGGCTTCTGCCTCATTCCCAGACGCTCGACCATCCTCCTCACCTCACTCACCTCACTTACCACACTCACTCACTCACTCTCTCACCTCACTCACTCACTCACTCACTCACTCACTCACTCTCTCACCTCACTCACTCACTCACTCACTCACTCACTCACCTCACTTACCACACTCACTCACTCACTCACTCACTCTCTCACCTCACTCACTCACTCACTCACTCACTCTCTCACCTCACTCACTCACTCACTCACTCACCTCACTTACCACACTCACTCACTCACTCACCTCACTTACCACACTCACTCACTCACTTACCACACTCACTCACTCACTCACTCTCTCACCTCACTCACTCACTCACTCACTCACTCACTCTCTCACTCACTCACTCACTCACTCACTCACTCACTCACTCACTCACTCACCTCACTTACCTCACTCACTCTCTCACCTCACTCACTCACTCACTCACTCACTCACTCTCTCACCTCACTCACTCACTCACTCACTCACCTCACTTACCACACTCACTCACTCACTCACCTCACTTACCACACTCACTCACTCACTTACCACACTCACTCACTCACTCACTCACTCACCTCACTTACTCACTCACTCACTCTCTCACCTCACTCACTCACTCACTCACTCTCTCACCTCACTCACTCACTCACTCACTCTCTCACCTCACTCACTCACTCTCTCACCTCACTCACTCACTCACTCACTCTCTCACCTCACTCACTCACTCTCTCACCTCACTCACTCACTCACTCACTCTCTCACCTCACTCACTCACTCACTCACTCTCTCACCTCACTCACTCACTCTCTCACCTCACTCACTCACTCACTCACTCACCTCACTTACCACACTCACTCACTCACTCACCTCACTCACTCACTCACTCTCTCACCTCACTCACTCACTCACTCACTCACCTCACTTACCACACTCACTCACTCACATCACTTACCACACTCACCTCACTCACTCTCTCACTCACTCACTCACTCTCTCACACACTCACTCACCTCACACACTCACTCACTCACTCACTCACTCACCTCACTTACCACACTCACTCACTCACTCACTCACCTCACTCACTCACTCACTCACCTCACTTACCACACTCACTCACTCACTCACTCACATCACTTACCACACTCACCTCACTCACTCTCTCACTCACTCTCTCACTCACTCACTCACTCTCTCACACACTCACTCACTCACTCACTCTCTCACTCACCACACTCACCTCACTCACTAACTCACTCACTCACTCACTCACTCACTCACTCACTCACCCACTCACTCACTCACTCACTCACCTCACCTCACTTACCACTAAACTCTCAGGTGGGCCAGGATATGCCATTTTCTGATTCGGTCAACAGGCGCCTGGGTGGTTCTTAACCCCTTCAATGTGTTCCTGTATTTTTCTTTCAGTTCCTCAAGACATGAAGGACTGGCCAGTCAATGTAAGAAGGATCACAGTTTATCTACAACTTTCTTGCTCCATCCAGCTAATCTGGAGCCAGACCGACAGACAGAAGGACAGATAGACTGACTGGCGGAGTGTACGGTTGAAAGTCAGACAAATAGGCTGCAGGAAGTACAGTCAGATTAAAATAAAACTCTTGAGAGAAACTTTCAACTAAATGCAATTTAATACGAAATGGTTTTAGGAAATTCAGCTTCAAATTCTTAAAGATTCAGCAGACCAATATATTTTTTGTGGTCACATCTGATCTTTCTGTCAGTCAATCATATGCCAAAGGTACAGAGAGAAAACCTACACAATGCTGTTTAAATAATAAAAGGCATGATAGCCATCGCTCCAATGTCTAGTTATGTTAATAAGTAATTTGTAATCAAGTGGTTCAGTAGTTCAGTCCAGGACAGCCAGTTCAGCTCATCTGATTTCTCTTTACGCTTCGCTCTTTAACGTTGGACGATATGGAGGTTATCAGTCCTTACCTATTTCGATATAAAGGTTATGTCTTTGCAACAGGATTTTCTCCACCAGAATACATCGATTCACTCCAAACATTCGAGATAAGGGACAGCGATATTTTTCTGGTCACCTATCCCAAGTCAGGTCTGGATCTTGATCATTTTCATTGCATTACATTTTAGGCAATGTTATTTCTTACATTTAAATGTTCCGGTTAGAATTTTGTACTAAAGTTTTCGTTCAGTGCTGTGTGTTGGCAGTCATATCTGACCTTCTGTTGTCTGTGCTGAACCATTATTGTTACATTACATTACATTCCAAAACATTTAGCAGACTCTCTTATCCAGAGTGACGTACAACAAAGTGCAGATCGAACACAGGAAGAAGTGTGAAGAGGACCCTAGAGGCCAGTACGGTTCAGAGTCCTAGCATGACCATACAGATACTGTTATGTTCCTGTGTTCTGTGTGTTAGTTTATCATTGTTTATTATCTTTAGTCTTGTCATTTATTATTTTTCATATTCATGTCTGGTGTTTTGTTTATATTCATTAGTCTTTGCACTCGTCTTCCCCTGTGATGTCTGAGTCTGAATGTTTACTAGTCCAGTCACTCCCTTGTCTGCGTGCCCCACTATTCGGGTGTTTACGGTAGTTCCGGGGTTCAATCTTCCTTCCAATCTTGCATTCCTTACTTCCTGCTTTCTCTCCATTTCATGTTTGTACATAGCACTAATATACTCATCCCAACTAACATAGAATTTGTACAGTACTAATTATACTAACACACTAATATGTTTGTCAAACTAACAAACTAACATTCACTAGTTTTGGGTATTTGTAATTTAAATCACTTAACTAACTTACTAACTCATCTCCAGTTTCAATTCTGTTCTGTAACTCCGCCTCCCTATTCTATCACTGATTACTTGCTTAGTGTCAGCAAAGTATTCCCACTTGTTTCTCTGTATCTCTGCATCTCCTGATTCTCTGCAATTGTTTACTATCTAGTACGGAGCCGTTTGTATTACATGTGTGTCTTTGTGAATCCAGTCCGCGTTTTCGTTTCCCCCTCGTTATTGTCCTATTACCCTTTCATGTGTCTCACCTGATGTTTATTTGTTAGACCGCCCTCACTCCCATGCCCCGCCTAGTTTTTCTCATTCCCCTGTGTATTTATACCTGTCCTTTTCAGTTGCACGCTGCTTGTTCGTCTTGTCCTGAGCCCTTGATTCCTTCCCCCAGTTCTAGCCTCCTTGTTTCCTTGCCCTTGCCCTTGCCCTTGCCCTTGCCCTTGTTCCTGAGTCAGATGGAATAATTTTTTGTTTTACCCATACTGTAAAGCCCCCAAAAATTTAATAACTTTCCAGGAGTTTTACGTAGTGCTGCATTTGATTGACTCAAATTATTCATGCTGATGTACTGTATTGAACAAGTTTTATTGTTTGAACATTAGGTGCTGGTTCTGTGGGTCTCTGAACTCTGTTCTTTCTTTACTTCCATCATAGGCACTGTATGGACTCAGCAGATCATCACGCTGCTCTGTGAAGCGGATCCGTCAAACAACATTGTGTACGACAACAACTGGCACACAATGCCGTGGCTAGAGAGTCGTCTGGACATGCCCGACTACTCCTTGCGTCCCTCCCCCCGTTTATTCACCTCTCACCTCACCCCCGCCCTGATGCCCCCTGGACTGAAGAACAAGAGGGCTAAGGTGGGGTGCTTTGGGAAGGAAATGGGGTGGACAAACAACTGGATTCACTCTTGGGGCTAAATTAATGAAAAAAGGATCTTTTATGTGTTACATTACATTACATTAATGGCATTTGGCAGATGCTCTTATCCTGAGCGACATACAGTTGATTAGACTAAGCAGGAGGCAATCCAACCCTGGAGCAATGCAGGGCTAAGGGCCTTGCTCAAAGGCCCAACGGCTGTGCCGATTTTATTGTGGCTACACTTGGGATCGAACCACCGACCTTGTGTCTCCCAGTCATGTACCTTAAGCACTACGCTACAGGCCACCCACGTATGTGTGTTAAATGGAGGATGGAGCAAAACATAATATTATTTACCTTTGATAAACTTTGTCTTTTTTCTCCTAAGCAATGCACTGAAGAACATTTGATGTGAGAAATCTTGGTTTTGATTCATATTTGACCTGCAATATGAATCTGAAAGTTGGTGTGCCAGGCACTGCAAGGCTCTTGTTTATGTGACTTGTACAATGGGTCGGGACCACTCGTAAATCTTGCTCCTACCTATGGAGAAATGAAGAGAATATAAATTAGAGAATTTTGGTGAATGTGCCAAGTCACTTGTTTTAAGTGATTTAAGCATAAACGAGTGGTTCTTGCATGACGCCCAATGTCTATAAAAACATCAAAAACTACTGAAAGTTTAGTATAATTTGTCCTTGTTCCATGTCAGATTGTCTATGTGATGAGGAACCCAAAGGATGTTATGGTCTCTTACTTTCACTTCTCCCACGCTATACCCAAACTGGAGACCCCCAAGAGCTTTGAGGACCTGATAGGGGAGTACCTGGAGGGAGTAGGTGAGAACACACACTTATACATACAAACAGTACACACAGGGCCACAAACACACTTGTCTACACATACTGTAACCATCATATACAGTGGGAGCAATAATTATTTGATCCCTTGCTGATTTTGTCGGTTTGCCCACTTACAAAGAATGGAACTGTGTAGAATTTTAATCATCGGTACATTTTAACATTGAGAGACAGAATATCACAAAATAATCCACAATAACAACATCATATGAATTTTTATAAATTCGTATTGTATTTTTGCATGAAATAAGTATTTGATCCCCTACCAATCAGCAATAATTCTGGCTTCCACAGACCAGTTAGTTTTCCATTAAGAAGCACTCCTAATCTCAACTCATTACCCAAAACACCTGTGTCAATTCGTTACATTGTTATGTAGCTGTATAAAATACACCTGTCCACACAATCAATCAGATTCCAACGTTTCTACCATGGCCAAGACTTGTCTAAGGACATCAAGGACAAAATTGTAGACCTGCACAAGGCTGGGATGGGCTACAAGAAAATAAGCAAGCAGCTTGGTGAGAAGTTAACAACTGTTGGAGCAATTATTAGAAAATGGAAGAAACACAAAGTCACCGCCAATCTCCCTCGGTCTGGGGCTCCACGCAAGACCTCGCCTCGTGGGATATCAATGATCATGAGAAAGGTCAGGGATCAGCCCAGTACTACACAGGAGGAGCTTGTTAATGACCTGAAGGCAGTTGGGACCACAGTCACGAAGAGAACCATCAGTAACACACTACACCGTGAAGGATTAAAATCCTGCTGCGTGCGCAAGGTTCCTCTGCTGAAGAAGGCACAAGTACAGGCCCGTCTGAAGTTTGCCAAAGAACACCTGGATGATCCAGAGGAGGCTTGGGAGAAGGTGATGTGGTCAGATGAGACCAAAATAGATCTATTTGGCATCAACTCGACTCGCTGTGTTTGGAGGAAGAGAAATTCTGAGTACAACCCCAAGAATACCGTCCCCACTGTGAAGCACGGAGGTGGAAACCTTATACTTTGGGGGTGTTTCTCAGCTAAGGGGACAGGACGACTTCACCGTATTGAGGGGAGGATGAATAGGGCCATGTACCAGGAAATTTTGGGTGACAACCTCCTTCCCTCAGTGAGAGCACTGAAAATGAGTCATGGATGGGTCTTCCAACATGACAATGACCCAAAACATACGGCCAAGGCAACAAAGGAGTGGCTCAAAAAGAAGCATATTAAGGTCCTGGAGTGGCCTAGCCAGTCTCCAGACTTAAATCCCATCGGAAATCTGTGGAGGGAGCTGAAGCTTCGAGTTACCAAGCGACAGCCTCGGAACCTTAAGGATTTGGAGAGGATCTGCAAAGAGGAGTGGACCAAAATCCCTCCCAAGATCTGTGCAAACCTGGTGAAAAACTACAACAAACATCTGACCTCTGTGCTTGCCAACAAAGGTTTCTCCCCCAAGTATTAAATCCTATAGTTCTATGGATCAAATACTTATTTAATGTGAAAATATGATATCACATTTATAAAATGTATATGATGTTGTTATTGTGGATTATTTTGTGATATTCTGTCTCTCAATGTTAAAATGTACCTATGATTAAAATTCTACACAGTTTGTAAGTGGGCAAACCTACAAAATCAGCAAGGGGTCAAATAATTATTGCTCCCACTGTATCACATGGATGTGAATTTCCTGTTTTACAGTTGCTGGTGGTTCCTGGTTTGATCACATCAGGGAATGGCACTCAAAGAGAGATCAGTACAACATCCTGTTTTTGACGTATGAGGACATGATCAAGGTGAGATGGCTGTACAGGTAATGCCCTCTCATTTGAGAATATTTTTCTCCTATTCATATTGACATCTTTCATTGTTAACATTGCATCACTAAAGGTGAGCTCCGATGGTGGTGATGAAAAACGGTCTATGTTGACGGTGTATGCTGACAGGAGAAGCCACTCAAGTGCTTTGGTCCCTACAAAGTGAGGATTGTTCCCACATCTTCTCTTGTGGTCTCCCAGGATCTGAGGTCTGAGGTGCTGAAGATCAGCAAGTTCCTCGGGAAGAACCTGGACAGTTCGGCCATCGACCACGTGGTGGAGAGGGCCACCTTCAAGAACATGAAAAAGGACCCCAAAGCCAACTATGACTTCCTGCCCCAAGAACTGCTGGATCAAGAGCAGGGACACTTCCTTCGCAAAGGTTAGGGGTCATGTTCTAAACCAACAATTTTCAAAAATTGTGGGCTCACTTCTGCAACAGAAGTGATTGACTAGGGGGCTGCAGAGTCTGTGGCTTCAACTCCAGTCCTAGTGGGTGGCAGGGTCTGCCGGTTTGTTTTGTAGAATCCTTTCCATCAGCATCCAAGGTGTCTGGACCCTACAGCTAAATCAGTAGTTTTAATTAAGCACTAACGGTGGAATCACTCACCACAGTTTTTTGGTAGATCTGTAGTTCAGTCCCACCATTTTGTTTTATATGCAGTTCTTGTTTTATTCTACAGCTTTTTGTCTCAGGCCTTTTTATTACTGGTTCTTTTTGCGGACAACAGCTTCAGGAGACTGACACGCACTAACTAAGAAAATTAAAAAAAATGTTCTGGCAGGTACGGTCGGGGACTGGAAGAACACCTTCACCGTGGCCCAGAGTGAGCGCTTTGACCAGGTCTTCCAAGAGAGGATGAGGGGCCTCCCACTGCAGTTCACATGGGACATTCATGAGCATCCATAGTGGTTGTTGAGGCCTGTTGAGGCTCAAATTTCAAGTGGAAGTGAGCATTGTATGACTGGACTTGTCACATGGATAATATTTGTGAGGGTTAAGGGCCTTGCTGAGGGGCCCAACAGCTGTGCAGATCTTATTGTGGCTACACTGGGGATCGAACCACCAACCTTGCGGGTCCGCACTCACCACAATCACCACAATCACCACAATCTTGAATCTAAGTTCACACACTAACATTGTTGCATTTGAAAAAACACATTCATGTCAATGTATGGTATGATTTTGATTCCTTTTTTACTTCAGTTAATAATTTGATAAAAAAATTAATGGTAAAACAAATGGATGAGCTGTTCTCATATAGTTTTTTTGCTAGTTTTTTAAGCTCAGGCTTTATAGGATTAAGACTTGATGAAGTTGGAAACATGCATGTCTGTTGGAAGAGGGAAGTTGTGTACTGATTTGCTACTCTCAGAATGGGTTAGATGGGGGCGCTGGTGCTAAAAATATCTTTCTGATCTTTCTGTCGGTCAATCATATGCCAGACGTACCGAGGAAAAGAGTAAACAATGCTGTTAAAATAAGCCATGACAACCATTCAACATTAATAGGTAACTTATACTCAAGTGGTTCAGTAGTTCAACATCACTGTTATTGAAAGAAATAAAACTGACTGAACTGTGCAAATATGATACATTTCAAAAAATGTTTTCTGCAATCATAAAAATGTAAAACTAAAACTATTTTCCTTCTGATCTTTCTGTCAGCCAATCATATGCCAGATGTACAGAGGGAAAAACTACACAATGCTGTTTAAATAATAAAAGTCATGATAGCCATCGCTCCAATGTCTAGTTATGTTAATAAGTAATTTGTAATCAAGTGGTTCAGTAGTTCAGTCCAGGACAGCCAGTTTAGCTCATCTGATTTCTCTTTGCGCTTCACTCTTTAATATTGGACGATATGGAGGTTATCAATCCTTACCTTCTTCAATATAAAGGTTATGTCTTTGGAACAAGACTTACTTCGCCAGAAGAAATCATTTCACTCCAAACATTCAAAATAAGGGACAGCGATATTTTTCTGGTCACCTATCCCAAGTCAGGTCTGGACCTTGTCCATTTTCGTAGTATTTAATTTTACGCAACATTATTTCTGATACAAGTACCGTTTAGAATTTTTCACTAAGGTTTTAATTTGCTGCAGTGTCTTGATAGTCATATTTTACTTTCTCTTGGCTGTGCTGAATCATTATTGTAACTGATAATGGTGACTGCTAACCAGTCTGCAAAGCCAGTAGCCTATTTTCTATGTCTTTATTTTTTATGTTCAGGTAGTCTGGCAACGGGGCATTTTATTTTCAAGATGGTCGGCAATTTCTATCTACTGAAAATTCTCCAGATTTAAAAATAATTTCAAAGGAGAACTTTGACCTGGATTCAACATGGATTAATTTTTTTACTTATATAACTATACTTGTATAACTTTCAAAGAGTTTTAAGTGGTGGTGCATTGTTTGAGTCAAACTGAACTGAACCAGTTTTATTGTTTGAACAAACAGAATTGGAGGTTTGTTGGGTCAGTGGCCAAAATGAAGCACTTAAGTGCAAAAACACACCAACAGTATCTGTAGCTCTGTGTGACGTTATGTCACAGGGCTGGTATGGCCCAAGTAAAGCTATCCTGCATGTATTGATGGATGACGGATGGTGACGCTATAATGCATATATTTATTCATTTATATATTGATATATTTATATATACATAACTTTCAAGACGGTAGACCAACTGATGCCTACCAACCAACTAACAAATTTTTGATGTCCTTGATTCAGGGCCATGGCCCAGCATAAAATCACCTTACCAACTGCCATTCCAGTCCTTCCAAAACCTTTGCTTATTTGTCTGTCTTGTGAAATTGTGTTCCATGTCTCTGTCTGATTTCTCAGTGGGTGCTTGGAACCCTTTGGCTGCCTGCAGCTATCCATACAATTCATATGGCGTCATAAGGCATCTGACCGCCATTTTGATGACTTGAAACCTTGATGCTTGAAATGCTGTTAGTTTAGCTTCTCTCAGTCAGAAAAATAAAGTGCATATTATAAGTGTATATTATTAGCCCGTGTGGAACATTTATTTTGATCAAAATGACAAATCGTGTAACGTTAGCTGATCTCGATCACATCCCGCCGTTTCACCTGACTCGTGTAGAGAGTTTCATAAAGAAAATTACGAACGACATGCATTACGGTTGATCACAGTTGAAATGAGCTCCACTGTGCGCAAAGTGAATGGCTTTACCACAGCTCTCCATATGCAATGCTTCATGGTGCCACCTATGACTGGCAAACCTTGGGAAAACACTGGAAAAGGCAAACGTATGTAGCAGAAATATTGTGAGAAGGAGAATCAGGTAACTTGTCAGCAATCAGGAGGATGTTAAAAATGTAGAGAGGCAAATTACACGGTTCCAATCCTCCAAATGTTGATTTGTGTTTACGTCTTTGTGCGGAAGTAATCGTAATCGCCGCGGTCTGCTGTCAACCCCGGTAAGCAGCCACAACAGCTTGGTCACGTGACTGAAATCCTTCAGTATTCCTGTACTTGCCATTGTTTCTACACTGTTTTGGAAACCAGTGTTCTAAAACCTTGGCGAGGATTTCTTGTGGAGGATGACGGTGGAGAATGTTCTGGCAGGTAAAGTCGGGGACTGGAAGAACACCTTCACCGTGGCCCAGAGTGAGCGCTTTGGCCAGGTCTTCCAGAAGAGGATGAGGGGCCTCCCACTGCAGTTCACATGGGACATTCCTGTGTAAAATGACCAAGGACCTCCGGTCAGTCTCTTATTGCCTTGTGTCCCCTTAAACAGCCATTTTATAATGTTTTTAAATGATTTCTAACTGCCATACTTTTATTGGTACATTTTATATGTAACATAGCTTTTACCATAAATGTCTGTGAGTTTTATGTCATTTGGCATTTTATGATTTTATGAGATGAATAGTTGTATAAATGTAATGTATTATTGTAAGAAACTTAATAAATCTCTTCAAGCTATGTAAAAAAAAAAAAAAAAAAAACTACTTATGGCAGGGGGTAATACATTTTCCATACATTTTCTGTGTGTTGGAAATAATAAGCCACAATATGACTGATAATAGTGTGAATTTTTTTACCATCTGTGTTCCTTTTCCTGCAGGTTCCACTCTCAAATCGGCCCCTACACCTTTATGCAAATTAACTGAACCACTGGCTGATTTTATTCTTTTATTTGAGTTTGGTTCTTTTTTCTTTCTTTTTTGATGAAACTCTATAAATCTCTGGTAAAAGTGATTCTGGTTTGTGTTCATTCTCCGTACTTTACTTTAGAATTAACTTCTCCCCTGGGCTCCGAATCATTCAAGGGGCTCATTCCAATCATTTAATTTTCTCCTCTTTTTCCTTTTTCTTACTCTTCAGTCTGCTCTTCTCCTAGCTCCACCCATCGGGAGAGGCTAGGAAAAGTGGCAAGGAAAATAAATAAAGCCGGGGAAATCAAGAAAACATGAATTAGGCAAACGGAAGGTCCTTGCTCCTTCAGTTTGTCAGTTGGATGCCACGTCAGTTACAGACATGGCAGATGGGAGGGGAGGTGGATCAACAGGTTGATCATTTATATGTCAGGATAAAAAATTTAAAAAAAACTTTCGTAAGGGATGCGCAGATGTTCTTGCTCAAAGGAAAGATTGAGAGTTCCTAACTCCTGCTTCTAGCTCCTAGAAGGAGCATTTAATGGGTTGGAATGTCCTTAAAGATGGCGGACCTCACTCGATTTTCAGGACAGGAGCATCCATCCATCCATCCATTATCCTAACCTGCTTATCCTGAACAGGGTCGCAGGGGGGCTGGAGCCTATCCCAGCATACATTTGGCGAAAGGCAGGAATACACCCTGGACAGGTCGCCAGTCCATCGCAGGGCACACACACCATTCACTCACACACTCATACCTATGGGCAATTTAGACTCTCCAATCAGCCTATCCTGCATGTCTTTGGACTGCGGGAGGAAACCCACGCAGACACGGGGAGAACATGCAAACTCCGCACAGAGAGGCCCCGGCCGACGGGGATTCGAACCCAGGACCTCCTTGCTGTGAGGCGGCAGTGCTACCCACTGCACCATCCGTGCCGCCCGGGACAGGAGCAAGGAAAGGAAAAAGTGGAAGTGGAAATAAGCGACTGGGATGAGCCCAGGGTCTCGATGTTGATGAAGGACAGCTCCCCATTGGTTCATGTCATTCCCCGGCGTCCAATGCCGACAGAGCCTTCGAGGCAATCATGGGTTACTCTGGTAACGGAATCCTCTGCAGTTAGGCCAAAGGCAAAGTACATGTATCCTAATTATTTTAATTACAGAATGGCTAATTTGGCATATTCAGGCATTTGGGCAGAGTTCCTCATATCGGTGAGGGGGGGTGCCTGCCACAGGTCAGCAGCAGGGCTCAGGCGCCCTAGGCCATTTTTAGGTTATTATGATGCAACCTCACTCTTGTCCATGTCCTCTTCCACAAAATGGGTTTGGGTGAGGGAACTTGTCGCTTTCTCTCCCCTGACAGACACAACTTCCACATTACACCAGTCACACCCGGGGGCCACATCAAACGGAACAAAATCATTCTATTCTAGGAGATTAAGTTTCCATCAAAAAGGAAGATTGTTCTTCAACAGGAAACCATGAAGTCTGAACTGAAATTATCACCTGGTATTTGTTGCCCAGATCAATAGTAAAAAAAATGTTGCATTTCTTTGCATGTCAACGTATTTTAACCCAAGGCATGTACACTTATACATATCTGCAGTGTATTTTAGTCTGTAGTAAATTGTGCCCTATTGCCTGTGTAGTTAACGTTATCCAGTTTATTTTACTGTGGCCATGTACTTATGTATGATAGTTTCCTACAGATCCTTCTTCAGCCACTTCTGCCCTGAGCACGCCCAGCAGCTCCTCTGTGCTGAGTGACTTCAGTGCAGTTTTGTCATTAAGCTGATGCTTTTATCCAAAGCAACTGACAGTTGATTAGACTAAGCAGAGGTCAATCCCCTCTGCCGGTTCCTGAAGGAGTTCCCCTCGTCCTGTGGTGGTCTGTTGGCCATCTCACTGACAGAACCACAAAAAAAGACCCACACAGAGCTCAAATGCAAGGTGAGGTAAAACCACAGAAAAGTCCCTTTACAGCCTGGAAAACCTGACTGCTTCTCAACTTGCAAACATTTCAAACCAATGAATTACTTTTAAACAAATTAACAAAAGTGTATGCTTTGCAATAATGACACCAGTACAAATGCCAATGCGCAATGATCCCAGTGTGCATCTGGAGATCGTAAAGGGCACAAATTTAAAGGGCTTGTCTCCAAAAACCTGATCTATGATAACCTTTTCCATCTCGTGGGACACAGAATTAATTACTTTAGTTCTGGAAATTTTCCTCACAGAAAAGGTCTCGGGCGCCCAATAACAGCTTCTCTGTGACCCGATTCGGCACTGACAGCCCCAGCAGGGCTTCCAGAGGAAAACGGTGACATTTGAAATTCCAGGCGTTTAGCGGTTTAGCGGTTTTACACAGCTGGGCGTACACTGGAGCAGCTCAGGTTGAGTGCCTCTCGCTCCAGGGTAAAACTGCTGTGCCCCTGCCAGGGAACTGAGCTGGCAACCTCTGAGCTGCAACCCCAGCTCCCAAACCATCATAATTTCACAACAACTTCTGTTATTCAGCTGACGCTTTTATCCAAAGTGACTAGCGGTACAGTTGATTAGACTAGTCAGGGGGACAATCAACCCCCTAGAGCAGGGGTCACCAACCACGTTCCTGGAGCTCTACTGTCCTGTTGGTTTTCACTCCAACCTCAGCAAAGCATACCTCATTCAACAGCTAAAGATCCTGTTGAGCTGCTAATTAATAGAATCAGGTGTGCCAAACTTGGGTTGCAATGGAAACCTACAGGATGGTAGATTTCCAGGAACAGGGTTGGTGACCACTGCCCTAGAGCAATGCGGGGTTAAGGGCAATGTGGGGTTAAGGGCAATGCGGGGTTAAGGGCAATGCGGGGTTAAGGGCAATGCGGGGTTAAGGGCAATGCGGGGTTAAGGGCCTTGCTCAAGGGCCCAACAGATCTTCGCAGATCTTATCGTGGCTGCACCAGAGCCTTGAACCACCAACCTTTCCAGGTCCATTACATTACATTACATTATTGGCATTTGGCAGACGCTCTTATCCAGAGCGACGAACAGTTGATTAGTGCTAAGATGACCACGCAGCCTGTGGAATGGTGAAAATGTGTGATGTAGTTGCGTTTCAAGCCCAGCGAGACTTTTTCGGTTGGTGGCTGTGTTTTGTCGCCTTTTTGGAGCTGTATTTTTCCGAGTTGATTTGAGTGTAAGTAAAGTGTTCGTTGCAATAGTGATTCGTTGCAACTCGCAGGTTTGATTCGCGAGTGCAGTACCAGTAGGCCTACTTCATCCGAATAGCTTCAATAAATGTATGTCTCTGTGCAATACCCTCTTGCCAACTAATGATATGTCTGTTATTTTATGAACCGATTTAAAAGAGCACCGTCACATATGTTTCAATTGAGATTATTTGAATTAAATGCTTAAATTATGTGCTTAGGCTTTTTTTTAAATCGCTGTCAGTGTAGCCGTTTCCTAAATATGGGGCAAAACTTCTTAGGCCAAACATGTCCAGTGAAGTCAATGGATGTGTTTGGCTTGAATCTCCAGCCTGTGTTTCCCCGATGGTAAGGGGCGCTCAAACTCCACCCTTGAACGCAGAGACTGGTTTATGGCATTGGTTTATTTATACATGACATTCCCCTGAAAATATGGTAACGTTAGCATACAAATATAACGTAATTCGCTAGCCTGAGCGATATGACGGACAGTTAGTTAGAGAATGACCTTTTCGGTTTTGCCCTAAGACGTTTTGCCCCATATTTAGGAAACGGCTATACTGACGGTGATGCCTACACATATTTTATGCATTTAATCCGAATAATCTCTACTGAAACAAGCCTGACAGTGTTCCTTTAAAAAGTTTTATTGAACTCCATTTCATAAAACCACACATCGTTTAATCCCTTCGCGCCGATGGCAAATTTGGCAACCCTTTCCCATGTTTGCCGTGTTCTACTTTGAGGCTTGACAACTCCAGAGATGAGCATCACGGAGACTTGAAAAATGGCTTAAATGAAGCAAACTTCATTTATATATCAGTTGTGAATATAAACTGTATTAATCATCCACCGATCACTGTACCGTGGTGTTAATGAGGACGACCATCGCAGCCGTCACTCGTCTTTACTTTGCTGGTACTGCATGTCTGAACTTCGCTGGGATTTTTAAACTTGGTGAAACTTCACCATGATCTCCGGGAGAGGGGTATGGTAGTCAAGAATCGCACTAATGATCACTGTGGATTTTAAAAACTGACAGCGAGACAAAACGTTCTTCGGTAGCACCGACTGATTCGTTTTTTCCCCTCCAGAGAGGCAAGTTAACGGTTAAGTCTGGCTACAAAGTCACAACTTTTACATGCAGCAAACCAATTCACAGTACGTTTCTCAGGCTGAAATTTGTGTAAGCCAGAAAATCTGGGAAGTTCATACTTCTACGGCCTTTGAGTTCATATCATGGAAATAAGACTGTGGCGTCCCTTGCTGGCTGTGTCCAGCTAGCAGCGGAAACTTGCCATAAACCCCTGAACATCTGAAGAATGCATCCTCTTCTGCAGACAGCTGATTGGGTAGTTACACCAATTCCTCCTCAATATAGTGGAGGTTTTAATTATCTTAAGATCTTAGTTCCTAGGTGGAGCTGTGTTGTACCTATTTTTGCGGGGAACTCTAGGAAGAAGAAAAGTCGGTGCCCTTGCCTCTGCCGCAAAATAAATCGGCCAACTTCCTGCTGCTGATTTCAGAATGGAGTCATGACGGGGGGACGCTGGCGATCAAGGTATGTTTACAAATTTACAGGGTATTGCGAAAATTGTTGTCGTTATTAGCGTTGTGATGTGATGCCTGATGTTGGCGCAGACTTTCCCCCCTATCCATCTGCTTTCTTCCATACGTCGGAACGAATACAAATTTAGGCTCCTACATGCATCGCATAATTCCTAACCAGCTGAATCAAGGGAATACATTGGCTAAATGAAGTGTATTCTGTGACCAGGCTGAGAGAGGATTCGTTTATGACAGAGAACGCGTGTGCAGCCTACTTGATTGCAGGGAATACTGAGTGTAAACACGAAGGCGAGGTCCACGCACGCCGTAACTCTTCTGTGTGTGGGTTTAGCCGTTCATTCACGTTGTAGAGACACGTGGCTGTGAGGAATTAAATCTACTGCTGCTAATTGCACAAGAGCACGGCTCACTGCTGTATGTACTCTCGCAAGCTTGGGTTATTGTGCGTCCCTGCTGGAAAAAAACTAAAAAACAACTCAACTTGAAACCGCTGGTTTGACCTGCTCAAGCTATGTTTTGGAACAGCTGGTAGCTGGAATTTCAGGCTGGTGATAGCTGGATTTTTACACATACTCTTGCAAGCTTGGGTTTTTTTGTGCGAAATATTTGCCAACTAACTCATCTAACTTAGCTCTGGAATGGCTTGGTGTCTTCAGGTAGCAAACATACAAGTAAAGTATGTCTAATGTGCATCTTTCCCTTGGCACACTCGCAAACTAATGCCCACAGAGTGTGCCTGAAAGGGTTTCCCTTTCTTTGGCCTAGTACAGTTTTATCTGACTTCATACAGGCCATTTCTGCTGAAAACAAACTGCTCAAGCTATGTTTTGAAACAGCTGGTTGATCACTTCAGACCAGCTCTCAGCATGGTTAAGCTATATTTTGAAACAGCTGAGCTCAGAGAACCATCCTGGGCCATCCAATTGCCCAGCCAACAGTGTGTCTGCATTAATTTATCATTTATTGTCCCGATTTAAAATATCTGACTTAACTGAACATGATTCTAACGTATAAACTTGATTACGAATAAGACGCGTTCGTGTAATCAGTGGCCTATCGATGGCAACCTGCAACCGACGTCACGGTTGATATCAAGTATTATCTATCCCTATAGATTGTATTTGATTGACGTAATTTACGTGCCAGCCGCCATTTTGTTGACATAGAAGCAGCGATCTATAACTGTATAAGTTCGACAAAAATCACTTGACAAATCCTAATGCCACCAACAGTGTGTATAGACTGTCCGTTGCCAACCATACTACCTTACCTCTCGCTAAAATAATGTCCATATCTACAAAATCGTGAGCGCACCATCCGTCGTTAAAATTATCTTATGCTTATGCTCTTTTAATCCTGGATCATTCGTGTCTAATGCTAGCTCTATACTGCGGCTTATTTGAAGCACATGGCTGTGTGTTTACAACATGCCGTGGGAAGAGGTGGGGTTTGAAGTTCGAGTTGTTTTTGTACATTCTATGGACTCTCTCTCCACACACACACACACACACACACACACACACACACACACACACACACACACATATTTTAATCCAATGAGTAAGTTTGCTGAAGCCATTCAGATTTTTCAGTATTTACTGTTATTAATTTTTGCAAAATATATACCAAATGAAAGGGGTATACATTTAATCATTTAATCTATAGACTCATATATAAAATATTGTACAGTGGTTTCCGTGAAATCATGTTCCCAGCAATTGTTGCTTTGTTTCCAGTGTGGGGCGGCCATACGTTGCTATAGACTGTCAGTTGCCAACCTGCTCATTTGCATAGCCGATAACTCAAAAGCTATAAATTCTTACCAAATGAAAGGGGGCATACATTTATTCTATAGACTCATATCTTTAACATTGTACAGTCTTTTCTGTGAAATCCTGTTCTAATGCGGCATGCCCAGTTGTGAGACTAGAGTTTCACTAGAGGGCGACATTTTCTCATGTGACTTCGCTCCTGCTCTCCGTGGTACCGGAAATAAGCAGGACGGTGGAGCTCTGCAGGGACTGCAGGGGGCGGTTTTGGTCGACGAATGATTTCTGGCGGGATTTTTTCGGATTGGAGGGAGCGGTTCCTGGTAGCCTCTTTTTACCTTTCAGGTCTCAACCCCATATACTGTGGAAGATTTTCAGTGACTTAAATGTACAATTTGTAAGATTTGTGTGATAATACATATTACCAGACCATTGTAAATCCCTTCCTATCATTGAAAAAGGATCACTGACATGGTTGACTCACCCTCTGCCTGTGTTTATAGTCCTTAAAAACGAGTTTCAAAATACAGTTGACTCACCAACGCTCAGTGTTGTGGTTTGAGCGTGTTTGTTGCTGCAATTCCTCTTTTGACCGTTAGAAGTTCGCAATTAACTATTCTACCTTTAATTAAATGCAATTTCATTTTACAGTGAAACATAATTAACGTTTGCGTTGACACAATGATGCGGATTTATCACGCCATTTAAAAAAAATGATTGCATTGCATTTAATTGTCTTTTGTCAAGAACACTTAGTGAAATGCAATATGGGATATATTGATTTACAATGTGAGTGCGCCGTTTTTATGACAATATGATAATGCAATTACACACCATTGCATTTCGCTCTGTGACCACTGGGTGGCGCACGGAACGTGTCAGAATAAAAAAACAATCCTCATCATTGCTTTTATTAAACACTAGAGTGGCCTCTGATGGCATATACACTCACCGAACACTTTATTAGGTATTTATTAGACTTTTAGACTTCTACTGCTGTAGCCTATCCACTTAGAGTTATGATGCGTTGTGTGTTCAGAGATGCTCTTCTGCATACCACAATGTGTGGTTATTTGTGTTACTGTCACCTTCCTGTCTGCCTGCCAATGCCCCGTCTGGCCATTCTCCTCTGACGTCTCTCATTAACAAGGCGTTTCTGTCTGCAGAACTGCTGCTCACTGGATTTTCTTTTTGTTTTTTTGCACCATTCTTTGCAAACTATAAAGATTAGTGTGTGTGAAAATCCCAGGAGATCAGCAGATTCTGAGATACTCAAATCACCCTGTCTGCCACCAATAATCATTCCACAGTTTAAGTCACTGAGATCACATTTTTTCCCCATGTGATGATGTGAACATTAACTGAAGCTCCTGACCCGTATCTACATGATTGTATACATTGCACTGTAATAGGCTACAGACTGCCCCACGATAGGCTACAGACTGTTGATTGAAAGGAAAACACAAGAACCTGCTGACACCGCAACCCTCTGGAGTTTGAGATGCCTTCTTTAGGGACTATCTGTTATTAAGGACACTCTCCCCCAAAAAAATGTGTTGACAGTTTTTCTGAAAAGGGGCAGCCTGTAGCGTAGTGGCTAAAGTGCATGACTGGGACCTGGAAAGTTGGTGGTTCCAGGCCTGGTGTAGCCATGATAAGATCCTTCAGCAAGGCCCTTAACCCCCAGAATACTCCAGGGGGGATTGTCCCCTGCTTAGTCTGATCAACTGTAGGTTGCCTTGGATAAAAGCATGAGCTAAATAACAAATAATTTTTTTTATAATTAAGTCATTCATTGTTTGTTTCCCTTGGGTTATGGTATATTGTTCAGACAGTGATGATCAGACTGAAAGCGTCTCCATTGGAAGTAGAACGAGAATCTCTCTTTTTTTCAGTTATGATTATCATAACCCAGCGCTGTCCCTGGGCCGAGCTCTTCCCCGAAGCCGAGTTCTGTCCATGGTCCTGATACTGTATCAGTCGTTGAACGTTTTTACTCCTGGCCGTTCTCTGTCCATGGTCCTGAATATGCCCCGTGAATTTGATGTCATTGCGTGAGTTCAGGAGTTGGCCCATCCGTGATAAACTTCTGTCTTTGGAATTATTAGAAAATAAATTATTATCTGTTACCGGCCTCCGTTCATGCGCTCTATGAGCAGTATTTCTCAGCTTCAGTCCTCGGGACCCAGTTGCCAGAAGGTTTTTGTTTTAACCAGGAACTTCTGGCAAGTGGGTCCTGAGAACTGGATCTTGCTCAAGAGGACCCTTTGAAGATAAACGGTTACCGGTGAGTTTGCGTTTACCGGTGACCAGGCTCGCTGGACGGCCGAGAGCCCTCGGTGGCTTCTGTTTGAGTTTTCTGCCCTGTGAGCTTTCAAAGCTGGAGCAGCTGACACCTCGCAGGTGCAATTAACCTCTCAGTCTGTTTGTCCTCTCTGATAGGGGACTGCGGGTTCCATAAAGCCTTTTAAAATCCCTGCTATTGTCAACACGGCTATACAGCACAGGGAACGCATCCTCCACGTCGTCCACGACCTTTTCCTATTGGCTTTGTTTCTAGAACAGAACACATTACCGTTACACATTACACATTGTGAAACATTTCAGTCAAGAAGAGGAAACGTCGTGATTAGACTAGGCCAGAATACACATTATCATTGTGTTTTGGGCTACGTTTTTATTCTACCTTTGAGAATTCAATTTCGGGCCGATACTTGTCCCCGTTTCATTTTGGAGCGATATTTGTTCCGGTAGGTGCACCTGCAATACCGCCATTTCAGAAAGATGCACCCCGCGCAGACTCGTTCAGTTGTTTCTGCATATATCAAAATAGAGCTGCATCTGAACACGCGGCTAAAGAGCTGGGCGATATTGGCTTCTCCTTAGTCTCACCATGATAATCAGAAATTCGGGAATTTCGCAGGCTACGTTACAATTACACTCCGACACCCTCAGGAACGTAATAGGACAGTGTCAGTGTTGCCAGGCTTATAGCATTTCTTCCAGAAACAAAAATAAAACGTCCCATTTTACAAGTATGCACTAACCTAAACAAATAATGTAACAAATCAACACGTTAGCGTAACGTCTAGCCTAAAATATTCTCAAGCATGCATTCAGGAATTTTCTCAAGCTTTCTCTTGTGAGGGTTTAGGTCGGAGTTTTTTTTTCTTCTTCCCTAAATTAAGATTGTGAACGCTTTATAGTGAGCCTGATCTTAAATCGACATACAGCGGCTAACGAAGTGCAAAAGAAAGCAGTTTAATAGAATTACAATGGGTTATCAGTTCTAATTTCCTGCTAAATTCCTGCTAAGTTTGCGTGCTTCAGCATACACTACAGAGTGCAGCCCGGATAACGTTAGCATGCATGCAAGAGGAAAGGTCAATAAGTCAATATTTTTTTCATTTTTCCAACCAAACGCATTGCCGGATTTATTACTTTATTATAGGCTAAGGAAAAGCCAAACGACGGGACGATTCGGATAACGCAAGCAAGAGCTGTAATGCGAAGCAAATTATAACTTTCGTCATGATTTATGAGTTGGACAAACTTGCACCCGATAACTGGGGGAAATTCAATTTAAAACTCGTCCCTATTGTGGTATTTGCTTTGATTAAGAAATATTGAGCGCCTTGACGCAAAGCTGTCGACTAAAAGGTCAACTGACATCACGGCCCATAAAGAGAAAGTCTTACACGGCTTATGAGCCTGAGCTTCGCTCTTCCCTACTACGACGCACCGCCACAGCAACTGTATGTATTTATTGGTCGAGTTGTCAGCGGGATGCCATGCTTAAAGACGGGTGCTTGCCAGCGTGGAGGGTAGTAATTGGTGGATACCCCCCCTCTCTGTCTGTGTTCAAATCCCAGGACAATTTAGCACCTATTGTAATTCCTGAATATTCATACCTCATTAATAGCTATGTACAATAGGGGTGTACAGGTAACTACCAGCCCCTAAAGTCAATGAAGATTCCTGTCATTTACTTTCTGAAAGGAAATAGAAATATACCACAGAAAGGAAATATAGAACGTACTGAAGCTTATATCAGCAATGAAAGGAGTAAGAATAGAAGAACCAGAAGAAGAAGATCAATATCAGTCAGAAAATGATCTTGTCATGTCAAAAATGGTGGTCTTGCATGCAGTGACCTTTTGCTTTCAACACACGGAAACTCCGTGGAAGGACCTCTTATGTACGTATTTTTAGATGGAAAGTCTTTTGGATATAATGCATAATATGAATGTAGTAAATGATCAGCCATTTAGATTCAGGATTTCTTCCCCCCCTGCATTGCAGGATCTTGGTGTTGTGGCTGTGGCTCAACAGCGGTGTGTGCTGGGGGGGGGGGGGGGGCAAACAGCTTGGCCTTCCCGTCTCTATGATGAACTTTCACCCTTTTGTCTCGTTCTCCCACAGCAGATATCTCTCTCTCTCTCTCTTTTTCTTTCTCTCGTTTCTGTTCTCGCCACCCACTCACCTGCCTTTCACTCTATCGAATACAGTCACAGAAAAATCTCTCCTCTCTTTCCTCAATTTCTTCCCTGCAGTTGGTCTCTTAGCAACACGATTCATTCCCCCAGTGAGGCTAACATCACAGCTAAAGTATAGCTGGTGTGGTCCTCTGTGTGGGTGTGTGTGTGTGTGTGTGTGTGTGTGTGTGCGCGCGCGCATACGCAAGCGTCTGTGTGTGAGTGTGTTTGTGTGTGTGTGCGCACACGCATGCGTCTGTGTGTGTGAGTGTGTTTGTGTATGTGTGTGTTTGTGTGCTTTGCACTCTCTCTTATGCTTACTTTGTGTAGTGTCAGTGCAATTCTTTAACCGCTAACAGTACTTCACCCTGTTGACTGTTCACACATTCCCCTTCACTCCTGATCTTATTTCAGAGCACAGCTTGAACTCACAGCTCCTTCATTCAAAAGGGTACCATCTTGAGAATTCAGACTGGACATCTCAGCTCTGAGCTGTGTGACTTACCTGGCTCTAAGATGAGTCACTTACCTAGATCTGAGATTAATCACTTACGTGGCCTCTGAGATGAGTGATTTACCTGGCCCTGAGATTAGTTACTTACCTGCTCTGAGATGAGTCACTTGCGTGCGCCTGTGCGCGTGTGTTCGCGTGTGTTCGTGTGTGTTCATGTGCATGTCTGCCTGTGTGTGTCTGTGGGTGTATGTGCATATGTGCTCGTGCGTGTGTGTTCGTGTGTGTGTGTGTGTGTGCGTGTGCATGTTTGTGTGCTTTTGTGTGTGTCTGTGGGTGCGCTCGTGTGTTTGTGTGTGCTTGTGAGTGTGAGTGTGTGTGTGTGTGTTTGTGTGTGCATGTGTGTGTGTTTGTGTGTGCATGTGAGTGAGTCTGTGTGCGTTATGCATGTGCGTATGTGTGTGAGTGTGTGTGTTTGTGTGCTTTTGTGTGTGTCTGTGGGTGCGCTCGTGTGTTTGTGTGTGCGTGTGTGTGTGTGTGTGCATGTGTGTGTGTGTGTATGTGAGTGAGTCTGTGTGCGTTATGCATGTGCGTATGTGTGTGAGTGTGTGTGTTTGTGCGCGCGTGTGTGTGCTGTGCGTGTGAGTGTGTGCATGTGTGCGTGCGTGCGTGCGTGTGCGTGTGTGTGTGTGTGTGTGCGAGTGCGTGAGTGAGTGTGTGTGCGTGTGCATGTGCGTATGTGTGTGAGTGAGTGTATGTGCGTATGTGTGTGAGTGAGTGTGTGTGTGTGTGCATGTGCGTATGTGTGTGAGTGTGTGTGTTTGTGCGCGCGTGTGTGTGCATGTGCGTGTGTGTGCTGTGCGTGTGAGTGTGTGCATGTGTGTGTGTGTGTGTGTGTGTGTGTGTGTGTGTGCGAGTGCATGAGTGAGTGTGTGTGCGTGTGCGTATGTGTGTGAGTGAGTGTGTGTGTGTGTGCGTGTGTGTGTGTGTTGAGGAATGAAAAGTGAAGGCCCTGGATGGGGAGGGGAGGGGTTCTCACAGAGGAGAGGAGGAGAGAGCAGAAAGGATTCGGTCGGTCCCTGGCGCTGAAGTCTCTCCCGAGGACAAAATACGCTTCCCCAGAGCCCTTTTCCCGCAGGAATAACGCTCCCACATTCCCTAAAATGATCTCTGCAGTTGTTTGACCAACCAGAAATCACTTCTTCAAGTGCAGTCCAACATGAATAATTCCACCCTCGCCTTGCTCCTCCTCATTAGTTTGAGTGTCTGTGCTCGTGTTCTTCTGCGTCACGCCCTCCTGAGGGTAGTGAGCATTTGAAGTTTGTGGAGACCGAACGTCTAACAGATTGGACCACAGCCCTAGACGTCTAAGCAGCAGAGAACGCCAGGTTATCGCTGGATAATGATCATAAAAATCGATCGTTTCATGTTTAAGGGGAGAAACGTGTGGTTTAGCTGGTTGACCAGTTCAGACCAGCTAGTCCAGCTTTATGACCAGCTTGGTTCAGAGGTACAGTCATGGCGATATTGTGTAGTCCAGTCTGTGATTTGTTTATTTTAGTTTTTTTTTTTTTATTCATGATGAGTGTGGGATTCATCCCATTTGTTTGTAGGATTCCAGTATGAGGGGGTGATTTATTTGCAGTCGAGCACGGATGTGTGTTTTCTGATGTAATGCGAGAGCTGTGAGTGATAGATTGAGTATACTGTACGCGAAAAGGCCGCAGGTCCTTATCATCTTCCTGTCTCGGATGTACAGTAAATGTATTGATGTTTACAATGAGTAAACGTTGGTGAAAGGGGATGGTTAATGGTTAGTGTTTTTTTTCTAACGCCTGCAAAGGGTCCCGTTCTCCAGCTGCCGCGTCTGCACTCGAGCGAAAGGAACGCCGGGGCTAATCGGGACGCTGGAGCCGCTCCAATGTTTGGGAATGAAATTAGCGGGGGCTGCCGCGTCTCCATTAGACGGTGCGACCGGGCCCCGGGGCCCCGGGCGCTGGCCGACCGCACCGCTGTTTCCGGCCCGTCTGTTTGCCTCCTCGTCTCGGAGGGCGGAGGGCACTCTGCGCGCCCGATGGCCTCCGGAAGCTTCCGGAACAACGAGCGCTAAACGGCCCTTTCGCGGCGCCGCGAAGGGGCTGTGTTGACGACCGTGGACGACGCTGGTTAGGACTTCCTGTTCGGTCACGGAGCTCGTACGGCGAGGAATGGCCGTAGGTCCTGAAGGCGCTGGATACAGATAGAGATACGGGGTACGTAATTGATATGTAATTGTCCTTGATTCAAATACTTAAAAAAAAAAAAAATGTTTTAAGGTTCTACTGGAACCAATGAAATGCTCCCAGAAAGTGCAAACCCTGCCTTTTGATCCTCTTGGTTGACTCAGTTGCACAAAGCAAGATCAATCGAGTGCAGAAAATATTTGAATCAAAAGCAGTTGCGTTTTTGACCCTGGTCTGGTCGGAAACATGAGGGTGGTACACGGGACACTGATGGGGTGTTTAACCGGAGCACAGAAAGCTAGGCCACTTTTTGTATGCAGTGTGGACCCCTGTACTGCCAGGTTCTCCCTTTAAATCCTTACCTCTGAGTGCTCTTACCTCCTTACCTCCTTACCTCTGAGTGCTCTTACCTCCTTACCTCCTTACCTCTGAGTGCTCTTACCTCCTTACCTCCTTACCTCTGAGTGCTCTTACCTCCTTACCTCCTTACCTCCTTACCTCTGAGTGCTCTTACCTCCTTACCTCCATACCTCTGAGTGCTCTTACCTCCTTACCTCCTTACCTCTGAGTGCTCTTACCTCCTTACCTCCTTACCTCTGAGTGCTCTTACCTCCTTACCTCCTTACCTCTGAGTGCTCTTACCTCCTTACCTCTGAGTGCTCTTACCTCCTTACCTCCTTACCTCTGAGTGCTCTTACCTTCTTACCTCCTTACCTCTGAGTGCTCTTACCTCCTTACCTCCTTACCTCTGAGTGCTCTTACCTCCTTACCTCTGAGTGCTCTTACCTCCTTACCTCCTTACCTCTGAGTGCTCTTACCTCCTTACCTCTGAGTGCTCTTACCTCCTTACCTCCTTACCTCTGAGTGTTCTTACCTCCTTACCTCTGAGTGCTCTTACCTCCTTACCTCCTTACCTCTGAGTGCTCTTACCTCCTTACCTCTGAGTGCTCTTACCTCCTTACCTCCTTACCTCTGAGTGCTCTTACCTCCTTACCTCTGAGTGCTCTTACCTCCTTACCTCCTTACCTCTGAGTGCTCTTACCTCCTTACCTCTGAGTGCTCTTACCTCCTTACCTCCTTACCTCTGAGTGCTCTTACCTCCTTACCTCTGAGTGCTCTTACCTCCTTACCTCCTTACCTCTGAGTGTTCTTACCTCCTTACCTCTGAGTGCTCTTACCTCCTTACCTCTGAGTGCTCTTACCTCCTTACCTCCTTACCTCTGAGCACTCTTACTTCTTAATGTTGCCCCCAGTTAGCAGCTCGATCAGCTCCGATAGCCACGGATAGCTCCTTATCTGCCCCCTGATCGCCCCAGGGCAGGATACAGCACAGCGTGTGGTTTAAAGATAACCTGTAACCCTAACTGCACCCTGTCCGTCTGTCTGTCAGTCCGTGCAGGGGTCTTCCCCCCCCACCCCCCAACTGAGTGGAGCGGGTTCTCTCACCTTTCATCAGCAGAATTGAGGGGCTGTTTGTGCCGATAAAAACAAAAAACATATTGATTCCTCTCGAACAGTTGTTCACCCCCTGCCCTCACTGTACGTGGGGAGTTCCCTCTCTCTCCCTCTCTCTCTCCCTCCTTCTCTCACCCTCTCTCTCTCTTTCTCTTTCACTCTCTCCCTCACTCTCTCAGCTCTATCTTGTCTATCATTATCTATCTGTTCATCTCTCTCTCTCTCTCTCTCTCTCTCTCTCTCTCTCTCTCTCTCTCTCTCTCTCTCTCTCTCTCTCTCTCTCTCTCTCTCTCTCTCTCTCTCTCTCTCTCTCTCATGATCGGCAGTGGTTTCTGAAAGCAGTCTCAGTCTGGCCGCGGGGCCTGGTGGCTGGAACAGTCCGTGGGCTCCGGGTCGTTCCCCTTCACTGGGAATGTGCAGCCCCGGCCGGCTGCGGCTTGACTGGGACCCGGAAGGTTGGTGGTTCAAGTCCCGGTGTAGCCAGCCCCCCCCTCTATTCCGGGGGGGGGGAGGGGCTGGTCCGTATGCTGGCTCTTGCTTCCTGGGGGCAGTGTGTTACTACTTTAGTGATGGTCTGGGAACAGGGTCAGTGGAAGGGTTGCGGGTTCAAATCCCAGCTGGGAAACGCTGTGTATCCCTGAGCATTTAACCGTGGAATATTCCGTGGAATATTCGGCTGTATAAAATGATAGTATGTGTTATGGAAAAAGAAATCTATCTAAGTCACTCCGGATAACAGTGTCTGCTAAATGCCAAAATGTAACGAGATTAATCTGGCTTAATTAGCTTATTATCTCAATACACCAATGCCTGTTCTAGGAATGAACAGGCATGCACCAGTGCCGGGTAATTCGTAGATTAGATCACAGTACATCATCATGGGGACACAAGAAGTTATCAGCTCTGTTTCATGGGCTTATCAATACATTTAGCCGGAATGACAGAGCTCATAAATCATTCGGCTAATTAAATAACCAAGAGTAGATCTTTTCATGAACTCCACAACCAGACGTGGCAGTTCTGTGAGAGACTGTAATGGATTTCTGACGCGGTGACGCTCGGTCGTCAACGGCGTGTGTCACGCGGTGACAGGTTAGAACATTGCTGCTTAGCGCACTCGGTTTGAATATCTCGCGTCGGGAAAATGAGCTCACCTTCCGCAGGATTAACGGCGTTTCTTCACGCTCGGGGCTGTTCAGCTCGCCCGAGCGGGGGTGATCTTGCGCGGGGGGGGGGGGTCGAGTGTGAGACGCGGGAGAGCGGTGGGGCGAGCGCTTGTTGTTCTATTGCGTTTGTTGTGTAACTGGCCGGCCTTGAGAATTGTGAATCTCCAAGTGCTTAGTCAGTGGAGCCAGGAGGCAGCAGCAGGCGCAGCGGGTGGGCGGCTTAATGTCCGTTTGCGTGATGCATGTAATTACTGCAAATGGAACCCGGTAGAAAATCTTCATAAAAAATATATAAAAGAGCCCACACGTGAATTGCTGTAAATTGAATTCTGTAAAAAGCTGCTAAATTACAGCTGGTAGTTCTGTTTACATCTCATGTTTCCAGTTTGAGTCTCAAAGTCACTCTATTATTTTATTATTATTATTATTATTTTTTTTTAAGTTTTATTTTCATTCAAACAGAGTTAGTGTTAGATACACCGCCCACACCCCGTCCCTCGGCGGCCCGAAGGAGAGCGACACGCCTTCTTCAAGCCGTCTCGTCTCATGCTCGTGACCGTGATTCCGAGGCGCCCAAGGTGCTTTATTGTGCAGCGATCTACTAACCCTGCCAAGACCCTCCCCCTGGAGCAGCGAGCCAATTATGCTGCTCCACGTGAGCCGGCCAAACTTGGCTTTTGGCAGGACCGGGAATCAAACCCCGGTCCCCGGTGTGCAACTGCAGTGAATCGAAGTCACTTTAAAAAAAATTTTTTGCCTCCCCCTCCAGACTGCAGCTTAATTACGATGGTGACAAGAGCACAGCCATTTTGTCCTGGTTTTACCCACGGTGTCTGGCCAATTTAAACCCACCATCCTGTGAAGTCAATTGTGTGTCCTTTTGTGGATCTCTGGTCGCAGTCAGTGTATTTGCTATAAGATTTAAACATTTTTCTATGGTCACAGTCAGTTTATTGGGTTGTTTGCCATGCTCCAAGGCTTCTACTTGTCAGTCAGCTACTGTGTCTTTGATATGCTATAGTTCTTCTAGTCCTGCCCAGCTAAAGTCTTTAGGCTGTGGGACATAATCTATGTTTAGAGTGAACCATTATTTATTTATTTTGGTCATTTTATACGTATTGTGGTTAGTGTTTTTTTCTAACGCCTGCAAAGGGTCCCGTTCTCCAGCTGCCGCGTCTGCACTCGAGCGAAAGGAACGCCGGGGCTAATCGGGACGCTGGAGCCGCTCCAATGTTTGGGAATGAAATTAGCGGGGGCTGCCGCGTCTCCATTAGACGGCGTGTATTTTCACAGATCCTGTTCTGGTATTCTGTTCCTTGAATATATCCCAAGTTAAAAACTTTTGAAGAAGCCGTCTGTTGCCTGGACAATCTTTATTTTGTCCCGATTGGACTGGATTGAGTGATTACACAGCGTGTACACAGAGGGAGCCGGCTTCGCTTACCGGAGAACTGCACTGCACAGGTCCTGAGAGGCCGCCATAATTAGCTCTGTGTGGAAGTATTAGATTGAGGTCAGATATGAGGTTCGGCTTGTGGAAATGAACCGGAGAAACGGCAACAGGGACGGCAGCGCTAACGAATTCCCAGCGACGCGCGGGAGCTGTGTCAGATTTTAATTTCCGTCACACACAAGCGGTGCGCTTGGTCTGATGAGACCTGCTGATCCCAGCTTGGCTGTTCACCTTCGGCGGAGGTGGTGCCATCTGAGTGCGTCTGGAGGCCTGTTATACCAGCTGTAGATATGTGTATATATAGACAGAGTGTGTATATAGACAGAGTGTATATATTTATATATATATTCTTTTTTCATTTTTATTTTTTAAATTTATACATCTGCAGGCGAGAATTGATTCAGTTTTAAAAGTGAAGGTTGATTTCGTTTATAGTTTATAGTTTCTATAGATAGGATACATGTATATATATTTGCTACTTTATTGTGCGTAGTTAAACATTTTCATTGAATTATTTTTAAAAGCATCTTTCCTTTGCGGGGGAAAAAAAAAAAAACAGGGATAAAGAGCATAAAACAGGGACTTAGGTCCCCGTCTTTTATTATCTGTGAATGCTTGGTTACCTGATCGTGTCCCTCAGTCCGGCTGACGAGACACTCTTTCTCTCAGTCCGATAAGGAGGTCCTTTCATTCCGTCTGTGTTTGGCATTGCCTAACAGTTTTCAACAAGAACCACACAGCAGTCACTGTGGCATTATGGGTGATAAGTGCTCCTCCTGGCGAGCCTGAAGTCATGACTGCAGCCTGCCAATCGGGGAGATCCGTGGGGTCTGCAGGTTTTCGGGGTTTCCTTTCAGTCTGCCGCCATTTTAGGTGAGGGAGACGAGGTGTGCCACCCTTTGGCCCGTCAGTAGCTGAGTTCTAATCCATAAGGTTTCGCAAATGCCGAGTGAATTTCCAAAAAGTCGGAAAAAGGAAATGTGAATCGGTGTGTATTCCCATCAATACGATTACACGGTTACACAATCAGCATAGTGCCAGCTGGGGCCAGTCAGAGATCTGGTGGAGGGTCTCTGTGCCAGTCAGAGGTCTGGAGGGTCTCTGGGCCTGTCAGAGCCTAACTTAGGTCCCTGTCACATCATCATTTATTCAAAAAATCTGTTTCCCTCTGTTTCCATCAGCCTTTAACACATCCTCTCGCTGTCGATACGCCAAGTTTTCCCACATCGGCCAAGTGTAAAAACCTCGCCATATTTCGGTATTTGTTTTCAAATATCAGGTGTTTCCACTGCGATTTTGTTTTTGTGCAAAAAAATGCAATAGATGGAAACCCCCACAAATTGACTGAGATTAAGGCATCTCAAACTGCGATCCAGGATGGAAGTCTGCGATGCCTGTTATAATGAGGCACTGAGACATGACTATCAATGGAAAGAGGAGGCTGGGAGAGCAGATCTGTTTCACAATGAGATTATGTTTATTTACAGTGTCCCACCCCCACACACGCCAGTGTGAGACTCAGCTGCTGCTAGACGAGCTAACACACGGGGCTCATTCCAAGCGCTTATATTCCTCCACTCCTTTCCTTTCCTTGCTCCTGACTCGGAAATCCGCCAACGTTAAGGACATTCCAACCCCTTCTAGGAGGTAGAAGTAGAAGTCAGCAACTCCCAAACTTTCCTTTGAGCAATAACACATCAGCGCATCCTTTGCGGAAGTTTTCTACTAAGCCTGACGTAGAAACGATTCACCTGTGGATCCACCTCTCCCCGTCTGCCACGCCTGTTACTAACGTGTGGCTTTGAACTGGCGTTTGAAGGAGCGAGGACATTCCATTTGCCTAATTCATAAATTACAAATTCCTAATTGCCTAATAATAATAATTTCCTTGTCTTCATTTATTTCTCTTCTCAAAAGAGATAAAAAGAAGGAGAGAAATAAGTGGTTGGAATGAGCCAAGTGTCTCACATGGAGGGATGAGAGAACATTCCAGTCAATGACAAACAAAGACAAAAAAAAATCAGTCATCATTTTTATATCCTTCTTCATCTTCCGATTGCCTTAAAGTTGGTTTCTGACTTTTTAAAAAGGGAGATGCAAAAAAACAAAAATAAAATGAATAATAATCCCAGATTATTATTCAGTGGTTGGCCTTATGGGAGTTATTTGCTGAGATAGGACGGTGTGGCTTCACATCGCACCATATTAGTGCAGCTATCTATCGAGGGTCAAGGGTCGAAGGTCATCAAGGACTCGTTTACCTGAACCCTTCCATCTTATCTTTAGGGAGTAAAGTCTGTTGATTGGTTCACGACTCAGCAATTGACAGAACGTAGTCATGCCTCCCATTATAGAATTTACTGCCTGAATCTCCCATCATTACTAATGATGGGACAGGATATTACAATTTAGTCTTCCGGAGTCTCAGAGTGGCAAAAGACAGCCCTTTAAATTACTTCTTTAAGATCGCAACAAGCCACTACTGCAGAACCCGTTTTAACGACGGCCATTTTGTGGATTGGGTTTTATGTCCATACATACATACAGTGCTACAAAGTGAAATTATCCAGTGTAAACACCTTGAATACTGAAGTAACAAAGATTATATCCATTCCACCGTAATGAAAATACGAAACATTATCTGGTACAACCTGAAAGCATATTTACAGTATATCGAAAGGCTGGCAACACAGCGAGATACAATTCTGTGATTGTCAGCCTGGGAATTGACTCTAGTAGCAGTTACAGCATTATGATACCTCTCTAAAAAGAGAGAGAGAGAGAGAGAGAGAACCCAGTTTCTCATTTAATCATCAATGTAAAAATTAGTAAGTACCGAACTGAAATGAGCAAAATTCAGCGGGCACTTCATATCAACAATGTCTTTGTTTCGTCACATCCTCTAGAGTATAGCTCTGTCTTTATAAGAAGGGTTCAGGAGTTTTTTTTTTTTTTTTTTCGCCCCGCTCTTTCTTTCGCGGGAGTCGCACACCAGAGACCCAAAGAGAGTAAAAAGATTAAAATGTTCCCAGAAGCCTCCACTGCCGTCTGCGTCAGCTGGTGTGCGCAGGGCCGTGGGCGATCGATGATTCACCGCTGTAGCGCCGATCTCGCCCCCCCCTGCCTGCCCCTCCCTCCTCACGGCCAGCGCTCATTGGACCACCACGTGTCCTGCGTCTGTGCGGACGGGACGGGGGTGCAGCCGGGCGTGTCCCCAAGGGCAGGTCCTGGACAGGAGTGAGTGAGGGGGGGTGAGCCGACGTCCTGTCCCCCCGGTTCCTCTCCTGCGACTCCCACCCTCCGGTGCCTCCAGAACTCTCAGTCCTCCAGGGGAAAAACCATGAAGAAGAATGTGGCGAGGAGAGAAACCACTCTTAATTCTGCTTTAGCTCCGCTGCAGGTCTGTGTGGGTGTGGTGCGGCGCAGTGTGTGTTTGTGTGTGTATGTGCGCGTGTGTGGTGTGTGTGTGTGTGTGTTCGGCAGTAGCTAGCAGGGGTCCCAGTGATTTGTGCAGTTTTTAGCATCGTTGTGCACCTTTATTTCAGGTCTTGACTAACCTCACGCTTCAGTAGAGCTGATGCTGTGTTTGTGTGTGTGTGTGTGTGTGTGTGTGTGGTGTGTATGTGTGTATGGTGTGTTTTTAACATCATTGTACACCTTTATGTAAGGTAATCACTAAGCTCACGCTTCAGTAGATGTGTGTCTGGGTGGGAGGACTAGGTTGTAGGCACTTCAGATCAGGGCTTAGGGCTGTGACTGTAAAAGCTGTTTATGGATACGCAAGCCCACCATTCCCATTAGTCTGCCAAGTTTGTCTCCGCTTAGCACATAATTATGACTGTCCTTTTGTATACAACTAGTATATCCACTTTCTTTTTGGCAGAAACTATGGGTAAGAGGATAATGGTTTGGCAGCAACGCTTCGTGGTTGGATCCTGTATCCCCTCTGTTGGAAGTGGCAGTCTCTGTCCAGTGTCATCGCAGGGTGAACCTGTTTCGTGTTTTCGGTAGGAGCTGTTAGAAACCCAAATGTTAGCTAAAGGTAGATGTTTTTTTTTCTGTTAGCTCTGTTATTGTTCTTCTTTCAGAAATGGAGAATAACACAATTTAACTGGAGAGCTAGCTACATTTGCAGTGTCTACCATGCATCAAGTTTTTTGCCTCTCCTCTTCAGCTAAGCGATCTCAATGCAACCCCATCTAAATATTTGTTATGAAAACAAACACAAACAAACAACAAAATAAATAAAATATGAAAAAAACAAAGGCTCTAATTAACAACAACTTGACAGCTAATTTTTGCGAAGTATATTACATTTGTTTAGCAGATGCAAGAACTATCCAAGAACAAATGAACTTGCTCATGTAACTTTAAATTCAATTTTCACAAAACTTTTTATTGAATTTAACTGAGCGATAGCTTCACTCTCTTTGATTAAGTGCCAGACATTGACAAAATATTTTGAATAAAAACCTTTACTGTAAACGGCCATGTTTGTCTGCAAAATATACAATAAAGCTGCCCCCTTTTCGCACAACATCAAACCCACACACATCGGCATTCTCTTCCCACCGGCGAATGAAAGCGAACGGAACTGGAAGCGGCCGAAATGAAAACTGCGGTTCATCCGGCTCCGTGTGCCGTTATCCGTATGCTTGGCTGCCGGGAAGGAGTATCGGCCCACGTGTCTCTCTGCCTCTGGCCCCCGGCCCAAAAAACGCGAATGGAGTTTCTGTGTAAAACCGGCAGCTCACGGTTCCCGTTATTCCACGGAGAGCTGAAAACATGAAAAGGGCATTCTTCCTCGTCGGTAGTGCTAGTCTGGTCTACCCACGCGAGGGGAAGAGTGCCTGGGGGGGGGTCTACCTGAGCCGGGAGCGACGGCTCCCCGAGTTTCCGAACCTCCACCGTCGTCCTTTTTACGCGTTTGTCGTGGTCCCGCTCCGTGAAATGGAGGAACCCACGAAGTGACGACTATTCCTACCAAACATGAGTAAAGCGACAGCAGACCTTCATGACCCCTGGAGATAAATACTCTCCCACCATCAGCTCATCGAACACAAATCCCTAACCCCAACCATTTCTTTTATTTTCTATTTAGTTTTGATCTGTACCGGAATCAAGAGCCTAATTTAGTCTAAATATCAGCCTGAAACCTTTTTGTGATTTGGCAAAAGCTTGTCATCTGCTGAATTAAATGGATTTGGCAGGTTAAATGGTGCAAACAAGCAAACTGATATTGAGGGCCACAGATGGTTCGGCCCTAAAATCACATGCACACACCGTGTTGCAGTTTCAATGAACAGACATTTCTATTCTGTTCCTCATAATTTCCATGTTTAATCCTCCTCCTCCTGCATTACACCTGAGCTCTTAATTTAGTTTTCCCTTTTTGGAAACAGCAGCGAATAAACACCAAAACTTCTGACTGTTCATGCTCCCTCTGGAGCACTTGCACACACAAAAAAAGACAACAGAAAGTCACAAAAACCCAAATTTCCAAGCTTTTTACATATCGTACCCTTTCATCGGCCATAATATTAGGTCTACAAAGATTCTGTACACAGAAAGAGAAGTGTTGATTCAGTTGGCGAGGTTGAGGGATGGGTCTGATTAAAGTCTTTTGTCCAAAGAAGTGGTCAGTCAGTGAAACAGGGATGCCTGGGTGGTTTTGGGATAATTGTTCGAATATAATACTGCGATTCCACTTCAAGTGACGAAAGACAAGGCACTGAAGAGCAGTTTCTCTGCGTTACAGGTAACTGATCTCCAGGAGGGCGTTCTCTGCGTTACAGGTAACTGATCTCCAGGAGGGCGTTCTTCTCCCCGGGCTCCTCCGGCAGTGGTTTGGCGTTGCCGTTCTTTGCCCCGTTAAGCAGCTGGGGCAAGCCAGGCCCAGAGCCTGGGGCTTTCCCACTGCCCTCCCCGGCTTTAGATCTCTGGCCTGGGGAGTCCGTCTCCAGCTTTCCCCTCTCCACCTTCCCGTTCCCGTTGGCGCTCTGCGTGATCCTGCAGATCTCGGTCATGTCCGTCACCTCCTCCCTGTCCTCCTCCTCCTCCTCCTCCTCCTCTTCCTCGTCCTCCCTCATGGCCCTCCGCACGCTGTCCCGGGGCTTCAGCGCCCTCTTGCACTCCTCCGGCTCCTGGAGGTGGTCGGTGGCGTCCTGGTTGACCACCCTGCGGGAGGAGCGACACAGAGCCTTCCGGAAGCCCTGCTTGAAGTTGTCGGAGAGGAAGTTGTAGACGAAGGGGTTGGCGCAGCTGTTGGCGTAGGAGAGCACCACCACGAAGAGGTACAGGCCCTGCGACTCCTCCGGCAGGGCCACCACCTGGTTGATGATGTTGAGGCCGTAGAAGGGCAGCCAGCAGAAGACGAAGACGGCCACCACGATCACCACCATCCGGGTGACCTTGCGCTCCGACTTCCGGCGCTTGGCGGAGGTGGCGTGGACCTTCTTGCCCGAGCTGCGGATCTTGACCACGATCATCAGGTAGCAGAGGCAGATGACCAGGAGCGGGCAGAAGAACCCCACGGTGGAGGTGTAAATGATGAACGCCGCCTTCCAGATTTGCTTGGGGTCGGGCCAGATGATGTTGCAGACGCCGCCCTGGACGTCCGCGAAGATGACCACGGGGAGGACCACCAAGAAGGAGACCGCCCACACCGTCCCGTTCACGGCCTTCGCCACCTGCGGCCGGCGCCACCTGGAGGAGCGGATGGGGTGCACCACGGCCAGGTAGCGGTCGATGCTCATGACCGTCAGGCAGAAGATGCTGGTGAACTGGTTGATGCCGTCCACCGTCATCACCAGACGGCACATGATGGGGCCGAAGGGCCAGGAGTGGAGGGCGGTCTGCATGGCCAGAAAGGGCAGGCCCAGCATGAAGAGCTCGTCGGCGATGGCCAGGTTGAGGATGTAGATGTTGGTGACCGACTCGCTCTTGGAGTAGCGCAGCACGATGTGGATGACCAGCGTGTTGCCGCCCAGGCCGATGATGCAGACGGCGATGTAGATGAGGGGGATCAGCACGCCGGCGATGGTGGAGCCCTCGGCCGCGGTCGAGTTGCTCCCGTTGCCCGCCGAGAAGCTGCCGTTCAACCACGAGTCGTTCAGCAGGGAGTCGTTGAGCAGGGAGTCATTGAGCAGGGAGTCGTTGAAGAGGCAGTCGTTGAGGATGACAAGGAGCGACTGGGAGGAGCAGGTGTGGGCGGGCGGGGCGGTGACGTTGCCCCCGGTATCCGGTGTCGCCGGGGGGGCGGGCGTGGACGTGGGCTCCATGGAGACGGAGCGGAGGAAGAGAGAAATGGGGGAGGGGGGGCGGGGGGCGGGAGGGGGGGGGGGAGCGATGTCTGTAATCAGCGTCCGTTCATCGGCCCTGCGGGAGACAGAAATGAACGGTTGGACGGTGGGGGACCTCATTTGAGAGCAGCAGTGTCTGCAGATGTCAGGTGTTTCAGAGGGTCTTCCCCGGCCAGCGAGGCTCATTTCAAGGCCTTAATGAGACGGCGTGACTCACACGTGTTCAGACACACAGTAAGGCAGGATTAGTGCCACTGAGCTACACTGGGGAAAAACCAAAACCAAATATAAGATTAAGCCTCATATTTCAGAATAAAATCTTATTTCTATCAATGTTTTTGCTAAATAAGACTAAAATACTGCCAGTGGGCTACCCCCCCCAATTTCTATTTCACTTGTCAATGCAAACAGTAACTTAACGAGCTAGTGTTTTCGACGTAAAAGAAAAAATAAGATTTTCAGCCTTGTTACTAACACTAAAACACTTCTACAGGCGTTTTCCAGAACGACCTGCTAATATAAAAGAATAATAAAATAATAATGAACAAATTTGGAGAAAACGGTGAAAGTAATCACAGACATTGAGCTGAGCCTCTGGAAAGTGGTTATGAATTTTTAAAAGCGCAATACTTTTAACGCGCAGAGCTAACGCCTCGGAAAGCCTCTGTGGCAAAACTTTAATGGGGCGATAATCTCTGGCAAATAACCACCGTATGCCGAGAGGTGAGAGTGGCAGATTAAAAAAACGAAAATGAAAAAAAAAAAAAAAAAAAAAACGAAATCATCAAAGAACGAAGGATGAAATGAAAAAGATTAGATTAGAAGGGTAGGGTAAAAACAAAAGGGAGCGCTGGCTAGAACGGGCTGGTCTGACAGGAAATGATTATGTCAGCCATGCGCGAGTGGAGAAGAGAACAGGTCAGAGAGCGGCGTTGTTCGGCTCGCCTGTGTGGCTATTGACACCTCGGAGAAATTAAACAATCCCTGAAATGGCGGATAATTGACATTGTATTAGCGGCCGTGTGCGGTAGCCTCTGATCATACGCGGTGGGTGATTAGTTTGGAGGGCGGGGGGGGATGGGGGGGGGGGGAATAATAATTGGAAACCGTCTCAGAGGAATGGAGGACTTTTAATATCTCGTATTAGAGTCCTGAGCTGGTAAATATGCTTACCAGCTGACGTGCCAGTGTGTCAGCAAACAACAGCCCCCCCCCCCCCCCCCCCCCACCACAACCTGCCCCGTTTGTTACCCAACAACCCCCCCCCACCACAACCTGCCCCGTTTGTTACCCAACAACCCCCCCCCCACCACAGCCTGCCCCGTTTGTTACCCAACAACCCCCCCCCCACCACAGCCTGCCCCGTTTGTTACCCCACAACCCCCTGCCTGCCACAGCCTGCCCCGTTTGTTACCCAACAACCCCCCGCCTGCCACAGCCTGCCCCGTTTGTTACCCAACAACCCCCCCCCCACCACAGCCTGCCCCGTTTGTTACCCAACAACCCCCCCCACCACAGCCTGCCCCGTTTGTTACCCAACACCCCCCCCCCACCACAGCCTGCCCCGTTTGTTACCCAACAGCCGCCCCCCACCACAGCCTGCCCCGTTTGTTACCCAACACCCCCCCCCCCACCACAGCCTGCCCCGTTTGTTACCCAACAACCCCCCCCCACCACAGCCTGCCCCGTTTGTTACCCAACAACCCCCCCCCACCACAGCCTGCCCCGTTTGTTACCCAACAACCCCCCGCCTGCCACAGCCTGCCCCGTTTGTTACCCCACAACCCCCCCCCCGCCACAGCCTGCCCCGTTTGTTACCCAACAACCCCCCCCCACCACAGCCTGCCCCGTTTGTTACCCAACAGCCCCCCCCCCACCACAGCCTGCCCCGTTTGTTACCCAACAACCCCCCCCCCCACCACAGCCTGCCCCGTTTGTTACCCAACAACCCCCCGCCTGCCACAGACTGCCCCGTTTGTTACCCAACAACCCCCTGCCTGCCACAGACTGCCCCGTTTGTTACCCCACAACCCCCTGCCTTCCACAGACTGCCCCGTTTGTTACCCAACAACCCCCTGCCTGCCACAGACTGCCCCGTTTGTTACCCCACAACCCCCCGCCTGCCACAGACTGCCCCGTTTGTTACCCAACAACCCCCCCCCCACCACAGACTGCCCCGTTTGTTACCCAACAACCCCCTGCCTGCCACAGACTGCCCCGTTTGTTACCCAACAACCCCCTGCCTGCCACAGACTGCCCCGTTTGTTACCCCACAACCCCCCGCCTGCCACAGACTGCCCCGTTTGTTACCCAACAACCCCCCCCCCACCACAGCCTGCCCCGTTTGTTACCCCAGCCCAAAACCCAAAGGTTAAAAACAGTGAATGTGGCCCTTTCCTCTCGGTTATGGTAATGCCTGTCGTTTTTCACACGGTGTCGATTCTGCAAAGGGTCAAACTAATCATGTTCGGTCTGAGAATTATTGACTGTGTCTGAGTGCCATGGTCTGGTGCACACACACACACACACACACACACCTGTCACGGGTCTGCATTTACCTGTTACACTTGCGTACTGTTTGTATATTTTCATGTACAGCGCTTTTTCTATCCTCCAGAAAACTATAATGAACCAAACAATTGGTAAAAAGCATTGAGGGCTGAAGAAATGAGTTTTATTTGGCTTAAACCGCAATACAAGTGAATAAATGGCCATGGAGCAAATGAAGGTTAACTGCACTGCTGATGCTGACGGCTGTGTGCCAGCTCTTTCTGTACCTTGGGCAGCCTTCCATTCCCGGTGTTGCCACAATAAGATCTGCACAGCTGCTGGGCCTTAACCCCGCATTGCTGCAGGGGGATTATCCCCTGCCTAGTCTCAAATTATTATTATTATTATTATTGTTATTGTTATTAATATTATTATTATTCATATTATTATTATCTTCATGGGGCCTGTGGTGGAGCTCTGGGAGCTGGTGAAGTGCTGGCAGGGTGATTTGGCTCACATGCAACTCCCTCCTAGCCGGTCTCCCACGGTCTGAACACGCCATCAAGCCCCTCCAGCTGGTCCAGAATGCTGCAGCCAGCCTGATCAGCAAGTCAGCCCAGGTCGGCTCATGTCACCCCCGCTTCTCATTGGCCTCCACTGGCTTCCTATTGCCGCACGCATCCGATTCAAGGCCCTAGTGTTGGCATTTCAGGCTGCTAAGGGGACTGCCCCACCTTACATACAATCCTTGATCACTCCCTACTCCCCAGCTAGACCACTCCGGTCTGCCAGCTCTGGTCGCCTTATGGTTCCCTCTCTACGTGCACCTGGCGGTCGAGCTGCACGTTCGCACCTGTTTTCCGTTCTGGTGCCTCAGTGGTGAAATGACTTGCCTACCACTGTCAGGACAGCAGAATCCCTCCCCCTATTTCGACGCAGACTCAAAACACACCTTTTCAAACTCTACCTTAGTCCTCCCTCCTGATTTCCCCTGCCCCCCCTTTCTGATATCCCTATCCTCCTTGTCTAACCCCCCAAAAAAATAATAATAATAATAATATTAATAATATTGCACTTATCATGATGACTATATGTTTAGAACAGCATTCCATGTGTATTTTCCTAGTTATGGATGTGATGCTTTGACTTGTGGAATAACCTATGCACTTGTAAATCGCTTTGGATTAAAAGCGTCTGCCAAATGACAAAAATGTAAAAATGTAAATGTAATGAATGTATCCCTCAGCAGAATGCTCAGAATCCAGATCAGAGCCATCCGCTCATACCTCAGCTCAACAGCAATTACCCATAATGCTCTTCTGCTACCATAGCTTCCCTTTTTGTGTTATTGCAGCTGGTAATCGGCCCCGTTGTTCGCTCTGTCAGGAAATTGGAAACACAGGGCATCGGTGCAGTGTAGCGCATCAAATTCAAAACATTGGTGCTAGCCTTCCAAGCAGTTAAGGGGTCTTCCCCAGCTTACCTCATTAAAATCATCAGACCCTACACCCTTGCCAGACCTCACGACTACTGTCTGTTCTGGCTCCACGGTGGTGGAACGAACTCCCCGTTGAGGTCAGAACTGTACAATCTCTCCCCACCTTCAAGCGCAAACTGAAGACGCACCTCTTCAAGCAGCACCTCTCCCCATCCCTCCCTACCTCCCTGTGAACCTTAATTGTTGTCTTTCTGTGATTTACTTTTTTGTGTATCGGTATTTTTAGTTTGGCTAGGTTAAGCAGTGTTTGGCTAGTTAAGTTTGGTCACTTTTGCTTTGTTTGTTTATTTGTTTGTTAAAAAAAAAAAAAAAAAAAAAAAAATAGGCCCTGGTCCTTGTTGTTGTACAGGTAGCAGTTGAAATTGTACTTCCCTCTAGGGTCTTTCAGCGCACTTATCCCTGGTTATGGGTATGCACTTTGTTGTACGTCGCTCTGGATAAGAGCGTCTGCCAAATGCCATCAATGTAATGTAATGTAATGTAGCTCGGTGCTGTGGCTGTGGCTCGTGGCTCGTGGGGATTGCGGGTTCGAGTCCCGGCCGGCGTGCTGAGGCCGTACCCTCGGGCCCGGTCTCAGTAAACCCCCGGCCCGTGTGATCGGATCGCGTGCCGGCGGCCGTAAGCTGCTCTGGGGACCGGCGGAGACGTAACGTGATGAAATGAAGCCGTAGACTTTCCTCCGAAATCTCCCCTCCCCTCGTCCTATCAGCAGGCCTGTGAGGGGGAATGGGCCAATGAGCTGTGACCGCTTTCTGGAGTCCACCCCCTCCCCCCAGGAGAGATGGTATCCCTCTGCAAGAGAGCCAGTATCCCCCCCTCTTCCTTCTCTCTTCTATCTCTCTTCATTGCCCCCCTCCCCCCCTCTCTCTCGCTTGCTCTCTCATCTCTTGGCTCTCTCGCGTCTCACGTCTTCTCTCTCTTCTCATCTCTATCTCCATGCAGTTGAAGGATTCATTAGACAGACACGCTGAGGACCCCTGTACGCCCCCCCCCCCTCCCCCCTCCCCCACCTCTTCATCTATCACTCTCTCTCCTCCGGAGTTTCCCGCTCTCCTGCCCTCACTGGAGAGAGCGCCTGTGCCCAGCACAAATAACTCAAGCTGTTTAAAGGCGCCGGTTTCCCATGGCAGGTCAACGCGCTCCGCCGCCCTGCCCTGTGCACACAAGCCAATATTGGAATACGCGGCCTGCCGTTTCCACGCAGTTCCCGGGAGGTTTACCCCGTCCCGAAGAGACCGCGCCCGTGCCTGCGGCTGGGACTGACCGGTGAGCCCGGATTTTAGGCCCGTCCCGCGAGAGGTGGAATCTGACCGACGGCACGCCCCCCCTACAGAGACTGCACTCCAGTTGTTACTGAGTTCTGAGTGGCTGGCTGTTGAGTTACATTACATTACATTAAGGAGACGGTCCTCCCCTGGAGCAATGCAGGGTTAAGGGCCTTGGCTCAAGGGCCCGACGTCTGTGCGGATCTTATTGTGGCTACACCGGGGTTTCAAACCACCGACCTTGCGGGTCCCAGTCGTGTACCTTAACCACTACGCTACAGGCCGCCCGCGAGTTGTTTTTATCATTGTGTTTTTCTCAGACCGAAGGATAAGTCCTGTGCTATGGTGCATTTTTTTATCAGTCTTTCGCACTGATTTAGTCCTGGGATGGCTGACCAATCAGTGCCGTTAATGAATCAGTCAATGCCCAATCAGGAGAGAGAACCAGCCGGCCTGCCAGTCTCTGGGGCTTCTCTTTAATGCCCTGTAATGTGATTCTGGAGAAGGGGGACATTTTCCATTTCGATTCTCACGCCACCATTTTATGTTCTGCCCGACCTGCCTAACATGTTGGTCTAAATGAGACTTTTCTCCAAACCTGCACCCACACCCCCCCTCTCCCCAACCACACCCCCCCCCATCTCCCCATGACTTGGCTCATGAATGAAGAATCTTGCCGGCTGACTTCAAGGCTCAGAGATCCAGACGTGCTTTCAGGACGCCAAGCTTAAGGTCGCAGCAAACAGTTTCTGCTGAACGATTTTAAATGAACATCGCATTTAGCTCACCACCACCGCCGCCGCACTTTGAATACAAAATGGCCGTGCGTTAGATTGAACGGTGCCTGGCTGGCCAATTCGTTGTTTACCTGGGATTCATTTTTTTTTTAAAGGTAAGAACAAATTATACATTGATTAAACTTATAACAGCCAAATAATTGTCAGCTTATGTTCTCGCAGCCTTCCACAGCCATTTCTCTTTGCCGTGAGCTACCTTTTCCAACTGTTTGCTAACCCGAAAGAACGGTTTTAATATGTTGGGAAACTTGAGCGAATGTTTGCCGTGTTGAGCGCCCGTCGGTTACCGCGTGCCTCCCCCGGGGACGCCGCCCTTAACTGAGGGCGGGAGAGTGGCATCGTTGTCATGGCGAAAAGCTGTGTGGTGAGCCTCGTGCGGAGGAGGGAGCGGGTGATTGGTCCGCTGTTGTAACCCGCCCCCTTAGAACCTACGGGGTTCCATACGTTCTGTATCCAGAAATAACACAGCCTGCACTAGGTTCTGACTGTGATTTTATTCATATATATATTTTTTTTAAATGAATGTTTTAAAATGCTCCAGGAACCATTTCTCCATTAAAAAGAAAACAATGGAAGTGAATGCATAAAATGCATGTGATTTCCATTCTGTCTGTTTCTCTCTCTCTCTCTCTCTCTCTCTCTCCCCCTCCTTCTATCTATCTCCCTTTCTTCTCCCTTGCTCTCTCTCCCTCTCTCTTTCTTGCTGGCTTTCATTCTCACCCCGCTCCATCATAAGCTACAGGGTTCCATACTGTCTGTGATCTAAAATAGCACAGCCTGCACTGACTGTTCACTGCTGGCTGTGTTTTTATTACGAGGACCCTTCATATATAACCCCATCAGCATAAAAATACATTTCTTTATATGAAACTCCTACAATATCTACAAACTTTTTGTTTGCTAAAAACTGGGTTGGACACCCACGTGCTGCATAGTTCTGACCTACTGAGTTAGTTGCTTCTAAAATACATGTGCAAAAGGTTGAGAAACTTTATCACAAAACTTTCACATTACTGTACCTGAATAGGTGATAACAAAACTGTGGAGGTTAAACAAGCCTTATCTTAAGGAGCTGGCTGTTGGAACTACATAGATTATAATTTATTATTTACCATTTATCCCATATTAACCCACATTGAACAACTAAACCGTTGAATTGTTTCTACACCTGAGACTCATAATGACATATCAGCAAATGGCGTAAGCTTATTAATTCTAATTATATCCATTTCTAAGATGAACACTACTACTCCAACTATTATGTCATTCTTTTTACATTTCAGAATGCAAAAACAATGACGGGAAATGTGCGATCATATGGATGAAAACCATGTCGACTTTTCGTTTGAGCGAGATGGCCGACGTATAGAGGTGAGAGTATTGAGACAGTGAGACTCCTGCGCCTCTTCATGTTTCGGTAAAAACTTGTTTCACTGAAGGTCATTCAATCACAGCTTTGCGGAAGGGGTGCCATTGTTGCCGGCCTGCGATCTTCCCGAGGTGCTCCAGCCCACGGCCAGTCACGGTGCTTTAAGGGAATAACGATGAGGGAGCCATCTTACCATCCTCACCTTTGCCCAAAACCCCATCAGTTCAAACCATCACTGTTCAAATAGAGAAATACTCGCTACCTCACCAACACCAGCCCTCCCTCTATTCAGCACACACATATACATGCACTCACACGCGCCCACACACACCCACACACACACACACACACACACACACACACACACACACACACACACACACACAAACACACACAGACACACAAACATAGACACACAAACACACACACACAGACACACACACACACAAACACACACACACACACACACACACACACACAAACACACAAACACACACACACACAAACACACACACACACACCCACACACACACATAAACACACACAAACACAAACACACACACACACAAACACACACACACACACACAAACACACACACACACACACACACACACAAACATAGATACACACACACACACACAAACACACACACACAAACACAGATATACGCACACACACACACACAAACACAGACACACACACACACACAAACACACACACACACACACACACAAACACAAACACACACACAGACACAAACACAGATACTCACACACATACGCACACACACACACACACACACACACACACACAAACACAAAGTCAGTTAGATCGCATTTGTTTCACCATTCTGATGGTTGATGTGAACATTAACTGAAGCACCTGACCTGTATCTACATGATAGTATGCATTGCACTGCTGCCACACAATTGGCTCATTAGATAAGCACATGAATAAGTAGGTGTAAAACATTTTTCCCAAATAAAGTGCCCGGTGAATGTATATTATTTTAAAAACGAATACACTCAGGACAGGATTAAAATGGAATATTAATGTTGCTTGTAGAGAAGCAACAGTAATGTTTACAACAACAAAGTCACGATATAAACTCTGTCTCACGGGTAGTGAGTAGTGTCTCACGGGAAACCAATCTAAAAAGTCAATAAAATAAATCGTATTCCTGACATCAAAATAGTGAGTGAGGTTTAGGAAGAATGAAGAACACAGACATCAGTCACTATCAGTCATTCATCCTGTCCTCTATCCTCCTCCCTGTGCTGCTGAATGCTGATGTGATTCGCTGTCGAGGGAGGGAGGGAGGGGCCGGTTTTTCTCAGCCAGTCGCTAAGTTTATAAGAATTTGCCAAATTTTGAAATACGTGGCAAACTAAGCTAAACAGAATACATACAGATAGGTTCCGTTTTTGCTTGTTTGTAACAATTCATGATTGTTTCTGCACAAACACAGAAGCACACCCACACACTCTACACAGCACACACAAACACACACACACACACATACACACACACACACCACACAGACGCAAACGCACATCTTTCCATTGATCACAGTTTATTAATCCAGTCATGGATGGAGTGACTGTACTGTCAATCTCAGACTTTTTCAAACCAGTTTAAAGACCTGTAACAAAACACTACATTACATTAATGGCATTTGGCAGATGCTCTTATCCAGAGCGACTTACAGTTGATTAGACTAAGCAGGAGACAATCCTCCCCTGGAGCAATGCAGGGTTAAAGGCCTTGCTCAAGGGCCCAACGGCTGTGCGGATCTTACTGCTACACCGGGAATCGAACCGCCGACCTTGTGGGTCACAGTCATGTACCTTGATCACAACGCTAAAGGCCAGAAGGCGATGAAAATGACAACTCAACAGCCCTCAACCAAGAGCTCGGTGAGCAGCATCAGTCTGTAATCCAGTTGCACCATTAGCAGCGAAAACAGAACCAAATAATTTAGCAGAGAAGCAGGTCCAACGCCAGTTACTGTTGCTGTTCTAAAAAATGCAACCTTTGAACTCATCCAGTCCCATTTTATCTATTCCTGTCACACGTTCCGAAACGGCGTACCACGGCTAATAATTAAGAGCTGTCTCTCCACGTCGGGAGCACGCGCGGGGCGTTTTTAAAAGCGCCGGTTATGTAACGCGATAGTGGATTAGTGGAGTACTATGAAAGTGAAGATGATAATTGTGCCGTGAGTCACCAGAGAGAACCAGAGGAGCCTCTGGTCCGCCTCAGCAGGCCTGGCAGATGGACTCACACTCGTCAGTTTGCTCAAGCAACAGTTCAGAAACTCTGCGAAAGGGCGCGCTAACCGCAAGATGCGCGCACTCAAAATAACTTCCTGCGTGTGCAGAAGTTTCCATTACATTACATTATTGGCATTTGGCAGACGCTCTTATCCAGAGCGACGTACAGTTGATTTTAGACTAAGCAGGAGACAATCCTCCCCTGGAGCAATGCAGGGTTAAGGGCCTCGCCCAAGGGCCCAACGGCTGTGCGGATCTTATTGTGGCTACACCGGGATTAGAACCACCGACCTTGTGTATGCCAGTCATTAACCACTATGCTACAGGCCTTAACCACTACACTACAGGCCTTAACCACTACGCTACAGGCCTTAACCACTACGCTACAGGCCTTAACCACTACTCTACGGGCAGCTGATGAACACGTCACCCGTCCTGTTACATGTAGTCTGTAGCCTGGCGGCTGAGGTGCATGACTGGGACCCAGAAGGTTGTGGGTTCAGGCCCCGGTGTTGCCATGGTGAGATCTGCACAGCTGTCGGGCCCCCACACTTCTCCAGGTGGAGAGTGTCCCCCGCTCAGTCTGATCGACTGCACGTCGCTCTGGATAAAAAGCGTCAGCTGAATACTCCAAATACAAAGACATGCAAGGTACTGAAGAGATGAGCCTTGCTTCCTGAAAGAGTATATCTGTAATTTTACAGTTTTGTTTGGATTTAGCAATATCCGTGTTCTCTGGTGGTCACACACGTTTGTTTTCACACTTGGAATACCAGAGTTCCACTTGAAAGGCGGCTATTTGCTTCACATCAAGTGCTTTATTTCTCTCAGAAGATAATCCAGTGGTCATGTAAAATCTCTGGCCCTCTCGCTCTCTTACAAGCCTTATCATTTGACTAAGACAGGACCAGGCCCAACACCAGCAGAGGAAAACAGATGTGTTCCCTGCTGGAAAAAAAACAGCTCAAGCTAGGTTTTGAAACAGCTGGTTGCCGGTTGACCAGTTCAGACCAGCTCCATACTCAAAGCATGGTTTGACCAGGTCAAGCTGTGTTTTGAAACTCCCGGTAGCTGGTATTTCAAGCTGCTCATAGCTGGATTTCATGGCAGGGCTGTAATATGCAAGAATTACGGCTTGACACTAATTTGCAAGCTAAATGTCCTGCGGTGAATCGCATCCCGTAGGACAGAGCAGTGTGAGTCCCCACTGACGGGATTTAACAAGAGATTAAACCAGAGCCCGAGACACGTTTAACTCCATTTCCCACAGTGCTTTGCACTGCACAGCACTGAAGCCTGATTCATACTCGTTGCACGTGTGGCATGGCGCAAGTGCGGTACGGTGAAAAATTCAAGTGTCGTATTTATGCTACGGCTAAGGCCTGTGACAAAAAAGGTTCTGTTGTATCTATGGCAACAAGATGCCAAACAGCCGATGTTTACATTTTTGCCGTCCGATCGATGGCGTGCGACACAGTATGGTTGTGTCCGCGACAGAAACAAAATTCAACCCTGAGGAGAAAAAGTGTTGTACGACACTTCATACGACGTTTGCTGCAAGGGTTGTGCGGTGAGTATAGACCAGGCTTGAGTCTCTGTGCGTGATCATTTCTCCTGTCTGGTCTCTGACTGCACCAGTCCACCCCGGCTGGCAGCTGTACACGGCAGGCGATGAGTGCCCATACCCCAGGGAGGGAGGGTGTCGGTCTGCGTGTACAACCAAGCGTTCCAAAAACGGTCAGAAACAAATCGGCCTAATAAACGGATATTTAGAGGCTTGTGATGAGACTCCTCATTGTGAAGGCACGCATGTAACTTGCTATTCTAAATTCAGAGTAAAAAAAAGAATTGGGGTTATACTGTAAGTATATCTAAAAATATATATATTTGCTTCTTAAAAACATTGTTGTTATTAATAATCATAATAATAACGATTCTAGCAGGGACTTTGCTAGGCTCAACACCAGTGGCGTACACCTGATTTAGCCATTCTGAACCAACAGCCGCACAGCTGGGTACATAACAGCCTCTATTGTCAGCCTGACAGTGGAAACAGAGAAGGAGCTGCTCCAGGTGTAACCTGAGAAAATACCAGTGGCTGCTGATGGCTGTGACTCAGGTAATGAGTGAAGGAGGGGGGGTCCAGAACAGAGAGACCACGAGGGAGTACTATAACCATAACCATCACTATAACCATCACTATAACTATAACCATAACCATCACTATAACCATAACCATAACCATCACTATAACCATCACTATAACCATAACCATAACCATCACTATAATCTTCACTATAACCATAACCATCACTATAATCTTCACTATAACCATAACCATAACCATCACTATAACCATCACTATAACCATAACCATCACTATAACCATTACTATAACCATAACCATCACTATAACCATCACTATAACCATAACCATAACCATCACTATAACCATCACTATAACCATAACCATAACCATCACTATAATCTTCACTATAACCATAACCATAACCATCACTATAATCTTCACTATAACCATAACCATAACCATCACTATAACCATCACTATAACCATCACTATAATCTTCACTATAACTATAACCATAACCATCACTATAACCATCACTATAACCATAACCATAATCATCGCTATAACCATAACCATAACCATCACTATAATCTTCACTATAACCATAACCATAACCATCACTATAACCATCACTATAACCATCACTATAATCTTCACTATAACTATAACCATAACCATCACGATAATCATCACTATAACCATAACCATAACCATCACTATAATCTTCACTATAACCATAACCATAACCATCACTATAACCATCACTATAATCTTCACTATAACCATAACCATAACCATCACTATAATCATCACTATAACCATAACCATAACCATCACGATAATCATCACAATGGCCATAACCATAACCATCACTATAACTATCACTATAACCATACCTATCACAATAACCATAACCATAACCATAACTATCACTATACTCATCGCTATAGCCATAACCATAACCATCACTATAATCATCACTGTTATCATTGCTATAACCATAACAATCACTATAACCATAACAATCACTATAACCATAACCATCACTATAACCATCACTATAACCATAACCATCACTATAATCTTCACTATAACCATAACCATCACTATAACCATCACTATAACCATAACCATAATCATCGCTATAACCATAACCATCACTATAATCATCACTGTTATCATCGCTATAACCATAACAATCACTATAACCATAACCATCACTATAACCATCACTATAACCATAACCATAATCATACATACACACATGCGCACACACACACACACACACACACACACACACACACACACACACACACACACACCCGATCACATGAAAGCTGTGCTGGACTGGAGGGCGACCACAGTGTTGCAGTTCAATGGCTGAAGCAGTGGCTTTCATAGCGAGCACAGAACTAATTAATATTATGCCATGCCATGCTCTGCTCTGCTCTGCTCTGCTCTGCTCTGCTCTGCTCTGCTCTGTTCTGTTCTGCTCTGTTCTGTTCTGTTCTGTTCTGCTCTGCTCTGCTCTGCTCTGTTCTGTTCTGTTCTGTTCTGCTCTGCCATGGGGGTCGTCACTGTGTTCTGTGATGTCACCGTGTTCTGTGATGTCACCGTGTTCTGTGATGTCACCGTGTTCTGTGATGTCACCGTGTTCTGTGATGTCACCGTGCTCTGTGATGTTTGTGTGGCAGTGTCAGTGCCGAAAGCGCGCCCTGGACCACCATCTCATGTCGGCCTTTGGATCCGGAATGTGTGGCCGTCTCATCTAGCGCTGCCATCTTGCCTCTCCGCGCGGCCGTGTGACTCACTCTGACTGCAGTCATATCTGCAGTGTCTTATTCTCAGCCCTGTTCTGCTGAGAGCCCCTCACCGGGCCGCGCTGCCAGATAGCCTTCATCAATGAGTCAGCTCCTGTTTCAGCCCCTAGATTGGAATCACAAGTCATAGTTACAGCTCTCCAGGCTCTACTTTCTATCTTATATATATATATATATATATATATATATTTTATATTTATTTATTATTATTTTTGCAAATGACAAGATTCTGGCACACCTACAAGTTTGTGTGTGTGTGTGTGTGTGTGTGTGTGTGTGTGTGTGTGTGTGTGTGTGTGTGTGAGTGTGTGTGTGTGTGTGTCTGTGTGAGTGAGGCTCTGGTGTGTGTGTGACTCTGGTGAGTGTGTGTGTGTGTGTGTGTGTGTGTGTGTGAGAGTGTGGCTCTGGTGTGAGAGCTTGGTGTGTGTGTGTGTGTATGTGGCTCTGGTGAGTGTGTGTGTGTGTGGCTCTGGTGAGTGTGTGTGTTTGTGTGTGTGGCTCTGGTGAGTGTGTGTGTGTGTGTGTGTGTGTGGCTCTGGTGTGAGAGTTCGGTGTGTGTGTGTGTGTGAGAGTGAATGTGGCTCTGGTGAGTGTGTGTGTGTGTGTGGCTCTGGTGTGTGTGTGTGTGTGTGTGGCTCTGGTGTGTGTGTGTGTGTGGCTCTGGTGTGTGTGTGTGTGGCTCTGGTGAGTGAGTGTGTGTGTGTGTGTGTGGCTCGGTGTGTAGGAGTTGAGGCCACAGGGAGGGTGGGCGTATGCTGTCATGCATCAAGCTGTTCTACTAATGCCCCCTCTGTGTGCCCCTAATACCCCCTCCTCCCACCCCCTCTGTGTGCCCCTAATACCCCCTCCTCCCACCCCCTCTGTGTGCCCCTAATACCCCCTCCTCCCACCCCCTCTGTGTGCCCCTAATACCCCCTCCTCCCACCCCCTCTGTGTGCCCCTAATACCCCGTCTGTGTGCCCCTAATACCCCGTCTGTGTGTCCCTAATACCCCCTCTGTGTGCCCCTAATACCCCCTCCTCCCACCCCCTCTGTGTGCCCCTAATACCCCCTCCTCCCACCCCATCTGTGTGCCCCTAATACCCCCTCCTCTCACCCCCTCTGTGTGCCCCTAATACCCCCTCCTCCCACCCCCTCTGTGTGCCCCTAATACCCCCTCCTCTCACCCCCTCTGTGTGCCCCTAATACCCCCTCTGTGTGCCCCTAATACCCCCTCCTCCCACCCCCTCTGTGTGCCCCTAATACCCCCTCCTCCCACCCCATCTGTGTGCCCCTAATACCCCCTCCTCTCACCCCCTCTGTGTGCCCCTAATACCCCCTCCTCCCACCCCCTCTGTGTGCCCCTAATACCCCCTCCTCTCACCCCCTCTGTGTGCCCCTAATACCCCCTCTGTGTGCCCCTAATACCCCCTCCTCCCACCCCCTCTGTGTGCCCCTAATACCCCCTCTGTGTGTCCCTAATACCCCCTCTGTGTGCCCCTAATACCCCGTCTGTGTGCCCCTAATACCCCCTCCTCCCACCCCCTCTGTGTGCCCCTAATACCCCCTCTGTGTGTCCCTAATACCCCCTCTGTGTGCCCCTAATACCCCCTCCTCCCACCCCCTCTGTGTGCCCCTAATACCCCCTCCTCTCTCCAGGAACACAATTCAGCCCAATGGCATCATTATGTGAGAGTAACTGCATTATGGTTTACTCTGCAGAAGATTACACAAGCCCTGTATGAGAGGAAAACTATGGCATCAGACGGTCTGAAGGTTTAAACCAGTCTCTCCTGTGGACGTACTGTAGGCAGGAAGACTGCCACTCCTGTTTAATATGTAAAGAACATGCACGACTGCATTCAAGTTTTTGGCTTTGTCGTTAATTCAATCTTGAAATCTCAAATTTTGTCGAACAATTTAAATATGTTGTTCCTATCTTTTAATCTTCATCTTGAAAGATAAAACCATTTCTATTCCATTTCCCTTGTCTCAAAGTCCCATAGTTCCTTGCAAACTCATTGCTGTTATGCTGTTTGAGGTTATTTAATGGAATGTGAAATTATTTAATGGAAACTGTATTATAATAACACCAAATTGAGGAAGAAATGTAAAAAGATTTTTTACAACTTATGAAAAAGAATCAATTTCTACGATAAAGTGATAAGATACAGATTTAATTAAGTGTGCTTAATGTCCCTTTTAAAAATGTTCCTGCACTGTGAAATCAATTCTCTTTAATTTGTTTAGTCCTAAATATACTTGTTATTAATTTCAAGCATCCAATCATACTTTATATAAATCAAACATTCAATTAAATTAATCTGTGTGGAGTTTGCATGTTCTCCCCGTGTCTGTGTGGAGTTTGCATGTTCTCCCCGTGTCTGTGTGGAGTTTACATGTTCCCCCTGTGTCTGTGTGGAGTTTACATGTTCTCCCCGTGTCTGTGTGGAGTTTACATGTTCTCCCCGTGTCTGTGTGGAGTTTACATATTCTCCCCGTGTCTGTGTGGAGTTTACATGTTCTCCCCATGTCTGTGTGGAGTGGGCATGTTCTCCCCGTGTCTGTGTGGAGTGGGCATGTTCTCCCCGTGTCTGTGTGGAGTCTGCATGTTCTCCCCGTGTCTGTGTGGAGTCTGCATGTTCTCCCCATGTCTGTGTGGAGTGGGCATGTTCTCCCCATGTCTGTGTGGAGTGGGCATGTTCTCCCCATGTCTGTGTGGAGTGGGCATGTTCTCCCCGTGTCTGTGTGGAGTGGGCATGTTCTCCCCGTGTCTGTGTGGAGTGGGCATGTTCTCCCCGTGTCTGTGTGGAGTCTGCATGTTCTCCCTGTGTCTGTGTGGAGTCTGCATGTTCTCCCCGTGTCTGTGTGGAGTCTGCATGTTCTCCCCGTGTCTGTGTGGAGTGGGCATGTTCTCCCCGTGTCTGTGTGGAGTCTGCATGTTCTCCCCGTGTCTGTGTGGAGTTTGCATGTTCTCCCCGTGTCTGTGTGGAGTCTGCATGTTCTCCCCGTGTCTGTGTGGAGTTTACATGTTCTACCCGTGTCTGTTTGGAGTTTACATGTTCTCCCCGTGTCTGTGTGGAGTTTACATGTTCGGAACAGGTACTCCGTGTTCCTCCCTCAGTCCAAAGACACGCAACGCAGTAGGCTAATCGGAGACTGAACTCCCTGTAGGTATACATGTGTGTTTTCATGCCTCTTGACCACTGCATGCTGGGATAGGCTCCAGCCTTCCCTGAACCCTGACCAGGAATAAGCCGTTTAGATTATCTAGAATATTTTTGTGTGAAAGCATAGCATGGCACGAATCCACATCTCATGCCACATTTCCACTAATCCTCCCGTCATAATGAGCTGGCTGGGGCACGGCAGCCAATCGCCGTCGCTGTGTGAAGGGGCCTCAATTGTACTTCGGATAAAGGCGCTGTATAGATGCTGACCATTTTCCATTCACCATTTTTCTTGCACAATAGCAGTGATTCTTCAGTGAGGATCTGCACTCGATTGAACCGTTTTGATCTTTCGGAGAAAAATAAAAAAAACATTGCCTCACTGATCCTCCCGCTCCGCCTGCAGACAGAGCAGCGATGAGCACTGTGCCAAAAAAAAAAAAAGGCGGAAAAGAAATAAAAAGTTAGCCCCATTCAGTCTCCCCCCCCGCCCCCTCAATATCAGAGCGGGTCTGTGTGCTACTGGGTCCCTCGACACCGCCAGCATCCTCCTCACTGAAGAGCGAGTGTGCAGCATTCTGAATATTATACAACAACGCTCTGAGACAACGTAGGCTCAACGTGTCCTTTCTGTGGAAAAATACAGAATAGAAAATGTCCTCTCTGACCATCTGTTCCCATTCATCTCCGCGTCGGAATGTATACCTCGTATTTTTGAATTGTGTGCCCGAGCTCCATCCAGCTATTTTCCATCGACATTTCTGCCCATATACAGATCGCGTCATCACAGTGCAAACAGGAGGTCTTTTCTCATTATTGGGATATTTGGCCGTACATACTGTCTATTTCCTGGAAGGAGCTTTGAGCCAGACAAGCCCATAATGTGGTCATTATTCAGTGGAAAGGGGAGAATGGGGGAACAGGGACACGAGACTGTGGGAATGGGCGTGCACGTCAAACGCAGGGTACTGTACCGTCACATCACGTAACACGATGGCGAGGCCAGTCAGCCCAGCCTACCACTAAAGCGTCCCTACTGCTTAGTTTGCCGAACATCTAAATAGTATCTACCGCCGCATCAGCCCCCCCAGTGTTTCTGCCTTCACTACTAGGCTGCTACATGGCTCAGGCGGTAAGAGCAGTCGTCTCATTGGCTCAGGCGGTAAGAGCAGTCGTCTCATTGGCTCAGGCGGTAAGAGCAGTCGTCTCATTGGCTCAGGCGGTAAGAGCAGTCGTCTCATTGGCTCAGTAAGTAAGAGCAGTCGTCTCATTGGCTCAGGCGGTAAGAGCAGTCGTCTCATTGGCTCAGGCGGTAAGAGCAGTCGTCTCATTGGCTCAGGCGGTAAGAGCAGTCGTCTCATTGGCTCAGGCGGTAAGAGCAGTCGTCTCATTGGCTCAGGCAGTAAGAGCAGTCGTCTCATTGGCTCAGGCAGTAAGAGCCGTCGTCTGGCAGTCGGAGGGTTGCCGGTTCGATCCCCCCCTGTGTCGAAGTGTCCCTGAGCAAAGACACCTAACCCCCAAATGCTCCTGACGAGCTGGTCGGGGCCTTGCATGGCAGCCAATCGCCGTCGGTGTGTGAGTGTGTGTGTGTATGAATGGGTGAATGGAGAAGCATCAATTGTACAGCGCTTCGGATAAAGGCGCTATATAAATGCCAACCATTTACCATTTACATATCCTGGTAGGCTAGTCCACACAGTGACGTACGTACGGATCACACGGCCCCCCCCCCCCCCCCGGGAGGGAATGCGCTGCTCGTTCCTGTGTGAACGCCACCCGAAAACGCACGGGAACACACTCCACACTCCGTGGAACTCGGCGGTAAATTAAGCGGTTGACGGGGTGGCGTCCCGGTGGGCTCAAATCCCCGTCTGGGTGATTCAGAGCGTCGGGCTGCTGGGTAGAGAGGCGGCCTGTTATAAAGAGCCCCTAATGGGGCTGTCAGAGGGAGGTGCGTTCATCACCCTTCCTCCCCTGCAGCGGGACCCAAGCTGGCTGTGACGTTCAGGGCCCGGCGTTTCGCGCGCCTGCAGCCGGAGAACCACACAGAGACCCTTCAACGTTTATTTACTTTTTTACATTTCTTTCTTCAATTATTTCATTTTCCTTTATGTCTTTTTCAGATTATACTGGCAACGTATTATCTGCTTATTTAATGTATCGTTTGTTATTCTTTATTTTTGCTACAAATAACATATATTTTATACTGTTATATTCTCACATAATCCAGACGAGAAGCGAAGGCTGAAGGAAGATTTAATCATAGTATTATCGTAATGATAATGATAATGAAAGGAAAATGGTAATGATAATAATGATAGTGATAGATATGGTAATGCTCACGGTTATGATTATGGTAAATAATTATAGTACTGAAGTTTATAAAAATAAATGGTCCTCTGGTGGTGGGGGGGGGGGGGGGGGATTTGTGGTTGGTGGTGGTATCTTAAAAAATCTAGGCTGCAACCGGTGGGTGAATATCTCACAGTAAACGGTTTTAATGAGTTACATTACATGAAGCAAACTTGTCAAGCATGTGCCATCTAGACACAAGTTCACCACACACCGCAAATATATATATATATTGCTGTATGTGGAAATCCAATATATCACCACTCTTCATTTTCCTCATGTGTCAAAGGCAGGCTGGGCATTTTACAGTATGGTGGAATATATTACATAATATAGAGTGAGCTCTTAGGATAAAAGCATATCTTTTCTTCATTTGGCTCTGTGCTTCACAGTTTTAGATTAGTACTCAAACATTCATGGATGTGGTTGAAGAGTATTTTTATACATTTTAGTTTCATCCTGTAGAAGTTACAGTCTCCCCATTCCCAGAGCATGTTTCAGGCTAATGGCTGTTTCCGATTAAGCAGGTGTGTTCATTCGCTTCCTTGGTGCAGGTATGAGAGCTGTCCGTATCTAGTCTTGATTCTGGGTTCTGATTGCCTTTGCGGTCTGTTATTGGTGGTGACATGCGGAGTTATGCCAGTGAAAGTCCAGGAAGCCGTTATGAGGCTGAGAAATAAGAATACCCAGTCAAAGATGTGAGGGCAAACAATAATTGGCTTACTAAAATAAACTGTTTGGAACGTCATTAAGACAAACGAGAGCACTGGTGAGCTCAGCAATCGTAAAGGGACCAAGCAGGACCTCGACAGTCGCTGACCGAAGTCATCTCACCATGATGTAAAAAACAAAAGTCACCCGCACTGATGGTAAAAGCAAAGTAGGGGGCAAAAAGGAACCGCCCTCATCAATGAAACACTGTGGCAGGGGTGTTATAGTTTAGTTTGGGCAGGTATGGCTGCCACAGGTGCTGGCTCACTTGTCTTTGTTGGTGATGTAACTGCTGGTAGCAGCAGCAGAATGAATTCTCGAGTGTACAGAAGCATCTTTTCTGCTCAGGTTCGACCAAATTCCTCCAAACTCAGTGGCTGGTACCTCACCCCACAGTGTGACAATACAACGGTGCCCCAAAGGCAACCAGAAGCCTGGAACCTAAAATAGGTACTGGAATCTTTCTCATACCTGCACCAAGGAAGTGATTGAATACACCTGACTAATCGGAAACACCTGTGAAGCACCCAGAAATGGGGGGGGGGGGGGGGGTCTTTGTATAAAAAGTGCTGTAATTACATCTACATGGCGAAACCAGAATGTACTAAGATTCTATGTGATGAAGGTAGAAAATCTGAACTTTAGCCGCATGTGAACCGCATTGTTTTTGCAAATCTAAAATTGTGGAGTACAGAGCTAAATCAAGAAGAAAATATATCTTTGTCCCAAGGCTAATGGAATTCACTGTATGTGCAGTGCCTCCGTATATTTCTTTAGAAATATTCATAGAGTATCTTTAGATATATGGCAATATACTTTCCATTGTATTAGGGACTGACCACAGCCAGAAGTGCTCCGAGCCGGACTGTCATCTCTACATAATGTCTCACAGGCGTAGGGTTCAGCTCACAAATTGACTTATGAGAACAGGGATCACTAAAGGCTGCTAACGGGGCTGTCCCAACCCTGTCTCAAACCTGGCAGAGCTGCGATGGACAGTCTATGCTGTCCAAGGTCTGCGGGATATCACAACCTGCGAGTCTACATCATCTAGCCTTGTGAAGTACTCTGTGGTTGCCCTATTCTCTTGAGACAAGAGAGCAATATAAGACCTCTTCTACAGTCTTTAGCGTGGGCAGACTGCGAAATTGAATGTTTTTCACATGATCGCAGAATGCATGTGTGCAATTGAAATATGAGAGAATATGTACGTAACTTTATTGTGTTCAAGTAAAGGCCAGCTATTAAGCTAGTATGTAAGTCTGCAGTTTCAGGCTACTTTAGACTCACTCACGCTGCGCTCAACAGACCTTATGTCGACTTGGCTATGCATCTCCCTACTGTTTTCACACCTCTGCGATAGTAACGGAAAGTTAACGAGACAATTAATTATTGTCCGGAAATGTAGCGTACACAGTAATACAGCAGTTCAGATAAATCTCAAATCACAACTCCAGACTGCATCATAGCGTCGTCTTGTAGTTTTGCTGTAGGTTATGAACACGAGTGTGACCGAGTTTTATTGTTCATTTGAGTTCCATCAAGTCCTCGGTGCATTTCGTTGTTTTCCAGACCTGACGCAACCTCAATATAAAATTGCAAAGGAATGTGGACTTACCTTATGAGAACTTATGTTGTCGGTGTTGTCTTGTTACTGCCTGTATCCCAAAGGCGATTGTTAATGAATGGGTCGATTAAAAAAAAAGTTAAAATGTGTAGGACATAAAATCTAACATCAAAGCAATATGGATGCAGCTCACACCGACACGCACTTATTTTAGCAACGGATACAGTTAGGCTACACCAAACCAGTAAACTTGCCGGTCGGCAGGAGACGACAGAGAAATAGATTGTATCCGTCTGCTTCTGCTCCACAGCTGAAACCCGCAACATTACATTACTCGCTGCACCATCTCTCTCTCGTAACCAGGTAACCGATCTCAGCGCCCGTGAGAGCGAAGTGGGAGGTGTTGAAATAAATCACTTCGGTTCCTATGTACGTTCACGTATCTGCTGTGTGTGTGTGTGTGTGTGTGTGTGTGTGTGTGTGTGTCAGCGAGAGAGAGCACTAAATTAGTTAGAAGCTGACAATAAAGAACGACCGCCGTAATTCATTGAAAACTTTTTTTTATTTGTCCCGCTGATAATGGACGTGATAGCTAACATACACGTACTGTTAAAATGGAAAATGGCTTAGCCTGACTCTGGAGCTCAAGGGCGCTTCGTCATTCAGTCGCTGTTCTTGTACGAAACGCTAAAGCAAACAACGGTACATGTAGAAAGCAAGGTTATCTACAGCGATAAGAAATGCTTATTTTCGGTGTGTTTTTGTTACGTTTAACTCTTGAGCCCTGTTTATTATTAGCACCTGCAAATCCGTTAGTATTGGTCTATTCCCAGGACATGATTTGGATGTTAAAGCAACACAGAAATACAATGTATGCAACACAATATTTCATATTTATCTCAGCTCCAAACAATGCATGTGGTTAATGGTCGCCATTTACCTCTGCCAGATCACGTTCGACAATGAAAGTGTCATTAATGTTCGTGAAGATGTGATTTATCTTTTAAAAGCCATCTCTAATGAAGATATGGGGACATAAACCATGCTTATCTGTGTGGGGAAATAAAGTCAAACAGGGTTTTTATTCAGTAGATTACTGATATTTATTTTTTGAACTGCCATTCTCAATTCTTTGTATTTTTATCTTACCGTATTCAAAGAAACCGTATAATTGATGATGAATAACGCATAGAAACAGAAACCGAGAGTCACATTTACACTGGTTTAGTCACTGCGTATGAAATGCATGTCTAATCAATGTCATCCCTCTTTTACAAAATGTTTTAAACGGGCTTTGGTGCTTATCCTCTATGACTGCGCCTGTAGCAATCTAAATTTTTCAGCAGAATTTGGTTTTGTCCTTTAATGGATAAGTTGCAACAAGCATCCAGAATGGACCAGGTTTGCGGGCTCATCGGAAAGAATATGAATTCCAGTTCTGCCCTATCTGTCCAAGTTCAGTTAATCAATCAGATGTATTACAAAACAGCATTGTTTCAGTCCGCACATCATGGAAACTATGTCAGTTACAGTACATGTACTGTAGATGGGAGCTCAAAATGATTTACAGTAATATTCATTTACCGTATTAATACAATGCATCTTGAAGGGGAGAGCTTTGACAGTCACACAGTGACGGTCATAACAACACTAAGATATGATGCGACTCTTCTTGATCGTGTAGATCTAAACAATATCTCCCGATGAATATATTGTACATATGCCATATTTTAGATGGTGTCACTTGCTTTGTATCTGAGAGGATGGAAATACGTATACATCTTGAAACCTGTGATGTGTTCATGAATTAAATATGAATCCCCACAATGGCAACCCGGAGGTTTCAGTAGATTCTGGTAGATTCTGCGGTATTTTAACCTCCATATTGCAGTATGTTTGGGGTCAATTTGAGGGAGCTGCCCTGTAATGAGCGTCCGCATTGGCGGGCCTCCTGGTTATTATCACCAGAAAGACGGGAAAGCGGTTGGAAAGGGTCTGAGCTGCGTTTCCGTTGGTCCAGAGCCAGGAACGGGCAGCTTTGCGAGGCCCGGCTCCTGGGCCGGTTCCCGGCGGCGTGGGCGGACGCGTCAGCTGTCACTCGGAGACGCGTCAGCTGTCACTCGGAGTCTCTCCGACGCGTCAGAGCGGTATGGGTGACTGGACGTGAGACATGGCCGTGTGAGGAGGATGTGTGTGTGGACTCTGAATCCGCACATATTGCAGAGTCGTGTGGGAACTGTCGTTGGCAAACACTCCTGACACGAGTGTCCGCTCGGTTCCCTTCGAAAGAGCTTAGTTTCTTCCCTCCCCACAGGACACGGTTGCTCCGTCTGTCCAATTCATCTTCCTTTCGCTCCTAGTGGTAACATTAGATTTTTTTTTTTTTTTTCCCTGTCGGTTTGAGAGTGTTGTGTGAGCTGTTTGTCCTTGGGTGGGGGGAGGGGAGGGGAGGGGGGGCGGTTGAAGTGGACTGATAGTGTTCTGTTATTACTGGAAAGACTTGAAGAAACACACACAAAAAAAACTTTACCGCTTTGGCTTTCTAAACAAACTGACATTTTCCAGTGAATGTTTTGAATTGCTACTGAGCTTGAGTTGTATGGTTACTCATTCAACTTTTCTTTTTCAACCTACTGTGCTGACATTAGAACCGATTAATTTGGGCACTGAATTATTATTATTATTATTCATTTGAAATGAATGGCCAGAGAGCTTTTGGGCCTACGAGTTGATGCCGGTTGGCGTCGTGGGGAGGCACTGACTCAGAAGAGCGGGCTATGGACTAACCAGGCTGGCATCACAAACGCCCGCAGAAGAAACGTTTGTGATTTAAGCGAATTTTAAAAAAGTCAAATATATGCATACAGAGTCTCGAATAGCGTCATTGCGTTCATACGAGTACCAGCTGCGTGTCTTTGTATTCCGGGCAGGTACATTAGCGATTTCAGCCTTTGTCGGAGCCTCTCATTCACCCGGCGCAGATGACATTCTTTTTACATCCAATCCATTTATACGGCGCAATATTTTCGCTGGAGCAATTCGGTTGAAGTACCTTGCTCAAGGGTATAATGGAAACCTCCGACGGGAATTGAAGCAATGATAATAATTACAATGGTGCCCGGCGAGGCTCTCTTCATTGTCTTTAAAAGCCGCTGGGCTAACGTCAGCTTTAACGTCGCTTTCGTCTGAGATGACAGGCGTCATCGTTCCCTGACCGCTAACTGCTCGTTAATGAACAATCGATGCAGCCACTAATTAAGGAAAAAAGGTTAACGATCCAAGGCTTCTGCCGTCTTCTTGCTGGCTCACGTCTTCCTGGATAATTGCTTTTCTTCAGCGCTGATTAATAACTGGAGAGTTATGTTTTCCCCACACTCAGCTGGACAGTAGGATGACGGGTCTATTTTGAGGGTGAAAAATGAGGTAAAAGATTATTTTATTTTTTTACAGTAAACAAGCTGATCTCTTCACATGAGTCCAGTGGGACTGCAACAGTTCATGACTGTGATGCAGCTAGTGTACGATAATCCTGCTGTTTGCTGGGCATAATGTGCATGGTAAATGGTAATTTACCATGTACAATTGATGCTTCTCATTCACCCATTCATACACACACTCACTCAGTCACACACACACACACACACACACACACACACACACACACACACACACACACACCAACGGCGATTGCCTACCATGCAAGGCACTGACCAGCTCGTCAGGAGCATTTAGGGGTTAGGTGTCTTGCTCAGGGACACTTCGACACAGCCCGGGCGGGGGGTCGAACCGGCAACCCTCCGACTGCCAGACGACTGCTCTTACTGCCTGAGCCATGTCGCCCCAAGACTGCCTGGATCGTAAAGGTGTTTTTGAGCTTTTCAAATTCGATTTGTGTCCCAAACCGACCAAAGTAAGATGATTGCAATTTTGGTAGAAGGATGCATATTTTAGGGCCTAACTGCTATTTTTCCAAGCTGTTTGTAAAACAATTTCCCACCTGACATGACGTATGTTTTTTGCGTAGTTAAGGAATGACGAGGGGGCGGGAGAGGGGGAATTGCGCTCTGGGCTCTGGGGGCAGGGTTAGGGCCAAAAAAAAAAAACCAACCTACTTCACTGCTCTTTGTGAAGGTTTTGTGGGCGTTTTAGATACTATTACCAGGAAGAGATTGCTGATGTGTGTGGGCCTCTAACTGAATATAACTGATTTATCTGCTACTCGTATTTGTTCTTGTGTTGGCAGTGGTGCTTGGATGAGGAGGAGGTGGGTCTCCTTGCTTGTTTGGAAGCCTGCTGCTCATCCTGACCACTTCTACAAATAACCCTGCTGGAAACATGGCTAGAACTGGATACTCAATAAATGACATGGTAAATAAATCAGTAAATAGTAAATGTGACTCTGAATGGGGGCTTCTGCTGGACTGGTGGTCGGCAGCCCTGGTCAGCCAGAGCCGCAGGGCGTGCCGGTTTTTGTTTTCACCTGATTGCAACTGATTGCAGACCCGAGAAAACAGGTGAGGTGAGTTAACCGTGTGATCAATCGACAGCTTTAATCGATCAGTTAAGTGCTGAGTAACAACGAAAGCCAGCACGCCCTGCGGCTCTCCAGGACCAGGGTTGCTAGACAAATAAGTGTAATGTGATGACAATTTATGTGTCCCAGTTTCCATCCGCTCATTTATAATGGAGAATGATTTGGTTTATTAGCATGCTAGCCTGTTAGCATGGTTTCTCTCAAGCCCTTTGCGTGTTGAATGCGAAATGAAAAGTAGTATAAATAAAAAATGTGTTTCTTTTCCATGCTGCATATAGAAGCCAGAGCTACACATTTTATATTCCCTGTGGGGTAATGTGTCCTCTGCATTTGACCCATCCTGGTGACTTAGGTAGCCACCATGCAGCACCCAGGGACCAACTGCAGTTCTGAGCCCAGTGCCTCGGTCAAGGGCAACAGCAGGAGCACGCCTAACCTGACATGCATGTCTTCAGTGTGGGAGGAAACCGGAGTAACCAGAGAAAACCACGCTAACACGGGGAGAACCCAGAACCTCCTTCTTGGGAGGCAACAGTGCAAACCATGCTAACCATGCAAACCATGCTAGCCACCATGCCACCCAAGGAAGACATGGAGGGCAAATGGTTGGCATTTATATAACGCCTTTATCCAAAGCGCTGTACAAATAATGCTTCTCATTCACCCATTCACCCATTCACCCATTCACACACCGACGGCGATTGGCTGCCATGCAAGGCACCGACCAGCTCGTCGGGAGCATTTTGGGGTTAGGTGTCTTGCTCAGGGACGCTTCGACACAGCCCGGGCGGGGGATCGAACCGGCAACCCTCCGACTGCCAGACGACTGCTCTTACTGCCTGAGGCATGTCGCCACTATATGCCTGAACGTACTCAAAATCTCCTGACCCAGCAACCTTCCGGGTCCCAATCCCTTAACCACTCAGGTACAGGCTGCCCCCAATTACTATTTAACCATTTAAGGGTTTTATTTACACAACTTTGTTTCTCTTACAGCTTCATCGTTGCTGTTGCCGTGTAACTATTCCCTGAGCTCACGTCTCTTCTTACTCTATGCTGGATTGAGCAACAGCTGAAGATCGGAAGTGTTGCTTACAGGTGAGTTGACATCCCCATTAAGGAACAATATTAGAAAAATATAGTCAAAATGCTGCAGTCCACAATGTGTCTGGCCCGCAATACCTTAGCTGAACCGGGAAGAAAATAAATAAACCCAAAGTCTGTCTGGTTGATGGTTTCTGGCTCTTGTGATGCTTTGAACTCAACGCCATTTGAAATTCATGCAACTCAGCTTTGAGAGGAGAGGAAGCCATTTTGTAATGAACCCCCCCCCCCCCCGTGTCTTCCATTGCAAATGATTTGGCTCCATTTGGATATTGATTATTCCGTGCAGTCCGTCTCATTCCTGTGGGAATAGACAGAGATGTCATCCACCGGATATTATTATGAGTCGGAAGAATGATGTGTATTTAAACTAAAAAAAAGTACAGTACATAAGTACATATATGCATTTCACTGGAATCATGAGAGGGTGGCATGGATGGTGCAGTGGGTAGCACTGCCGCCTCACAGCAAGGAGGTCCTGGGTTTGAATCCCCGTCGGCCGGGGCCTCTCTGTGCGGAGTTTGCATGTTCTCCCCGTGTCTGCGTGGGTTTCCTCCGGGTACTCCGGTTTCCTCCCACAGTCCAAAGACATGCAGGTTAGGCTGATTAGAGAGTCTAAATTGCCCGTAGGTATGAGTGTGTAAGTGAATGGTGTGTGTGCCCTGCGATGGACTGGCGACCTGTCCAGGGTGTATTCCTGTCTTTCGCCAAATATATGCTGGGATAGGCTCCAGCCCCCTGTGACCCTGTTCAGGATAAGCGGGTTAGGATAATGGATGGATGGATGGATGGATGGATGGATGGAATCGTGAGGAGTCACATTGAATCACAGTAATAATGGTGAAGGTCAAAATTATGCCAATTGTCAAAAATCACTTGCAACTCAAGTCCTTTAAATTAGTCACGTTAATTAGTAACTGCCATGAGCATGAGTGTGCTTTGAGTAGTCCAGTGTCGATCTGAACTGGATACAATAGCACAAATCTGCGAAGCTCTATGTACATATACAAAGAGCAAGAAAAAAGTACTAATGTGGTAATACTTTACAAAAAGGTTCCATGAATTGGCTATGAACAAATGTCGTTGTTGACTAACCGCTCCTGAGAAGTTAATCTGTACAGCTCTGTTAATGTATTTGTACACCATTAATTCATGCTAACAACTACAATAGTCATTGCCAATTCATATTGGAATGAAAAAGCCAGTAATGTATTTGTTAATAGTTAACTAATTATACGTTTGCTAAGGTATAAACGTATGTAACAGATAAGTTTGTGAGTAACGTAGTTAGTGACTACATCAGGTTCACGAACCTTTTTGCGAAAACACTGGTGACCACTGGTGCTAACATTTGAAGCGCAGGACAGGACCGCACAAAGCGGTTTGTTCCCGGCTCTCCCGTGAACAACAAAGCTGTGGTACGTCCGCCGGGTTTCGAAGTGTCCGCAGAATCCGCTGTCTGTTCCTCCGCGCTGCCGTTTGTTTTGGCGATGAAGAGACGCAGAGGGAGGAAAACAGGCTGCCGACCGGCGTCGGGAATCGATAGTTCATTACTTGCTCAGGACTCGAGCCGTGCCCCACTCTGGTTTGTGTTTTCAATCTCCTGTGCGCTCCGTGCTACACGATGTTTCCTCGTTGTTTTCTCCTGCCGGCGCTCCGGGCTCCGGCCGAGGTACCTGCCCTCCGTTTCAGGGTCTTAATTATACAATCATATTCAGCCGTGATACTTAGAGAGAGTTATTGTTTTTATTATCTCTCCTCCCCGCCCCCCCACCCCCCCCCCCCCCCCCCACTTTCTGTAACTGACACATTTTTACCCCTGGTTGGCCTGCCTGATTGCTGCTGTGAGGACAACCTGTAGCCTAGTGGCTAAGGGGCCTGTAGCCCAGTGGCTAAGGTGCTGTAGCCTTGTGGCTAAGGGCCTGTAGCCTAGTGGCGAAGGTGCCTGTAGCCTTGTGGCTAGGGGCCTGTAGCCTAGTGGCGAAGGTGCCTGTAGCCTTGTGGCTAAGGGGCCTGTAGCCTAGTGGCTAAGGGGCCTGTAGCCTTGTGGGCTAAGGGGCCTGTAGCCTAGTGGCTAAGTTGCATGTAGCCTAGTGGCTAAGATGCCTGTAGCCTAGGGGCCTTTACCCCACATTTCCCCAGGAGGGATTGGCCCCTGCTTAGTCTAATCTACTGTAAGTCGCTTTGGATAAAAGCGTCAGCTAAACAAGTGTAATTAACCTAATGCTGTAGAGAATAGAAAGAATAGAAATTGTACAGTGTACAACGAGATTACAATGAGCTTCACCTTAAAGTGCACAAAAGACAGCAACAACACTCAGTGACGAACAACATCATACCAGTGAAGTATTGCAGCTATCTATAAATATAAATAGGTATCTATAAATATGAAAATATGAATATATTGCGCTGTTTATAAATTATTGCACAAGGACAGGGGGATGATGCACTCTGAACAGTGTGTATGGGGGGGGGGGGGGGGCAGTGCATGTTTGAGTTCAGAGAGGTTATAGCTCTGGGGAGGAAACTGTCCTTGAATCTGTTTGTTTTTGCTGTGATGCACCTGTAGCGACTTGCCTGAGGGCAGCAGGTCAAACAGGTAAAAGCCAGGTGTGAGCTGTTCTCATAGCTGCAGTGTCCTCTGTTATCCTGACACGGGCCCCCCCACCCCCCAGCCTCTGCTATGGACTCCACCTTCACCAAGCTGGGGTTATGAACAGCGGTGTCTGCACTGGAGTGCACGGCCGGCAGACCTCCCGTCCACTAGAGGGAGTCACTGCACCCTCGGGTGATGCTACAGCTAGCTAACTATGCAATGCATTGTGGGACTGTTCTCCTGGCCAATTCTGCAACAGCAGTGTTTGGACTCCCGCTGTTTCCGAAGCTCCCCCGAACTTCGGGCAGTGCATTTGGGTCGCCACTAGATGGCGCCATGCGTCTTCCTTTGGCGATGGCTCTGACTGATTAATTGGCCGGCTGTGAAGACATGCTCGGTCAAAGCGGTTTAAATGGATTTTAATGTGTCCTCAGAGCCCGGCCCCAAATGAGGAAGCGCACGAGAGCCCGGGTGAAGGCTGGCTCGGGGGCCCCTCAGCAGGGCCCAGGGGGCCCCTCAGCAGGGCACAGACATCAGCGGGAAACGTCTCCGAGACGCGTCTGGCGTTACAGCAGCGCCAGGCGTCCAAACAGGCCCCCCTGCGCGTCATGTCTGGGTGAGCTCGACTTGGGCCCCAACGGTTGCAGAGATGCCTCGTTAATTGATTGATGAAACGCCGTTGCCAGGAAACTGGAGACTCCCGCCTGAAACCTTCCCGTTGCCACTCTAACGAAGCGCTGTGATCAATCTTGATTTTGAGATTAGTCACGGAACGTCCTTAAGCAGGGCTATTTGTGTTGGTTTTGTAATGACTATTGGTTGCAGTTTTTCGAGAAAAACTACTCTCTCTCTTTCCCTCCCTCATTCTCTTTCTCTCTCTCTTAACTCCTTTAAAACATTAGCGCACTCATGATTAGGAGAAAGTAATGCTGTAAGGACGACATTGGTCAACGCTAAATGAGACGTCTTTAGCCACGGGGTCGGGGCGTAGCTAATGGGGCTGATGTAAGCAGTGAGTGCACATCGTAATGAGCCAAATTATGCCCTCCACCCTCTACCCCCACCCCTCTACCCCCCCCCCCCCCCCCCCCCCCCTCTCTCCTGCCCCAGGCCCGAGCTCTCTGGGCCCCTCTGTAATTTCCTCATTTCCTGAGCGCGGAGGCCTGGCCGCGGTTAAACGAACCCTGATTCGGTCAGTGTCCTTGGAGATTGATGGACGGCGTGGGTGAACCAGGGTGAACCACGCCCGTTCCCCTGGCTGCAGGCGGCTCAGCCGCGCGAATGAGCCGGCCGGTCCGTGCGCAGATCTGCTTGATAGATAGATGGGTGATTACATTTTATACGGCGTTTTTCCCAGACACTCGAAAGCGCTTTACAAGTGATGAGGGGGGGGGAACTCTTTCTCAACCTCTCATCCACCAATGTGTAGAAAACCACCTGGGCGATGCAACGGCAGCCATTTTGCGCCAGAACGCTCAACAAACACCAGCTGAGGTGGAGAGGGAGAGAACAATTGTTTTTGCCAATTGAGTCGGGGGAGGATTAGGTGGCAGGTTGAGAGAGACAGGGTTGGGAACTTAGCCAGGACACCAGGGAACCACCTACTCTTTGCAAAGAGTGTCATGGCTTTAATCTTTAATGACCACGGTGAGTCAGGACCTTGGTTTAACATCTACTCCGAAAGACGGTGTCTCCTACAGCACAGTGTTCCCATCATTGCATTCGATATTAGGGGTAATTTGGCAAGAGGGAAGACGGCCTCCCTGCTGGCCCTCCAACACCACTTTCAGAGTCTACAGTTGACTGCCCCAAAAAGTGTATTTGTAGCACTTTACAGTATTATATGTAAGCACTGTGCATGTTTGTTCATTAGGGACGTGGCAAAAAGCGTTATTGCGATGTTAAAACCAAGCAGCGGAAAACATTGCACTGAATGTTTTCAACCAAAGGCTAATCTTCTGCCCCTGTCATTACATTAGATTACAGTGGTTCCCATGCCGCGCACGGAAGTCCCTGGGTAAACCATGGAAATTAGGGGCGTAACGTCTCACCGGAGTATTCCGAGTTTCACTTCATGCCCGTGCCCTCGTGGGACTGCATCCCACTAACAGAATACTCTTAGCGCGTTTCAATCTCCCACGTAATCACACTCGGTGGCTAGATTATTGCGTTTCATTAATGGACGGGTGCTGCTTTGCGCTCACCGAGGGGGGGAAAGCGGTCGATAAGTTTGCTGAAGGTGCTGAGACGCGGCGCAGCGTAGCCACGGTCGGTCTGGCGGTATGCTAATGTAATCTCCCACGGGCGCGGCCAGGCCGTTCTGCGCCCCCCCCTCCCCCCCCGTGCGCCCCCGCCCCCCCCCGGCCCCCCCGTGCGCTCGCACACACCCCCTCTCCACCCCTCCGGCTCATTGGGATTCTGTGAGGCGCTCTGAATGGCGGAGAAGAGAGGATCTCGCTGGAGTGGTTCTTCGGCCCGGCCTGTTCGCCGGTGAGGCCCTTCGCTGAAGTGGCTTTGGGCTCATTCCAATCCCTTTTTTCTTTTTCTTTTTCTTTTTTTTCCTCTTCTTCTTTTTATTTTTATTTTTCTCCTTTTCTTGGCCCATCTACCCATCGGGAGAGGATCGGAAAGGATGAAAGAAAGAGAAGCAAAGGGGGGGGGGGAATCGTGAAAAACATGAATTAGGTAAATGGAACGTCGGCTCCTTCAAACGTCAGTTCGTAGTCAGTTGAGAGGTGGAATGTTGTGTGATGCACTCCTGTTTCCTCATGAGCAGGGGGGCGGCCTGTAGCGTAGTGGTTAAGGTGAATGACTGGGACACGCAAGGTCAGTGGTTCTAATCCCGGTGTAGCCACAATAAGATCCGCACAGCCTTGGGCCCTTGAGCAAGACCCTTAACCCCCACATTGCTCCAGGGGAGGATTGTCTCCTGCTTAGTCTAATCAACTGTACGTCGCTCTGGATAAGAGCGTCTGCCAAATACCAAAACTGTAATGTAATGGAAAGATTGGGAGTTCTTAACTTCAACTTCTAGCTCCTAGAAAGAACATTCAGCAGGTTGGAATGTCCTGAAGGATGGCGGACCTTGGTTGATTTCTATCTTAGGAGCAAGAAAAAGACAAAAGTGGAGAAAAACAGGTGATCGGAATGAGCCCTATTTGTCCTGATGTGCCCTTTGACCCCTGCCGTTGAGCCCTCAGTACCAACAGTTTCCATTGGCCGGAGCTTTCATCATGTGACTTAAGACGTGCCTTCAGTTGTTTTCTGCACACTCACTCTAATTACACACCTGGGTTGTGGGGGGCCCATCTGCACCTCAAACCAGCATTAGGAGCTTCAGGCCAAAACCATCTCCAGTTCTATTATCATGATGATAATAATAATATTAATAATAATAATAATTTGTTATTTCGCTGATACTTTTATCCGAAGTGACTTACAGTTGATGAGACTAAGCAGGGGACAATCCCCCCTGGAGCAATGCAGGGTTAAGCTATGCGGATCTTATTGTGGCTTATTGTTGTGATCCACCAACCTTCCGGGTCCCAGGCATGTACCATAGTACAGTTTTACAACCTCTTTGGCTTCGTCAGACATGCTTCTCTGACATGGTGTTTTTTTTTTCTCCTTCATGTTAGAGAGAATAGAGTGCACTCTGGCACTCTGCCTCTTGGCCCTCCAGGTGTCAGGTGGTCTATGTGGCCAATGGGGTGAGGTTTCGGTATTCGGTAAAGGGTGAATGGACTGTGAAGCTCTTTACAATGGATGCCTGTCATTCACACACACACACACACACACACAGACACACAGACACACACACACACACACACACACACAAACACAGACACACACACACACACACACACACACTCATTCACCAACGGCGATTGGCTGCCATGCACGGCACCAACCAGCTCGTCGGGAGCAATCGGAGGTTTGGGGTTTTGGTCAGGCACACTTCGGCGCACCCCGGGCAAGGGATGGAACCGACGACCTACCGACTGCCAGATGACCGGCCTCACCTCCTGAGCTAATTTCACCTGTCCTGCCTGCGTCCGTGAAGCTGACGCTGGAGCTCCGTTTGTCCCTGTGTAGGGGGTGCTGCCCCGCAGGTCAGCGTTGTCCTGTGAGGGGCTGTAATAAATAGCAGTGCTTTGATGTCCCTGGGTGTTCTGGGGTGATGGGGGGGGGGGCCCCGGTGGCTCAGGATGGAGGTACTCTGCGATTGAAGTCTGATGGGTCGGCTGCTGTCTCTCTCTCCTTCCCTCTCTTTATTTTTCACCACCCTTTTCCTCTCCCTCCATCTTGTCTTAACCCTCGTTTTTTTTTCTCCCTGACTTCTGATCCCTTGCTCTTTCTTTCTTATCCCTTTTCACACTTTCTCTTTCTTTCTAGCTTGCTCTCCCTCTACCTTCACACTCTCTCTCTCTCTCTCGCTCTCTTTCTTTCTCTCTCTCACAGATACGGCCTCACCAAAGGACCTTGCTGGCGATGGTGTGCCGACCAGCAGAGAGAAAGAGAGACAGAGCGAGAGAGCGACAGAGCAAGAGAGAGAGAGAGAGAGAGAGAGGCTGCAGCCTCCCACACATTCTCCACGTAGATGTAACATTGAATTATTTATGAGTGACTTTTCCTCGCCAGTTGAGAGGAGACGCAGAAATTGAAAAACGTGCTGTTGCAGAACCCCTACAGCCAAGTCCGGGGGCACGGGGGCGCAGCTGGTCAGTGGGGCAGAGTGGAGAGAGCGCACAGACCCCAAAATCAGGCCGTCCGTCACCATCAATCAGGGAGTACCCAATCATGGCCATCGGCCCAGCGAGCTCGTACCGGCCCCCGTCCGGCCCAGGGCCGGCTGGAGAAACACTGCGGAGATGACAGAAATGCTATTTCAGACACCCGCCACAACTCAGTCACTCAACACACACACACACACACCACACACAGGCACACACGCAAACACAATGTAAACGTCTATGTACTGTATCCAAGTACCACACACAGACACCTACACACACACACGCAAACACAATGTAAACGTCTATGTACTGTATCCAAGTACCACACGCAGACACCTACACACACACACACACACACACACACGCAAACACAATGTAAACGTCTATGTACTGTATCCAAGTACCGCACGCAGACACCTACACACACACACGCAAACACAATGTTAACGTCTATGTGCTGTATCCAAGTACCACACGCAGACACATACACACACACGCAAACACAATGTAAACGTACACAATTTAAAATACAAGTAACCGGTGTAGGTATGTGTGTGTGTGTGCGTTTGTGTTTGGGTGTGCGAGTGTGTTGAACGAGCGTGTGGCTGTTTGAAATGCCATTTATGTTATTTTTGTAGGATTCTGCTCTTTCCAGGCACAGCCACAGTACTGGGTTCAGAGTGAAATCAGCTCCGACAGAGAGTAATGCCCTCTGACAGTGACAGTGAGCAGGAGCGGTCCGCTCTGACATGCCATCCCCTTCAGACTCCCACCTGCCTGCACAGTTTGAGGAGTTCAGCAATCACCGAAATTAACTTGCCAAAATGTGTTTGTGAAGAAAATAAATAATGACTGTGTCTATTGGTTAGTCATAGTGTTAGGACAAACATTGCCTGGATCCAGGCCTCTGTTGGAAAGGAATTACCTCCCAACACTTCGCTCTGAAATTGCATCAGCATACGGGGCTTCAATCTTACCCCAAAACGGCCCAGTGTGGGCGCAGGGTTCTGTTTTAGCCCAGCACTAAGGCACATATCACAAAGCAGGATTACTGAGCTAGCTGGATAAAGGCGGGCGGTAGGGCGGCCTGTAGTGTAGTGGTTAAGGGACATGACTGGGACTCAAAACCCACCTTTTCAAACTCTACCTTAGTCCTCCCTCCTGATTTCCCCCGCACCTCCTTTCTGATATCCCTATCCCTATCCCTATAAAAAAAATTGCACTTATGACGACAACTATGTTTAGAACAGCATTCCATGTGTGTTTTCCTAGTTCTGGATGTGATGCTTTGACTTGTGGTAGAACCTATGCGCTTGTAAGTCGCTTTGGATTAAAAGCGTCTGCCAAATTACAAAAATGTAAATGTAAATGTACGGGCAATTTAGACTCTCCAATCAGCCTAACCTGCATGTCTTTGGACTGTGGGAGGAAACCGGAGTACCCGGAGGAAACCCACTCAGACACAGGGAGAACATGCAAACTCCACACAGAGAGGCCCCGGCCGACGGGGATTCGAACCCAGGATCTCCTTGCTGTGAGGCAGCAGTGCTACCCACTGCACCCATTAATGTAATGTAATGTAAAAATCAAGCAAAACCCGTTTTTACTTCAGTCCACGTTCCAGTTTTGGAATGAGTCTGGGATTTTATCCGGCAAACTGGGGGCAGTCCTGCTTTGTGATGTACCGCCCAGAGTCTACTTATTAATGTTGTGACTGAAGACCACAATTAGTCAATCAGTAGAATTGGGTGTCATGGTGCGAGACTAAAACACATTAGCACCTTTGTGTTTGGGGGGGGGGGGGCCAGGTTGAAGGTCAGATGTCGAAGGGGGGGGGGGGGGGGGCCAGGTTGAAGGTCAGAGGTCGAAGGGGAATCGCAGCATTTTTTTTTTTTTTTTTTTCAGAGGTAATTACTGTCGTGTGCCGCGTGGAATATTCCTGTTTGAGAACGTGGGTGTGTTCTCACGGATAAACAGTGCCGTGTGACTTATGGTTTATTTTCATTGGCATCGTGGAGCTGGGAGATTAATGAGGGGGGACAGATTGATAATATTCTCCGCTCTGCACACTTACACTCCGCCCGCAGAGCTAAGTCAAATATAGAAGATGACATCGCTTTTTCCTTAAAGCGAGAGGCAGCTGGTGAATGAGAGCTGCTCGCAGCTGAGTGGCCGGTCTCCGTGTGAGTGGGTGTGGCCTCCGTGAAGGGACAAAGCCCTCACGTGCACTTTCCTTTCCACAGGAAACCTTTTCAGATTTCAGTCTGCCTGGAACCTCTTCAGTCGGACGTGTTTACTCAAAGAGAAGTCTGTGCGTGCGAGTGTGTCTGTGTGTCTGCGTGTGTGTGGGCACGTCTGTGTTTGTGTGTGTGTGTGTGTGTGTGTGTGTGTGGGCACGTCTGTGTTTGTGCATGTGTGTGTGTGTGTGTGTGAGGGCATGTCTGTGTTTGTGCATGTCTGTGTGTGTGTGTGTGTGGGCACATCTGTATTTGTGTGCGTGTGCTTCTGTATTTCTTTGTGTGTGTGGGCACATCTGTTTGTGTCTGTGCATGTGTGTGTGCACATGTGTGCACATCTGTGTGTGTGTGCGGGAGCATCTGTGTTTGTGTGTGTGTGTGTGTGTGTGTGTGGGCCCGTTTGTGCATGTGTGTGTGCACATCTGTGTGTGTGTGAGAAACCTTTCATCTGAGATCATACTGCATGATCTAAAACGCAGAGAAGCATTGGACAGGGGAGCTGAAGTTAAAGCAACACTTTTATTTAGAAACCAATGAAAATTCTAGAATAAAAATATGGCTGGGTCATGTGGCCAAAACCATACAGAATCGTTGTGCATCTGTTGGCAGTACCTAAAAATGTTGGTCTATTCCTGCACAGAACTGTCAACATATGTAAAATAAAAAGCTGAACCCACATTTATGAATAGGAAAGAAATACGTTCTGAAATATTAACCCCCTCAAATTTCATATAATTTCACATGCAAATTCTCTGGAAAATATATTCTGTAAATATGCTGAAATATATTTAAGAAGGTACCTTTATACAGGACAACAACACCATAGTTCTTTTAGTTTCTTAAATACTTGTAAGATTATTTTTACAGCGGTTGTCATTAAATTGAGGTGGTTATTAAAATAATTAGGACAAAAGAAGAATGTTATAATGAAGAGACAAATGGAGTGGGTCTTTGTGATGTAGTTCCCCTGTCGGTTCCGTCCCACGGCTGCAAGCCTTTTGTAAGCAAAGAGCCCCTAGAAAGGAGGATAAAATGAAGTTAATGAATCTTAAAGGGGTTTGAATTTACAAAATGGATGATCTGAACAGAATGAACAGAAAGAAAGACTTCTTCATGAGTTTTTATATTTTCAGAGGTTAAAGAAGTTCACTGTTAATAGTGACATCCAGCTACATTCAGCCCAATCGCTCAACGCATTAGTCACCGTTAAAGTAAAGGACTAAAGACAGTCCTGCCGTTTTCTTTTATGTCCTCAAATTAATTCAGCAGTTCAGCAATCAATGATAATCATGAAAGTATGTGAAAAACAGACAGAAATCCTTGAATGTGGTTGTTGTTTGAGGTTAATGGACAGAGTGCATGTTCTGCTGGTTTGAATTAAGAGCATCAGTCTCTGAGGCAACATCGAATGTTTTGTAGTTTAAAAAACCCCAAAAAAACAGTTGGATATAGTAGACAATATGTTCTCTTGATTAGCTAGGCAAGGCCACAAGGTCATAAGAGTGTGTGATGATGAGAACAGGTCATTCTGTTTCTCCGCGCAGGGCTGCCCAACCCTTTTCCTGGAGATGGACTGCCCTGTACTGTAGGTTCTCACTCCAACCCTAACAAAAGCACACCTCATTCAACAGCTAGAGCAGGGCTGCCCAACCCTGTTCCTGGCGATCTACCATCCTGTAGGTTTTCACTCCAACCCTAACAAAAGCACACCTCATTCAACAGCTAGAGCAGGGCTGCCCAACCCTGTTCCTGGAGATCTACCATCCTGTAGGTCTCCACTCCAACCTTAGCAAAGCACACCTCATTCAACAGCGAGAGCAGGGCTGCCCAACCCTGTTCCTGGAGATCTACCATCCTGTAGGTTTTCACTCCAACCTTAGCAAAGCACACCACATTCAACAGCTAGAGCACGGCTGCCCAACCCTGTTCCTGGAGATCTACCATCCTGTAGGTTTTCACTCCAACCCTAACAAAGCACACCTCATTCAACAGCTAGAGCAGAGCTGCCCAACCCTGTTCCTGGAGATCTACCATCCTGTAGGTTTTCACTCCAACCCTAACAAAGCACACCTCATTCAACAGCTAGAGCAGGGCTGCCCACCCCTGTTCCTGGAGATCTACCATCCTGTAGGCTTTCACTCCAACCCTAAAAAGCACACCTCATTCAACAGCTAGAGCAGAGCTGCCCAACCCTGTTCCTGGAGATCTACCATCCTGTAGGCTTTCACTCCAACCCTAAAAAGCACACCTCATTCAACAGCTAGAGCAGGGCTGCCCAACCCTGTTCCTGGAGATCTACCATCCTGTAGGTTTTCACTCCAACCTTAGCAAAGCACACCTCATTCAACAGCTAGAGCAGGGCTGCCCAACCCTGTTCCTGGCGATCTACCATCCTGTAGGTTTTCACTCCAACCCTAACAAAAGCACACCTCATTCAACAGCTAGAGCAGGGCTGCCCAACCCTGTTCCTGGAGATCTACCATCCTGTAGGTCTCCACTCCAACCTTAGCAAAGCACACCTCATTCAACAGCGAGAGCAGGGCTGCCCAACCCTGTTCCTGGAGATCTACCATCCTGTAGGTTTTCACTCCAACCTTAGCAAAGCACACCACATTCAACAGCTAGAGCAGAGCTGCCCAACCCTGTTCCTGGAGATCTACCATCCTGTAGGTTTTCACTCCAACCTTAGCAAAGCACACCTCATTCAACAGCTAGAGCAGGGCTGCCCAACCCTGTTCCTGGAGATCTACCATCCTGTAGGTTTTCACTCCAACCTTAGCAAAGCACACCTCATTCAACAGCGAGAGCAGGGCTGCCCAACCCTGTTCCTGGAGATCTACCATCCTGTAGGTTTTCACTCCAACCTTAGCAAAGCACACCACATTCAACAGCTAGAGCAGAGCTGCCCAACCCTGTTCCTGGAGATCTACCATCCTGTAGGCTTTCACTCCAACCCTAACAAAGCACACCACATTCAACAGCTAGAGCAGAGCTGCCCACCCCTGTTCCTGGAGATCTACCGTCCTGCAGGTTTTCACTCCAGCTCCGCAGGACAGTTGTCTCCCCAGGAGCAGGGGATCGGACCGCGCGGGGCTGGACTCCGTGCCTCCCCACCTCTCACCTTCAGAGTAGCTCGCATCCTCGTTTCTTGATCTTGGTGGGCTGGGGACAGAGCACGGCTCGGATGGCCTCGTCGAACACCGTCTTCAGCCCCCTCTGTGTCAGCGCAGAGCACTCCAGGTACTTCACAGAGTCTGTCGTACAGGGCAGACGTCACGCTACGGTTATTCAGCCGACGCTTTTATCCAAAGCGACTTTCAGCTGATTAGACTAACCAGGGCACAATCCCCCCCCCTAGGAGCAATGCGGGGTTAAGGGCCTTGCTCGAGGGCCCAACAGCTGTGTGGATCACTGTGTGGCTACACTGCATTGATTTGATGTACTATTTACTGCTCTTTATGCATTTTCCAATATTCATAACCTTTCGTTTCATTATTTTTGAAAATATTTGAGCTGTACAGATTCTTTTTTTTTTTTATTTTATTTTTTTTACTGGTGCCTAAGACGTTTGCACAGCCCTGTATTTTCATTCTGAGGAAAAATCCCCCGCAGCACAAAGCGATGTCAAACCACTCTTCCCAAATAGTCTCAGCCAGGACACCCCAGCACTTGGGCCATCTCCATTTATCACATCGCCCTCTGCTGCCCTCAGGGCTAAAACACCACCCATCTGTATCTGTTACCAGGCTTCATGGCAGGAGCTAAATTAAATTAAACTGCACCGTGGTTATTGGTGAGTACCGCAACACCATTGGCTCATTCCATCCGCCTATTTTTCTCCTTCTTTTTCTGCTTCTTGCTCTTGCACCTACTCATAGAATCTGCCCGTCAAAATAAATGAAGGTAGGGGAAAACGTGAATTAGGCAAATGGAATGTCCTCGCTCCTTCAAACGCCAGTTTGAAGCCACGTCAGTAACAGGCATGGCAGATGAGGGGGAGACTGACCCACAGGTTGATCATTTATATGTCAGGCTTTCCTGAAAAAATACTTCCGAAAAAATGATGTGTTTTCTTGCTCAAAGGGAAAGTTCCCAACTCTTTCTATGCTTCCAGATGGAACATTTAAGGGGTGGGAATGTCCTTAAAGATGGCGGACCTCGATCGATATCCAGGTCAGGAGCAAGGAGAAGATAGATGAGGAGAAAAACAAGCAACTGGAATGAGCCCTGTGGTTCTTAGAGACAACGCTGAGGCCGACCTACCTATTTCCTTGGCCAGCGCAAGGCCTTGTGGGTAAGTGATTGGCGCCAGTTTCTTCTCCTTCAGTTTCTCGATGGCCTCCTTCTCGTCCCGCAGATCCAGCTTGGTCCCGACCAGGATGATGGGGGTGGAGGGGCAGTGGTGTCGCACCTCGGGGTACCACTGCGGGAGAGGGAGACGGGGACGGGGAAGAGGTTAGCAGGCGCGCCAGGGTGAGGACCGGCACGTCCGCCAACTCCGCTGCCAAGCCTGGGACTCGGCACACAGCTGAGAGGTATGGTGTCACTTGATCAGGGCCCTGATGCCTGATAGGGGCAGCCTGTAGCCTAGCGGCTAAGGTACATGACTGTAGCCTAGCGGCTAAGGTACATGACTGTAGCCTAGCGGCTAAGGTACATGACTGTAGCCTAGCGGCTAAGGTACACGACTGTAGCCAAGCGGCTAAGGTACACGACTGTAGCCAAGCGGCTAAGGTACACGACTGTAGCCTAGTGGCTAAGGTACATGACTGGGACAGCCTGTGGCCTAGTGGCTAAGGTACATGACTGAGAACTGGAAAGCTGGTTCAAGTCCCGCTGTAGCCATGATAACATCCGCACACCTCTTGGGCCCTTAATAGCACTTTGGTCCTGGGGGGGGGGGGGGGGGGGGCTTGTTGTCCCCTGCTTAGTCTAATCAACTGTAAGTGGCTTTGGATAAATGACCGAAAGCGCACAGCACAGGAATAAATGTGGGTGTGCGGAACATATCGCGGCTCTGCCGTGTTGCCTTTCCCAAGAGGGCGGGACGCGTTCTGATCCACCGAGCGCATTGTGTTGCCGGCACAAAGCCAGGGCCGGGGCCCTCAGAGCTGGACAAAAGCAGGCCTCGCCGTGTAGCAGCCCGCTGAATGACCGATTCGTCATAGCAGGGGACAATCAGGACGGGCCTTGGTGCTGTTCTCCGGGAATGTCGTGATGCAGGGCTCAGCATGTTATTCTTCCGCACTGAGATATGCGCGGCCTTGGGGTGACACACAGTAAAGGAAGATACGTCCTCCGTGTTCTTTCACCGACGTTGCGCGCTAGCAGCTCGCCAGTAACACACGCCCATCCACCAATCATCTGCTTAGGCTTGTGTTTTACTCCTCTTGAAGGGCTTTTGCAGAGGTCACGATGTGCAAGCGCGAAGCCCTTCGCTGAAATAATCCAAACGAGCCGGAATAATATCAATTATTTTACCGAGAACGCCTCTTAACCTCGCGTCTTGAGCAGTGCTACAAGAATAAATGAATTTAAAGATGTGTAAAATCTTTGCCAGCTCGCACAGGCAGCAGAGCTTTGTGGGGGAGACATAATGTGGCCAAATGAAAACTGAGATAAACTGTCACATCGAATCTGTCAGGTAACTTTCCTGAGGCGATCCGGAGGCTACACCAGACCTGAGTTGAAAATGTAATTGTTTTGGGTGCAAAAACCTTTCTCTCGATTGCTCTTGCCCGGTGCAGTTGAGCCAACCGAGAAGAGCAGGAGGCAGGGTTTTCTCTTTTTCAGAGCATTTCATAGGTTGAAATGCACCAGACAAGCTTAATCCAAAGTGCGGTACAATTGATGCTTTTCATTCATACACACACACTCACACACTCACTCACACTCACACACACTCACACTCACACACTCACACACCAACGGTGACTGGCTGCCATGTGAGGCGCCACCCAGCTCGTCAGGAGCATTTGGGGGGTTCGGTGTCTGGCTCAGGAACACTTCAACACACAAAGCGTGGGATCGAACTGGCAACCCTCTGACTGCCAGACGACTGCTCTTACCGCCTGGGCCAGTGTTGCCCCACGACGTTGTAGAGAAGTGTTCTGAATCTAAAATTACAACATATTTGACCCAGGTCTGGGCTACCCATGTTCTGGTTTGAATGCATGTGTGTGATTTTGGCCCACAATGGCAATTATGTGAATTACAGCTTCAGACAGTATTATATATCACTGTAGACCTTCATAAACAGTTCAATGAAAACCGCTCTAATAATAGGTGTTATGATAGATTCATGCATTTAAGCTAATTCTTATATGGACTCAATCAATCCCAATTCACCACTACACTGCAGCATTAATGACCACAGAAGAAGAACAGGCCGTCTCATGTGAACGGCCGGGCAGAGCACACCTGTGCACCTGCGCACCTTCCTAACTCTTCCATATAGATTTTAATAAAAATCTATAATAACGGAGAAATGCATGTGGGTATTGTTGCCATGGTTACTCAGTGGAAAGAGAGTGGAAGAGGAGGGGGGGAGGAGGGGGGGGGGGCTCAGGATATTGTTTCAGGAGGAAACGGGAATGTGTTTGCATGAGGGCAGGGAAGTGGAGATTGCAGCAGACGAGACGCACGGCGCAGGGAAATCAAAAGGGACAGGGCCCAGATTAATCCAGAACGTCTTTCAACAAGTGCCCTTTTATCTCCTTTATCTCCTTTATTCATCAAAATAACACTACATTACATTATTGGCATTCGGCAGACGCTCTTATCCAGAGCCAGCGTACAGTTGATTAGACTAAGCAGGAGACGATCCTCCCCTGGAGCAATGCAGGGTTAAGGGCCTTGCTCAAGGGCCCAACAGCTGTGCGGATGTTACTGTGGCTGTGTTATTGTAGAACCACCGACCTTGTGGGTCCCAGTCATGTACCTTAACCACTACACTACAGGCCGCCCACTGAACACTGTGCACTTTAACAACAGCAAACTACACTTTATTATACACACATGGAGGAGCAGATTCACAGATCCTCTACTGCTCGTGGGCCTCCAACGCGTTTAAGGCCCTGCTACATGCATGCATAGCAGACCTGGGTCAAACGCGAAATCATTTCGGATTCAAATACTTTCCTGTGCTCGATTGATCTCGCCTGGCGCAACTGAGCCCACCAAGAGGACCGGGACGTGGGGTATCTCATAGGTTCCAATACACCAGACAAGCTCAGGAAAGTGTAGAAAGTATTTGAATCCAAAACAATTACGTATTTGACCCAGGTCTGCTCCAGAGCTGACCTCCCCTGTGCTTTTGAATATTGAGACTCTCTGTTGTACTTTTATTAAAGGAGACCCATTGTGATGCAGACATCTTGGTTCAGTGGGCTCGTAAATTTAGCTGAATTTGACTAATTTGCTTGTTGCAAAATAAATAAACTTACTCAGTGCCTCAAAAATGTACCTGTCAATTTAGACAATTGTGGCCAAAGACCAACATACCTAAACCGGAAACGAGTCTTCTTTGTCCAAATAGTTTCTTGAAGACATATTACTCAAAACTTTCTCAGCGTCTGCCTAATTTCACAGATTCAGAATGCCTCTTGCCCTCTGCGGTAAATGTGACGCATTTCAGAAAGTTAAATGTTTTCGCTTCTCTGAGACTGCATCGCCATTCGTCATCGTGTCTTTACGAGGCAATAACAGAACGTGAAAGCGCTGAAAAACAGCGCTCGGATTTTCCTTCCAAACGGGAAGCACAAGTGTCTGCTGGGCCCGGGCTTTAAACATGCCCAGTTTAATTGTGTTATACAGCCCGAGGGCAGACGTTTTCAGGATTAGCATTTTCACGGTCGCCTCGACGCCGTGCACTCATTCATTGTTCTGAAACCCGATAGCGTCTGACTGTGCGGCCACACCAATCATCCATTTTACTGACACCCTCGTTACTTTGTGGTGACATAAATCAATAGCACGGAAACTGCACTTTTTCCCCAATTTACATATTTATACATTTATACACACCTAATGCAGGACGCAGTTGCACTCAGTGACCACTTCAGTAGACCTGTACGCCAGCTCGTTAATGCAAATACCTAATAGCCAATCATGTGGCAGCAACTGCAAATGCATAAAAGCCAAGTGGTTCAGATGCTGTTCAGACCAAACATCAGAATGGGGAATAAATGTGATCCAAGTTATTTTGACTGATTGTTGGTGCCAGGCAGGGTGGTTTGAGTATCTCGGAAATTGCTGATCTCCTGGGATTTTCGACACACAACAGTCTCAAACGTTTACTGAGAATGATGCGAAAAACATCCAGTAAGCAGCAGTTCTGTGGGCAAAAACGGGTTGTTGTCAAGGAGAGGTCAGAGGAGAATGGGCAGACTGGTCAAAGCTGACAGGAAGGTGACCATAACGCACGTAACCATGCCGTGATAATAACCAGGAGTGGTATGCAGAAGAGCGTCTCTGAACACACAGTGGATGGGCTACAGCAGCAGGCACATCTAGGTAAAATGCCTTTGAGCCTCTTCATTAGCGCTGGAGTGCTGTACCGCTTTCTGCACTTCTATTCCTGGTGTGAGATGATTAAGATCACACCTGCATTCCCTCTGCCTCTGATTAACACTGATGAACAGAATTGTTTGGTGGAGGTCTGCTATTGTGTGGGGGGGGGGGGACGATTCGCAAAAAGGATATCGATGACTCAAATGTACAAGTGAAATACGTCTTGTAGCTCTGTGCAAGGCGCTTGAGCTTCATAAAAACCTTTTCATTTGCTGTTTTTCATCCAATAATAACAGATGTAAGCAACTACAGTCATAAGCACATACATGTCTGTCAAACATGGTCTTCCATTCAAATGTGTGTCAATACAATATAATGTTGAAAAAAAAAAAGAGTCCAATATCTGTTGTGGTATCACAATTTTCAAAACAAGTGACTGTTGATTTTTTACATTATAGGTATTTGGCAGATGCTATTATCCAGAGTGATGTTCAACTAAGTGCATACCCATAACCAGGGATCATTTTTATTTAGCTGATGCTTTTTTTAAAAATCCAAAGTGACTTACAGTTGATTAGACTAAGCAGGGGGCAATCCCACCTGGAGTAATGCGGGGTTGAGACCCTTGCTCAAGGTGCCTACAGGCTGCCCCCCTAATAATAAAAAATATTGTTGAGGTATGGTGATAAACTGTCACTCGGAAACACCATCCGTCCATTATCTTAATCCGCTTATCCTGAACAGGGCGGCTGGAGCCTATCCCAGCATACATTGGGCAAAAGGCAGGAATACACCCTGGACAGGTCGCCAGTCCATCGCAGGGCACACACACCATTCACTCACACACTCACACACTCATACCTACGGGCAATTTAGACTCTCCAATCAGCCTAACCTGCATGTCTTTGGACTGTGGGAGGAAACCCACGCAGACACGGGGAGAACATGCAAACTCCGCACAGAGAGGCCCCGGCCGACGGGGATTCGAACCCAGGACCTCTTTGCAGTGCTGCCCACTACACCATCCGTGCCACCAGTTACATTATCATCATTTATTAATTTAATTCCTCTGTACTAATTGACATACTGCTTAATTGGTGCCACAGGACCCTAAAAGTAATTGGTAGATAGAAATTTTACTTTTTGTTGAATTAAATATGAATGATACTCATATTGAAGGATTCCTTTTTAAATATGAAGGATTAATTTGTTACATCTAAAACTATCCTTTGGGTGTGAACTACATTATCACAAATTCAGGCAGCGCAGGAAAGAGAATATAAAATTGAAGAATATAAAATCATTTATACTGACAGTCCATATTAGTAGTAGTATCAGATGCAAAAAGTTTAGAAACGCCTTAGTCATGTTCAGTTACTTTAGAACGGCATAACTGAAGCATGAAACTTCATCGAGAGGAAGATTATGACATTTCACTGTAATCTGAGACATAATTTATGCACAGTAATAACGGGGACCGCGGCGTGTGTGTAGGAGTGTTAGTATAAACGGATTTTTAAAGATGTCAAGTCGCACGGCTGACAGTGCCGCATAATGTGCACATCGCCATCTAGCGTCAGTTGCAATAACTGCAGATACGATAAAACTTACTTTCCGAACTTTTCACGTTTCATATAACCGGCCATGCGTACAGAAAGGAACTGTACGGTAACTCCCACTACATATCATAAACGTGTCTGTGAGTGTTAGAGTGTATTAGGTTGTTAGAAATGAAAAGAAAAAAGTTTTCTTTTTCTGCTGGGATCCTTCCAGAGCTCAGGGTCTGGCACACCCACTGGCAATTTGACTGGTATCTGCGTTCCACATCAGTATGCTTTAGAAGTTATGCTTTTGCATAGCAGGAAAGATAGAGAGGACCTTAATGGCTTTGACTAAACTACTTGCCAAAACAAACAACAACAACTTAAAAAAAAAAAACGTTGCCACACTGTGGTAAACTCCTAGTCCCTTTTGACAGTGCTACAGTCCTGCTGGATATAAGCACGTATTCCATCTTCTCTACAATTCCAAAGGCCATCTTGTTTTAATTTAATGACCACAGAATCCACGATTTAGCACCTGTTCTTCACGTTATTCTACTGGGTAGGTCGGGTTTTATGGAAACGACATTGGTGCAGGCGTAGCCGCCTACAGAATGGAGACAAGTCCTGTTTAAATGTGTTTGGGGAAGTCGGTGGGGAATGTGGGGGAGTCGGTGGGGAATGTGGGGGAGTCGGTGGGGAATGTGGGGAAGTCGGTGGGACTGGCCCCGGAATGGACGGGAACAGGCTCGGGGTACAGAAGTGATGTGTGATTCCCGGATAGTGCACTGTGTCATCCCGACGTTCCTGGATCTCCGGGGAACGCCGGCCCGCAGCGCCCCATCCAGCCGTGGGCACCCAGGCGAACCCCACCCGCCTCCTGCCCCCCGGGGGTGTGAGTGTGGGGGCGTCACCGCAGAAACTCACCTTCGCCCTGACGTTCTCATAGGAGGCTGGGCTCACCAGAGAGAAGCAGATGAGGAACACATCCTGAAAGAGGTGGACACACACACACACACACACACACACACACGTGTTAACGCTGCACAACATTAATGCCACACACTTCACTGCAAAAAACGCCCGTCTCAACCTGTTGCAATCTTCATTTTTTTCTGTCCAGTGGAAAGTATTTGCTTGTTTTAAGTTACCCTTTGCTTGACAACAAGCTAAATGTTCTCACCCCATTGGCAAATCAAATCAAATGAGTCAAATTGTCCCTTCTCTCTGGCAATATGTGTTATTTAGCAAAAAAAAAGAATAGAAATAAGTCTAAATAGACAAAAGACAAAAATATGTGTTCAGATTGAATTTCTGCATTTTGTAACGCAGTGTTGAGGGACCCCAAACCCCTCAAAGTCACTAAAAACATCTGAGCGTTGTGGAAACGAAGGTCATCCTGCCCGGTGGTTTTGTCGGCACAGAGGTGGCGCAATGTTAGGGACGCCGGCTTCTGATTTAAAAAAAAAAAAAAGTGCATTTTAATCACCGAGTTGCCCTTTTTTCTGCTCACTTCCTCCTCTGCTATTGGCTGACCTCTGACCCTCCGATGCATAGTGGCAAAGGATCCATTAAGGAGAAGGATCAGTGGGATTACGAGCTTGGAGAGGGGGTCAGGGGCGAGCTGAGAGAGGCTGCTACCTGCGTCAGGAACCCGTCTGTTTATTTGATATTATTTGGAGGCGGGGGGGGGTGGGGGTTCAAAGGAGCAGCCATTTCTCATTCACCCCTAGGGTGTGGAGCTCAGGGGACAAAATGGAAGATTCCTGAGGCAATCTTCCGCACAGCTGATGCTCTGTACAGCGTGCGCCCTCAAAGAGGGGAAATAAGGTGCTATTGAATTTAGTCAGGTAAAAGAAAACACTTCGAAAAACAACACGCAACAGCAGCGATTGCCAAATGTTTCTGTTATATTTATTGATCTTGCGTTGGCCAGAAAGCAATCTGTTGCCTCCCAGAAAAGAAAGCGCGTTCTTGTGTAGCGGCAGGGGGCACAGGTGGTCTGCATGGGCCACAGACGCACGGTAGGCTGGGTGACGATGTCACCGTGCGTGAGCTGCCCATATTCACCCGGGTATTAGTCATACAGGCAACTGGAAATGTGTGTGTGTGTGTGTGGGGGGGGTGTGTGTGTGTGTGTGTGTGTGGGGGGTGTGTGTGTGTGTGTGTGTAGTATGTATTATGTGTATTGTATGTGTTCGTGTATCTGTCCGGTGTGTGTGGTGTGGTGTGGTGTGGTGTGATCTGGTGTGTAGTGTGTGTGCGTGTGTGTGTGTGTTTGTGTAGTGCGTGTGTTTGTGTGACTGTGTGCTGTGTGCTGTGTGTGTGCGTGTGTGTTTGTGTAGTGTGTGTGTTTGCGTGACTGTGTGTGTGTACTGTGAGGTGTGTGTGTGTGTGTGTGTTGTGTGTGTGTGTGTGTGTTTGTGTAGTGCGTGTGTTTGTGTGACTGTGTGCTGTGAGGTGTGTGTGTGTGTGTGTGTGTGTAGTATAGTGAGTGTGTGGTTTTACCGTCTGTGGGTAGGACAGGGGCCTCAGCCTGTCGTAGTCCTCCTGTCCTGCTGTGTCCCACAGTCCCAGGTTCACAGGCTTGCTGTCCACCATGACATTGGCAGAGTAGTTATCAAACCTGCAAAGACAGATGTGTGTAATTAAAGCAGTGTTCCACTGTGCCAACTCAAGTGGTGAGATAGCTCTTACACGGGGAGATAGGTCTTACATGGGGAGATAGCTCTTACACGGGGAGGTAGCTCTTACACGGGGAGATAGCTCTTATAGAGTGAGAGCTCTTACACGGGGAGATAGCTCTTACACAGGGAGATAGCTCTTACACGGGGAGATAGCTCTTACACAGGGAGATAGCTCTTACACGGGGAGGTAGCTCTTACACGGGGAGGTAGCTCTTACACGGGGAGATTGCTCTTACACGGGGAGATAGCTCTTACACGGGGCGATAGCTCTTACACGGGGAGATACTCACACAGTGGGGATGTACTCCCCAGGGAAGGCGTTGGTGGTATAGCTGATGAGAAGGCATGTCTTTCCCACGGCTCTGAAACACAAAACACAAAATCCCATCAACATGAATGCAGATTAAATTAACCGCAGATTTTAATTTCAGGTGGTGAGAGTGGAGTCTTCTCACTCTGAAACGGAAGGTCTGTGAAATCAGGCTTAAAATAAATTCATGTGCGAGTGAAAATTCATTCATGGACAAAGAGTGCGCTGAATATTTACTGTGGCCAGAAAAAATATAATCTATCGCAAATGATCATCCGTAGATCTGTCTTTAAAAAAAAAAAAAATGTGTACCATCTTCATGTTTGATTTTGTGTCTACGTATTTTGTTTTCACCCACTATGGCTTGCCAAACAATATGATGAAATAATGGGCCCACTGTCCCATTACTGCCACAGCCTCCTTCAGTTTAAAGGAGGGGTCCTATCTGGTGCCGGTTTGGGTGCCAGAGTTTTGTTTTATGATTCTGCTTATCAGTGTCTTGGTTGAAGATCATGATTAGTTCATGAGTTGATTTGATTGGCTGTGCCAGTCACGGTCCTAACTGGCCTGACCTGCAGTCAGTTCTGGGGGAGTGCTTTGATAATAATTATTATTACTATTAATTAGCTGACGCTCCAATCCAAAGCGACTTTCAGTTGATTTGACTAAGCAATTTGGCCTTGCTCAAGTGCGCCAACATCTTATTGTGGCTATTATAGCGTCTTATTGTGGCTACACCAGGGCTTGAACTGCCAACCTTCCAGGTCCCAGTCATGTACCTTAGCCACTAGGCTACAGGCTGCCCCAGTCATGTACTTTAGCCACTAGGCTACAGGCTGCCCCAGTCATGCACCTTAGCCACTAGGCTACAGGCTGCCCCAGTCATGCACCTTAGCCACTAGGCTACAGGCTGCCCCAGTCATGCACCTTAGCCACTAGGCTACAGGCTGCCCCAGTCATGTACCTTAGCCACTAGGCTACAGGCTGCCACAGTCATGTACCTTAGCCACTAGACTACAGGCTGCCCCAGTCATGCACCTTAGCCACTAGACTACAGGCTGCCCCAGTCATGTACCTTAGCCACTAGGCTACAGGCTGTCCCAGTCATGCACCTTAGCCACTAGGCTACAGGCTGCCCCAGTCATGCACCTTAGCCACTAGACTACAGGCTGCCCCAGTCATGTACCTTAGCCACTAGGCTACAGGCTGCCCCAGTCATGTACCTTAGCCACTAGACTACAGGCTGCCCCAGTCTTGTACCTTAGCCACTAGGCTACAGGCTGCCCCAGTCATGCACCTTAGCCACTAGACTACAGGCTGCCCCAGTCATGTACCTTAGCCACTAGGCTACAGGCTGCCCCAGTCATGTACCTTAGCCACTAGACTACAGGCCGCCGATTCGCACCGCAACAAAGAGGACACGCATTCTGCAGTCACATTCAGGGCTCAGGGCACGGGCGAGACCGCGTGCAGGAAAGGAAACATGCACGGTCATGAACCTGCAACCCCACCCCTGCCAGTGTCCTGCTCACACACACGCGCACACACACGCACCCTGCGTGCAAAAAGGTTTACTCCCAGTTACATAAATATACAAATAACACTCTCCAGCGCAAACTTGCTCCCCTTACAAAAAACACTGACAGTCCAGTGATCTGCCTGCCCGGTCCTGCTGAACATGACTACCCACAAGGGTGAAGGACGGAGCATACAGCATAAAAAGACATGAAGAAGAAAAACAGTGTGAAATTCCTCCTGCAGATACAGAGCCAAAATGGCGTGTGAGGACAGGAGCCCTGGAATGTGCAGCTCTGAGACACTCAGAGAGGGCATTTAAACACAGCCCAAGGGCACAGTAAAACACACACACACATACAAACGCACACGCGCACCCATGAACATACACACACGCACCCACACTCACACTCACACACACACACACGCACTCACACTCACACACACACACATACAAACACACACGCGCACCCATGAACATACACACACGCACCCACACTCACACACGCACACATGCACACATACACACATGCAAACACACAAACACGCACCTGTGAACACACACACACATGCACCACACTCACACACATACACGCACACATGCACACACACACACACATGCAAACACACAAACACGCACCTGTGAACACACACACACACATGCACACCCACGCACACACAAAAACACGCACGCATGCGCGCACACACACGCACATGCAAACACACATGCACACACAAAAACAGATGAACACAAACATATATATCCACACACACATGCAAACATACGCACACACGCACCTGTGAACACACACACATGCACAACCACGCACACACAAACACTCACAAACATACACACAAGCATGCACACACCCATGAACACACACACACACACACACACACACAGGCACCCATGCATGCATACACACACATGCACAACAAGGGCACAGTAACACACACGCACATACGCACACACACACACACACACACACAACAAGGGCACAGTAACACACACACACACACATACGCACAGTTAAACAAACTGTGAACTGTGTACGTCACTGTGATCTGTTACTCTCAGAACGACTTGCACGGGTCACCCATTTAAAATGCAGTTCCATCCATTTAATCAATTTGTGCGGCTAGATACTTCTACATACATACGTACACACATACACATACATACAAAAAAAACATACATATATAAAAAAAACATGCGGAAATAGTTTTCATTGTAAGTCATAGTCATACTAAACATGCACACGTGCAGTATAAGAAGCTGAAAGCTGAAAGGGCCTCAGCGTTAGCCGCGTATAGCCGAGCGAGACTGTGCCCTGACTTGCACAGGGCTGCTCCGGGCGGGCGCCGGCCTCTCTCGCCGCGTGCGGTGAGCGATGGCCGCTGTCGGGGAGACGGGGCGGTGTTCTGGGACGCGGGGGCGACGGAACCGGGCGCTCGCCGCCCCGCTGAGAGCCGTCTCAGGAGCGACTTCCGCTGCCGTAACCTTGGTTACAGAAACGGCCACGCTGCCCCAGAGAACGGAAAAAAACGCCGGAGCGACGGGGAGCAGGGCGAAAAAGGGAGAGATGGAGAGAAGGGAAGAGATTGAAAAGAGATATACGGTTTTTAATAATTTACTTATCTCTTGCATTTTGTTTGTTTGTCTCGGGGTGGCCTGTAGCATAGTGGTTAAGGTAAATGACTGGGACACGCAAGGTCGGTGGTTCTAATCCCCGGTGTAGCCACAATAAGATCCGCACAGCCGTTGGGCCCTTCAGCAAGGCCCTTAACCCTCCATTGCTCCAGGGGAGGATTGTCTTCTGCTTAGTCTATTCAATTGTACGTCGCTCTGGATAAGAGCGTCTGCCAAATGGCATTAATGTAATGTAATGTAATGTCTCATCAGCTTGATCTACAAGGCGCAAGCTCTTATCTTTGTGGTCATTCCCAGCACTTGTATCTGTACTTCCCTCTAGGGTTTTCAGCACACCCTGGCTACGGTTGTGTAAGTCACTTTGTGTACGTCGCTCTGGACAGGAGTGTCTGCCAAATGCCTATAATGTAATTATCTATGTCATTATTTGCGGGCTGTTATTGTTTCTTTCTAACATTAGCCTGGTTGTCTGTTGTCATGCGGAAGTAACACTACCTCCATTTAAAATTAGATGAGAACAGTTGGCCCTTTGAACAGTTAAAGACACGCCTCAATTTAGTAAATTCTTCATAACCAAATGTTCCATGAAATGAATACAATTGATACAAAAGACCCATGCTTTCCCATCCACTAGCTGGATAATTACTTGAATTGAGATTTTACATCGTCATGTACCAGCGGGTGTGCGCGTCGATCAAAAGTCTGCCCATTTTCCGTTCGCCTCCAATCTTTATCCTTTTACACAGCGGCGCGTATTCTTCCCCCCCAGAGCCGCAGGCTACGGCTCACTTCTCCTTCCTCATTTAACATCAGTCAGGTCGACTCCCCCGCCTTTCAAAAATTAACCCGCGCACATGTCACAGTGCGGAAGCCAGCCCCGCTCTAACCTGCGTTTCAGCCCCCGTCTGTCTGCGTGAGGTTTCCAGTGCAGCTGACTCAAAACGCAGACTGCTCTCCTCACTCACAGCGGTGTGGTGAAGATGGCCCCAAATTTGGTGTTCTCCCCGGCCGGCTCCTGCGCCCGACAGTAACCACGGTACCAGGCTGCTCGCACTCACGTGGATTATAGGGTCCCAACTGACGTTTTTGACAAAGTGCCGTAAAATATGTCGGTTTAGAGAGCAATTTGATAGGATCGTGATACTGTACATTCACCGAGTACTTTTTAGGCTGTCTGTCATTCTGATCTACGAAGAACTGCCCTGCATTTCAGCGTTGTTGTGTAGGACGTGAAAAAAACGTTGAAGCTCGATATCGCAAAAACACTACTCAGAACAGAACAGACAGGCAGGTAGAACCTTATCATTCCAAGGTCACGACACTCTGAAAATGCACAATCAGGAAGGCCCAATTCACACATCCTGTGTGTGTTTTCACACTGCTTGCTTTGCACATTTAAGCTTTTCTCTCAGTGTGCTGACGGCGGCTCTTCCAGGCCTGGACTCCTTCGTGAAGAGATTATGAGAGCTCCTGTCTAATGCAACTTTCAACCAATGCCCACAGGGACTGTCTGCAGTAGGCAGATGCCAAGGGGCACACAATACAACGGGCGTGGTGGTGGTGGGGGGGGGGGGGGGGGGGGGGGGGAGGAGTGTGCCACCAGGAAGCTCACGTTCCTGTCATTGTCGTTAGCATGAACTTTCGTTCGCTTGCACAGTGCTTCCCAACATTGATCAATATATTTAACACCATGCATTTAAATACACAGTACTGTGCGAGAGTCTTAGGCACCTGTATAACATTCTGTACAGAAAAGATTCTTTTAAATCTTTTGGAAAATGAATATTTGAATATTCTTTTATACTAACACACACAAAAAAATAAGGATGCCTAAGACTTCTGCACAGTACTGTATATATATATATATATATATATATATATATATATATATATATATATACACTCAGTGAGCAATTTATTGCCTATTTATTAGACTTTACTTATTGGTCCTCGGCTGTAGCCTATCCTCTTAAGAGATTTGATGTGTCATGTGTTCAGAGATGCTCTCCTGCATAGCACTGTTGTAATGTGTGGGTATTTGCGTAACTGTCACCTTCCTGTCAGCTTTTGACTCTCTCATTGACAAGGCATTTTCCCCTGCAGAGCTTGCAAAAGCTTCCTGTAGCCAGCTAAATGTCTTTCAATTCTTGCTTTTGGAATTTTCCCTCATTCTTCCTGGCAGAACACCTCTAGCTCAGAAATATTATTTGGCCTCCTTGCATCTACGCCTTGTTTGAGATCTCTCCACAGATTTTCTATAATAAGTCTGGGGACTGTGGTGGCCATTCCAAAACCTTCATTCCTCTTTCCTGGAGGTACTTCATGGCTGATTTTGAGGTATGCTTTGGATCATTGTCTTGATAGAATACCCAACCACTCTTAAACTTCAATGTCTGGACTGACCTTTGAAAATTAGCCTCTAGAATTTCTTAATATTTGGTGGAATCCATTCTTCCTTCCACTCACACAATATTTCCTGTGCCCCAGCTGCGAAACAACCCCAAAGCATAATGGATCCACGTCCATGCTTAACAGTTGGCAAGGTTTTCTTGGTTCTCATCAAAGGCTTTCTTCTCCAAAAAATACCTTCTTTGGTGGTGGCCAAAATTTCTATTTTGATTTGTCAGTTAATTGTATTCTCAGTATATAAAATATATAGGTTGCTTGTCCTCTCATGAGTCCTTCCCACAGTCTGGCATCATGCCATTTATATTTGATTTTTATTCTTTCTGCACCGTTTGTAAAAAAAAAAGAAAGAAAAAAAGAAAAAAAAAGAAAGCCAGTTTCTGAAACTTGACAGTTTTGCCAAGGGAGATCCTGTAACCTCTACCGCCTGATACATTCAAAATGGCGGCTCTTTCAGTCATTACAAAACAATTATAAGTCCCCATGTCTTCACAATTATTGGTACTGTATGTGAGATCTTTTTTTGCCAATTTTAAATGTGTAGTTATTAAGTGAAAATCTTTACATTTCGTGCATACATGCTTGTGCGCGTGTCCGTGCTGTACGTATACGTTTCACTCATCTATTTCTGCCTGGGGAACCCAGCTTCACGGTCTGTGAGTGAGAGAGTGCGTACAGTGAGCGACTGATCATTAACTGTCACTGCCAACCGTTATCCTCTTGATCGTGGATGTTGCACAGCCTCACGAATAGACTCTCGTGAGCGCCGAGCTAATTATCCACTTTAATCTTCTCAACGACACTTGTCATTTATCGCTGAGCTCTCAAACAGCCGCGGATCACTGCGTGAGTTTACTGAGAGGGGCTGAGCTGCACTGCCACACACGGCTCTGCCCCTGCCTATGATATCGCAATAATCTCGTGCCCTTTCATAATGCGGCCGGTGCGATGAATGCACTTCTCTCTGCTCTAAATGGCTTCCCCCGTCCTTTCCTCCTCCGGCGCAGCAGAAAAGGGAACACCCTGAGTGACCACACGGTCTTGCGCCTGAAACATGTCACAGAAATGACATCGTGAAATGTACGGTTGGCGAGGCGGTGAGGTTGAGTCGGTGAAAGCTGTGTCCTTGGTTACCTAAAACCAGAAACACAAGGGAAGTGGCAGCAACACGATGGAAATAATATTGCCCAACCACTACTGTTGGCTAATATTATTGTGTCAGTTTTCATTGCATCAGCAACAGCACTGTCCTGATCTGCGCAATTAATCTTGAATGCTTTTTAAAAATATATATTTGTATATGTCCAGTCATTGAACAGAACCTGTTCATGTTAATGCATCAGTTCGTATGGACAAGCACATGCACACACACACACACACACACACACGTACACACACACTGATACACAGTGCATAAGTGAGAACCATATTTGACTCCATTGTCCACAATGCTTTGCACCATGGTGAAACTCTGAAATGGGACCTTGTGTATGGGGAAGTATCAGTGCTCTCTGAGTGTGTGCTACATCTAGAAGGGGAAGAGAGGGGAAATGAATAGGCTTACAGTGAGCTGCTCACGCAAAACTCAGAACGGGGGGGTTGGGTTCCTCAATGCCTCGCTAAAAACCGTCCGCGTCTGCGTCTGCGAGCCAGGCGGGGACGTGTGGGGTACACGCGGTAAAACCCTGAGCCCTGAATCCGTTCACCGTCATTCAATTTGCAAGATGGCCACAGTTTGCATTGCATTGAAACTACAACAAATGTAATTTTGTTAATAGCTAATAGTCTCCAGGTTGCGCTGGAGAAGAAACAATTGCACCCGGGCATTTAATCGTCGGTGGAAGTTAAAGACGATGTGGCTGTGTGAGTTCAGGTCCGGGTCGCTCAGTAGAATGAGGGCTACGCCATTTTACACCTGGAGGCTGAGGAAGTGAGTGTCTCTGCAGGCATCATTTCATCTTTCTAATGGGCGGGGACCAGGGGTGTGCAGATAGGGTCAGCCACCAAGCCGCCACGTCTCTGGCCCCAGCCCCAGGCTCATTTTGGGGACAGGGCACCTCTGATCCGTGCAGAGGGGACTGAGCCGGCCTCTCTGTCCCTGACCCACGGCGTTTAGGCATCAGAGCGCCGAACGTTGCAGAGAGGCCGCGAAGAGGAACTCGACTGACAGGACGTGCGTGCCAAAATAGCGCAAGAGGAACCGATCCGTTTCAGAAAAAGATTCACTTAACAGGAAATGCTTTAGAGCAATGCCGCTGCCCAAACTGTAGAACAAGGCTCTCTCTCAAAGCTTTCTTCCTCTTTGCCTCTTATACCTTTCTTTCTCCCTTTCTTATTCTCTCTCTTTCTCTCTGTTCTTTCTTCCTCTTTGCCTCTTACACCTTTATCTCTCCCTTTCTTATTCTCTCTCTCTCTCTCTCTCTCTCTCTCTCTATAGCTCTGAACCTTACCATCCCGGGGCTGGCCTTTTCCCCCCCACTTCTTTTTCTGCCCGAGTCTCTCCTTCCATATCTCCGTGCCTATCTAAGAGTCTCTCCCCATCCTCTGCATATCTGCCCATCTCCCATTAGCGTCTGAGAGCCACTCACTTCCTGTTCTCTCCGCCAAAAGCCCCCGCTCACCCCGCTGACATGACAGTTCCTTCAAATCTTGCAGTGAACATTTTGAACAAGGGCCCTTCTCTGACTTTTCACTGCAGTCTGGGCTTGTGAACCGGGACCGGTTCGACACAGAAAACCACCCCAGCCTCGAAACTGGACCCGCGTCGGACTCTTTTTTTTTTACGTTCAAAGCACAACGTAAAGTAAATTCCATAGGAGCAAGGGGCAAGTGCACACTCACAGAGAGCAATAGGCCTGCCCTGTACAAAACCTTACCTCTGTTGTTTGCTCCACTTAAATGAAAAAAAAAACAAAAAAACAGTATTGTCCATAAACAATGGTAAAGATCTATCTGACCACATCAAATGGACACACGCAAAGTACATAAAGACATGGGGTGCAGTTTGTGCTGGAATCACAAATGTGTGCTTTGGATTATGGCATCCTACCAAAAACGAATAGCTTGAAATAAACCGAGGAAAAGGCTGATGTGACAAAAATATGGCAGCAAGGTTCAGTCGGAACAAGACGAAATTAATTTTGGCGAATGTATTATCTGTAATAATTAGATGAGCCACGTCAATCACGGTTGAAATTGCTATTAAGATTTGGTAGCACTCAGTTGTGGATTATCTGTGCTTATAAGTGATTTCTCTGATTTGTTAAAACAAACCGACTGAGTTTGCATGGATAACGGACAACAATGCAGTTCTCGGTTACCTAAATGCGCCTGTAGAGTAGGCTACCACTATATTTACATATATACGCGGAACAACTGACTAAATACAATAATTCATACCAGTACAAATAATTGAACGACTTACCCATCGCCTACCACCACACATTTAATAGCTTGCATTATTCCGACGCTGGGTTAGCTTTTGAAACTTTATGAACAAGCGAGAAAGAAAAAACACAAGGTGGAACTTTTGGTGTGATACAGGAAATATCTCTCTCTCTCTCTCTCTCTCTCTCTCTCTCTCTCTCTCTCGCTCTCTCTCTCTCTCTCTCTCGCGTGGGGAGCATACTTTCGTTTCGTGTCTCATCTTGCGAACAGGCAGCTAAACGTGTCTCAGTTTGTCAGGTGCAGTGTAAACTTCATGGAAACTTCCCATATTCTCCAGAATTGAAAACATAGACATATGCCAACGGCTAATTAATACATGTAGGCTAAATGTTTTTAATCATTATCTTAAACGATGTTCCTATTGTTTTTAATTTGCTTTTCATTTCTCGTTATCGTCTTGGCTTGTATCATACATCATTGTATCTTATATTTAATCGCAAAATTGAATTATACAGAGCATAATATATAAAAAGCTTTATCATAGCTTTAATCATACATTCGCAATAAATACAGGTATGATCTACGAAAATACGACAAATAACTGTAATACACACGTATCGACGCCAGATAGCGCCAGATAACAGTTCACGAGTCAGCGGCGGCAATTTCCACCAGAAAACGTCAACTTGCCAATTCAGTAATCGCCTAACCATATTACGAGTTATTTATTAAAAGTAATGTTCTTGATCTACTTTATATTACTGGTTATACAAAATCAAACTTTAAATGATGAAACGTTTTGCCACGTTTTGAAGGGCCACTTAACTGAACTTTTGACACAACCACAACATTATATTTAAGCCTTCAGGCACAACCGGCTTTCAGTATGCTGTTTTACATTTCCAAAACCTGTCTTCAGAATACGGCAAACTTCACACATAAACACATAATCCGCAACGTTGAGTTATACAGCGTCAAAATTCTTTTTAATTGATGTAATTAAAGCGCACACAATGTCCTTGCACAATAGCCATTATTTCACGAGGGAAAGTTTGTTGCAGTAATTTAGTTTATACTGCCCACGTAAGAAGCAACGCAACTGCAAGAAGAAATGGCACATAGCCTGCATCATTCGCGGAAATGGCGCACAGTTTTCTGCGAACGGTGACGACAGCGTGTTCTGCGATGTTAAGATACCTTGCGTTTGATTTGTTCTCACTGGGCTGAAATTAAAATTTTGTGCTCAAATGACGGAATATTTACAGCGCAGGTAAGTTACTGGAGCTCATTTTATTTCCAATTGGTTTATTTTCATTTGGTTTTGATTTGCTTTTGTCTGTTCTGGTAATTATGTTAATTAATTAATTTATTATTATTATTATTATTATTATTATTATTATTATTATATTATTATTATTATTATTATTATTATTATTATTATTATTGTTGTTGTTGTTGTTGTTGTTGTTGTTGTTGTTATTGTTGTTGTTATTGCTATTGTTATTATTATTGTTACTATTATTATTATGGAACTCTGAAGGTTAGTGATTGGTGCCCACTTTTTTCATATTTAATTTGCTGTCGTGGTCATTGTGCACTACTGTATATAATAGTTACTATCATGACTATTGTGAATTACCACCATTTTATGAGTGGTAATTTAATGTTTTCAGAGCTGACATGTTGTATTGCTGCAAATAAAGTGGAGACAACAGCCTACCAGGCAAATGATCTGTAATATTATTATTATTAATAATAATAATAATAATAATAATAATAATAATAATAATAATAGTAATGTGTATGGGCTCACTGCAGCAGCCTAACTCTGAGGTGAGGTGCATACAAACTACACTTTCATTCTTATGAAATATTACGAGCTCAGTATTTGAAACGGCAAACATTTATTTCACTTTTTGGATATCTTCTAATGCATACGAGATGAAGTAGACTGAACGCCTGCTATGAACGGGGCCACGAACGAACGTGCATTAAGCCAAGCGGATGCGAAGAACATTGATAACAGTCAACGATTCTGGAGAGGCTACAGTGATTGTTGGATGTGCCTCATCTTGTGACAGTTTATGGAAAGTTCCTTATAGCCTTTATTAATTGTGGAACACTGTTGAGCAACTATCTCCATTCGGGGGTGGGGGGGGGGTCACTCTGCCATTCCGTGTGACCCCTTCATGACCTCTCTGAAGCGAGGAACTCCTTACTATAGATAGTACTGTGTTGTATGGTCTCACGACTATGATTCTGTCATTCTGTGTTGCTATTTGACCCCGTCTTTGGCTCGGTCTCATTTGTAAAAGAGGTTTTAATCTCAATGTGACTCCCTAGTCAAGTAAAGGTTTGTATCAGTCATGCGAGGCTAGCGTATGTGAGTGTCAGCCCCTCAGTGAGTGACGGCTGCTTCCTTTTTATGTCTCAAAAAAAAAAAAAAAACATCTTTGTAGGCCAGGCTCTGTGTTGAAGCGCTGCCTTCAAGCTTAACATGAACAAACGTTTCCTGTTTCACAACTTCAGCGCAGCGGAGATGTGCAGCCAGCGAAAAGACAGCTTCCTCTGGGGGAAAAAAGAAGGTAAAGCAGCCTCATCGTCTTCCTCTTCGTCTTCCTCTTCGTCACGATGGCTCAAATCTCGGTTTGTCATTTCTGACTGAACCCGCCGGCCAGGCCGGTACCCATGAGGACCGCTCGTGTGCTTGTTGGATTCCAGGTCCTGCTGTCTGTTGTCTTGAGTCTGTTATCAGTGGAAGATTTTTTTGTGTGTTTTGGCATTATACGTGTCCATTACGAGGAGGGTATCACTATAAGTAAGTCTGGTAGCTGGAGTTGAATGCGTTTTCTTACGCCATGTAATGGATTAGCAACATCAGGAACACTACTGTGTACACTGAGGTCATGACTCAGTGACAGTGCAGTGCTAGTGCAGAAAGCAGAAGCAGACCTGGTTTCCATTGAGAAGACCAGTCATGTCTACACAGCTAAATGTGCAGTTATTTCCCAGAACTGGAACACAATGATCAGTCTATGACTCTAACTGCCATTTGAGCATTCAATAGTCAACGGCAAGTCATTGTCAGTGTAATATGAGAGTTAGAGAACGGCTTTAATCCTAAGGATGTAGGTTTGACTCCCAGGTCAGACACAGTGCCATTGTACACTTCAGCAAGGCTCTGCACAACAGTGGTTCAGTACATAACTAGTAGCTATATAACATTAATTCATGCTACGTAAATCTGTGTTGCTCTGGACAAGAACACCTGTTCAACGGCAGTAATGTAAATGTAATCTGTGAAGTGCGATGAGTACTTATGTATGCAGCGCTTGTATGTTAGCATGTTCTTGATAAGCACTGTCAACTTGCCTTAATGTTGCTCTCCAGGTCTGCAATTATTGCTCATTTTAATCAGTTGAAGTCACTTAACATGGCCAAGCTTTTTAACATAAAAAAAAAATACATTTTTATTTTTTAAAAAAGAAAAATTTATACCAGGGACCGTGCACATTAATCAACATTTTAAGTTTTCACATCAATGTAAATGTGCCAGCTCATGAGACTAAGCTGGTCATAAAGCTGGTCTAGCTTGGTATGAGGTCAACCAGCTAGTGCTGGTTGTTTGTCTGTTTGAAAACATAGCTTGAGCTGGTCAAACCATGTCGAGCTGGGAGCTGGTCTGAACTGGTCAACCAGCTACCAGCTATTTCAAAACTTAGCGTTTTCCAGCAGGGTAATGCAATGCACGGTCTATTAATTGGTGCAGTCAACTTTTCCCCAGAAGGATTAATCAATTCGATTTTCCTATGGTTGACTAATCAGACATGCAAGTCGCTTCTGTTGTGTTTGACAAAGTTAGCCAGCAGTCCACCATTTTGTCCGACTATGGCTTCTCATCCAATTGTTTGGTCATCTTTTTGTAGCACAGTCACTTTCTGAAATACTTATTGGTTCAAATAAAATAATAAATAACCTAAGTTCAGATTGACATTGTGTGTCTAATTTATCAATAGAACACCAGTTCTGGGAGTTATAAAAATGTGTACGGCGTAGTTTTTGTTCACAATCTGTAAATGGGGGATGGTCACTTGTTCAGAAAACCAAAGGGTTCCACATCCCTCTTTAAGGTGGTGAGAGGCTAAGGAGGAAGAGCTGAATCAGATGCACATGCACTCATAGCTCAGACCAAAATGGGAGCAATATAAACATGTATTCTGTAGTTAGCGCTGAGGAAAGATGCTCTGCATGTAGGAACATTAATTATTGCGAGTTAGTGTGTGTACAATGTGCACATATATATGGCATGTTATCTAAGGTGTGTGTGTGTGTGTGTGTGCGCACATACGTGTATGTGTGTGTTTGTGTGTGTACGTATATGTACAGCATGTTATCCAAGGTATCATGTTATCACCTTGCACAGTGTGTGTGTGTGTGTGTGTGTGCCTGAGGTTTAGCACAGATGCCCCTTTGCCAGCCATTGTGAAGCCATTGTAATATGTAAAATGTCCATTGTGCACAAATGCTATCTGGGTCAAATGAGAACATGCAGTAACACTGCAATAATATAAAAACAACTCCAGAAATGTGTCATCTGTTACATTACACACAATGTTACATTACAATAATGTAATGTAATGTAATGTAATCTCTTTAGCTGTACTATTCTTCTGTTTGCTCTTGTTGTAGACTAAGATTTAAGCAGTACAGGCGCACCCATTTAGTTATTATATGCTGAGGGCTCACACAATGAAGATGCATGAGGATTATATTGTTTATCATCCTCTTGTGTAAATCATATTTTACAGCTCACAGTGTCAGACTTGGGCCTTTTATGCATGGGATAATAGCCTGTAATAGTGGTCCTCACTCCTGGTACTCACTCTGCCTTTTGTCGTCACTCAACACTTAATTGAGAAATTAAAGCAGTTAATTACACAGTTAATGTGCCTCACCTGGTTTCTCGTGTCGAAATTGCTCGCTGATTCTAAGGCCAAAGCAAAAAGCAGTACACTCTGCAGCCCTCCAGGGCCAGGAGGGAGGACCACTGGCCCATAATGTTTTCAGATGAGAAGGATGATAAATGTAGAAAATTAAATACAGGAGACATATAATACCGGAAACACCATAAATATCAGATGCTCAAAATGCCTCCATTTTCAGGAAAGTCCATTTATTTGTGAACTTTCTGTAACTTCAGGCGCCGATTGTAGTGATTCAGGGGCTGGCTATTCTTAGTCCTCTCTTGCTCTTCACAATGAGGGAGTGAGGGAGTGAGGGAGTGAGGGAGGGAGTGAGGGAGGGAGGGAGGGTGTTAGAAGTTTTAACCTACACTCACCGACCGGTCCAACATCCAACATTTGCCCGCAGCTCACAAGACACAAAGTCTAGAATGCTGCAATATTCTTGGTATGTAAAAAAAAAAAAAACACCTTTGCATCCAGGACAGCAGATATGTCACTTGAATGAATGCATGTGGTGATCCCTGATGTTCATGCACAGCTGTATCAGTGAAGTTTTAATCTGCATGTTTCACAGTGTCCAGAGACTTCACACCAATGGAGCGGAAACAAATCCAAGTCCTGAAAGTACACAAGAATGACCTACTGGACGACATTCAGGTAAATAAGGAACAAGAAACAAATCTACATTTACATTTGCCCGGATACGTTGCATGGAGATTCTCCGTACAAGACTAAATTTAGTCCAGGACTAAGCTTAATATCTGTGTCCGTGTTTTTATTAAATCTGCTACTCTTCATTACGAGTTTATTAGAACTCTTATTGTGAATATAGAAATGTTTTCTTATATTTAGTATGTTAGCTCCAACACTCATTTATCATATTATTGTATTAGCGACTTCTAACGCGCAACATGTTAATTGTTTTGGGAATGACACTTGTCTCCTAATAACGGGAGGTGAAGTCACCACCATTAGGAAGTGTGAATGGTGAGGGCGTGTCACATCTACCTGTTTTTCCCCTGCCCTCTCGACCTCCCTGAAATTTCTAATTAGCTACGTATGTTGTACGCTGTAATTATCACGCTTATGTCTATTTATTTTACTATTCTTAGTGTTATAGTTTCCAAGACTGCTTTATTGCTACTTCCTGGTCAGTTTCTGATTATTCTACACGGGTTCAAGTTTTTATCTCTGCGATCACGCCAGCACTTGGAACTGTACTTCCCTCTAGGGTTTTCAGCACACTTGTTATGGTTATGCACTTTATTGTACGCCAAATGATTGTAATGTCATTGTATAATGATTGTTACTTACCGCATGCCCCCTCGCCATTTTTTGTTTATAGAAACTTAAGTTTGAGATTGAGAACGTGATGGAAGAAATCCAGAACTTTGAATCGGACGAGGAAAAGTAAGTGGACCTTTGCACATTCTTTCTCTCATCACGGTACGAATAATATTACCCGATTGCCATCTACTTGTTCTCCTACATTTCAAACGGCATCCTCTCCTGGGGGAGCCACACTCGAGGATGAGAGTCAGTACCTTGAGTTAATCATGCTAGCGTTGTTTGCTGGCCTCCGTAGACCTGAGACAATCGGATAGTTCCGCGCTAACTTATGGTTTTAATAAATACGTCGGTCTGGATCGCCCCGGGAAATACACAACGGAGGCTGACGCATTTAATGCAAAAACAGAAATCCGCTAAAGGTTACAGCTGCCTTTCACGATGCAGAAATCCGAAGTTATCAAGAGCCTAATTAAGGCATGAAGCCGGAGCTAGGCAGGGCCGGGAGAGAACTCTAACGCAATTAGCCGTCTTTCCCCCAGCAGCGGCTTGTCACGGAGAAGTAATGGTCCAATTACGCTCGCTTAGCTCGGAGCCAGAGCGTCATCTCGCATCTGCGTGCCCATTGCACTGCAGCAAACACAGGCAGGGAGGGCTCCACTGATGAAGATTTCACACCGTTCGACGGCTCGTTTGGATCTATTCCAGAGTTTGTTTTGTGCTGCGGACAAATGCTGTTCTTCGCTGGTGCAGTAACTAACGGGCACATCATCGGCACCTTGACGGAAAGTTAATAACGCGATAGCCTTCTTTCTTCCCTCCGGTAATTTTAAATCTAGCCCAATAGCGATAACAAACAGTCTGGGACTGTAGCGGCCAGCAAGCTGTGCCTGAAATCTAAAGGTTGTTGCTCTAAATCCAGCGGGGCTTGTTGTGCCGTGGAATGAGTGTACTTCATCCAATCCCAGTTCAGACACTTTTGTCTAAGATATTTTTGCTTTGCGTGAAGTCATCTGCAGTGCATACAGCAGTAGCCTATATACAGTACAGCATGAAGTCAGCGCTGATAGAGCACATTTGCATACAACATGTTACTGTTTGTGTGTGTGTGTGTGTGTGTTTGGCACTTGCTACTAATACTCATGGCTTTTTGTCCCAATACTTAATGCAGATGTTTAATTGGGTCGCACCCATAACATTGTGGATGTGACTCATTGATGCAGTGCACATCTGATAGCGGTTGGTGTAGACTTGTAGTAAATTCCAGCATTACCCCAGTTTCTTTCCGAGATTACCACAGGGTGCCTGTTAAGGAACGTGTACGTTTTAAAATGAAATATATTTAGGTATTATTTTAGCTCTTTGGGTTTACAAACAGGAGCACAGATCTACAGAATTGAGTACCCTTCTGGAACCCCCCCCCCCCCCAAGCTAGGTTTTTAAACAGCTGGTAGCTGGTTGACCAGCTCATACACAGCTGGACCAACTTATGACCAGCTTGGCCACCTCAAGCTTTTGAAGCTGCCATAGCTGGATTTCACAGGAGGGTAACTACATTCGGAAAGAACCTGGGCTCAGTGTACTCCGCATTCAGCTTCATCTCACTGATTTAAATATTTTAAACATTTAAATATTTTAGCATCAGTGTTATCTAAAAATCTCAGATCTTTCTTTGAATGTAGTCACTGCGTTCCTTAGATCTGTGGACCACTGTTTAAACTGAAAGGCCTGAGATACATGTCTATATGAAGGCGTACTACTTTTCTGGTTCGCTGCCGCGTGTTTCAGTAAGCACTCATTAGTAGGCTTCCTGCAAATAGAGGTTCCTCTCTCGTTCGCTAGTGTCCCTGTCGTGAAGCTGGTGACATGGCGACATGGCTCAGGCAGTAAGAGCTGTCGTCTGGCAGTCGGAGGGTTGCCGGTTCGATCCCCCGCCTGGGCTGTGTCGAAGTGTCCCTGAGCAAGACACCTAACCCCCAAATGCTCCTGACGAGCTGGTCGGTGCCTTGCATGGCAGCCAATCGCCGTCGGTGTGTGAGTGTGTGTATGAATGGGTTAATGAGAAGCATCAATTGTACAGCATTTTGGATAAAGGCGCTATATAAATGCCAACCATTTACCATTTTACCATTTGAAGCTGTAGAGTTTGGTATTATAAGGACTTCCATCGACACACAGCACCAATATGGCGGAAGAAACCAAATCATAACCAAATTACACAAGTGTGGAACTGTGCTTAATGTAGTTACTGTAAAGGAAGTGGGAATCAATGTTATAAACTTCCCTATTCTATTCATGGTGACCGCTTGCGACAACAATAGCCGTGTGTGTGTGTGAATGGGTGAACGAGAGGCATTATTTGTAAAGCACTTTGGATAAAATGCAGCACTATTAAAATGCAGTCCATTTACCATTTTAACTGTGTCACGTGCTCACGTCTTTCTCTGCAGCAAACACATCTTAAAGAGCAAGCAGTTCTTGTGTGGGAAGAAGAAGTTCAATATGGATCCCAAGAAGGTGAGACCTCTGACCTCTGACCCCTGACCCCTTACAGAGTCACATTGTCACAAGAGCATGAGAATGTACCGGCGTGATTGAGGATTGAGAATGAGAACGGGGCATTCAGCCCACCTAGTTGCGCTTTTTTAGTGTTCATGGCTTTCTAGCAAAACCCAAGAGTGGAAATGGTTTGAGAAACCCGGTTGCCTTAAAGCATCTGCGTAGGGTAACTTCTTTGTTCAAGCATTTTCAGGTCTCTAACTTTCAATTTATTCTTTCATTGATTTAAACTGACATTCCATTTTTTTAAATCTGAGACTACTGAATTAATGTCAAGGTTTTTCCAGTGTCAAGGGCTTACCATCGAAACCCACTGAGACAGAAGAGAGACAATGTGGGGTTTAAGGGCCTTGCCCAAGGGCGCCCGACAGCTGTGCGGATCTTAACATGGCCACACCGGGGTTCTGAACCACCGACCTTCCGGGTCGTGTACAGCTGTGTACAGGCTGCCGCTCTGTGAAAATCTCCGCCCGCGGAAATGAACGGATGATCTACGGCACGGTGTGCGCGCAGCTCGAGCTCAGAGCTCTCGCAGCCCCGCCCCCGCCCCAGTTCTCCGTCCCTGAGACAGGATGTGGTTCCCTGCGCCGAGCATCCAGCGCGCTGCACACGCGTTCTCGCGCCCTTCGCCTACCTCCGAGGCCAGCAGCTGTCCTACGCTGCTGCAGGCAGCCCCGTCTCCGTTCTGCCGTCCGTGTGCCTCAGCACCCCGACGACTGCTCGGAAGCTCTTCCTCGCGGCCGTGGTTACAGAGGGACCCCTGAACTCACGGGAGCCAATCAAAAGTGGCTGCTCAACTGCAAAGTGTTTTAATTTGTTCAGACGAGTGAGCAATTTATAACATTATAACGCGGCAGTCTGTAGCCAAATCCTTTGGATTAAAGCGTCAGCTAAATAACAAATTATTGTGAAATTATTATGTAGATGAACTCACTTCAGGCCTCTCCGTTGAGGACGGGTGATCTCAGTCCTGTGTAACCTCGATTTAAGATTTAAGTTAAGTTACGATTTTCAGATTTAAGTCTTAACAAAATGCAGAGGAAAGCAGTTACTGATCTTGAGCCAGCATTGTCTCACCTGAAGCGTAATCATTGTAATTAGTGAAAAGGAAAACTTGTTCAGGGATGCCAGTAAATACCTTTAAACAATTTATAGATTATTTAGACGTCTGTAATGTTCCTGGTATCCTTGGCCCAGGATTGTTCTGGAGGTGCTCAAATGGGAAATCAAACAAAGCACCCATGTTTCAGTGCTGTGTGTTGTTTGGGGAAAAAGGATTTGATTCAAGTTCTCAGTCAGTTGCCACTGCAAGCTGATTGGACGCATAACCTTTGACCGAATTGGACCTTGGCAGTTGGATGGAAGGATGCTGTTACATCACATTACTGGCATTTGGCAGACGCTCTTATCCAGAGCGACGCACAGTTGATTAGACTAAGCAGGAGACAATCCTCCCCTGGAGCGATGCAGGGTTAAGGGCCTTGCTCAAGGGATTCTCCCTCGGTGGACCAGCAGCCTGCGGGCGTAGATGGTGGAAGTGTGTGGTGTGTGCGTCGGAGTTACTCTGCCGGGAAACGGTTCGTGCAGAAACGAGAATGAAGTACTTCCTTCCTCCCATGATGCCTTGCGGTTTCTGCTTCACAGCTCTGTGTGGTCGAGTAGACCCTGTGTGCTTTTAACACTCAGCGTTTCGTTTCTTTGTTTGTGTTGCCCTTGTTCGGTCCTGAATCATTTCTTTTGCTCTTGTTTATCACTACGGTTGCTATGAGCATAGTCTTCAAGGTAACTGAGAACTGCCACTGAGTTCATCAAAAGGTTCTTGGTGGAATGAAAGCCCTTTTTTTTCGAATTGCTTTTCTTGCGTCAGCTTGCGCTGTGTTCTATTCAATCTAAGCTCCCATTGGCTGGTAGGTTCATGTGACCTGAACAATGTGCGATTGAATATGAACTGTACTTATCATAATGGACAGTCACCCTAGACTTTATTATATATATGGGGGGGTTTTTTGTGTGTGTTAGTATAAAAGAATACATTTGAGATTTCCAAATATTCCTTTTCCAAAAGATGTAATTTTACAGAGACATTTTAATATTTAACTTAAATACACATTTTTGTCTGTCTGAGATCAGAAGCAAGGAGCCAACAAAAGTGCAGAAGAACTGTGGCAAGTTCTCCAACATGCTTGGAACAACCTCCCTGCAGATTGTCTTATAGAACTGCAGGACAGCGTTAGCCATCTCAGAGAAGTGATGCAGTTTTAACGCCGAAGGGTGGTCACAAAAAATACTGATTTGATTCAGTTTTTAACTATTCTTCCAAATTACTAAAAGGTAATGTAAAATGTGTATTACGTTTATTTAGGACCTTTCATTGAATTCTTTTTGAAAGAATCTTATCTGTACAGAATGTTATGTTTAAGAATGTTTAAGACTTTTGCCACGGTACTGTTGGTCTTGGACCAAATAAGCTTACCGCACAGTGAAGTGAGTTGGGAAAGCCTATCTGAACTGTCGTGACCACTACCCCTTCTCTGCTCTTCTTCTGCGGCACATCCTTCATATCAACCTACCTTTCTCTGGTCTCCTTCTCGCTCTCCTTCTCCTTCTCCCCCTCCCTCAGTCCCTCCTTCTCTTTCACTCTCTCCTCTCTCTCCCCACCGCTCTCTTCATCCTCCCCACCTTTCTTTCCATCTCTCTCTCTCTCTCCCTGTTGTTCACCCCTCCCCGTTCTGTCCTCTTCTTCGTTGGTACATTCCTCACCATGGCGTTCTTCATCTGCAGGGTATTCAGTACCTGGTTGATAATGGTCTTCTGGAGTGGGAGCCCCAGGCGGTGGCAGAGTTCCTGTACAAAGAGGACGGTCTGAACAAGACGGCGATCGGGGACTTCCTGGGCGAGAGGTATGATTCATAACCATGATGCCCTGCTGCAAAATGCCAGCTTGACCTGCTTGAAAATTGAGCTGGTCAAGCTGGTCATGAAGCTGGTCTAGCTGGGTATGAGCTGGTCAACCAGCATAGCCAACCTGGTCATGAAGCTGGTCTAGCTGGGTATGAGCTGGTCAACCAGCATAGCCAACCTGGTCATAAAGCTGGTCTAGCTGGTATGAGCTGATTATAAAGCTGGTCTAGCTGGGTATGAGCTGGTCAACCAGCTAGTGCGGGTAGCTGTTTCAAATCATTGCTTGAGCTTGTCAAACCATGTCGAGCTGGGAGCTGATCTGAACTGGCGAACTAGCTGAACCATGTTGAGATGGGAGCTGGTCTGAACTGGTCAGCCAGTTACCAGCTGTTTCAAAACCTAGCTTGATCTGTTTTTTTCAGCATGGTTGTGATGATGTTGATGATGATGATGATGATTATTATGAGCCACTCTGAATGATTCTTATCCCACTATGTCCGTCTGCAGGGAGGAAGTGCACCTTCATACGCTGAGGGCTTTTGTGGAGCTGCATGAATTTTCAGACCTTAATCTTGTGCAGGCCCTGAGGTGAGTGAAAGTACACCGTGATTACCACAGCAGCATTGAGCGACACACATTTTACATTTTAAACACACAATAATGGCCGTTGCTCTGGATTAAGAGGGTCTGTTCAGTACATGAGCAGAAATTTTGAAGGTTCGGTTCAGGCCAGGCCGCGATGAGATCTGCACAGCTGTTGGCCCTTAACCCCGCAATGCTCTGGGTGGATTGTCCCCTTGCTTAGTCTAATCAACTGTAAATCCCTTTGGATAAAAACCTCAGCTAAATAGCGCATTATTATTATTATTATTATTATTCGTTTTTTCACTAATCAGAACCATACTCACAGCGATACTTGGTGTCAGTGATATATGCAGTCAGCTGTTCCAGGCCTTGACCCGCGTGTCCGTCTGTCTGTCCGTCCTTCAGGCAGTTCCTGTGGAGCTTCCGTCTCCCGGGCGAGGCCCAGAAGATCGATCGCATGATGGAAGCCTTCGCCAGCCGCTACTGCGGCTGCAACGCCGGTGTCTTCCAGTCCACAGGTACGGCTGCCATTACACTCCCCTCACCTGGGAAACTGCCATTACACTCCCTTCACCTGGGAAACTGCCATTACACTCCCATCACCTGGGAAACTGCCATTACACTCCCCTCACCTGGGAAACTGCCATTACACTCCCTTCACCTGGGAAACTGCCATTACACTCCCATCACCTGGGAAACTGCCATTACACTCCCTTCACCTGGGAAACTGCCATTACACTCCCTTCACCTGGGAAACTGCCATTACACTCCCATCACCTGGGAAACTGCCATTACACACCCTTCACCTGGGAAACTGCCATTACACTCCCATTACCTGGGAAACTGCCATTACTCTCCCTTCACCTGGGAAACTGCCATTACATTCCCATCACCTGGGAAACTGCCATTACACTCCCTTCACCTGGGAAACTGCCATTACTCTCCCTTCACCTGGGAAACTGCCATTACACTCCCTTCACCTGGGAAACTGCCATTACTCTCCCTTCACCTGGGAAACTGCCATGTTGTATAAAACCCAGTTGAATTGTACCATCATTACAAGCTGTTCCTCGATTTTTCTGCACCGAACCTCGGCGGAACAATTTTTCACAACATGGTATCATATCGGTTGGACAAATTAAACCCGAGATTACGATTGGCTGTTGACGGACGATGCCGGGCGGAAAGTTAAGCCGTGGGCCATTATTTACGGCCAACGTTCATTGCCCGGTTGCTCACGTTGCTGGCCGTCGCTCAGCTTCCGGCAAACCGGCCGAATCGCTCATAGTGAGAACGCAGGGAGTGGGCAAGCAGTGCTTGAGAGGAATTGGTTATATTCAAATTCTGCTCAGCGCTGCAGAAACCAGAGAAGGGAAGGAGACGATGAGTGACAGTTGGCAGATAGGCGAAGGCAAATTCCATCTGCCTGTTGTCATACAGAGCTATGGCTGACGGCGAGGGTTTTGTCGTTCTCCGAATGTTCTGATCTTCATCTAGCCCTCGCTGTGTCTGTCACGAGCCTCGTTCGGCACAACAACAAACGCTGTTCTTTAGCCGGAGTTTGGGTCCCTGACCTCCTTTCTTTGTGGCTAGCACCTCCGTGGCGTGGGCGTGAAACACTCGCAGCCAGCAGTCTGCATCGTCAAGCACTGCAGGGGGAAATGGCGCCTCTGATTCACAAGATATGACAAAGGAAAAATGTTCAGAAGGATTTTCAGAAAAACTGAGTGGGCGGTCAGTGAACTCAAATTCTAATCGGTGCTTGAGATGATAAAGAAACTCCTCCTGATCTGCGATGACGTCTTTAAAGAGTTGGCGAAACTGTCCTGCAACAAAGCGACCTGTTTCAAACAGAACAGCGATAGTGGTGATAGCCGAGTGGTGTAACAGCACTGGTGTTGACTAAGACACACTCCATCCTTAAATGCTAGTACCATTCACAGTATGTGCATTTACTTCACAGAAGTGACTTCACTGTGTTGAGCTTTCTTCATATCTGCGTATTGTCAGTGTTTAATAGCTCTGTAAATAATGAAGTTTATTAAAAAAATACAATGTGACTTAAACTTATTTAACGTATACAATCACGTAATGTAGTAATGCAGCGCGTTTTCTCAGTTTCGTGAAAGCGTGTTTGAAGCTTGTCTTTGGGAATGCCGATTACAGCTGGAATTTCTGCTGAAACGGGTCAGGCCGCGTATGTTGGTCATAAGGTACCGACTGCACGGCACCTTAGTTACTTATTCTGGTGCCTGGTTGGTGCTTTGCATGGCAGCCAATCACCGTTGCTGTATGTGTGTGTACGGATGGGTCAATGAGAAGCATCAGTTGTACAGCGCTTTGGATAAAGGCACTATATAAATTCCGACCATTGACCATTGACCATTTACCATTGGCCATTCACCATTGACCATTTACCATTAACCATTCAGCGTTTATTTTGTGGGATTAGATACCTGCTACATCCTGTCCTTCGCCATCATCATGCTGAACACCAGCCTGCACAACCCCTGCGTGAAGGAGAAGACCACGCTGGAGCGCTTCATCAGCATGAACCGCGGCATCAACAACGGGGGTGACCTGCCCAGCGACCTGCTGACGGTGAGGGGTGAGGGGTGAGGGGTGAGGGGTGAGGGGTGAGGGGGGAGGGGGGAGGGGGGAGGGGGGGGGCTAGGACCGAGGGTTAGTCCTCAGCGTCACTGAGTGTTCATGTCGTGTATATTTTATTTCTGTAATCATTCTCATGTATACGGGTGATATAGTCCCAGGATTGTTTGTAGAATTCCGCAGGGTAACCTTCCCATTACTCAGATTACGTGGGTGAGAATCCATCGGCACTGCGTGTTCTCACACTCCCAACAGCCCCCAGTGATGAACTGATGCCTGCCGCAGACCGCTAAATTCTGGCTGTCTCCTTATTGTGGTTTCACCTCATCTAAATGGCAAACCCGTTCACTCACTGGCTGTCCCCTTTATATTAAGGGGACAGAAATGGCAACAGTATTTAAAGGAAGTTTCCTTAATAACAATAATAGTAATCATAATAATTTGCTATTTAGCTGACGCTTTTATTTTACAGTTGACAAGATGAAGGGGGGACAATCCCCCCTGGAACAATGTGGGGTTAAGGGCCTTGCTCAAGGGCCCAACAGCTGTGCAGATCTTATTGTTGTTACCACCAACCCTCTGGGTCCCAGTCATGCACCTTCGCCGCTAGGCTACAGGCTGCATCCTTACACCCATTTTGGCTCTGCCCCCCCCCCCCCCCCCCAAAACCTGCAGAAACTGTACGAGAGCATCCGGAGCGAGCCCTTCAAAATCCCAGAGGATGATGGGAACGACCTGACGCACACCTTCTTCAACCCCGATCGAGAAGGCTGGCTCCTAAAACTGGGTGAGTTTTGCACACGCGACACTGCGGTATTTGTGAAGATAGAGAGCACATCACGCAAAAGAGCAGGGTGGTATGCAGGCTTTCCGGCCGGGCTCCTACACTGCAGGATTCGTGAATTAAATGCTGATCTCGGTTTGACAACATCCGACAGCTATGGTACGTGCTGTTCTCTGTAAGAGGAATGCAGTGTGTGTGTTTCAGTGTGACTTTAAAAATTCCCTCATTTGGCAGGCGCTTTCTGCCGAAGCAACTTACAAAACTGAATTTCGCATGATAAGCAAACACCATTACAGCTGAGACAAAGTGACAGTTATATACCCGTCAGTGCCACCGTTAACTTGCACCACCGTACGATGTGCAAGATAATGCGGAGGAAGGATGAAGGTGTTGCTGGGAAAGACTCTTACCCCATAGACGAATACCAGTGAGTTTAATACTTCAGTCCTTACCCTGTTCTTTCTCCTCCTGGCCAACAGGGGGCAGAGTGAAGACGTGGAAGAGGAGGTGGTTCATTCTGACAGACAACTGCCTGTACTACTTTAAGTACACAACAGTAAGTTATCCTTGCATTGGACAGTGATACTCGCACTGTTTATACATAGGGGTCCAGTCAGATCAGGTGACAAAGTAAGAGCTGATCCTGGATTGGCTGTTTGGTGTGGAGGCTGTGGGGCGGCCTGTAGCGTAGTGGTTAAAGTAAATGACTGGGACACGCAAGGTCGGTGGTTCTAATCCCGATGTAGCCACAATAAGATCCGCACAGCCGTCGGGCCCTTGAGCAAGGCCCTTAACCCTGCGTTGCTCCAGGGTAGGATTGTCCCCTGCTTAGTCTAATCAACTGTACGTCGCTCTGGATAAGAGCGTCTGCCAAATAATGTAAATGTAATGTAAACTCGCCATGTAATTAAAATTAAAACTAAAATTAAAACGTTAAATTAAAACATTGAGCATGATCAGAGTCTGCAGAGTTTGCAACATTGGTCCTACTTTCAGACTGTGATCGGGAGGCTTTATTATTTATTTTGTAAATACGCGTCACGTGCCTAGGTAGGGGATTTGTACTGGTTCCTACGGTATGGACGCAGGGAGAGCTGCGGCCGATCGTGTGTGCACTCTGTTTTTACGACTGGAGTGCCACGGGGGCCCAACTTCCTGCCTAGAAACCGTCACAAACAGGAAGGTGACGGAAAGAACAATGGCCCGCCTCAGTGGCCGTCCGCGGCCGTGGGTCGCGTTTGAGGAACCGAAACGCGTCGGCCGACCCGCTCTCACCCTGTGCCTCTCTGCTCAGGACAAGGAGCCCAGGGGGATCATCCCGCTGGAGAACCTGTGCGTGGCGGAAGTGGCGGAACCTCACAAATCGGTACGTCTGAGACGCGTCGTCCTTTGTGTCCCTCCCTTTCATTATTAATGTCTTGCGAGCAGTCTGCACGTCAACTGTCATTCTCTGTAAGACTTCAGTCATTCGCTCTTGATCAGAATATAAGTAGCATTCAATGTGTATTTTATACTATCACATAATTCACATAATTCCACCCCCCTATGTATGATATATGTGCTTAATGTGTCCGCTTGTGTCTGTGTAGTACTGCCTGGAGCTCCATAACCCCATCTTGTGTCTGTGTCGTGCTGCCTGGAGCTCTATAACCCCATCTTGTGTCTGTGTAGTACTGCCTGGAGCTCTATAACCCCATCTTGTGTCTGTGTAGTACTGCCTGGAGCTCTATAACCCCATCTTGTGTCTGTATAGTACTCTGTGGAGCTCTATAACCCCATCGTGTGTCTGTGTAGTACTGCCTGGAGCTCTATAACCCCATCTTGTGTCTGTGTAGTACTGCCTGGAGCTCTATAACCCCATCTTGTGTCTGTATAGTACTCTGTGGAGCTCTATAACCCCATCGTGTGTCTGTGTAGTACTGCCTGGAGCTCTATAACCCCATCTTGTGTCTGTGTAGTACTTCCTGGAGCTCTATAACCCCATCTTGTGTCTGTGTAGTACTGCCTGGAGCTCTGTAACCCCATCTTGTGTCTGTGTAGTACCGCCTGGAGCTCTGTAACCCCATCTTGTGCCTGTGTAGTACTGCCTGGAGCTCTATAACCCCATCTTGTGTCTGTGTAGTACTGCCTGGAGCTCTATAACCCCATCTTGTGTCTGTATAGTACTCTGTGGAGCTCTATAACCCCTTCTCTTGTCTGTATAGTACTGCCTGGAGCTCTATAACCCCGTCTGCAAGGGCCAGAAGATCAAGGCCTGTAAAACAGACAGAGAGGGACGGGTGGTGGAGGGACAGCACCAGTCTTACAAGATCTCCGCCCCCTCAGCCGAGGAGCGAGACGATTGGATGAAGTCAATCAGGTGAGGCCCGCCCCCAGACTGCTCCGGCCAATCAGGCCAGGTCCCTGCCCACGCCAATGAGAGGCACAGCGAGGGCTGCGTCTCTGACACCGGAAACCTCTCCGGAAAGATCGACAGATCGACAGCGAGGGAGGCATTGAGTCGTCCATGGCTTTGTGCGCTGTTCACTTAAACACAGGGACTATAGACTTGTGGCCAAGGTGCTTGACTGGGACCTGGTAGCCACAGTAAGATCAGTGCAGCTGTTCGGCTTGTGAGCAAGGCCCTTAACCCCGCATTGCACCAAGGGGGATTTGACTAATCAACTGTACGTTGCTTTGGATAAAAGTGTCAGCTAAAAAACTGCTGTGTAATGTATTAATTTGATGTGTATTAGATTAGAAAATTAGAAAATGTACTTGTCTAAATTTCATGAGTTAAAACTCAAAGTACCTGTAAACTGATTGTATATATGTACGTGGTATTAGCGACATATAATATCATATGAGCAAGAAAGTCATCTCCGATGGTTACATGATGTTGCATTGTTTGAATTTTCAACCATTGCTCATACTGAGCACAAATCCTATCGTGTCACATTATTCATAGTCTTCCGGACGCTTAGTTGTAATCTGGTGGTTTCTTGCAGTATAATAGAGAAATGTCATTTTGATATATCTTTTGATGGAGAACTCAGTTCCTGTCTGATTATGGGAATGTTGAGGTGAGCTATCACTCTTGAATGACACTGGACTGCTTGTTCTGTGGGGCAGCCTGTAGCCTAGTGGCTAAGGTACGGGACAACCCTTAACCCCACATTGCTCCTGGGGAGATTCTCCCCTGCTTAGTCTAATCAACTGTAAATCGCTTCGGATAAAAGCGTCAGCTTGAATGTAATGTTTCCCTCCGCAGGGCGAGTATCACCAAAGACCCCTTCTACGACCTGGTGACTGACCGAAAGAGGAAGGTCTTCAACCACATCTCCCAGCACTGAGAGGTCAGCAGGTCAGTCCTCCTGCAGGACTTTGGATTCTGGGAAATGGTGTCCTCAGTACAGAGGGGAGATGGACAACCGCTGACCTCTCTAAGAAGTCCAGGCGTCTGCTTTAATGGCACACTTTCCCACGATGGCACCCTTTGTCTGGATTGGACAGAAGCACTGCATGGGGCCTTCTTAGCCAATCACCTCTCTACCCTCCAGCATGGGTGCTGCCCACTCAGCCAATCACCTCCCTCTGTCATCCAAAACCTTTTTTTTCCTGTAGTGTTGTGGGGGAAATGTTGTGGGGGACAAAGATCTCATCATGATAGGGGTGTAGTACAGTAGGACACGGAATGTGTCTAATGGTGGGTTAGGAAACAGCACCCACTGACATGATCTCCGCTGGACATAGGGGCATTCACAAATTCATCACAAAAAAATATTATCAATGGTATTAATAATTATTATTAATAAAAGGACAGTAGGTGTGTGAAATATGGCCCATCGGCAGAGAGCACGTACAGAAGCTACACCCAAAACCCCGACTCTGACCATATGAATATCACATAGACAGTACAAGACCTTGGAATTATAAACTTCTAACTGACATTTCTGACCAAAAAAATTCTGTATGTTGTTCACAGTTTGCCAGTCAGTGTGTGCCACCTCATTTCATACTGCAGCGGGGAAGGGCAGGCCCAGGCAAACAGGGCTACTGTGTTTTGCAGGATATTGGTTTACCATTTACCCTGGCTGAGCTTGCTGATTTGCTGAAGATGCCAAAGCCTTCTCACTTGTAGATTAGAGCACATTTAAACATTTTATACCGGGACAGTCTTCAGCTATCATTCATGAGCTTACAGTATTAAGACATTTAGCTACAAATGTTCGATAATGTAAAAAGGACTGGGATAATTAAATACTTAAGAGCAGAGGTTGGCATGAAGATAATATACTGACAAGGCCACCTTTGCTGTTAATCAGTGAATGTTTTTTCACACATTCATGGCCCTGTTTTCTCAGTAAGTGTAGTTGGTTTGTGTTCTGACGTCACGCAGGCACTGGAGAAAATGCACTCCGGTTGCTTTTTTCAGTGTAATTCTGTGTAACTTGAGCTTTACCACTGCAGAGGGCTGATGAAAGCAAATTACATAATCGCATTTTAATGGCCCGAACCAACGGCCGAGAGTGTGAAAAACAGAGCTCATTATAGCAGGAAAATCGGGCAGGAAATAGTAGATTACTGGAGATTTATTGAATCTGCATTCAGACCTAGATGCCACTGCGGTACCAATGATATCTCAGTACATCAGAGCAAAACAAAGTACTTTTTAGTTAGTACAGTTTTTGCATTATATTCGCAAAGAACATTTTTTATTACATTAAACAATTGATAATGAAGCTATTCCCAACGATTAGAGGTGTTAAGGTTGAGCAAAAATACTTTTGATCGTTCGCTCCGAGTGGCATGTTGTAATCGTTTGGAATGCCTGAAAGGTCTTTGGGGCGTTAGGACTCACCTGATGGCACACAGTAACAGGATCAGTGTTAAATAAACATTTAGAAAGTACACGAGGTCCCGAATTGACCTGTATGTACTCCGTTAGAGTTGAATTAACATTAGACATTTCACTGCATGCAGTGAGATACATGGAGAACTGCATGCACACACGTCCTCCTGCGATTGGCCATTGAGCTGGTGATGTCACTCCTGGTTAATCGCACGTCAGAGAGGTGCAGTGGAGGACATGGACTGTGTCATCAGGTCGAGGACAATAAGGATGCAGACTAGCTGCTCATTTGACAGCTACGGTGAGAGGGGTTCTGATTGGCCGGTCCACAGTCACACCTTCGGTACACCTTCAGCTTTTCTCTCAGGTATCGCCTGCATACCTGCCCCGCTGTGCCTCTTCCCATGTGTGTTTGCGGTGTGGAAATGGTGCAGTCGATTTGGACGTGTCACTGTTAGTCTGTGTTAGCGCTGACCGGCTGCACTGTGTCTTTAAACGAGGGCCAGTCGCGGTATGGCGAATGGTCGCATGAGAGATAAGGAAAGGGGAAGTTTCTCATGAAACACAGTCAGTGACAGAGCCTCTATTTTAAAATGTGTTTGTTCTCACATCCACCCTGTTCCAAAAGTCACAAAATTACTCGGATATTCAACACAGTCACACACACACACACACTCACACCCATACATACACACACAAATACTGTACACAAACATACATACACACACACTCACATCCATACATGCACACACACATACTGTACACAAACACACATACACACAGAAACACACCAGTACTGTAAACACAGACCCATAAACACACACTCACACACACACACATGAAAGCAGAAATCAGAAAGCCAAGCCAGTACCCACCTGGCCATCTCAGACACCCTAATATATTTTTATATAATATATTTTTATATATGCCTTTGAGAGGGCGGCACGGATGGTGCAGTGGGTAGCACTGCCTCCTCACAGTAAGGAGGTCCTGGGTTCAAGTCCCCATCGGCCGGGGCCTGTGCGGAGTTTGCATTTTCTCCCCATGTCTTGATGCTTCACATTCACCCATTCATACACACACTCACACACACTCACACACCAATGGCAATTGGCTGCCATGCAAGGCACCAACCCGCTCGTCAGGAGCATTTAGGGGTTAGGTGTCTTGCTCAGGGACACTTCGACACAGCCCAGGCGGGGGATTGAACCGGCAACCCTCCGACTGCCAGACGACTGCTCTTACTGCCTGAGCCATGTCGCCCCGGATGGATGGATGGACTTTGAGAACCCCTTCTGAATGGACAACTTTAGCTGTGGAGAGACTGGCAGCTTTCATGTAAAATGTAAAAGCCAACATCATTCTGGGTGCTTAGCAGAAGGGCCCACATCAAGCCTCCGACCTGCTTTTCATAGTTAAAGTTCTCTTTTTCTAACAATGGTGTAATTCACTGTATTGCTGATCCTGATAGATATAAATACCACCTCACATCGTCATTTCCTGTTCCTCAAAAGAAATTATTTTTATTAGTGCTCCCGCCATTCCTTGTTAGAGGCTCTCCACAGCAGTGTACACCCTGGTGTAAAATCCAGCGATGACCGGCTTGAAATACCAGCTGCCAGCTGTTTCAAAACATAGCTTGAGCTGGTCACATCATGTTGAGAATGGTCTAACTGGTCAACTAGCTACCAGCTGTTTCAAAACATAGCTTGAGCTGGTCAAATCATGTTGAGAATGGTCTAACTGGTCAACCAGCTACCAGCTGTTTCAAAACATAGCTTGAGCTGGTCAAATCATGTTGAGAATGGTGTAACTGGTCAACCAGCTAGCAGCTGTTTCAAAACATAGCTTGAGCTGTTTTTTTCAGCAGGGTGCATGAATAAATTGTTCAACCTGTACCTGTTTTTATTATTGTTTGCCATTTCTGAAGATGGGCTGAAGAGTTCCCATGTTAAGCTAATCCTGCATTTATCAGTAGTAAAAAAAAAAAAGGTCTGTAGCAGCTAATAATGCATTTATAAAACTGTATTATAAATTATTGGCATTAATAATATAATCGTTTTTGTATATGTTGATATGATATTTGCTGTTTATGTACATTTTCCTTACAAATGCACATATTTTTTGGAGGTTTTTTTTGGTTAACATCAGCATTTGTTGAAGCACTATTTGGTTTTGTAAATGTTTAATGTGCACAACATTTTAAAGGGAAAATGTTTGACCAACAGATTTGTTTTAGCATAATATCAATTGTAAATGTTCTTGTAAATACTGAAGCAAAGAAAGTATTTTATTACCTTGTATATATTGAATGTCTTATTTAATAAATTAATTGCCTTAAATCAACATAAATGTCGATATTTCTGTTAGGTTTGGTCTTTCAGTTCATTCATAGGCCTTCTAGTGGCAAATCAGTGGGTACTTCAGTCCAGATATACAGATAGCATGCACAGCACCTAAACCTTTGAACAGAAAAACTATTAAAACATAATATTGTTTAAAATATTTTAATCACATATTGTATAGCAGGGGTCGGCAACCCTGGTCCTGGAGAGCCGCAGGGTGTGCTGGCTTCCGTTGTTACTTGGCATTAATTGATCAATGAAAGCCGTTGATTACACAGTTAACTCACCTCACCTGGTTTCTTGGGTCTGAATCGGTTGCTTATTTTAAGGTGGAGACGAAAGCCAGCACATGTTGGCCCTGTTGTATAGGATTATGTGAAGCATAAATACAAAGGCTGTGTTCGAAACGGCATTAGCATACTACTCGAACTAGATTTCAATAAACATCAGCCGTAAGTGTTGTATGAGTAGTATTAGGGAGGGCAAAGTGGAGCTTTAGAATGTAGACCGCTGTGTGTGCACTTGAGTTCGCCAATGCATTACGCTCGAAAGCTTTAACATGATTGGAGGCTGACTTGTCTATTATCAAAATCCGTTTAAACTATTAAAAAGTAACCAGGGACTTTGGACTTATAAGGCTGGACATACCGAGTACCCAGCGAAAATATTGACCTGGCAATTTTGACAGTTGGAACTACCACCAACTGCCATGGTTGAGCGCGTCAAGTAAACCATTTGCTATTGTTGCCTCACCATTTTCGAGCTCCAAAAATGTAAACAATGGAATGGTCAGTGAAATCTGCCTGTTTTTGTCCCGTCGGGGTCCAGCATTTAACATTGATGGAATGCTGGTAAAATGAGCGCTTATTTCATCACATTAAAATTCCAGAATTATTGTCCACAACACGTTAATTTAAGGTTAAACTGAGATTGTAATCATAATATTCATGTTGATTTCCGGAAATAAATTTTTCGGTTGTCCTCCCTAGTAGTATGCTAGTATACGGTTTCCAACGCAGCCAAAGTTCTTTTTCAGAATTCTTTTTCTATTCTATTCTATTTCTGTCTTTTAAATTCTACTTTCTGCCAGCAGGTGGCGACTACTGATTAACTTTTGCAATAACCGTGAGTACCAGCCCGGTTGGTGTTTGAGGACAAAATTTGTGTGATGCCTCATACTATTTTAACTTTTTTAATGGTGGTTTTGCATTTTTCTATCTCCTGTACTGTTTGGCTTCTGTTGCCCAGCGAACAAAGACGAGGGAAAAAATCAACAACAGGACTCCAGGACCACACCCTTTTGCTTAATGTCATTGGATGTCGAACCTAATATAAACATTCACTATCGTACTATTACTAACAGTAAACTATTGGTCCCACGGAAACACACACACTCACACACACAACACACACACACAACACACACACACACACACACACACACACACACACTCTCTCTCACACACACACACACACACACACACACACACACACACACTGCTGAATTTCCCATTTGACTTTACAGGGCAGGGCTGTGTCTTCAGCCTTGCTCTCATATCAAACAGTGACGATATGGAAATCTATTGCCGGGAATAAACTGTAGACACAGTGTGCCCTAACACAATAGTGCATTATCTCTGACTAACATAACCACCAAAGAGAAACCAGTAGCAACCTCGCCCTTTATGTAATATGGCCACGTATGTTTCTTGACTAACTTCCAATAAATAAATACTTCTTTTTTTTAAACATATATATATATATACATATTTGATATGTATATATACATATATGGAAGGGGAGGGTGGTGGCAGCGGGGAGCTTTAGAGTGCTGAAATGAGAAGAAATGTAAGTGCAAGTAGAGCAATGTTTATTGAACCTTAGGTAAACAAATACTTATAAATGTACTCTATTCCGCTGAAAGGCGTCTGGATATTGCACAAGATATTGCACTGCATAATGCACCGTTCTCCCAGTGTATCGTGCCTTTTGATATAGGAACACTGTGGTCCTCATTATGGTGAAAACTTTTCAGAGATTTCCTCAAGTTTTCCGGGAGAAATGTATATACTGAAGTAATTTGGGATTGGTGTGACATGAAGCAAAAACTTAAAACCGAGCTGTAAGCTAATTCCTGTTCAACTGATCTGAACTTATCAAACAAGGGTGCGAACACAAACACACACACCGAACCGCCTACTGGAAACAAAACCTCAAGCCACTCTGAATACTTTCATTATTTACCTTCAGAAAGCCTGCCCTTTTAACCCTAAGCAGTATGCACTAGGCAGGTAAAACATGAATGGGGGGGTAGAAGAATGATTTTATTAAACTATGGGAAAGTTAAAATTAATATTTGAGCTGAAGCAGGGGTCACCAGCCCTGTTCCTGGAGATCTATTGTTCTGTTGATTTTCACTCCGACCTCAGCAAAGCACACCTCATTCAACAGCTAAAGATCCTGTTGAGCTGCTAATTTGTAGAATCGGGTGTGCCAAATTTGGGTTGCAATGAAGACCTACAGGATGGTAGATCTCCAGGAAAAAAAGTTGGTGACCACTGATCTATAGTTATTATAATATTGACTTTATTTCAAGAGGACTAAGTGTTTTCAGACTTCTTGAAATAATTCACCAAATTATTCAAATATATATATATATCCTTCCATCCATTATCTGAACCCGCTTATCCTGAACAGGGTCGCAGGGGGGCTGGAGCCTATCCCAGCACACAAAAAGGCAGGAATACACCCTGGCCAGGTCCCCAGTCCATCGCAGGGCACACACACCATTCACTCACACACTCATACCTATGGGCAATTTAGACTCCCCAATCAGCCTAACATGCATGTCTTTGGACTGTGGGAGGAAACCGGAGTACCCGGAGAAAACCCACGCAGACACGGAGAGAACATGCAAACTCTGCACAGAGAGGCCCCGGCCGACGGGGTCCCAGGACCACCGTGCTGTGAGGCGGCAGTGCTACCCACTGCACCATCCATGCCGCCCAAAAAAATATATTCTTTCTGTCATTTCACATAGGCATGTGCTCTTAAAGCTTCTTTTGGGGAATTTTAGAATTACAAAATGAAACTCTTTGTCAGCATTTGGTCTGGCAAACAAAGCGTACGTCAAGCAACTGGCATCTGAAAGGCTGATCAGTTAAAAAAAAAAAAAGGCGAGCCAAGTAGTTGGAATGATTACGTCTGAGGGGGAATCCATGGTTCCCTTTACCTACGTATATGCATTTAATATGTTTGCTCAACATTTCAGCACAATCAGCTTGTGATATATGAGTGTGAGTCAATATGCCCGGGGTAGATTTCCAAACGCGTTTCCAAACGCATCAGGGCATGGCAAATGTCTAGGTTAGTATTCTATGAAACGAACACATTTAGGCTTAGTTTAGTGTCTGGCTTTTTTTAGTTTTAGTTTTTCTTTGGTGCAGTAACCCGTCTTCAATACCAGGGGGCGCTGACATCTCTTGGCAGATGGAAATATGTTTGACAAAATCACTGAGGGTACAGATCGGTATCGCCATGAGCGAGAACACGCCCTTAACGTTTTATAAGGTGAAACGGCGCAAACGCGTCAGAGAGGCTTCCAGAGAAGACGTAAAACATTCTTTGTTCTTTAAAGAATATAATTAGTCGGCTTGATGTGTACGTGTTAGAGCAGGAAGCCTTATGTATTGTGGCCCACGCGAACATGCCCCAATTGAACTGAGGATTGAATAGCTTCTTTTCACAAAGTATACCGACAGAAGTCTCAAGCACTTCAGACATTCTAGGCCCTATTCCCAGAAGCCAAAGTCTGGAGGAGATGGGAATAAACACTGCTTGGACCCTGACTCCAAGGGGTGGCCAGTCACTCCTGACAGACACTGGGAAGAGTAATTAAAGCGGTGATAAAGCAGGAAGAGGTTTGCCCAAAACATTGACATTCCCCCAGAAACTCGCAAATTCCAGTGGTTACCGGAGGTATTGCAGCTTATTAAGCCTCTGGTGCCAAAAAGTTCCTGATTGAAGTTAATTAAAATCTATGAATATACCCTTGGCGTATTAGGCTATACCATTTCGCACAGTACATTTTAAATCTAAAATGTATTGACACGGAACTAAATTATCTCCAGTAACCGACGCACAGAAGACGTCGTCTAAAAAAATCTATACTATTCATCCCTTGGGTTTGGGTATCCAGTGCGCATGCTCTAGTGGGAGGGGGGAAAAATTCGCGCATGGTACGATGCTAACATAGATAGACATGGTAGCTTCCGAGAATTGCTTTCATGAGCAGATACCGAAACCACGGTGCGCGGACGCTGTCTCCAGGTCTTAGCTCAATGGGTTATGTATTCCTTCACATATAGAAAACACGATCGCATAACTGTATCGGTTCTTTCACAGTTCTGTGGAAACTACATACTGCCCAGTCCGTTGTGTGCTAGACAACCCCGTTAAAAAAGGTTTACGTTACGGATTTATCGACGTTCCGATTCAGAGCGATACATTCACATAAAAATGTTTGGGGAAGGAAGAGGTTGTCCGCAGGCATCCCACCGCAGCCTTAGTAGTGCACTTGACTCAGGCCTACATATCCTATCCATAACAACTTTCTGAGTTGAATGTTTATGGTTACAAACTCAGTTTAGGATTATGTTTACGCGGCAACAAAGGGCAACGTTTTATTCGCTCGGCTGTGTTACCGGCTGGGTCATCAGCAAAAGGGCAAACTGGAAAACGCAGCAGTCGATCTTCGTTTGTTAGCTAACTTTGTTTTAGTTCTGTCTCCCTTTTGCTTTCACTCGTCGAGAACCAGGAAAGCCCCAGACGACTGGAGGAGGCCGGAAGGCTGGATTGACACGGGCCTTTGGACAGCTTCTTACACCTGCGGTGAGTCCATCGGTTTCGCTGTTTGAATTCACGAAGTTGCTTCACCCTGCTTTCAGTTATTTTGATGTCGCATGTCGTGCTCCACGCACCTTTATTAGGTTCTTGATTTTGGGAAGGAGGCCATTATGGCAAACCCCTTTTGGGTCGAAAGGAAGGGCCGTAACACTTAAAAGATTTTGAACAGTAGTGCCAGACCAGCAAGTAAAGATGCACCATCATCGAATAGATTCAGAATACGTACAGATCACATCCATTTCTCATCTATTGGACCGAACACAGCTCGTGTTGTGCTGATGTCAGGTACCTGCTGCCAGAGAAATGCAATTTCTGAGCAAAATGTTTTCTGTGCTTTGTGTTTTGTTTTGTTTTTTTTGTTCCAAACAAAACATTTTTTTATTTTCACAATCACTGTCTAACAGGTAAAAATGAATGGCTTATTTTACACTTACAAGATCCTCCATGTTTTCTGCTGTTATTAAAGTTTTCACAACAGATGCAACCTCAGTAACAACCATTTGGAATTGAACAATTAGGCTTACACAGAATCTGGAGTTGTAGACTCCGACGGTAAAGTCATTAATGCCATTTTATGTGAGCATAGAACCGGAAAAACAGTCACGATAGCGTGTGCGATCTGTTCCGCATGCTATGCTCATAACTGTATTGCGAAAGGAGTTATTACGGTGTAAATTGCTTACGAACTACAGGATTTACCTGTTCTCAGTAGTCCGTAACATTAAATAAAACCCGTTCAGAATCACAGTAATGGCTCCCAAAATACACAGACAATGCTATTTACACAATATCAAACGCATTCCGTTTCTCATTCTTGACCAGAATGCAGTTTCGTCAGTACTCCACTTCCCCGGGGGCTGAACCTGTCCCCTTAGCGTTAATACTGAGGTCAAGCAGAAGTCATTGTAGGACGAAAGGCTGTCAGTCGGTAGGCCGCTGAAACACTGGTGTGGCGCTAAAGGTTGCTGAACTCCAGACACACCCTAGGACTCATAACTGTGCACACAGTTTATGGCGTGGCAGTGGCAGGAGGTCGAACCATAACTGCGTGGGCGTCGCCTCAGGGGATGACACCGGTGTCACGTACGAGATTTCATAACACGGACACACAACCGCTGAGGGTAATGCCCAGGTGTGTGTGTGTGTGTGTGTGTGTGTGTGTGTATGTGTGTGAGACCCTGTTGGTTGCCCTGTCAGATCTTGGCCTCAGTTTTGCCACACGACCAGTGTTCCTGTGGCTTCACAGTGTTGCTTTCCTAAACGGCTGCTGGTTGAACTTTTCTGATCATCAGCTCTTGCTCCAAGCGTGCGACTCGCTCCACACAGGACACCACGTCTGGTGACCTTGGAGATGTGGGGAGGACATGATCGGGGGGGGGGGGGGGGGGGGGTCTGTGCATCTCAGTGCAGTGAAGGGCTCTTGCATTCTGATGGTGGGGGTGCCACCATCCCTGAGGAATGTGTTTGAAAGGCATAAAGTCGTATTGCACAAAGTCCCTTTGTCGTGTCGTTAAACGTCCATTAATGTTTCTTTCTTTATCACCCCCCACGTTGTGCTCTTGACGAAGTGAGTCCCTTTGGTTTCATTCTGTTTCGCTGACTGTAGCTAAGTTCTGCCCAAGCTGATCTCCTTATCTGTGCCTCCTTATCTCCTCTCTGGCTCCCTCACTCGCTTGCTCTCGCACGCACACGCGCACGCACACACACACACACACACACACACACACACACAGACGCACGCACGCGCACACGCGCACAGACACACAGAGACGCACGCACATACACACGCACGTTCACATGCATGCACAGACACACACGCACTCACAGACACACACACACACAGACACACACACACACTCTCCCCCCCTCCCCCTTCCTCTCTCCCTCTGTCACTTCCTCTCTCTCTCCTCCTCCATCTCAGGACTGAATGCAGTTCTTCTTTCCTTTTCGCTGCCGACCTTTTACACCTAAAAGAAACAAAGAGGGGAAAATAGATTAAAACATTAATTACAACAGGAGGTGGTGGTATCTGAAGCACAGACTGTTGTTCATTACTGTGTGGGTGTCACCTCCGTTGAAGAGCGTCTTTTCCGCGCTCTTTACGGCACGGGGACACAACCGCTGAATCGAGTACACGCACACAGACTTTCTGCCATTTCACATCCCTCACTGTACCGTACTATTGTATTGTCTTACTGTTGTTTATGTGTTTTCTGTTTTTTTTTTGGTGCTTTAAAGTCATTTATCTGTGTCTGTTTTCGCACGCAGAGAGTGATCCTTGCGTGGAATAGCTTTGCCAGGACGTGTAGTGGAGGCAGAAACGCTGGGGGCTTTCAAGGCCAGGCTTGATAAGGTGCAAGGTACCATTTCGCTTTCAGGTAAAGTAAGCGGTAGGTACACTTTAGTGGGAGGAAAAGGTAGTGAGCATCGCTGGGCCGAATGGCCTGTTCTCACCATTATGTTATGCTATGTTACAATATGATGCATGTATGTATATATGTATATATGTGTGTACAGTCAGGTCCATAAATATTGGGACATCGACACAATTCTCCTCTTTTTGGCTCAATACACCACCACAATGGTTTTGAAATGAAACGAACAAGATATGCTTTAACTGCAGACTTTCAGCTTTAATTTGATTAATTTAATCCAAATCAGGTGAACGGTGTAGGAATTACAACAGTTTCTATATGTGCCTCCCACTTTTTAAGGGACCAAAAGTAATGTGACAATTGGCTGCTCAGCTGTTCCATGGCCAAGTGTGTGTTATTCCCTCATTATCTCATTTACAAGGAGCAGATAAAAGGTCTAGAGTCCATTTCAAGTGTGCTATTTGCATTTGGAATCTGTTGCTGTCAACTCTCAATATGAGATCCAAAGAGCTGTCACTATCAGTGAAGCAAGCCATCATTAGGCTGAAAAATCAAAACAAACCCATCAGGGAGATGGCAAAAACATTAGGTGTGGCCAAATCAACTGTTTGGAACATTCTTAAAAAGAAAGAACGCACCGGTGAGCTCAGCAACACCAAAAGACCCGGAAGACCACGGAAAACAACTGTGGTGGGTGACAGAAGAATTCTTTCCCTGGTGAAGAAAAACCCCCTTCACAACAGTTGGCCAGATCAAGAACACTCTCCAGGAGGTAGGTGTATGTGTGTCAAAGTCAACAATCAAGAGAAGACTTCACCAGAGTGAATACAGAGGGTTCACCACAAGATGTAACCCATTGGTGAGCCTCAAAAACAGGAAGACCAGATTAGAGTTTGCCAAACAACATCTAAAAAAGCCTTTACAGTTCTGGAACAACGTCCTATGGACAGATGAGACAAAGATCAACTTGTACCAGAATGATGGGAAGAGTATGGAGAAGGAAAGGAACTGCTCATGATCCAAAACATACCACCTCATCAGTGAAGCATGGTGGTGGTAGTGTCATGGCGTGGGCATGTATGGCTGCCAATGGAACTGGTTCCCTTGTATTTATTGATGATGTGACTGCTGACAAAAGCAGCAGGATGAATTCTGAAGTGTTTTGGGCAATATTATCTGCTCATATTCAGCCAAATGCTTCAGAACTCATCGGACGGCGCTTCACAGTGCAGATGGACAATGACCCGAAGCATACTGCAAAAGCAACCAAAGAGTTTGTGGAAGTGGAATGTTATGCAATGGCCAAGTCAATCACCTGACCTGAATCCGATTGAACATGCATTTCACTTGCTGAAGACAAAACTGAAGGGAGAATGCCCCAAGAACAAGCAGGAACTGAAGACAGTTGCAGTGGAGGCCTGGCAGAGCATCACCAGGGATGAAACCCAGCGTCTGGTGATGTCTATGCGTTCCAGACTTCAGGCTGTAATTGACTGCAAAGGATTTGCAACCAAGTATTAAAAAGTGAAAGTTTGAGTTATGATTGTTAGTTTGTCCCATTACGTTTGGTCCCTTAAAAAGTGGGAGGCACATATACAAACTGTTGTTATTCCTACACCGTTCCCCTGATTTGAATGTAAATACCCTCAAATTAAAGCTGAAAGTCTGCAATTCTTGTTCGTTTCATTTCAAATCCATTGTGGTGGTGTATAGAGCCAAAAAGATGAGAATTGTGTCGATGTCCCAATATTTATGGACCTGACTGTATATATATATATATGGGAAAAGCTCTATATAAATAAAATCTGTGATGATGATGATGATGGTTATTATCAGTGTGTGATCCGGGTACGTACTCTCGTCGTCCAGGTTGACGGCCTGCAGGGAGACGCTCCTCTGGTGCAGCACCTTCTTCTTGGTCTTCACCTTCGGCTGCGACGGCCTCTCCTCGAAGCTGTCCTCCGGCGAGGCGCCGGGGCCCCGGCGCGTGGGCGAGGCGGCGCCGGACGGCGTGGGCGTGAGCTCGCCCTCCTCCGGCACGCTGGGCTGGGCGCCCTTGCCCTTGAGGAAGAGCCTGAAGGAGCTCCGCTTCTTCTCGGCGGGGCCGTTGGGCCGCCTGGCGTCCTTCGCGCGGTGCTCGGCGGCCGGGGCGGCGGAGGCCGGAAGCGGGCCCGGCTCCTCCGGCATCTCGCTGCCGCCGCTGCTCTGGAGGAAGCGCTCCATGACGTTGAAGGCGCTCTGCCCGCCCAGGGAGCCGCGGCGGGAGGACAGGTCGGGGAGCGAGCCCCGGGCGCCGGACGCCGCGGCCGCCGCCGCCGCCGTGTTGCCCACCACCAGCAGGTACTTGGGGTTGTGGTACTTGTGCGCCGGCACCTTGAAGTTGGCCTGGCGCGAGTCGCCGAGCGAGACCTGGAAGCGGGAGGTGTAGACGCCGGTGGAGGTGCGCAGGCTGGGCGCGTGCCGCACGGGCAGGGGCTTCGGCGGCTTGGTGACGTGGAACTCCTTGTACAGGTCCACGCCCGCCGACATGGCGTACAGCTCGCGGAAGTCCCGGTCGAAGACGTCCAGCACCTGGCCCGTCATGACGGTGATGACGTTCCTGTCCATGCGGGACGTGGACCAGGTGAAGCTGCGGGGGGACGGAAACGCTCTCGAGTTAAAAGGCGTGCCGTACAGAGCGTTCGCCTTAGAAATGTTATAAAACAAACACACGCTCAAGTCATTACTGTGATACGCTGGCAACCTGTGGCTGTGTCCTCTTCTGGCCAACACTTGCCAATCAAGAGGCTGGCCAGCTTTTAGTAACATTAATTAGCTGCCGCATTAAGAAAGTGAATGTGTATAAAAGAATGTAAGCTCTGCAAGTTGGTGTGGATAAGCCGGTCTGCTCAATGCCTAAAATGTAAATGTGAAATTTTTATGCAATAACAAAGCTGTGCTACACTTCAGATCAAGGGTATTCACCTCCTGGTCCAGTACGCTGCAGTGTCTGCAGGTATTTGCTCCAACCGTGCACTACACCACCCAATTTCACTAATTATTTCACCTGCTTGGTTCAGGAAGAGACGTAATCGGTGGGGCAAATACCTGCAGACACTGCGGCCCACAGGATGAGGAGAAGCTGAGGTGTGTCAACTGGAGCGTGGCAGAAAGGATGGATGAAGTGGAGGGTAACGGAGAGTGCGGAGTGCTGAGCAGTGGAGGTGAACGGGATCATGGGATAGGAACGCGGTGGAGGTGAACTGGATTATGGGATAGGAACGCGGTGGAGGTGAACGGGATTATGGGATAGGAACGCGGTGGAGGTGAACTGGATTATGGGATAGGAACGCGGTGGAGGTGAACGGGATTATGGGATAGGAACGCGGTGGAGGTGAACGGGATCATGGGATAGGAACGCGGTGGAGGTGAACGGGATTATGGGATAGGAACGCGGTGGAGGTGAACGGGATTATGGGATAGGAACGCGGTGGAGGTGAACGGGATTATGGGATAGGAACGCGGTGGAGGTGAACGGGATTATGGGATAGGAACGCGGTGGAAGTGAACGGGATTATGGGATAGGAACACGGTGGAGGTGAACGGGATTATGGGATAGGAACGCAGAGGAGAGGAGAGCAGGCCCGTGACGTGGGGCGGAGAGGGTCACTCACCTGTAGGATCCGAACATGACTTTGTCTCCGTCCACCAGCATGTATTTACTGCAGAGCGCCCCGGGCAGCCTCCCCTGAGGCAGGGCCAGGCCACAGCCATCCATCATCCGAACCCGCAAGTTCTACAACACACACACAGCAGGGTCATTACACACACACACACACACACACACACACACACACACACACACACACACACACACACACACACACACACACACACACACACACACACACACACACAGCAGGGTCATTACACACACACACACACACACAGCAGCAGGGTCATTTCACATACACACACACACCAGCAGGGTGAAATCACACACACACACAGCAGGGGCATTTCACACACACACACACACACACACACACACACACACACCAGCAGGGTGAAATCACACACACACACACACACACACACAGCAGCAGCAGGGTCATTTCACACACACACACACACACACACACACACACACACACACACACACAGCAGGGTGAAATCACACACACACACACACACACACACACACACACTGCAGGGTCAAATCACACACACACACACACACACACACACACACACCAGCAGGGTCAAATCACACACACACACACACACACACACCCACACCCACACCCACACACACACACACACACACACACCCACACACACACACACACACACACCCACACACACACACACACACAAACAAACAGCAGGGTCAAATCACACACACACACCAGCAGGGTCAAATCACACACACACACATACACGCGCGCGCTCACACACACAGCGGGGTCATATCACACGCACACACACACACACAGACATAGCGAGAGCTCTGGCACATGTATACAAACACACCTACACACAGCTCTGTTATCACAAACTAATAGTGAAGTGATCCAACGAAAGGTAGACTGGGAGTACTGCCAAAGTCGTCAGAGTTGTGAACTTACTCTTGCTGAAAACTATACTTAATTATTTACTGACTTCAATGCAGGGGTAAGGGCCTTGCTCAAGGGCCCAACGGCTATGCGGATCTTATTGTGGCTACACCGGGATTAGAACCACCGGCCTTGCGTGTCCCGGTCATGTACCTTTACCACTACGCTACAGATCGGAGGTCAGGGGTCAGGATGGGACACCGGAGACACCATCGAAATATTGGACCTCCCTTTGTCTTGTCTGAGCTTTGTCAGTGTCCCACTGCACGAACATGACCCAGAAAAGCACCGGTAGGGCTTCAGACACGCAAACTAAGCCAGCACATACCACATATGGGTACGTGGAACTCTGCACAAAAGCAAAAGCTTCCGTTTCACTTGTGAAGATGAACGGATTACGCAACAAGCGAGTGCAGTTCCCTGGAATTCCCTTGAACTTCCCTGGAGTCTGCTCTACAGGTTAGTACAGTTTAATAATAATGGCATCTGGAAGCATTGTGGAACTACAGTACCATAAGCCACGGAAAAGGCTGGTTTGTAGAATCGGGCGTTTAGTTGCTCGGTTGGAACAAAAGCCTGCACCCACACCGGCCCTTTCTGGGAAAGATTGAGTATCACTGCCATAAGCCTTCGTAATTGATCATGGTACTTTGCTGTGGAGGGGAAAAAAGGCTCATTGTAGCAGGGCAGCCAGCCTAGTGGCTATGGTACATGACTGTAGCCTAGTGGCTAAGGTACATGACTGTAGCATAGTGGCTAAGGTACATGACTGTAGCCTAGTGGCTAAGGTACATGACTGTAGCCTAGTGGCTAAGGTACATGACTGTAGCCTAGTGGCTAAGGTACATGACTGTAGCCTAGTGGCTAAGGTACATGACTGGGACGATCAGATCTGCACAGCTGTTGGGCCCTTGATCCAGGGGGGGGGGGGTTGTGCCCTCCTTAGTCTCATCAACTGTAAGTTGCTTGGGATAAGAGCATCAGCGAATTATTAGCTCCATCCATTGCCAGTTTCACAATTGCGCTTATGTCTCCCAGTAGAGAGAGAGAGAGATAGATAGATAGAGTAAGAGTAGGAAGCTGTTCTTACCCGGAGGTGCATGGGTCCCACCTGCAGTCGGCTGCACATGTCCAGGAAGTGCGGAACGCCAGGGGAGTCCAGGATGATGTAGACGGCCACGCTCCGCTTGGCCGCGGCGTCCAGCAGGTCCTGCAGGATCAGCAGATCTGTGAGGAGGTCCATGACCACCGCCACCACCTGCAACACAGAACCAGAACCAGAACATCATCAGAAACCGGGCCGGCGAGGAGGTCCATGACTGCCACCACCACCTGCATCACAGAACCAGAACCAGAACCAGAGCATCATCAGAAACCGGGGCGGTGCTGCTCCAAACCCGTCTGGAGCACTCCAGCGAGTGACACAGGTGGGTTCTCTCTGGAAGCGGGACATTATATCGTGCATAGGGATGTGTGATATATCGTATATTTATTTAGTTTGCTTCTTGAACCGCAATAGTATCTATTTAAATTGATGTTCTGTTAAATTCATTGGCTGTTCATGCGCAATTTGTTCAATAAAAGCACGTTGGAAGTAATGTATGTAATTTTCTTTATTCAGTGGACATAGGCTATTTGTTGTCTGGGGTCCATGTTAGGAGTGAATCTAAAGCAGAAAGACAAGAATTGTGCACCCTTCAATATTAACATTGTTTTTTTTACATTTTTGGCATTTGGCAGACGCTTTTAGTCCAAAGCGACTTACAAGTGCATAGGTTCTTCCACAAGTTAAAGCATCACATCCATAACTAGTAAAATACACACGGAAGTGTTGATTTAGTTATTTATCGCAAGTCATTTCGTTATCGCAGTATTCAGAAACGCGCATTTCGCGCGCGCGTCGTGACGGAAGCGTTATGATCGCGTTGTGATCGCGGGCCACATTGTGTGCGGCAGCGGCTGCTTCGTCAGAGCGGGGCCGCGGCGCGTCTTAATGAGCCCGGCAGACCGGGTTTCTCCGCAGCGGCGGCTGGTTGCCGGGTTAATTGAGGTGCAGGATGGAAAACTCGGGGGAGTCTGAAACACGGCAGCGTTTCTGTCAGGCTTACAGCGAGGCTTTCCCCGCCTGGGAGAACAGAGCTGCCTCAACCTGCCCCTCTCTCTCTCTCCTCTCCTAACTGATCTGGGATCAGCACCTGGGAGAACAGAGCTTCAGTCACTGCTGCCTCAACCTGCTCCCTCTCCCCCCAGGCTCTATCCCCTCTCCTAACTCACCTGGGATCAGCCTTTCATACCTAGCCCAGCTAACACAAAAACGTCATCACAATGTTGCTGCAATGTAATGGCATTGACAAAATTGCTTACTTCTGGTAACGTTGTGTTAAGACCCGGTCTATGGTCAGACTGAGTCCCCATTCTACCCTCCATTTCCTTATACGGCGTGGGTGGCCTGTAGCGTAGTGGTTAAGGTACATGACTGGAACACGCAAGGTCGGTGGTTCTAATCCCGGTGTAGCCACAATAAGATGCGCACAGCTGTTGGGCCCTTGAGCAAGGCCCTTAACCCTGCATTGCTCCAGGGGAGAGGATCGTCTCCTGCTTAGTCTAATCAACTGTACGTCGCTCTGGATAAGAGCGTCTGCCAAATGCCATTAATGTAATGTAATGTAATGTAATGCTACCCACTGCACCACCGTGCCACCCAGCTGTGCCATAGGAGGGAATGATTCGGAATTGGGTCTGACCTTTCACCCAGTGCTAGCATGAATAACCTTCAAACGGTGGACTTTTAAATCACGTCATGCCCCATGGCGGTGAGCAAGAAATGACACGACTCCAAATAGCTTAGAGGTCTGAAACCAACGGCGGTCGAGATGGGCAAAACGCAGCGGCCATTCATCTTTTATAAATACCCAGGAAAACTGGCCACGCGAAAATGCCACATTCTGTTTGCGTTCCGCCGTGTGAATCTTCCCTCCTGTCTCTGTTTGCCTTGTGGGATACCGCTCCGCCTGCAGAGCCTATCGAGGGAGGTCCCGGTCAGACAGAAACGACACATCGTTCGGGACGAGTGCACGTCACATCCTCTCTGAGAACAGAATTCTCACCTGTCACCTGACAAGCTCGCCTGTCACAGCAGAAGCTCACCTGTGCTTCTATTCCACGTCAAGGTGAACTAATAACAGAAGGAAGGGCCTGGCTTTCCCTGGGCCAAGAACATGCCCTGATTCCATTCTATTCTTATTCACTAAGATTTATGACCATGCGGGTCAAAGTCAAATGTGGCCTCAATATGATATTTCCACTAATGAAAGGACCAAGAATTACAGGATAATTACAGTAGTAGAAAAGCAATGGCTAGTTTTTATTCCACATTATGAGCAGTTTATGTACATTGTACACCTATTTCAGGAAGCTTTTCAGGTTGTGTGCCATGCATATCTAGATTACCCTGCTGTGAATCCGAAGAGCATACGTGATCATACAGACCTACCTATGTCCCGCATTTTGTTTGTTTACATTACAAGGCATTTAGCAGACGGTCTTATCCAGTGCGACGTACAACGAAGTGCAGATCAAACAGAAGTACAAGTGTGAAGAAGACCTGAGAGGACAGTACCGTTCCGAGTCCTAGTGTAACCATACAGATATAATCGGAACCATTGAAGAATACATCAACTTATAAACTAGCGTACCACAGTTGGCAGCTAGACTTCCCCGAGTACAACAATAACGTTTTGGCTGCAAGGTGAAAGTTCTTATCCGCTTATCTGGAAATCTTTAAGTGCTGCCTGACACCGCGACTTAAGATTAGACCTGAAAAACCGGTTATGTAGTGAGTTAGCCCCTTTCTTGTATCTAACAAAATCATGTGATTATTGTATTATTAATGTACACCTATAATGAGCGTGGGACTGGAACAGGGGCGAGGAGAGCTAGCCCGTGGGAAAGGCCAGGAGGTTGCGGGGTTTGAATACTGTATAAATGCTATGGCCTTGAGCATTTATGGCCAAAAGTGAATCTCCAGTTTTATAACTGGTTATGACTTGATAAGATGGACACGTGAAGTCAAACTGAGTCAGGGAGTGGAAATAAAAGTTTTGAGTGGAAGTAGATGGATAAAGTTCTCACACTCCAAAGCGCTTTACAGTGATGACTGAGAACTGTCCTCATTGTGTAACACCCACCTGGGAGATGCGACAGCAGCCATTTTGTGCTAGAACACTCACCCACAACAGCAGCTGAGGTGGAGAGGGAGAAAACATTTTTTTTTTTTTGGGGGATGATTAGTTGGCAGGTTGGGAATTTAGCCAGGACACTGGGAAGTGACCCTACTCTTTTTGCGGAGTGTCACAGGATCTTTAATGGAGGCACAAGGAGTCAGGTCCTCAGTTTAACGTCTCATACGAATGTTAGCAGCATGTCCCCATCACGGCACTGGGGCATCGTGGGTCGTCTCTCCCTTCTGAAACCGTGACTAACGCGCACACTTTACCCAGGAAGTGAGTAAGGCGCTGTAAGTACGCCGGCTTCGGCCACGTGTTCGTCAGGCTCAGCCTGCGCGCTGCCTCAGGCTGTCCCCACACGCGCGTTCTGCATGACCGCGTGAGGCGCCGCTGTTCTGAGGAAAAGGCGCCAAAACCCGCCGGGCGATTAAAATACCCCAGGTGGGTCCCGGGGGTGGCGAATTCCCTCCATCGCTGTGAAGTGTTTTTGACTGTGTGCGCGTTTTTGACTGTGTGTACGTTTTTGAGTGTGTGCACACATTATATTACATTACTGGCATTTGGCTGACGCTCTTATCCAGAGCGACGTACAGTTGATTAGACTAAGCGGGAGCAGTGCAGGGTTAAGGGCCTTGTTCAAGGGCCTAACGGCTGTGCGGATCTGATTGTGGCTACGGGATTAGAACCACCGACCTTGCGTGTCCCAGTCATTTACTTTAACCACTACGCTACAGGTCACACACACACACTGGGCATGCAGTTAGTCCTACTACCTGTGTGGGAGGTATGCTGATATGTTAGTTCATTGTTCATGTTGAAGTGAGGACCGTGCATGACACACAACTGGCCCCATTATATGGGTGAAAATTGGCTTGAGGACCAGAAACTATGTTTAAAATGGCCGCCTTTGCCTATTCGGTCCTATATCCCGTGTGAGTGTGAATGTGAGTGTAAGCACTATCTGAGGAGTCTGTTAAATCCAGCCAGTAATGTGTGTAAATACTATAGCACTTCCACAATGCAACCCTGCTTACTCCATTAGTGTGTCAAGACAAATTGGCCTAATTCATTTTTTTTTTTAATATAAAAGATAACCGTAAGATGGGCCAAGTCTCCTGATGTGATATTATTTATTTCCAGTAAATAAAAGTGCACAGGATTCTTGTGTGTAAGGCAATTGGGAAGAAGATGAGTGAAGAATCACAGTTAACTGGCAGCAAGTAATCTCCGAAGAACTGCAAATATGGGCGAGCGGTAACCACTTGGCTCCACTGGTTTCTGAGGTCATACTCATGACAACCACAAAACCGTGAGAACAAGAATGAAAACAAAACACTGCCTAGCAATGCGACAGCAGGCTTCGAACACCTGATAATTGGGTATATCCTTGAATTGTAGATCTTTGGTCTTTATTTTTGACTAGCTTGTACGGTCACGTCCACCTGCCGCAATGGCTAATGGGCTGAGTGCGTTCATCGCATTCAATATCATGCCGACTAGTTCCACTTTAGCTAAGCAATTAGACATTTATTGTATTCATCTCACAATGTAATTAGCTCACTAAAACATAATGCAGGGCCCTTTTTTTTTAGGTCAGCCAGCCAAAAATAAATGGTTTAGATTAATGCCTCTCCTGACTTTATTGCTTTTACACTCAGTGAGCACTTTATTATGTATTTATTAGACCTATGTTTTAGACTTATTGGTCTTCTGCAGCTGTAGCCTATCCACTTAGTTATGGTGCGTTGTGTGTTCAGAGATGCTTTTCTGCTTACCGCTGTTGTAATGTTTGCGTTACTGTCAGCTTTGACCAGTCTGGCCATTCTCCTCTGACCTCTCATTTACAAGGCTTATCTAAAGTACTCGGTGAGTGTATAGATCTGCCATCTCTTGGGAAGCTTATTTTCTTGTGCGAATTAACTAAAGCATTTCCCGTTTTCCCCTCAGAAGATAGCTTGTATAAGCCATTTAAAAAATAACTGCCGATGGTCAACTAGGTTCAGTTCACGACCGAACTTCCGTTTTGCTGTGGATTGTGGATTTGTTGCTATGGCAACATTGGGAGTCCATCCCTACTGTTTTTTTTTTTTTTATGTGATTGTTCGTTTCGGTTCTGAAAAGTCGCGTCCGTCCGAGCCGTGATTGGCCTTTTCAGTCAGGACGCGGGAAGCCCTGTGCGTTTTAAGGCAAGCCAACGTCGTGGGATCCCGCAGGACAGGTTTCTGTACGAAACTAACGTTTGTGCGTGTGACGGCTCGGCGTTTGCCCACGGGGTAAGGAGACGGGACTAGTTAAAACACGTCTCCGCACTCTGTCCTCGGAAGCGGGGAATTCTGTAGTTTCCTACGCAAGTAATTTCTACGAATTTCCATGTCTCATTCCCATTCTTCTTCCTCCATTTTATTAGTCACGTTTATCCAGAGCAACTTGACATGATTGACGACCTTTATACATCTGCTTTTATACAGTTGGATCAGTAGGCTATTGAGTCAGGTCAGGTTAAGCAACTTGTTGAAGGGTACAATTCAATTCAACTTGTATTTGTATAGCGATTTTCACAGCAGACTGGCACAAATACATTGTACAGCTCAAGGGGTCCCTTAACCATTATGCTACACTGCCACCCTGTGTAGACCCCTGAACCCGCCCCCCAAAAAAAGCCAACAGAATAAATGGTCAGCGGTGCCAGCCGACTTCACTGCCCGTGTCTAATTAAATTAGCCGGCATATACAAACACAGCCGGCCTACAAACGAGGCCCATGGAAGCTGGTGCCGACTCGTGCGTAGTGCTTATGTGGACATAACATTCATAAAAGGGGAAAATATTTCTGGATCTGACCTGGTTCCCTTTGCGGCTCGTTTGCTGCTGGAGCGACCTGCTGCAGAGGATATGCCCCTATTGTAACGAGGGCCTGGGCCACCAGCGCTCCCATCTGCTCCATTGGTCTACACTTTAGCAATATAATAGCAACACAAAACGGATGCGGAATAATGTCTGCCGAAACAGCCGTCTTAAATATGGGCCCACCTCAGATTGTGTTCTCGGAGGCCTATAAGCTCGTGTTTAAGGTACATGACTGGGAGCCAGAAGGTTGGTGGTTCAAGCCACAATAAGATCTGCACAGCTGTTGGGGCCCTCGAGCAATGCCCCTGGCCCTGTAAGTTGTAAGTTGCTTTGGATAAAGGTGTCAGCGAAATAACAAATTGTTTGTGATTCGTTATAGATCCAAAGACCCCTTGATAAAAGATTGCTATTATACACCAGGGCATCCCGGACTAGGACCTGGAGTTCAGGACTCGGAGGTTTATGAGTTCAGGTCCCAGGCGGTTCTCTGCCATTGTCCTATTTACGTCAGTGCGCGTCTTAAATGGTTTTGGAAATGTACGAACGATTAGCTCGAACTGAACTGATGCCTATATTATATTATAATGCTCAACGCCGGAATGTGGAGGTTTTTGGAATTGTACATGATTCATACGCAGTGTTGATTGACCTCCAAAGGAGTTTGAGTCCCAAGAGCCGAGTTATATGTAGGCTCCCCTTTCAGAGTAAGATGCCCTTTGTCCGAGTTGATTTTACACAACAATCATGTATTAAATAAAATTAAGTAGCCTAAGCTACGTCTTAAATGTGCCATCCTGAAAAGCAGATATGCCCTGCCCAGCGTTACACAGTACATGACTGTAACAGCAGACTGTTTCATTATGATGATGTGTGATGCTGGCGAAATTCCCATAATAATAAAATGTTCTTGAAACGCGTGGCTTGAGACACGCGTCACTGGAAAACACAAGTAACGTCTAAAATATTTCCTGTTGGTTGAAAGTTCGTTTATAGCTCGAGGCCAGTCATATACTTTCTGCAATTGAATTGAATGTTCGCTAAATCGAATGTCAAGCTGGCTATTATGTTTATAAAATTGTGTATGATTGTTGGACAGTCCCAAACAATGGATACAATTTTACACCAAATATATTTGGGTTCGTTTACTTCTGTACAATGAGGCCATCAAGTCCATCGTCAGTGGATAACATAGCACAGGAAAATAAATGCCAACATAGTTACCTTGTTGGATTCTTGGATCAGTCTACGAACCACCTCTTTAATGTGAGGTCCGTTCTGCTTTGCAGGGTGCGTGTGCACGGCAACTCGCGTCGCCGCTTTGTAGAGCCCCCCCTCCGTCCAGCCGATGTCAAGAGGCGGAATCTCTGTATCGGAAAGATCGGGCCAGTACGTGGAATGAACACCGGAGTCCGCTTTGGACTCCTTCGTCGATCCGGACTTAGCTTTGTCCGTCTCGCCGTGCGTTTCATATTCACGAAGCGTATCGCGGATCCGCTTAATCTCGCGGGCGGAGAGAAAGTCCTTAACTTTATCCTCTTTCAGCCGCATCTTGAACGCGCCGTCGCCGTTCGTCAGGAGCTGTTCGATCGCCGCCCGCTGTTCTTCGCTGTAGTAGTACTCGGGTTTGGACTCCGGTATAGTTTCATTGACATGGCCATCGTCCATGCACATGAGCTGGGATTCGGCCATAACTGAGAACCTTTCCAGGAAGTACTCTTCCTACCTTTACCTGGCCGTTTGTAGAGGTGCACAGGTGAGCTAAGCGCTTTTCCAAGCAACGGACGGGGCGGGACCAACGTGTCATTTATAAGGAGTGGCTATAGTTCGGGTGACTATTGTGCACTGCGAGTGTAGGTAGTTGTGGTCAAAATTCCAAGCTTCTGCCACACACACACACACACACACACACACACACACACACACACACACACACACACACCTGTAGTTAATATGACTCCGCACAGAAATAAATGTTCGCCATCCATGTATTTTTCAGAAAAATACTTTAATTTTATTCTTATACATTATGTAGTTTATTAGGAAAATAATACGGTTCATTACAACATGCCTATGTCCATAGAAACAGACTAGTAGCACGATGGGCATGTTTCAGAAACAAATAAAACCAAGGTATCCAGGTAAATGACGTTTATCATATCCGTATCAAATATAAATTTAGCGAAAGCATCAGCAGCTATGAAAAATGTTAAACTGTAGTTAGCATAGCTTTAGTTAGTTTTTCTTCCTCTTTTTTATGTTATTGCATATATTAACCTGTATCATGTATCTTGGATCGTGCATCTCACCATTAATAATTGATATCAAATCGCTGATTTATAGAATAATCTCTAATGCTTTGAAAGTTTTTATTTATTATTATTATCTTTTTTTTTTAAACAGCCCGTTAGTTACCTAGTACTTAGTGGGTAAGTACACAACTACTGGGCTGAACTGGTACCTTAAATATATATTATGACAGGGCAAAAACAATTTTCCATCACATTCCAACCACCAAGCGGCGTTTGGCGGCGTTTTCCGCTGTCATCATTCTATCTGCACTTGATGGACAGGTTACCTCTTTGTTTCCGGGAATGTGGTCTGTTTTACAGAAGCCACATAGCATGCCATCATTATTACACTCATTAAAATCATACCTCCATTTACTTTAATTTATCATCTTTTACACTGAGTTTTATCATTTAGCCTTTAGCCAAGTTTAAAAACAAACATCTCACACACTATACGTTTTCACTGGATTATACTGCATCCCTGAGTTAGGCTGCTAGTGGACCAGTGGCTTAGTTGGTGGGAGTGGTGTCATATGGGAGTGGTGTCATGCGGGCGTGCAGTCATGGACATGGTGTAGTTGGTGGTGTCATATGGGCGTGGTGTACTGGGTGGTGTCAAATGGGGGTGGTGTACTGGGTGGTGTCATATGGGGGTGGTGTAGTTGGTGGTGTCATATGGGCGTGGTGTACGTGGTGGTGTCATATGGGGGTGGTGTACTGGGTGGTGTCATGTGGGGGTGGTGTACTTGGTGGTGTCATATGGGGGTGGTGTAGTTGGTGGTGTCACGTGGGGGTGGTGTAGTTGGTGGTGTCATATGGGCGTGGTGTCATGTGGGCGTGGCGTCATATGGGAGTGGTGTCATGCGGGCGTGCAGTCATGGACATGGTGTAGTTGGTGGTGTCATATGGGGGTGGTGTAGTTGGTGGTGTCATATGGGCGTGGTGTACGTGGTGGTGTCATATGGGGGTGGTGTACTGGGTGGTGTCATGTGGGGGTGGTGTACGTGGTGGTGTCATATGGGGGTGGTGTACGTGGTGGTGTCATATGGGGGTGGTGTACTGGGTGGTGTCATGTGGGGGTGGTGTAGTTGGTGGTGTCACGTGGGGGTGGTGTAGTTGGTGGTGTCATATGGGCGTGGTGTAGTTGGTGGGAAAGAGGCCGATCTTGCCCCTCAGCCTCCCCTTCCACCAGGTGGAGTCGGAGTGGTCCACCACGTCGATGACCTCGCCGGCGCTGAAGCCCAGCTCATCGCTCTCCTCTGCCGTGAAGCTGTACAGAGCCCTCACCTGCAGGGCTGGCCTCTGTGAGACACACACACACGCACACACACATACACACACGCACATACACACACGCACATACACACACACATACACACACGCACACACACACACACACGCACACACACACACACACGCACATACACACACACGTACGCACACATACACATGCACACACGCACGCACACACACACACGCACATACACACACACACAAACACACATGCACATGCACATACACACACACACGCACGTGCATACACGCACATACACACACAAACACACACACACACACACGTGCACACACACACACGTGCACATACACACACGCACACACACACGCACACACACACACACACATACACACACGCACACACACACACACACGCACGCACACATACACATACACACACACGCACGCACGCACACATACACATACACACACGCACACGTGCACATGCACACACACACGCACACGCACACGTGCACACACACACACGCACGCACACACACACACGCACATACACACACACACACAAACACACACACACATGCACATGCACATGCACATACACACACACACACGTGCATACACGCACATACACACACAAACACACACACACACACGTGCACATACACACATACACACACGCACGTGTACATACACACACAAACAAACACACACACACACACATGCGCACATACACATACACACATACGCACACATGCGTGCGCACATACACACACACACACACACACACACACACACACACACACACACACATACAGATCAGGTTGATTGCATCATCCCAGTATGGTAAACTGGCATTTCATTTCAGGTGGAATCACTCTTCATAAGCCCAGTGTAGTAACCTGCACTCATTCTCTATCTCAGGTCTGTGACAGGCTTCTTCAGGCATACCCTACAGACCCTGATTAGCATTAATCAAGCAAAATACATAATTAATTCTGACCAGGGGCCTGCACCATATGAATAAATCATATGATTACAGAGTTTGCTGGATAACTGCACCGTGTAAAACCTGGAGCCCTCCCATATCTGGAACATGGACTGAAGTAAAAAGGGCTGCTCCGGGTTTTACTCAGCGCAGTTATCCGGCTAACTCTGTCATCCTGCTTCGTGGAATAGGCCCCGGGCGCCCCTCAACCCAAGTCCAATTTGGGCCCAGTACACACTGAATTCTGAATTTTCCTAGACCATCAGAGTAGCCTCAACTTAAATGAGTAGACAGTCATTATAACTAAAAGTTTTAGGGGCGGCCTGTAGTATAGTGGTTAAGGTACATGACTGGGACACACAAGGTTGGTGCTTGTAATCCCGGTGTAGCCTCAATAAGATCCGCACAGCCGTTGGGCCCTTGAGCAAGGCCCTTAACCCCGCATTGCTCCGGGGGAGGATTGTCTCCTGCTTAGTCTAATCAACTGTACGTCACTCTGGATAAGAGGGTCTGCCAAATGCCAATAATGTAATGTAATGTTAACGTAAAGACCACAGGACAGTTGAACAGTATGAGTAAAGGCCAGTTTGTAGTCCAGTGACAGAGCGTCACTGCGAATGACAACGTGCACTGGATGACAGTAGAACGTTCATGAACGTTCTGCGATTTCTAAACCGGCCGTTCCCGATCCTCAGGCGGCCGTGTTTTAACATCTTCCAGTTTGTGCCCCTGTCAGAGACTCATTTTGGGATTGCACAGATCCTGTCTGGGGGAGGGGGGGAGGGGGGGAGGGGGGGAGGGGGGGAGACGGACGCTGGATGGTAGACGCGTACCTGTCCGAAAGGCGTGTTGTCGGAGGGCCGTCGTGGGGTCTGGACAAAGGTGGGAGGACTGGCCGTTCCCATGCTGCCCAGGGTGTGAACTCTGTCATCCAGGCTGCTTCTCTTATACTGAAGAAGAAGAGATGGAAGCAGTCCACACAAAGAACAATAAACATAACCGTAACAATAATTACACTATTAACACATACGATTTATTTAAAAAGTGGGGTTACCTGTGCAATGACAGTGGGGTTACCTGTCTGTGTAATGACAGTGAGGTTACCTGTCTGATGACAGCGGGGTTACCTGTGTGGAGGGCGGCAGGTCTGAGGCCCTCCGGTGGGCTGCGGGGTTGGGGGAGCTTCTTTCCTCCGGGAGACTTCCTCTCTTTGCCTGTAAAGAACAGGGATCATGCTGTCGGGTCATGCTAAACCTCACTGTAGGGTTATGCTGCGTTCATGTGCTGTCAGGAATATCAGAGTTGTGAAGACATGAACAAGCCAATGTGGGAAAATCAAATTTTTCTATGATTCCCAAGATCCTGAGTTGGAGCAAAATGGTGTATGCGGTTAAGCCGTGTCGAGATAGCATAATGTAATTACGAGAACAGGCCATTCAGCCCAGCAGTGCTCGCCTTTTCCTATCACTAAAGTGTACCTACCGCTTAGTTTACCCAACGTGTATATTGCGCTTTTGAGAGAGAAACTGAAAGCAATGACAGGCAAATAAAAAATAATCTTAAGAGCAATAAAAAGCTATTGCAAGTGCACCGAAGAAGACCTAGGGCACATGAAGCCCAACACAACACACCCCCCCCCCCCCCCCCCTCGAATGTTGTACTTGTGGGGGCATAAAAAAAAGTTTACCCTGAGAGAACGAACGGTGCTTTTGTGCACAACTTGGCATAGCGGAGAACCTTTATCAAAGCATTTCAGAGATTCAGGGGTTGAGTACCTGCGGCGGGGGCCCTCCGGTCATGGACACGGCCGGGGCCATGGGGTCCCAGCTCCGGTCCTGCAGGAAGATCTGCCTCTGTCGCGAGATGGAGGTGCGCTTGTAGTACTCCACCAGCTTGTTGAGGGAGCTGAACTTCTCCGTCCACAGGAAGTACTGGCCCTTGTGGTCCATCATGACTTTGAAGTGCTGCACATCGCACTCGTGCCTGGGGGAGGGGGGTGGTAAGCACGCAGGTGTGAGCTGTCTCGCTGTCAGAAGAGGCTGTGTTCATATCCCTCACCGATTTAATTGTAATAATTTGTGTCATTTAGCTGACGCATTTTATCCAAAGCGACTTGCAGTTGATTAGGCTAAGCAGGGGACAAATCCTCCCTGGAGCAATGCAGGCTTAAGGGCCTTGCTCAAGGGCCCAACGGCTGTGTGGATCCTATTGTGGCTACACCGGGGCTTGAACCACCAACCTTCCGGGTCTCAGTCCATGTACCTAAGCCACTAGGCTACAGACTACCCCCAGTGAATGAAGGTGAGAAAGAGAGGTGCTTTCATATCCTTCAGTGAGTGAGAGAGTGAGAGAGTGTTTCTTTACAGACTGATGGGTTTGTCCTAGAAATGACACGAGGTGAAGTGGACTGCATTACGTTTTGATTCTTCACGCGGTGAAGTCCGTCTCAGCACTCACCCTTCTCGTGTGGCGCCACCTCCTGGCAGATGTAGGCATGGCACTGTATGCGTTTTCTTCAACCTTTGACCTTTCAGCCATTAAAAACTATCATGGGTAAGACTGATTCAAACTGTCATTAGCTAGCGATTAGATTACTAGGATTCACGATTCAAACAAAGGAACTAGCATATACAGGTTAAGGAACCAGTGATGTGAATCGGTGCTTTCTGTTGAAGAACGAAAGACAGACGGTTATAGAGCTACTCCAGTTATAGAGCTATTGATGGGTCACTGTCCCATCGCAGTTCACAGGAAATTTGTGTTGATACTGAGAGACCCTTCAGAATAGGCCTTTGTCTTTTTACCCCCAAGGTAATCAAGTGGTTCAACTGTTGGTGTTAATAAATCCACGTGGATTGACAGTATAATACGTTGAAAATCTCATGCAAAAAGAAAAAACCGATTGTGACAAATCAGAGTTTTATCCTGAGTCTGAGGCTTTTGTGCACCACTTGGGATAGCAGAGTGTGCCTCTCTGAAATCATTTTCAGATATCGCGGGCGTCCGGTCGTGTTTGACACGTGCAGTACCGCAGCTGGCCACCGGGGGGGAGTGCTCGCAGAGAGGATGCGGCCGTTTCTCATTCTCAGCCCGAATCTAACCGCGCTGAACAGCGAACAGCCCAAGCCAACGGTTGATTTATGAGGCGAGTGGGCTGGCATAAATTGCGCCGTTGGACCACGTCGGCAACGAGAGTTGTAGGTTTGTGAAATATTAATGTGACTTTTAAGCGCATTGCATTTGAATAAGCGGGGCTGACTATGCGCAGAGCTGCATATATGCTGCTTCTGATGAGCTGGACCCTCTTTGCAGCGCGACGCTGATGCCTTGTCTCACCCGACTGTCGAAAACAACACGACCGAAATGGTAAAAAGGTGTTTTGAGGTATTATCCATCATTCGTATGCTGATAGTGGGTACCCGCTACACCCCACTGTGAGTCTGGTTCTCCATAAAAACCTGATTTATCACCTCACGGTGAACTCTACTGTAGGCCACACCTATTGCAATACACACACACACACACACACACACACACTCTTATCCTTGTTTTTTATGGAAAGAATTATGGGTAATAATTATTCTTTGTGATAATTCTTTTGGGGCCTTCACGTGCGTTCCTATGGGTAGGTCTTGCCGTAAACAATGATAAGTGCATGTGTGTTTTACAATAGGTCTGCCCTGCAGTTCAGTCCCTATTTGATCACAAATCATGGTGATCCAGACTGACTGTCATCAGCATATGAATACTGGACTTCGTAGAACCCTCTCAGTCGTGGTTTTTTGGGAAATCCGGTGGCCTTGTGCAATCCCTATGATGGGGAGGGTGGCTGTGCTTTTTTTTACTCCCATCAGACCCGCCCTCTGATTGGCTGGGACTGTAACCATACCTAACCTTGTTTCGATCCTGGATGCTGATTGGCTGAGGCTGCGCTGTACAGTGACAGTGATACAGCAACGGCCCGTATCACTCCGCACACAAACTGTGACATACGAAATAATATTACAAAATACATTACACTGTGTCATCAATGACTTGCATCAATGACTAGGGCGGCCTGTAGCGTAGTGGTTAAGGTAAATGACTGGGACACGCACGGTTTAGTGGTTCTAATCTCGGTCTAGCCACAATAAGATCCGCACAGCCGTCGGGCCCTTGAGCAAGGCCCTTAACCCTGCATTGCTCCAGGGGAGGATTGTCTCCTGCTTAGTCTAATCAACTGTACGTCGCTCTGGATAAGAGCGTCTGCCAAAATGCCAATAATGTAATGTAACTTGTTTCTATACATTGTAGCCATTTTATGAAAGCAATAAAGCACAGTGGTATGAATGCAGCGATTGCCAGCTCTCGCCTTCGTTTTACGCCTAAACCCCCCCCTCAAGTCATGGCTATGTTCACCGTACAGCACAGTCCTTTTGCGCCGTGTCACTTAATTACAGACTTTGAAGAGGTGCGCAGTGGTGAGTGCTATTTCTCATCATCCGCGTAATGGCTGCTCTCACTAACCTATTTGAATGTACTCGGGCACTTTGATTTGTAATTTGCTCTTAGGTAGGTGTGCGTTCTGGATGATCTAATGTAAGGCACGTGTCATGGACATTAGCGTTGATGGATAGAGGCAATCTTGGATAGCCTGAACAGTGTATAAGCTGCCGAACAGCTAGCATTTCTTCGACAAATGAAAAACTAGGGCACGTTCGGAATCGGAAAACTTATCGCTGCGGTTTCTGGGTTGTGCGATATACATTTCTTCCCAACGGTGTGCGACGTTTTGCAACAGTCTTTGAGGTATGTTTACTCCTGTGTTGTGGGCGTGTTCGGGGTGTAGCCCAGATCAATAATGATGTAGGCCTATGCCTTGAATCCCGAATGGCCTTCTCTGACGCCAGAGGGCCAAACCGTATCTAGGTCAGTCAGTCCGCCCACGGTTTGCAAGTCCGTTTAAATGAACGTTTTGCTACATTTCTCTCGGGTTTGAATGTGACCTTGGCGTGGCCTCTTCCTGCAAATAATAGCTTTGGTTATCTTTAACTCAGCAGGAAAAACCCCAGCTCCCCAGTACTGGACTGGGCCTGGAGGGTTTTGATAACATGAGCTTAATACTGTCGTGGTTATGTCCAGCTGTCTGGATTCTGACCGCATGGGGCAGCCTGTAGCCTACTAATGTACGTGACTGGGACCCGGAAGGTCGTGGGTCCAAGGCCCCGGTGTAGCCACAATAAGATCCACACAGCTGCTGCATCCTTCAGCGAGGCCCTTAACCCCACATTGCTCCAGGGGGGATTGTCCCCTGTCATCTGTCGTTTTGGACAAGAGTGTCAGCTAAATAAAATATTATTATTACTACAGCATACAGCGGGCAGGCCAGTGTGGGGGGAAATATGTGTGGTGTGGTGTGTGTGGGGAATATGTGCCTGTAGCGTAGTGGTTAAGGTACATGACTGGTACACACAAGGTTGGTGGTTCGATCTCCGGTGTAGCCACCATAACATCCGCACTGCCATTGGGCCCTTGAGCAAGGCCCTTACCCCTGCCCTTAACATCCTCCAGGGGTGCACTGCTTAGTCTAATCAACTGTACGTCGCACTGGATAAGAGCGTCTGGCCAATGCCAAATACATAATGTAATGTAATATGTGCTGTGTGGTATGGTGTGGTGTTGTGTGGTGTTTGGGGAATATGTGTTGTGTTGTGTGGTGTTTGGGGAATATGTGTGGTGTGGTCTGTGGGGAATATGTGTGGTGTGGTGTCTGGGGAATATGTGTGGTGTGGTGTCTGGGGAATATGTGTGGTGTGGTCTGTGGGGAATATGTGTGGTGTGGTGTGGTCTGTGGGGAATATGTGTGGTGTGGTGTTTGGGGAATATGTGTGGTGTGGTGTTTGGGGAATGTGTGTGGTGTTTGGGGAATATGTGTTGTATGGTGTGGTGTTTGGGGAATATGTGTTATGTGGTGTTTGGGGAATATGTGTTGTGTGGAATGGTGTGGTGTTTGGGGAATATGTGTTATGTGGTGTTTGGGGAATATGTGTTATGTGGTGTTTGGGGAATATGTGTTGTGTGGAATGGTGTGGTGTTTGGGGAATATGTGTTATATGGTGTGGTGTTTGGGGAATATGTGCTGTATGGTTAGGTGTTTGGTGAATATGTGTTGTGTGGTGTGGTCTGTGGGGGAATATGTATTGTGTGGTGTGGTGTGGTGTTTGGGGAATATGTGCTGTGTGGTGTGGTGTTTGGTGAATATGTGTTGTGTGGTGTGGTCTGTGGGGGAATATGTGCTGTGTGGTTAGGTGTGTGGGGGAATATGTGTTGTGTGGTGTGGTGTTTGGGGAATATGTGCTGTATGGTGTGGTGTTTGGGGAATATGTGTTGTGTGGTTAGGTGTGTGGGGGAATATGTGCCGTGTGGTGCAGTTGGAGTCCTTTGGGCCCTGGGGCCCACACATACGGACCTGACGGAGATGGAGAAGTCCCCAGGGGAGCTCTGGCTGCCGCGGATCAAGAAGGCCCCCACCTCACACGACATCAGAGTCTCCTCTGCTGAACCCCGGCTGCAGTTCTCCTGGAACCAGCTGCAGAGAGAGACCCACACACACACAAACGTAAATATATACACAGACACACACTGAGAGACGCACACAGATGCATACACAAGTGCAAACACATACATGCACACACACACGCACGCACATACACTCATACAGAAATACAAATATATACAGATGTATACACAATATTGTTGAGATCACATTCAGAGAGATTTCTTTTTTCTAGCTGCATGAGCGATAAAACGGCAACGATCAAAATGCATCCGAATTTACAGGTAACATAGCCCAGAGACTACAGGGCGTTATCGTTCGTCAGTGTGGATGCTCACATCATTACCGTTATCGTTATCGTTATAGTTGTTGGTGCGGACGGGGCTTTTCGATCACGAGTCTCACCTGGGAATGTTTCTCTCGATGTAGTTGGTGGGAACAAAGCCTTCATGTCCATGGAACTCTGCCTTGTACCAGTTATCCTCAGTGCTTATGATCTGAAGGGGTTTAGAGAGAGATTTGAGAGAGGTGAACGTGGTCTCGCTCTCCTTCAGAGAGGAAGAAATGGCACTTCTGCAAGCATCTACCCTAATCTGTTAAATCGGCCACAAAAGTCAGTGATAACGGTATGTGCTCAGAAGATGTCGTGACCTTGGAATTATAAGATTCTATCTGTGTTCTGAGCAGTTTTGAGATATCGATCTTCAAAGATACCGCAGTGAATGGGCTCCAAGCGGATGCAACCTTTAAAATGTTGCAAAAGTATTTTCATAATTTTCATACAGTATTTTTCTGTAAAACTTCACACATACAGTACTGTGCAAAGGTTTTAGGCAGGTGTGCTAAAATGCTGTAGAGTAAGAATGCTTTCAAAAATATAAATGTTAATAGTTTATTTTTATCAATTAACAAAATTATTATACCTATATATATTATATATTATATTATATATATAACCAATTATACCAAACAGGAGCTAATGATCATCAATTTAATATGTAGGTTGAAACACAATCATTAACTGAAACAGAAACAGCTGGGTAGGAGGGTTAAAGCTGGGTGAGGAACAGCCAAACTCTGCTTCCAAGGTGTGGTTGCTGAAGACAGTTTAATGTCAGAAGTCATAAACCATGGCAAGACTGAGCACAGCAACAAGAAACATGGTAGTTATATTGCATCAGCAAGGTCTCTCCCAGACAGACAGGGGTTTCCAGATGCTTTCCAAGCTCTATTGAAGAAGCACAAAGAAACGGGCAATGTTGAGGACCGTAGACGCAGCAGTCGGCCAAGGAAACTTAGTGCAGCAGTTGAAAGACACATCATGCTTACTTCCCGGAAGATCTCCAGCAGTGTCATCAGCTCAGAATTGGCAGAAACCAGTGGTACCCAGGTACACCCATCTACTGTGCGGAGAAGTCTGGTCAGAAGTGGTCTTCATGGAAGAATTGCGGCAAAAAAGCCATAACTTCGACGTGGAAACAAGGCCAAGCGACTCAACTATGCACAAAAACACAGGAACTCGGGTGCAGAAAAATGGCAGCAGGTTCTCTGGACTGATGAGTCAAAATGTGAAATATTTGGCTGTAGCAGAAGGCAGTTTGTTTGCCGAAGACCCCAAACATACAGCCAATGTCATTAAGAACTATCTTCAGCGTAAAGAAGAACAAGGAGTTCTGGAAGTGATGGTATTTTCCCCACAGCCCTGATCTCAACATCATCGAGTCAGTCTGTGATTACATGGAGAGACGGAAGCATTTGAGGCTTCACAGAGGAACTGTGGCTTGTTCTCCAAGATGTTTGGAACAACTTACCTGCCGAGTTCCTTCAAAAACATTGTGCAAGTATACCTAGAAGAATTGATGCTGTTTTGAAGGAAAAGGGTGGTGACACCAAATATTGATTTGATTTAGATTTTTCTTCTGTTCATGCATTTTGTTAATTGATGAAAAATAAACTATTAACATTTCTATTTTTTGAAAGCATTCTTATTTTACAGCATTTTTTCACATATCCTTCATGGAGTGTTTGGATATTTCTTACGTGATGTGACTTAAGAGGGTTAAAAAAAAAAACCCTCTAGGCATGAAAAGCTTCAAATAAAAAATAAAAAAAACATTAAGAAAATAAATAAAGAGTACTAATTCTAAGCTTGGCATGAAACCCATCATACTAAGGATCATGATTGGGAACCACTGGATTAGGGTATGTAGTCTCAAATTTCTCAAAATAATTTAATAATTTTTAATATTGAAGTGCATCTCTGTCTCGACCTGAAGGTCGGGTAATTTCAGAACCAGCTGCAGGAGACTGTTGCAATTACTGCAGTGAGCCTAATTCTGCCCTGCTTGGATTTGTTAGGGGGTTTTTTTTTTTTTGGGGGGGGGGGGGACTTCCAATATAGGCAGAAATATGTCTCTGTCGGTTGTTTATCCCATACGGTGTACTCGAGTTCACTCAGTGGACTTCACACGCATATTGTGCAATAGGCGAAGATCACACTGTCAAATATCTCATGGGAATTTCAATTCCATACAGATTTTAGGAAAAGTCATGGAAAGAGGAGCATATTGCATTTGCTGTATTGGACTAATTTTTTTTACATTAATTACATTAATGGCATTTGGCAGACGCTCTTATCCAGAGCGACGTACAATAAAGTGCATACCCATAACCAGGGGTAAGTGCGCTGAAAGACCCTAGAGGGAAGTACAATTTTAACTGCTACCTGTACAACAAAGATACAAATAAACAAACAAACAACAAAGCAAAAGTGACCAAACTTAACTATCCAAAAACTGCTTACCTAGCCAAGTAAAAATACCGATACACAAAGTAAATCACAGAAAGACAACAATTAAGGTTCACAGGGAGGTAGGGAGGGAAAAGTTAATATACATTTTTATATTAAAGACACACTGAACAGAAGTTAGAGCAGCACTAGCTTATGCACTGTGACCTATATGTGAGTGAAACTGCTCTTTCAGGGGGATGTTTGGAGGGCAGGGAGTCGGTTTGACTGCCGTTTAATGAGGAGGGGGAAACAGAGCTGTAGCCTGTGGCTCTGGGGGAAAGAATTACCCCTCATTAACACCTCATTGGCTCTGGGGGAAATAATATGCCCCACTGCATGAAAGGACATTGATTGGAGGGGAATGGCAAATCTGTATTAATTTCATCTAAATGACGGCAAATCCTGTTTTCCAGAAAGTTGATGGAAAAATGTTAGTATTACAGTGTTACAATGTTTTTGGAATAGATACTTCAAGACGGTTCGTATGGTCGTGAAGAACTGACTAAATTGAGGAAAAAGTTAATTTTGTCTGTAAAGTCAAAAATGCCCGATGGCCTTTCTAGTGTTAAACTGCCAGCTGTTTGTAAGCATCTCTTGAACAATCGGCACATTTGTTCTTAATATGTTCAAGGCTGATCTATTCACTTTCCAGGGTCAATTATAGTTTAATGTGTGTCCCAATCTTTGACATTTTCACACTTTTGCAATTTGTGGTAACTGAAATAAAGATTTAGAATGCTGATTACATTAATCATAATAATGTTTTTTTTTTTACTTCCTGTAACACTGTGGTCCTCTCCGCTTGGTTGAACACGTTGATTAATGTAGTGAATGACTGCAGTACAGTTCTGGAGCTAAAATTAATACCGCAGATCTTCTGCAGATTTTAATCTGGAAACCCTGCAGAAAACCCCCCGAAAAGCCAGCAGATTCCATCTGGGCCTAGTTATAACTTTATAATTCCAAGGTCTCACGTGTTATTCGAACTGAAGCGAGCTCTGCCTCTTGGGTGGACACGTTGTGGTTAAGGCTGCGATTTGGGCCTGCTTCAGGCAGGGCGTCTAACCCCCTGGGCGTCTCACCCCGGGCGACATGGCTCAGGCAGTAAGAGCAGTCGTCTGGCAGACGGAGGGTTGCCGGTTCGATCCCCCGCCCGGGCTGTGTCGAAGTGTCCCTGAGCAAGACACCTGACCCCCAAATGCTCCTGACGAGCTGGTCGGGGCCTTGCATGGCAGCCGATCGCCGTCGGTGTGTGAGTGTGTGTATGAATGGGTGAATGGAGAAGCATCAATGGTACAGCGCATTGGATAAAGGCGCTATATAAATGCCTGCCATTTTACCATTTACCTTCAGAACGTCTCCCTTTCGGAAGCTGAGCTCGTCCTCGGCCGCGGCGGCGAAATCGTATTTCCCGACGGCTTCCATGGTGACGGACGGGGTGAGAGGCTCTAAGCAGGATCACTGACAGAGAGGGAGAGCAGGGAGGGGTACAAGAGGGGAGGAGAGGGAGAGCAGGGAGGGGTAAATCGATATGGTAAATGGTAATGCTACAGGCAGCAGTTGAAATTGTACTTCCCTCTAGGGTCTTTCAGAGAACTTATCCCTGGTTATGGGTATGCACTTTGTTGTACGTCGCTCTGGATAAGAGTGTCTGCCAAATGCCAATAATGTAATGTAATGTAATGTAAATTGTAAATCGACTGCATTTATATAGCGCTTTCGTCTGAAACACTTTACAATTAATGGCAGTGTAAATTCAACCACACAGCACATATTTATGTTGATACCACAGAAGAAGAACAGAGAATGGGGTGGGCTCAACAATCGGAGAGTGGAGGGGGAGATGGTTTTTCTCACATGCTTATTGGTCAATATTTTTAGTTGTTTTTCTACACTGCGAGTCTTGTATGTCAGGCTTCAGCAAAATCTCCTCTGTCCCTCCCTCTACGGTTCTGTGTGCTAACCACAAATGGAGAACTGAGAGGAAGTGACACACCAGGTTGTTTGTCAACGAGCAAGTGCATCAATATCAAGAAGCAGTTTTTTTTCTGCATTTGAAAATAGACGTTTCTTTTTTTTTTTTTTTTTTGCATGATTTTATGATTATCAAAAAGGTCAAATCAAGCATTTCTCTCAAGTCTGGCGATAGTATGGACTGTAAGATAGCGTGCGTGCGTGCGTGCGTGCGTGCGTGCGCGCGTGTGTGGAATCGCACTCTGTTAGCACAATTAGCGTGCAGTGTTTGCTCTAGTGCTGTTCTGCGAGCGCTAACGGGAGTGAGTGACTGTCATGCGTAAAGGCCCTTTCTTCACGTGTGTCCTTGGGACAGCGGAGGTTGGGTACTGGCGGTTAATACGGTGCGGATCTCTCAGTCACAGTCGGGCCCTGGAGGGGATGTGTGCCGGGGCCCTGGGTGTAGTGGAAGAACGCAAGAGTAAATGTTTGATCGCTCCAGAGATTTCGACATCGCTCCTGGTGAATCAGTCACTCTGGGAGCCTGGCCATGCTCCCTCAGCCGGGACGAGGTTGTGACTGTCAAAAAAGACTTTTCACTTCTAGGAAAGAGGGGCGTGTTCTGACCAGGGGCCACCCCCTCACACAATCCCTTTCTCTTGTCTTCGCAACTCACCTTGGGTCACACGCCTGGGGGACAGTCCACCCCTGTTACTCCTGGGGTCACACACCTGGAGACAGTCCACCGCCCGGTACAGACTCCCAGCATCCACTACTCCACCTGTGGGACATCAGATGGGCAGATGAGCCAATGAGAGCCATCGCAGCAGAGGTGTGAAACCTCTCCAGTCCTGGGATTTACAGCATCTACAGGTGGTCGTGACTTCCCTTCGATCATAACATAACATCATGATGAGATTGCTACATCTGCAAGATTTCGTTCTAAGCTCTACACCCTCTTGAGTACGAGGTGTGTGGATTCTCATCCAGCCGATCACTTAAGTGAATCATTGAAGAACTGAAACGCACTGAGAACCAGCGGACTCTCTGACCCATCAGCACTGGGAGTGTGACACGTTTAGCACTGGAAAATGCAGCGCTAGAAAAGCACTGAGATATACTATGGAGTTTGGGAGCTGTCTCAGATTCCTGTTGCTAGAGCCCATTTAGTTGAATCACTTTTCATTACTGTTTTACTTAACGTTGTCATGGCCCTGTCTGTCTTTCCGTACGTACAGGTCTGGGCGGCCTGTAGCGTAGTGGTTAAGGTACAGGACTGGGACACGCAAGGTCGGTGGTTCGATCCCCGGTGTAGCCACAATAAGATCTGCACAGCCGTTGGGCCCTTGAGCAAGGCCCTTAACCCTGCATTGCTCCAGGAGAGGATTGTCTCCTGCTTAGTCTAATCAACTGTACGTCGCTCTGGATAAGAGCGTCTGCCATTAAATGCCATTGATGTAATGTAGTGTAGTGTAATGTGATGTAATGTAATGTAATGATGTAGTGTCCCAGGAAGACGAGGTCGTTATGATGTTGGGAGCTCAGATGACCTCTCACACTTTGTGAGGTCAGACTGTGACACCGATCGGATGATGGCATAGACTATACTGGCTTCCGAACCAGATCCGGAAAAACTTCATGAACGGAACCACCTCCCGATTGGTCAACAGGAATCAAAACACAAATTCTGTTCGCAGGACCTCTCCCACCTGACGAATTCAAGCCGGTCTTGCCCACATTTATTTACGTCAAAAAAACATCCGGGAGCCCGTAAGTCAGTCGAATCAGGCTGGAACCGTATCTCACACCGAGTAGCAGCATTAAGACCTCGTTTAAGGGGGCGACATTCACTTAGCAGGGAAGAGCTGTCGGGCGCTTGCTGGTTCGATCCCGACCTGGGTGCGTCAAAGACACCTAACCCCCAATTGCTCCTGATGAGCTGGGTGTGGTGCCTTGCATGGCAGCCAATCGCCGTTGGGAGTGTGTGGCTGGGTGAATGAGAAGCGTCAATTGTACAGCGCTTTGGATAAAGGCGCTATATAAATGCAGACCACTTGCCTAACATTGTTCTTTCAGTTTGGTCCTGATCTGTAAAGAACAATCGGGAGCCTGCACGGCATCTAATGTACGCCTGTCCGACCTTGGGGGAATTATGGGAGAGGGAAAAAGACAGACTCGTCTGTTTCCCTCCCTTTCATTAAACGAGCGGAAACGGCATAGACCAGACCGTAATTACGGGCGCGCTTGCATCAGAGTTACGGGGAGGATGATTCTGATTAAGTGCCTCTCATACACGGGGCATGCTGATGAAATTGAATTACTGGCGCACAAACCGCGCTCTCTGTATCGACTGTTTTGGGTTATTATTTGTTACCCCCTCGAGGTACTGAGCTCCTTCCTCAGCAGATGTCTGAGTCTGCGTCTCTCTTCCCGTGCGTCCTCAGGACACACGGACACACTGGACCCTTTCTTTACCGCATACGAGACAGCCAGACGCTCCGTCGCTGCCCTTGTATCCAAGGTAACCTTTTCACCTTATTAAATTGCGCTGGTTAACATGTCAGAACTCTGTGGAAAAACAATTAGCCCAACTGGCTGGTGGGTACTTGTGGAAATGGCATCCGTTTGTTTTCCTCTTTTACCTACTGAGGCTACCAAAGAAGTGGCTGAAATCAGCAGTACATCTGTGTCCTGAAAGGACTCCTGTAGACTGGGACGCTGTGTAATCACACTGCTGGGCATGCGAGTCTGGACATATGGTGCAGTCTCTAGGGCGGCTGGGTCTTCAGCCCCCCCCCCCCCCCCCCCCCCCCACTACACACACAACACAGACAACACACACACAATGAACACACACAACAAACACACAATAAACACACACACACATAATAAACACACACAATGAACACACACACAACACACACAAAACACACAACACACACATAATAAACACACAATGAACACATACACACAATAAACACACACACACAACACACACAAAACTCACAACACACACATAATAAACACACACAATGAACACACACACAACACACACACAATAAACACACACACACAAAACACACAACACACACATAATAAACACACACACACACACAATAAACACAACACACACACAATGAACACACACAACACACACAACACAATGAACACACTCAACACACACACAACACACACACAAATTAACACACAGACACACTCAGAAATGAACACACGCGCAGACACATGCACACAGAGACACAGACGCACACATACAGGCGCATGCACACAGACACACTCACTCACAGAAATGAACACACAGACACACTCAGAAATGAACACACGCGCAGACACATGCACACAGAGACACAGACGCACACATACAGGCGCATGCACACAGACACACTCACTCACAGAAATGAACACACAGACACACACACTCACATAGACACACGCGCATACACATGCACACAGAGACAGAGATGCACACATACTGGCGCATGCACACACACACGCACACAGAGACACGCATGCACACAGACACACGCAGAGACACACACACAGTCTGAGCTTTGCCAAAGCACTTTCTGCTCACTGATCCTTTCTCTCTCACTTGCCCTCACTGCTTTCCTACCACCTGAATTAAGAATGCAAAAGAAGGTGGACTGTCTCTTAAAAAAAACTGGCAGCGTACTTTCAGCGTCCTGTTGAGGTTGACTGTTCTCTCGTGTGCATTCTTGCAGAAGAAGTAGAAGTGTTCAAGCAGTGAATGACCTTTAAGTTATTTTTTCATGTAACCCTTATAGTTTTTTTTTGGAATGTTTCTTTAAAAGTCAATGTTCTAGAACTCCACTTCTTTCACTCACCAGTAGTGACTGTTACATCAGCATTAGAATTTCAAGTTAAGAACATTCTAATCACACACTTGTGATCTTACACTGTTCAGCATCAACGAGCGAGAGTCATCGTGTGTGAAGACAGCTGAGCAGACTGTTTGAATCCCCGCCCCCGCCCCCGCCCCCACGCTGTCCCCGCCCCCGCCTCCACGCTATCCCCGCCCCCATCCAGTGTGCCGTTTCCATGGTGACCTGGTGGATGCTGTGCCCATTCGGGTGAGTGCGCCCCCCCCCATGGCTTCCGGTGAAGAGCATCCGAGATTGCAAGACGATTAGCATTTAGATTTTCCTAGTGCGTGAATGAGGCCCGTTTTAAAATCGCTTCAAGAGCCATCGCAGTGAGCCAGGGATTGCTCTTTAAATGATGAACCTTGATGGTGCCCCTTATATGATTGTAACTGCCTATCTCAAGCCACATATTACCTCCACGTTCCTTTCCTTGCTCTTTATCTTGTTCTTAGCTCCACCCATTAGCGATTAAAAAAAAAAAAAAAAAAAAAAAAAAAAAGGTACATGACTGGGACCCGGAAGATTTCTGGTTGGAGACCCAGTGTAGCCACAGTAAGATCAGTGCAGCTGTTGGGCCCTTGAGGCCCTTAAACCCCACTTTGCTCCAGGGTGAATTGGCCCCTGGAAGTCGCTTTGGACAAAAGTGTCAGCTAAATAACTGCAATGTGGTGTTTGCTTATTTGCTATCTGAAATGTACTTCTCTGAGTAGCTTAGGCCGTAAACAGTGTCCTGCTCAGGTTCAAGCCATACGCTGAAGCATATCCGCCTGCCTTTTCCTGTCCCACCCAAAGCACGCTTCAATGAGGGCTGAGCAGGAAGGATCTTAGCACCGCCGAGCCCCCTAATATAGCCTGGGCTGATTTACTGCCTGCAACGCCTTATTTCAATCACAAAAAAATACACCGATCTATCCTCAAAAAAATAAAAATAAATATAAGTATGCTTACAAATTTCATAGCACGGGCTGCAATACTATTGCTGTAGTTGTGCCTGTTGGCCCGTCCCGTTTTCACGTGTCACCGTCCATTCATCTATTTAGATTGATTGTATGTTTTTTGAGGGTGAAACAGAAGAATTTACATTACATTAGCCTGTTTTCATTCTGGGCTTGTGCCAAACGCAATGTTTTTGGCCTTGCCGTTGCACCTGCTGTTGCTCACGCCCCGTGCCCCCTGGAGGGAAGAACGATCAGAAAAACCACCGTGCTGTTTTAACGATGAGCACCAATATCTGGACTTCCTCAGAACAGATGGAGGTGAAGTCTCTGATACTTTCTGCATTTTATTTCTACATGAATTGTACGTTCCAGGTAATGTCTGAGACGGTTAATCCAGATCCCTGATCTACATCATTTCAACTTCAGATCTCAGCTGTCCTTGGTATGTTGACAGTCTGGATGGCTGGGTAACATTAACATTTTTAGATGTATATTAAACTGCATGAATTTGAGTGAAGTGGTGACTTTGCAGTGACCTTATTACGACGCAAAGTATCCAAAGCTATAGACGGCATGAGCCAGCAACCTAAAAGTTTAAGAGCAAAAACAATAGAACAGGAAGGGTAATGTCTGAAGCTTATGATGCCGCAGACTGAACGTTTGACTTGAAAGTCGAAATGGGAGCAAATTTTACAGTTAAATGGCTGAAGGACTCCCATTCTTCTGTGGCAAACTTGTTTTGTGACAGGTTAAACATTGTTGCTAAACGTGATGATATCTGATTCAGTTTATTTAGTATCTTCACAATCCCAAGACACATCACAGTCTATCATTTTTACTACTAGATTCTGATAAATAACTGTTAGCTTATTGCCACTGTGGCACAAACTGTAATATGACTGGGCATTTATTACCTGTCAGGATGTACAGGTTTCGGATGGCCTGGGTGTGGTCTTCTGTCCTGATCTTACAGATGGAAACAGACAGATATTGTTTTGAAGCCAGTCGAAAAGTATGTTCTTTTTCTCCTGAGTTTGTTATTCAAATATTCTGCAGCTTTCGAGAATGAATATTCAAATAACTGTACGCTTCTCTTTCCCATGTGCTCGGTACATACGCAAATTATGACTCTGCCCCGTCACTTAACCTTTCAGGCATGTGAACGAACCATCGTAATTGATTCTTCTTTGTTTATGGAGACGAGAACGAATCAAACCGATCTGCTTTCCTTCATTAACAAGGTTTCGGGCCTTGGCACCGGTAATCAACTTGTTCGCCCACAAATGAATATTCAGTTAGGAGGATATTTAGCCTGACCGGAGTTAATGAAAGGACCACAAAATGTGCTTTACGAGTTAGTGTGAGTGGCCCTGCTTCTCACGTGGTTTTCAGTTTCAATATTTCAATATTAAATTAACCTTTTAAACGTACCGAGGTGAGCTCTCACCATCTGGAGCCAAAACTGCTTTTAAAAAAACCTCCAAAAAAACAAAAAACACAGTCTGCGGAGAGCTAAAGTACACTGCCACAGCCAGGCCCCGACAAGCTTAATGCACTGTCCCTCAGCATTGTTTTTCGCACCTGAAGCCAAAATGAACTGCCCACCACTGCCTTGTTGAGAAATCCCCCTTCACCTTACTGTCCCGTTTCCAGAGAAAAATGTGTAATATCCTTGTCTGCTGTAATCATCTCTGTTTTCATCTTTCATAATTCATACTGGCAGTGTTTACTCTGTAGCCTTCGCTTTTCTCTGTAGCCTATAATATAATATAATACAGGTGAGTGCAGGTTTCCTGAGGGAAAAAAAAAAGACAATCTGTGTCTATCCGCCTGTCGCTGGTGTCCATACATCCTTTAATGCCGCGTCGTGCATTCACACTGCGCTTGACCTGCACCGTGAGCGTTTTGTATTTGCGTTTGACGGGATTCAGAATGCGTAGCTTAAAAAACGAGGCCGTATGCAAAACTTTAAGGAGTATACTGCACTGGTTATATTATAATAATTATGAGTTATTTAGCTGACACTTTTATCGAAAGTACCTTACTATTGATTACATTACATTACATTATTGGCATTTGGCAGACGCTCTTATCCAGAGCGACGTACAACAAAGTGCATATCCATAACCAGGGATAAGTTCGCTGAAAGACCCTAGAGGGAAGTACGATTTGAACTGCTACATGTACAACAAAGATAAGGACGAGGGCCAATTTTTTATTTATTTTTTTTAAACAAGAAACAAACAAACAGAGCAAAAGTGACCAAAGTTAACTATCAAAGCACTGCTTACCTAGCCAACTAAAATTAGACTACGCAGGGGACAATCCCCCCAAGGAGCAATGCGGGCCTTGCTCAAGGGCACGACAGCTGTGCGGATCTTATTGTAGCTACACCGGGACTTGAACCACCAGCCGTCCGCGTCCCAGTTACGTACTTTAGGCACAAGGCTACAGGCTACATGCGATATCCCAGGGTGATAGACCTGAATGGAAGCCATCATAAACAGGGAGTGTTTTTCTCTGTCTGAAATTAGTGGTGTCCCTCGCAGTTAAACCGGCCACCCCCTCAGTCAAGGGTTAAACCACTATCATGAACGCCAACCTCCTGGCATCTCCTGTTTTTTTCAAGTGAAAGCATTTCGAAATGAGCAGCCAGAGAGATTCCAGGGAACGATACTTCAGTCAGATGACTGTGTTTCCCAGTTAAGTGCTTCTCTTATCTTGATTAAGAACAGCAACAGCATGAATTAACAACGCCTTTATTAAATTACGTCTTTCTAACCATCGATACCTCTGACAAAGAGCACACTGGGGAGCAGCTTGTGTTGTCATGCCATTGGCACGAATAGCCACACAGCGACCAATAATTCAGCCATCAGTCGGCCAGCTCTGGTGTCAGGAAAAGCTCCACTAGTAGTCAATTAAGCGCGCGCAACATCGCGGATTTCATACGCCTTACTGGACTGGTCAGAACGGCTCACGTGCTTGTGCGCGCTGGGCCGGGTGTGGTCTGAGTGATTTTGACAGCGCAGTACTCTGCCAGGCGTCCTACGACACGTGGGCGAGGAGGAAATAGTTCTTCTCAAATCTTGTAGTTGCGTAAACGGACTGGAACGAAACTTTCTCGCGTTATCCTCTTTAAGCATTTTCCACGAATTACGACAATAGCGTTGTTATTCTGCGGTTGTATTCACAAATGAAATTGCAAATGGGTTTGCGGTAAATGCATTGCTTTAAATTATACACATCTGCCTAATTTACCCGAATGTTTGATCTTGCTATCGATAAAGGATCAATGGTTAATGTGGCACAAAAAAACCGATATTGTCGGAGGCAGCCTATACAAAACATAGCGGGTAATGGTTTATGCTTTTGGCCAGAAGTTCACAGTAAAATTGGGAAAACACTGGGAATTCTGAACAGCTGCAAAATTTGTGAAACACCGAAAGCCTATTAAAACCATAAGTGGGTAGATCTGTAACTTTTAAAACGGCGTTGCAACACATTCAAGAGCGGTACCCACGAATAGAGGAACACAATCTGTGACTTGAGAAATGACGTTTGAACCTAGAATGAAGGCAGATATCACATTTCTGAATAGTATACCTTGCATGTAAAATGTACACACCGGAGCACATAATCAAACATTGTAAACATTGTAGTTTCATTTTTTTAAAAGGGCCTAAATATGCCACTGAACCGCAAGATGTCATATGAAACCACTAGAATCTAGAATGAGGCAAAACAACAAATTACACTTACTTATGTTTTCCACATGCGGAACCACGGGGAAACGATTCTTAGGGTTTTACGATTCTCGAAAAACTGTCCAGGCTGAAGATGAAATCTATACTTTTCCAAGCCATGAAAAGAAAACTGGGACAGCTCCTCGACCAATGAATTAGGAGAAATCTAAAAGCGATTACTTTCGCTTCAAGTTTCACATCCGACTGGCTGCGTCGGCCGCAGTCATAAATTAGTTGAGCAACAAATTTGAGATACAGTACAGTATCTCTAGCTGCCCCTCCTCTACGCAGCGTCATGTAAATGAATGGTGAACTTGGAAACGTGTGATTTAATATGGCAACTTCAAGACCCCACTTGTTTTCTGGACGTACTGTTGGCTTGTATGTTTACCCGAATTACTAATATGTTACCCCTGTGCGAAAAAATACATTTATATTGTTTACGATCTGAAGTCTGGGCATCATCTTGGCCAAATGTCTGATATTACGCAAGGTTGTGTAAATTGAAAAAACCTTTAACCTAATAAACGGGCATGGTCGTTCCACCAAGTTTAATTAAAAGTGATACTAGAATTTTGAATTTTAGTGTAATAAGGTGATGGTAAGGGGGTGTTTAAAACTCAGGAAAACGGTCAGACGTCTGACGGTTTGCGGATTTGATCGTCAGGACGGCCTGATTGTTGCCATCTCGTGCATGCCAGTTCACTTGCTTTAAAGTAAATCTCAGAAGTCTTAAAATGACTTGTATATATTATTATATATTATATATTATTATAATATTAATTACATGACTGTTGTGTCTTTTGTTCGGTGTTTATTTCAGGTCCTATGATGATCGAGGGAAGACTAACACGGTGTATATTATGCCGAGAGGGTTATAAGAAGTCATCATGCAGGGCATGTTGTACCGTTGGCCTTGGTGAAGCGTGCTACAGGAAGTCAGGACCTCACAGAGAATGACGTGGGGTGGAACTCTGTGGTTTCATTCTATTTATCGCTTTCTAAATTCCCTTCCCCTTCTATTATCTTCTAGTTCCACACCACATTGAAAATGTATGTTTTTCCAACAGGCCCTTACCTAGGCTATTTTGTGGGGGGCATATCAAATGTTTCGACTGTGTGCCCTAGAACGGTACCGATCGGCAGGCAGCGTTGCACGTCGATTTCTCTTTTGTGTCATTAAGAACCAATAATGCTGAAAGGTAGTAAATTAATTTTAAATGTTATGTAATGGAAATTGACCATCTGTGATCTGTTGAGAACGAGTAACAGGTTTGTCGTGACCCTGTATATACAGTAGTATTTATATACATGTTCTGTTAAACATCAGCCAATTTAGTATCAATCATGCATTTTCAAAGTGCTGATTTGTTTTCATTGTATTTGTTGGGAACAGACAATATCAACAGGGTCCAGGACAGTGAAACTTTCCATTTTGTTGAAATTAAAGATGCTCAATGGAATCAGTGCCCGATCTAAAGCCATTATGGAGTCCTTTCATGCTTTTTAATGAGTAAACAAGCAAAAATATAAATAATGAGCACTCGCATGGAATAAAATGCGCTGAAACATGGTGAAACTGTAACACAGATCTTGTAGTTTGTGTTTACTGCGAAAAACTAATAATATAATTAAAAAACTAATAATGATAGGGCAATTGTGTTCATTATGACTACCACTAACAATAGTATACCCATTAATGTCATATTCCGCGACATTTGAGGAAATGAGAATGGTAATCGTTTTCATCAGAATGGAAGATTACCCAGCCGAAACATAAAGCTTGGAGTACATTGTGGAATATTCCAGTACTGCATGTTTGCCATTTGATTTTGAGGTCATGTTATGAAGAGATGATTAACCCAAAAGGCTTGGAACATGTTTATTGTTCCAAACGAGGAAAAAGAAAAGAAAAAAAAACACCCGTCACGGTGTGTCACAAGCAAACGTTTTGTGATACCCCCTCCTGGTAATAATTTAATCATGAAAAACGTCATGGTGGACACCAGTCGGTATCATTTCCAGATGTAATAAAATAATGCGCTGATATGTTATAAGAGCTGCATAATAAAGTTATATAGTAGTAAAAAGTAGTGAAAATTGTATGGTCTCAAATTGACTCCCGTCTGAAATCAAAATGGCGTTGGTAAATGAAAGTTAAGAGCAGAAGTTAAATGAGTGCTGAGACCCACAGTCGTCTCTGGAGCTGCAGGCCTGTGAACCCACTTCCTCTGACTCACCAGAGCCGGACCTGGGGGGGGGGGGGGGGAAGCCTATCTCAGCCTCCCTGCGCCATTGGTGAAGAAAGATAGTATGTAAAATGTGAAAACGACGACTTTCCGGTTGAGCCACTCCCTGCCGGTCAGAGCTTCCTCAAATCTTACCTCTGCAACGACGATCGGTGGGGTGAAATCGAGAACTAGGAAATCAGGAGTTCCTGCGTGTCACACTGTTTGAAAACACACCCAACGCCTGAAGTCTATACGGCGTATTGCCGTGGCCCGGGCTATAATGCTTTAACCACGTTTGTTAATGCGTTAGATATTAACCGGTTTGTCGTCTCAAACCATGGCACTGAAATATTACTTCTTCTCCCGTCTCTGAAATTACACAATGAACTGGATAGAAATTACATATTACCACACTAAAAAAAGGGAAGATACTTTGGTTACTGATTTGTGAAAACAAGGTTGCGTTATCACTCTGGCGACAGAGTTTCAACAAACATTAAATCTTTTATTCCCCCCTCCTCTTTTTTTGGGCTGAGAGAAAAAGGGACCTTCCAGAACATTCTCGCCGATTTCTGTCACATGACTTCGAGAAGGCCTCACGGTCCACATCTATTTTCCAGCAGTGTTTCAAATGAAAATAGATACAGCAGAACTTACTCATGCCACATCCCAGGTCATAATTATGTTATTGTTATTATTGTTAATTGTTAATTATGTTATGGGGCGACATTGACTCAGCCGGTTAGAGCAGTTGTCTGGCAGTCGGAGGGTTGCTGGTTCGATTCTGCGCTAGGTGTGTCCCTGAGCAAGACACCTAACCCCCAAAATGCTCCTGACGAGCTGGTTGGTGCCTTGCATAGCAGTCAATCGCTGTTGGTGTGTGTGTGAATGGGTGAATGAGTGAATGAGAAGCATCAATTGTACAGAACTTTGGATAAAGCCGCTGTATAAATGCTAACCATTTACCATTTATTGGCAGCCTGTAGCCTAGTGGCTAAGGTACATGACTGGTACAGCCTGTAGCCTAGTGGCTACAAGGTTGGTAGTTCAGTGTCATCACAATAAGTTGGATAAAAGTGTTGGCTAAATGACAAATAAATTGTGTCCAGCCTTCCTGGGCCTTAGTAGGCAGGCCTCTGGGCTGTGGAGTGGTGTTTTTGTGTGTTACGATGCAAATATATATATATATATATATATATATATATATATATATATATATATATATATATATATATATATATGTATTCTTTCTTCAAGACGTCTCGTCTCATGCTCATGATCGTGATTCCAAGGCACCCGAGGTGCTTTATTGTGCAGCAGTCTACTAACCCTGCCAAGTCCCTCCCTCTGGAGCAGCGAGCCATTTATGCTGCTCCATGTGAGCCGGCCAAACTTGGCTTTTGGCGTGCAACAGCAGCGAACTGCAACCGCAAGGCCGCTTCATCTTAGCCTGTTGCTCCACTGCGGTCCCGGCAAATGGTTTTTTTGTTTGGTGAACATTGTGCTGTGCTTCTGCCTGATGTTCTCCACTACTGAGTGTGTGTGCGTGTGTGCATGTGTGTGTGTGTATGTGTGTGCATTCTTATGTGTCTTTAATGTGTAATGTAGATATTCTTGCAGTGCAGACACCAAGGCCCAAAAAAATGTAAACAATATCATGCAATAAAATATGATTCAAAAAGTGAAAGATTGTAATTTCTGCAACGCTGAAGACTTGAGTTGCATTGGGCTGTGTCTGCTCTATGCTGAAATCTTTCTCCAGAGTTTGATGCTAGCCCTCCCTAAGGCTTCCGGCAATACCACATGAAAAAGATATACTTCTCAGCAAGGAGTGTTCCTGTGTCATTGATGTAATCTGAAACCAAAGTATCTGTACCCATTCTCTTTAGGTTTGTCAAATCATTTAATTAATATGTAGGAAAATAATTTGTGTTTGTGTGCGTATTATGTATGCATGCATGCATGTAGGGGGTTAAAACATACATGCATGCTTCATACAAGCATACTTGAGTTTTGATGTTTTTGTGTGATCTACAGTATCTCTGAAAATGTTCTGAAGTATTTCTGTATTCGTAAATGAAATAATTTAGAGATTAGCTAAATAGGCAAAAAAAATAAAGGCACAGACAATTTGCATTAGTTTCTTATCAATACAAAATCAGTAATCAGCGATATTGTATTGTATTGGTAAAGATGTTATGAATAATTCTTAGTGGGAGAAAATTAAAGCAAGTTTAGAGTAGATATTTTTAACTTGCCCTAAATCTTTTACCAAAGTACACGGTGCTGATAACTTCAGGCTGCACCTGTGGGTAGGAGCGTGCAAATTTCCGCCTTGACAAACCACACAGCTGTCTTCTGTGAGTGAGACGGGGGTTTAGAATTTACTCAGAGTAGCGGGTGATTTTATGTTGCTGAACTTTTGCGAGGAATGTGTGGGTCTCACAGAGCGTTGCGTTGGCGCTGTTAGGCTTGGAGGTGCGTGTTTGGTGTTGCGTCATGTTGGCTCTTTGGACCTCGCTGGTGTGTCTGCTGATTGAATATGAGAGAGCTGCAGAGGGGAGGATTGCACTGTGCTGGGATTAACGAGACCGTGTGGCATGCGTCTTAATTTGTGACCCTGTCCTCTAGGCTCCTCTTCCTGTGTTTGAACTGCACTTCGTTGTCCGTCGCTCTGGATAGGAGCCTCTGCTTAAATGCTTCGTAATGTAATGTAATGTAATGTAATATGATGTGAAGCATCTTTTTTTCTCAGGTATGATGCATGTACCCGGTCCTCGACAGCGTTTTAGCCTTCGAGTTGTTCCTGATCCATTTTATTTCACGCGATTCAAAACGCCGTCTCGCTTGTCTTCCTGTGTCACAGAGAGGGGGGCAGCCCCTGACGGACAGGGGGTGTAATAGGATCCGAGACAAACTGTGAAGTCGTAGTTATTCATCGCCTAAATTAAATACAGGGCAAGCATCCCGTTGAGACATGGCGGATGGAAAGTTAAGCACAGCTCACAAGGCAAAGTATCAGTATTTATGTGGTGGCAGAATCCAGAGGTATTAGTCAAACTGGCTAATTGGTTTATAATCCCACCAATAGGGTTCCCAGTCTGGCTCAGCCTCTGAAGGAGAAGAAAATGGAGGCAACACGCCTTGAAGAATAACCTGGGCCGAGGCCGACGTTGAAAGGGGTTTATTTTCGTGTGCTTAGCTGTGCTCCCACATTTTGTGAAAGCCTGCAAAAAGCACTAATAGCCATTATGTGATGAGTGGCAGTTTGGACAGAATGGCGTAATATTAAAATGAGTATAATTTGAGGACTGTGGAGTGTGGGTTTATTTGACCGGGGCTCTAGTTCCACTGCTGTTTGGTGTCCTTGGAGGACTGGACTGAGAATATCTTAACTGATAATTTCCGAATGACAAGTAGTATGCCTTTTACAAACTATTTCGTAAAAAATACTGTGGTATCATTATATTATTTCCAACAAATTGGCTGTTGGGTATTGCTTTTTAAAATACACTTAACATGCCACTGATTAAAAGCATTTGTTGCACTCTTAATTAGGTCAGAATGTGTCTTATGTTTTGTTTTAAATCTGTAAGCATTGGTGGGGAAAAATGGCATATTCCTACTCTTAACAAGGCTATGAATAGGCTCATGGTGAAGTCGTAAATATTGCATGTCGGTGTGTACATTTCTTTTTTTTTTTTTAAAGATATTTTTTAGGCCTTTTTTCAGCTTTAATGGACAGTATATAGTATAGAGAGAGACAGGAAGAATGGGAGCGAGAGAGAGGGGAAGACATGCGACAAATGTCGGACGGTCGGACGGTCGGATTCGAACCGCCGACGTCACGGCTCGCAATGAGCACGCGGTCAGTGCTCTACAGGTTGCGCCACTGAGACACCCAGCGTGTGCATTTCTGAATACCTTATTGTCCCGGGACACGCACAGGCAGGCTCTTCTGGGCCCGGGCCGTGTTCTCCGCAGGGCCTAAATTCGGCTCGACAGACGGCCTGCCCGAATCTCGCACTGCTGCTCTGCTCTGCGGCATCAGTCAGGGGGGGACGGTAACGTATCGACCCGGCCAGGGGGGGACGGTAACGTATCGACCCGGCCAGGGGGGGGCGGTAACGTATCGACCCGGCCAGATTAGACCCTGTCGTTCGTTAGCCGCAGCAGTCCGTGACGAAGGCTTCCAGTGCCGAGGCTTCAGCCGAATCTGCCTCGTGTTGTCTAGCAGCTCGGGGGCGTGACTGCGACCCGGTAGGTTGGTGGTTCTAGCCCCGGTGTAGCCACGATAAGATCCGCACATCTGTTAGGCCTTTGAGCGAGGCCCTTAACCACACATTGCTCCCTGGGCACCGCGCGGTGGCTGAGTAACTAGGATGGGTCAAATCCAGAGGACAAATTACCCCACAAGGCTCAATAAAGTAGATGTTCCACATAGGTTTCCTCCTAGTATACGAACACATGATCCTGTACGCTTTAAACTCTGTTAGGTCCCGGTGCCCCACTCCACACATTTCCATTGCTAAATCTATAATAATTGGTATGTTTCAAACAAAACAAAAAGCCTAAATGTAACATAATAACCAAATGATAATAATAATATACCTTTTATTGAAACCCGTGGGGTAATTTGGCCTCTGCTTTTGACCCATCCTAGTTATTAGGAGCAGTGGGCAGCCACAGTGCAGCGCCCGGGGAGCAATGTGGAGTTAAGGGCCTTGCTCAAGGGCCCAACGGCTGTGCGGATCATTTTTATTGTGGCTAGACCGGGATTCAAACCATCGACGTTGTGGCTCCCAGTCACGTACCTTAACCACTACGCTACAAGCCGCCCCTAACAGTCTTGTTAGTGAGCTAACAGTCTCACTCTAACCTCAAATTCATTTCAAATCCACGATGCTGTAGTACAGAGCCAAAAAACACTAGACCCTGAATAAAATTGCCCCCCTAAAATCTGTCACTTCCCCCCTGATTAGAGTTCTAAACGGGGCTAAGGTGAAAACAAAAACCTGCAGAGCTTGTGGTTCTCCTGGGCCTGGTTTTAGCCCCCTGCTTTGACCAATGCCAGTGAAAGACTAATAGGTTTTATTAGGTGTATTGCCATGCCAATACAAAGGGCCATTCCGGACTTGCAGTTCTCGTCATTTGTCAGTCGGCCGAGAAGACGCGAATCAATGAATATGTCACAAAGATTAAAAACCCGAATATCGCAAAAACTACGAGAGCCATTGTGAACATTAGAGTGAGCGTCCGGGGGTCCGTGAACCGCCATCACCTTCCGTTTTATTCCTCGGCAGATCGATGGGGCTTAATCGGCCTTTTCTTTTCTCTCTGTGGCGGCCACGCTTCACTGCTCCCGCTCACAGCTCGGCTGCCGGGTGGATCCTCGGGGTTTGATTAACTGCGTCTGAAGGAGCCGGGTGGATCCTCGGGTTTGATTAACTGCGTCTGACGGAGCCGGGTGGATCCTCGGGGTTTGATTAACTGCGTCTGAAGGAGCCGGGTGGATCCTCGGGGTTTGATGAACTGCGTCTGAAGGAGCCGGGTGGATCCCCGGGGTTTGATTAACTGCGTCTGAAGGAGCCGGGTGGATCCTCGGGGTTTGATTAATTGCGTCTGACGGAGCCGGGTGGATCCTCGGGGTTTGATTAACTGCGTCTGAAGGAGCCGGGTGGATCCCCGGGGTTTGATTAACTGTGTCTGAAGGAGCCGGGTGGATCCTCGGGGTTTGATTAACTGCGTCTGAAGGAGCCGGGCGGATCCTCGGGTTTGATTAACTGCGTCTGAAGGAGCCGGGTGGATCCTCGGGTTTGATTAACTGCGTCTGAAGGAGCCGGGTGGATCCGGCCGTGCGCTCACGTCGCTATAGTTACGCAAACGAGACGGTCAGCAGCGGCGAAACTGGGGTTTCCAGCGTAAAGGAAGCTGGCCTATTTCTGTCGGCGAACTTAAATCCACGCCTGCAGCCCACGTCGACGTGCTATTGACGAGTAAAGACCGGTAAATCTGACGTGCAGCGTTGCTGCGTTCCCTTCCCTGCACACGGACGCTTTCTTGGACAGTTCCCGGTCTAATGTAAATCGTGGGATCAAACCCTAATTTATGGCAAGAGCTGAACAGCGGCGCTCGTGAATTAAGCAGTGGGGGGCCCATTTTAATTAACAGGGTTAATTATACAGTGTGCATGTGTGTGTGTGTGTGTGTGTGTGTGTGTGTGTGTGTGTGTCGGTGTGTCGGTGTGTCGGTGTGTCGGTGTGTGTGTGTGTGTGTGTGTGTGTGTGCGTGTGTGTGTGTGGGTGTGTGTGTGTGGATGTGTGTGGATGTGTGGATGTGTGTGTGTGTGTCGGTGTGTCGGTGTGTGTGTGTGTGTGTGTGTGTGTGTGTGTGTGTGTGTGTTGTGTGTGTGTGTGTGTGTGTGTGTGTGTGTGTGTGTGTCGGTGTGTCGGTGTGTCGGTGTGTCGGTGTGTGTGTGTGTGTGTGTGTGTGTGTGTGTGTGTGTGTGTGTGTGTGGGTGTGTGTGGGTGTGTGTGTGTGTGTGTGTGTGTTGGTGTGTGTGTGTGTCGGTGTGTGTGTGTGTGTGTGTGTCGATGTGTCGGTGTGTGTGTGAGTGAATATAATGGTACAGCTGGCCGGCCGTGCTGACTGCAGGGGCTTTGCTGTACTAAAGTGAATCCGGAGTGTTGGCCGGGCTGCTCAGCAGATGGCAGGTAGGACGGACTGCTGGAGAGAGGAAGCCATGCCAGAGAGAGAGAGAGAGAGAGAGAGAGGGGGGAGGAGAGGGGGGAGGAGAGGGAGGGGGGGAGAGAAAGAGTTCATTCAACCGGTCTGTTCCTTCCCCTTTTCATTATTTATTTATTTATTAACATCAACTGTTTTGTCAATGCAGCATTATTGAATTAGAGGGAGAGGGAGAGGGAGAGAGAGAGAGAGAGAGAGAGAGAGAGAGAGATTTGTGAACCGACATTCCAACAACACTTCACTGCTGCAGCAACTCAACTCTCCATCCATGTTCTTTTATATTATCATATAAAACATCTTTAATAATGCAATCACGTAAAATGCTGTCATGTTGACATAGTTACAATATATAAAATATTGCACTAAAGTCTATTATCAGACTTTGATGACTTATATAATAATATTAATTTCCAATTCAGTATAATCAAAAAATGCATAAGTTGTAAGGTAAAAGATATTTGTAATATCGCACTATAATGACTGAATATATACCCTGAGTGAGCTCTTTATTAGGTATTTATTAGACTTATTTTTTACTTACTTCTGCTGCTGTAGCCTACCCAGGTTTTACACGTTGTGTGTTCAGAGATGCTCTTCTGCATACCACTGTTGTAATGTGTGGTTATTTGCGTGACTGTCACCTTCCTGTCAGCTTTGACCAGTCTGGCCCTTCTCCTCTGACGTCTCTCATTGACAAGGTGTTTCTGTCTGCAGAACTGCTGCTCACTGATTTTTTTTTGTTTGTTGTTTTTTGCACCGTTCTCTGCAAACTCTAGAGAATGTTTTGCGTGAAAGTCCCTGGAGATCGGCAGTTTCTGAGATACTCAAACCACCCTGTCTGACACCAAAAATCATTCCACGGTCAAAGTCACTTAGATCACATTTCTTCCCCATGCTGACATTCGGTTGTTAAAAACAGCTGAACCTGTAACCACGTCTGCATGCTTGTATGTATTTAGTTGCTTCCACATGATTGGCCGATTAAATATTTGCATTAAGAAGCCAGTGCATAGGTCTACCTAATAATGTGGTCACTGTGCGTCCTTTGGATTGCCATGTTGGAATAGCAAACATAGCCCCCCAGAGATGGCAGGGTTCTGCCTTCAGATGCTGCTCCGTATTCATTTAAATTTGCATTATTGATGTGCTGAACAGCAGCAAATGCCATCGTATTGACAAATGAGTTCCCACAGCCTCTGGCAATTATTAAGGTGTAATTATGACATATAAGTGTGTCTTGGACTCAAATGATATAGCAACAGTTATGGCGCCAAAACGACAATCAATTGCGCAAACGATCCATAAAGCAAGATCGCGTCGTGCATTCCGATGTACTCGACGGCGGTCCGGAAAGGGCTTAATCGTTAACGCTATTGGATTTCACTTCATCGCTCCGATTGGATTTCACTTCATCGCTGCGGCCTGTGATTGGCCAGTGTGCGTCAGGAGGATTCAGGGACACCGTGACCCAAGCTGGGGGGAAATTATGATTTTGAATATAAGTTTTTACATTATGGAAATCCATGACAAGCTGCGACTTTGAAAAGTTTGAAAAGCAACCTGACTGCAACTTTGTGTCGTTTGCAGGTGATACACCTGATTGTGTTACCACCACCACCACCTCCACGAATGACACAGACACGCATGCGCACACAAACGCAGAAACGCCCTCGTGCAAGCGCACACGCAGACTGTACACACACACAGACATGCAGACTGTACACACACACACACACGCACACGCACATGCAAACACACTCTGCCGCTGTCTCTAAGAGAGGCGAGTGGCAACGGTAAAATAAAACGGCGGGGTTAAATTTAACGGAGATGGCGTAATTGCGTTAGCGCCGGGGTAAAATGTAACAGTGATGGCGTAATTGCATTAGTGACGGGGTAAAATGTAATGGTGATGCGTAATTGCATTAGCGCCAGGATAAAATGTAACAGTGATGGCGTAATTGCATTAGTGATGGGGTAAAATGTAACGGTGATGGCGTAATTGCGTTAGCAACGGGGTTAAATGTAACGGTGATGAGTAATTGCGTTAGTGACGGGGTTAAATGTAACGGTGATGAGTAATTGCGTTAGCGACGGGGTAAAATGTAACAGTGATGCGTAATTGCATTAGTGACGGGGTAAAATGTAACGGTGATGCGTAATTGCATTAGCGCCAGGGTAAAATGTAACACTGATGGCGTAATTGCATTAGTGATGGGGTAAAATGTAACGGTGATGGCGTAATTGCGTTAGCGACGGGGTTAAACGTAGTGGAACTGTGGTGAGATTGGGGCTCATGCTTAGGCCAGGGTCAGGTGATCCGCTTATATTAAATGATTTAATATTGAGTGCAGGCCGTCGATACATCCTAGACCCCTTCCACTGCAGGAGAGGAGGGGGGGAGAGATGGAGGGAGGGGAGAGAGGAGAGAGGGATGAGAGGAAGATGACTTGTCTGTATCTCCACCTCTGCTTTCTCTCTCTCCCCCCTCTCCCTTTCTCCCTCCCAAATAAAAAAAACCCAATTTAATTGGCATGACATAAGACAATATACAGTATGTGTTGCCCTAGCTTTACATGAACATCACAATGTACTGTAACTCTAATGCAACGTATGAAATATAAACAAACTCTTGTAAAGTACATACAGATGCATCAACCAATAGATGTCAGACTCTCTCTCCTTCCCCCTCTCGCTGTACTCCCCTCTTGGCGTAGTCTGTAGTACAGTCTGTAATACAGTAGCAAACGCATCTGACAGAGGGGGATGCATATTCATACAGTTCATATGCAGGTCAGGCTGTGTTGTTGATGTTTACAAATTTCACCTTTCGGTGTCTCTCCCCGCCCCCGCCCCCGCCCCCGCCCCCGCCCCCGCCCCCGCCCCCGCCCCCGCCTGTGAAGCATTTCCATGGAGAACCGAGGGTTCCTGCCGGAGACTCCCCCGCCCTACCGATACAGTGCTCTAAATAACGGCTATGTTTACGAGTCGGCCAGGCGTCTCCTCCGCGGCGGCGAGAGGGCCGTTGATTCAGGGCCGCAGACGGGAGCTGGAGGGCTCGCGGCCTCCATCCGGCCTCACTGGAGGAGTCGCCAAGGCCAGTTGGAAAAATATGTTTTATTTTTTTCATTTTTTTTTATTAATAGGTTAAAATGTACACGTTATACATAAAGCCGTTATACTGTGTTTCCATTGAACCGCTTCAGCTTTTATTGAAATATTTTGTCTTTATTTATTGTTGTTATTATTATTATTATTATTATTATTATTATTATTATTATTATTATTGTTATTGTAATTATTATGAGTCTGACCAACCAGGGGGGTATAACATGAAGTGGGATTACGGGCTTAGCTGGATAAATCCACCTAGGAAATCCTGGAACATCTGGAACACAGCTGGAACAGCTGCTCTATGTTTTACTCAGTGCAGATATAAAGCTAACTCAGTAATCCTGCTCTGTGGGTTTTACTCGGTGCAGTTATCCAGCTAACTCAGTAATCCTGCTTTGTGGGTTTTACTCGGTGCAGTTATCCAGCTAACTCAGTAATCCTGCTTTGTGGGTTTTACACAGTGCAGTTATCCAGCTAACTCAGTAACCCTGCTCTGTGGGTTTTACACAGTGCAGTTATCCGGCTAACTCAGTAACCCTGCTTTGTGGGTTTTACACAGTGCAGTTATCCAGCTAACTCACCAATCCTGCTTTGTGGGTTTTACTCGGTACAGTCATCCAGCTAACTCAGTAATCCTGCTTTGTGGGTTTTACTCAGTGCAGATAAAAAGCTAACTCAGTAATCCTGCTTTGTGGGTTTTACTCAGTGCAGATATAAAGCTAACTCAGTAATCCTGCTCTGTGGGTTTTACTCGGTGCAGTTATCCAGCTAACTCAGTAATCCTGCTTTGTGGGTTTTACACAGTGCAGTTATCCAGCTAACTCAGTAATCCTGCTTTGTGGGTTTTACACAGTGCAGTTATCCAGCTAACTCAGTAAGCCTGCTCTGTGGGTTTTACTCAGTGCAGTTATCCAGCTAACTCAGTAATCCTGCTCTGTGGGTTTTACTCGGTACAGTTATCCAGCTAACTCAGTAATCCTGCTTTGTGGGTTTTACACAGTGCAGTTATCCAGCTAACTCAGTAATCATGCTCTGTGGGTTTTACACAGTACAGTTATCCAGCTAACTCAGTAAACCTGCTCTGTGGGTTTTACTCGGTGCAGTTATCCAGCTAACTCAGTAATCCTGCTCTGTGGGTTTTACTCGGTGCAGTCATCCAGCTAACTCGGTAATCCTGCTCTGTGGGTTTTACACAGTGCAGTTATCCAGCTAACGCAGTAATCCTGCTCTGTGATTCCCCCCCCCCCAGGCCTGTGGAGAGGGCCGATCCTGGTTGGGGCCCCAGTCCCGCGGGTTATTTGTCGGTTAATGGCGGTTTGGACGTGTTCCAGCCACGGCAGACGGAGCCAGACTGTGCTCGGAGGAGAATTTGGAAAACGAGGAAAGGTTGGACCCCGACCGCGAAGCCGTGGCGCCGTACCTGGACCAGGTGACCGTTCCCCGGCCTCCCTAATCCCCGGCTCAGGCAGAGCTGTCATGTTGGAGCCGGCTGTACGTCCGCCCGCCGGCCCCACGGGGGAGTGACGTTCCCCCCCGGAAGCCCCCAGACTCCAGTGCTGACCGGAGGCAGCCTCTGCTGCCAAAAAGCACCCCCCCCGCCCCTCCGCCCCCCATTGAAGTCCGTACAACTTTACCCCGGCAAGTTTCCACTATTTTGGGCGGTACTTCTAAATTATAGCATTTCTTCACACCAAACTAATTACTCTCCAGGGACCTGGAGCTGCATAGAAGAGGATGTGTGAGACCTCTTTCATTCCCGTTCTTCCCGTCACGTTTAGGTACCCGGTGCTCAGGCTCTGCTGCCAAGAAAACCCCTTAATCAAACGTGGCCGCCTCCATGAACGGGCTTCTCACGCCATTGAGCGGCTCCCATAGGAACCCATGGATCCGGTGAGCGGAAGCCGTCTCCAGTTCTTGTATATCTGAATGGCGTGACCCCCCACCCATTGCCTGTACAGCTTCAAGAGATCAGAGTGTGGAGAGAGATTATGTTGTGTTATCTAGATTGCAGATCAGGTTACTTATCTGCACATGTCTTATCTTCGATCGTCACAACAGAAAATGAGGGATTCTGCTGCTGGCTTGCTTGAGCCATCAAGGTGCATGGTGTGGAAAACAATTTTTTTTATTTAGTTTTATTTTATTTCACCAGGAAGTCTCAAGACATTATATCTCTTTTACAAGAGAGACCTAGTCAAGATGGCAGCAACAATAAGTAAACAAAAAAAGTGAATAAAACATAGATTACAAATAAAACCATAGTGCAACAGAAAAAGTTAGGGCATAAGATACAATCACAATTCAGTATTTCATAGGGAGAAGCAGCCTTGACCATTAAAAGCATTTACATTCTCCCTGTAGAGTTTCTTGGGTGATATATTTCAAATCCCTGACTGAGGGCAATGTTGCCAGCCTCCAGCTTAATGCTTTCCTGTAAATAGTAATTGTGATTGAAAAAAAACGTGGGTGGTTATCATGGGTAATTATCCAGAACTCCTGTTCACCCGCTGTGCTTCATGACTGATGCACAGAAGCCTGTCCCTCGATGATGTGTTCGCATCAGCCTGCCCGGGGTCAGCAGATGGAAATTATCTGGCTGAATCTGTGACGTTGATCAATGTGTATTTACATAAATATAAATTACAACATAAAAATAAAGATTCCCAGGTTGGGATTCTGTCCAGGAAATGCAATTACAATGCATCTAACACTGCATTTCATAAACTCATTCAGTAATCTGTTTGAACTATTAAAAAAAAAGAAAAAGTTATTAACTTTTATAATGACTCTGAAATACAGGAAATTACCAACAGGGGGCAGTGTGGAACTATGTTTTTTTTTTTGCGTGTTTTTTTAATGAAGGGAGAGGTTTGTGCTGGAGACCAGGAACGGGGGGGTTTGTGACATCAGCGGCACTCTGATATTCTGTTTTAAGACTTTTAAGAGGAACTGGCACATCGAGCAGAATGCTGCAAATCAGAGGAGTGGAGAAGTGTTCGTACACAATGAGAGATCGGTGCCTTGGCCTCGTTCGCCCGCAGGGTTCCCAGTCAGAACGGGAGGTTGCCGAACGCTCACTGAAACGCTGCCGTCTGAAGTCTTTTTAAAGACCCGGCTCCTCCAGCAGAAGGGGGAGAGCTCTTCCACGGTCAGGTAGAGACTCCCAACCGCTGCTTAATTACTGACAACTAGACCCATGCAGCAGGGAAAAAGTGCACTGTGCAGACACTGACATTGCACACACGCACACACACACACACACGCACACACACACTCACACACACACACTCACACACACACACACACACACACACACACACACACACACACACACACACACACACACACACACACACTCTCTCTCTCTCTCACACATACTCACACACACTCTCTTTCTCTCTCTCTCTCGCTCTCTCTCCCTCTCTCTCTCCCTCTCTCCCTCTCTCTCTCTCCCTCTCTTTCTCTCTCTCTCTCCCTCTCTCCCTCTCTCTCCCTCTCTCCCTCTCTTTCTCTCTCTCTCTCTCTCCCTCTCTCCCCCTCTCCCCCTCTCCCCCTCTCTCTCTCAGAGAATCCAGAAATAGCTCACCTATACTTGTGAAGCTCAGGGAAACTGAATTTCTAATCTGGCAGTGCCTCTTGGAGGAATCTGTGAGTGCAGGTAGGGTGGATCTCCTGTGGATCCAGTGTGGGCCCTGCTCTGGGCTGTGCGCTGTGTTCACCCTGCCAATCCGGGAGCTCCAGTTCAGCTCAGTACGAACACATTTTAATCTGTCACTTTGATAAATTAGAGATGAAGGTGCAGGAGAGAGGGAGAGGGAGAGGGAGAGAATCATCTAAAAGAGTGAGAGAATCCCCCCGCTGCGGGAGGGTCAGGCAAGTTCTGCATAAAGGCAGCTGTTCATTAGGGCAGGGAGAGAGAGGGAGAGGGAGAGGGAGAGGGAGAGGGAGAGGGAGAGGGAGAGGGAGAGGGAGAAAGACTCTGACACCATTCCGCCTGATAAACGACACACACACACACTCACACACACTCACTGCCCTGAGCCCACCGCACACACACACACACCGCCCCAAACCCACCTCACACACACACACACACACACGCACCACCCCAAACCCACCGCACACACACACACACCGCCCCAAACCCACCGCACACACACAAACACACCACCCCAAAACCACCTCACACACTCACAGCACCGAGCAGCTGCCTCCCACCCAGACCCCCGCCCCTCTCCCCCCGCCCCTCTCCCTCCTGCTGGGTCCGCTGTGCTGGGGGTGCTGTGCTGGGGGTGCTGTGCTGGGGGTGCTGTGCTGGGGGCGCTGTGCTGGGGGTGCTGTGCTGGGGGCGCTGTGCTGGGGGCGCTGTGCTGGGGGCGCTGTGCTGGGGGTGCTGTGCTGGGTCCGCTGTGCTGGGGGCGCTGTGCTGGGGGCGCTGTGCTGGGTGAGCTGTGCTGGGGGCGCTGTGCTGGGGGCGCTGTGCTGGGGGCGCTGTGCTGGGGGCGCTGTGCTGGGGGCGCTGTGCTGGGGGCGCTGTGCTGGGGGTGCTGCAGTCGCTGCTGAGCCTGTGGGCATGAAGTAATGGCACCAGCGCCGGCCGTCTGGGGGGCCTTTCAATTCAGGAAATTAATTTAAATTCAATTAATTGAAAATTTAACGTAACGCGCCGCAAGGAATTGACTAATGAATTGAAAGTTCCGCAGCCTGCTCGGCTCGGCCAGCGTTTGGGCGCTGCTGGTCCATGACTCCCAGCCCACCGTGAGCGAATAGGTTTGGTTCCCTGAACGTTCTCACAACGTTGCAGTGATGTTATCCGAACCTTATTGTCGGTTACCTGAACGTTACCTGAATGTCATATTTTGGGCTACTGGGGAACGTTCTAAAAAAACCTTGTGAAGCAAAATTTTCCAAAATCGTACGCTACCGGAACGTTCCAGGAACATCACCTTGGGAACATTGTGTGCAACGTTCTAAAAACACGATTAACAGTTAAATACTCTTGCCTCACATGTCCCCCCCCCCCCTTTCCGATATCCCTCTTGTCTAACCCAAAGAAATAGTGATAATAATAATAATTTGCGTTGTATTTTTGTTTAGAATGGCTCTTCATGTGTATTTTACTAGTTATGGATGTGACGCTTTAACTAGAACCTGTGCACTTTGGATTAAAGGCGTCTGCCAAATGACTAAAACGCAACTGTAAAATGTTCCCACAGAGCCATTCCAGGAACGTTATTTTTTTTTGCAACGTTGAGGTAGAACCTTCTTAGAACCCGTTCCCGTTCCCGGAGCGTTCCTAGGCCCGGCGCTCCGGGCGGGAATTTCGCAGAGCGGCCTCCGTGTCCGTGCTTCCCGTTTCCCCGGCATTCCGGACCTTTCCGTCTGTCTGGCGCCGGGAGTGGCCGGGAGCGGTCCAAGAGGGTGACGGGAAGAGGCGGGTTCTGCTCTGTGACCGCCCGCAGTGAACCTATTCCTTACGCCGCAAAAAATGGCTGTCTTAACGAGCGTTTTTCTAAATTCAATCCTCGTTGGGCTATAAATGACCACCTCCTCCTCTTCAGATCGCACCGTGGTTCTCCCATACCAGTAAAGCTTGTCCATTTTTCTTGATTTTGACGTTCCTTTTGTGGTATTACCAAGTTTTAGATTTCACTGTGTAATGGTCGGCTTGTTGGGCTAAGGTTGATAGTAGATTAACCTTTATTGCAAATTTTCCAGTCATGTATAGTCTGATTGTCGGGTGCCGGCTTAAGTGACCGCAAAGCAAGGTCATCGGTATCTTTTCGGCAATGCTCGTTGTCCTGCGAGTGGGAACCTTTCTACACATTCTGGCTTTTCTCATCCTCTCCCACCATGAGTGGCAGACTCGGCCTCCTAGGAGCTTTCCGGCCGCATTTCAAAGGAAGTGTCATGTTCTTCCCTCTCTCCCCCCCCCCCCCCCGTGTTTTTCCAATTTCTCTTCTCTTTGGAAGTGTGGCTCTGACTCCTACTTGTAAAATATGACAGTTAGAACAAGCTCCCGTCTTCCCATGAATCTCAATGGCTGAGTTATTCGCTCTACCGCTCCCCCCCACCACGGTAATTGCAGTACCTGCGTCTTTCCACTAGATGGCAGAGTTACTAGTTAATTAAACTAATTAGCCAAAGCCTCTCAGCTGCATTCTGTTCTTGTTTCGAGCCCCCTATTTATCAAACAATGCGACTTTTTGCAGAAAAACACATTCTTCTAATACCTTAAAACCCAGCCGGGCAGGCATATCCCTTACCATTACAGTAAGAAAAAGCTGTGCACCACTCATGCAGGTAGCATAAATTGGTACCCGTGGTTTATGGGTGAAAGTGCTATCTGGCCAATTACCAGCACAGTGAAAAACTGCCTTCGGTGTCAGAAGGGAGCGGCTAGCTCTCGCGGAACAGCGGAGAACTGGACGGGCGGTGCTTCTTCTCCGACGCCAATCAGTCGCGCTCGGTCAGGCTTCCCATCCGTCTGGGCTCAGGCCCACTCTCGCCCGTCGGTGACTGAGCACAGCTCAATACCTGCCCCGACCGCAGCGCTGAGAGGAACTGGCAGGAATGAGCCAGAAGCCAGCATTCGGGGAGCCCTGGCCTCAGGCTACCGGCCTATGGTCAGCCCACTGACACACATTACAGTTATTCACCTGCCGCTTTTCTTCCAGAGCGACTTACGGTTTATTAGACTAAGCAGGGGGGACAATCCCTCCCTTGGAGCAATGTGGGGTTAAGGGCCTTGCTCAAGGGCGCAACAGCTGTGCAAATCTTATTGTGGCTACACCAGGGCTTGAACCACCAACCTTCCAGGTCCCAGTCATGTACAAAAGATGGACGTGGTTTTTTTTTTTTTTTTCAGCTTAAACAGATCCGGGCTCATAGTCACAAAGTTTCTCAGAGCGGGAGTGAGGACATCTCTGCCCTGAGTAATGTAATGAGTATTCATCATGAGTAATGCTCGGAGTATGCAGATAAATCTCCATTTTGGCACTGCTGCTCTGCGGTTGTCTCATGCTAACTCTTACAGTAAGTTCCCCGGTGTGTGAAAATTATCCCGCAGAATCGCCGTGTTCACAGACTCGCCAGAGATGAAGTAGCTGTTTTTTTATTCTGTCACTTCAGCCTGTGGTCTCGTGTTGCCACAGCGACGGGAGCTCGCAAATTAAAGATCCCGTCATGCATTTGGCAGCCCTGGCTCAGCTCCGGCTGTCTCTGTAGTGCGGTAGATCATTTGATCAGCAGACCTCCGCTCTCTGCACTGCTGCGGTTCACACAGGAAACACACCTCTCTTTGATTGGGGCCCAGTTTACTTTTGCATTTCTGCTTGTTTTGTTTGGCTATGCAAGCTGTTTACTGTTCCTATGTAAATGTGGGTCGTTCTATTACGTTGTGCTGTCTAAAAAAAACTTTTTAGATATAATCCGTTGGCAGATATAAACCAAGTGGGCCCTGGTCCTTATCTTTGTTGTACTCTTAAGCAGTTGAAATTGTACTTTCAGCGCTCATGTTCCTGGTGTTGGGTTTGTACTTTGCACTTTGTTGTACGTCGCTCTGGATAAGAGAGTCTGTCAAATGCCAATAATGTAATAACAACGTAATAATAATGTAACGCTTGTTCGCTGCTCCCTTGCTGTGAATGAGGCCGTTTGCCTGCAGAAACAGGGGCAGCCTGTCGCCTAGTGGCTGAGGTGCATGACCCCGGGAGGTTGGTGGTTCAACCCCAGTGTAGCTGTGATAAACCGCACAGCCGTTGGGCCCTCGAGCAAGGCCCTTAACCTTGCATTGCTCCAGGGGGGATTTTAGCCTGCTTTGGATAAATAATACATGTATTACAATTATTAGAAACGGCAGGATCTGGGCAGTTGGTGGCTCTGAATTTACTTGAAATTATATTTTATATTTCATAAGTATATCACCCTTAATGGGCAAAGGATTATTACTTTCATTCATAAATGCTCATGTTGGCACAGAGTGGAAAAGCAGAAGCAAATTTAGCTCTTTACAATCAGCTGCTTTGTAAATTTACCATATAAACTCTCCTTTGTTTGCACAGCAGTCTGAATTTGCAGGAGTAATCCTTGCACTGAGGCACTTTGGCTTCCTTGCTTTCGTGCCGTATTGCATTTTCTCCGTGTTTGTGATCTCATATTTTTATTTTGTCTGTTGCTGTTGGTCTGTGTAGTATATTCTACTCTTAGGGTTTTATGGTGATTGTGTTTTTTAAGCCTGGTTGCAACCTCATTTCCCTTGGTGGGACAATAAAGTTTGACTTGACTTGGCATATAGAAACTAATAACAGCAGACAAGAGAAGGTCTATGAAAGTAATTGAAATTGTTTTTAGACACATCTCAGCCGTCATTCTGGATAGCTGCGGCAGGCTGCCACAGGCTGCCTTTAAGTTGAAGCTGGAAGCTGAAGCCACAGGCTGCCTTTACGTTGAAGCTGGAAGCTGAAGCCACAGGCTGCCTTTACGTTGAAGCAGGAAGCTGAAGCCACAGGCTGCCTTTACGTTGAAGCAGGAAGCTGAAGCCACAGGCTGCCTTTACGTTGAAGCAGGAAGCTGAAGTTACATGGTTGCCTTTACGTTGAAGCTGAAGCTGAAGCCACAGGCTGCCTTTATGTTGAAGCTGAAGCTGAAGTCACAGGCTGCCTTTACGTTGAAGCTGAAGCCTGGGCAGTCTCGCAGGTCCACATTCCACCAGGGAGAAGGACTGGAAGCACTTCTCTGGAAGGTTGGTTTGAAAAATGCAACTGGTTTCAAAACACTTTCTCCCAAACACGTGTGATCAGAGCACATGGTGGTGCTCACGTGGTTGGGTACTGTGAGTGTTTGTGGTGATTTCACCCAGCCTCAGTGCAATTGCACTCATTTTAAGAAATGGGTTCAGTTCACCCGTGTCAGATTTTGCCAGAGTAATTTTCTCTGTACTGTGCAGCAATGCACCACGTTTGTAGCATCTTTGATTAAATGTTGATTTTCAGTCAACCTTATCTTTTGTTCAATATTTGCTGCTCTCTTGCGCCCCCATGTGGGCTGAGAAAGCCAATTTCACTGCCTTGAGATCTTGTCAAGTGTGCAAATAAGTCTTTGGGTTGCTTCATATTTCATCAAACCCTCTTAAAGTTGCAGTCGTGTGTGTGAAAGGCCATGCCCACAGGCAAGCTCACTGGCACTTAATCGCTGGTCATTGCCACAAACAAAATAAAATAAAAGTCTCCTAATCTCCTAATACTTCATGACAATTACTGAATACGAAGAAACAAATAAAAGTCCCAATGGTTTTTTTGAGGTCTCATTTTCATTCATGACCCAGGGAATCAATGTGGGTAGGGAATCCAAGGGTCATGTATAGGTCAGGGATCATCAAATCTGGCCCTCAAATCCACATCTGGCCCTGCTTTTCTTTGCTCTCAGGTAATTTACTGAACAATTAGTACTACTGATTGACCAGACTGTCCTCACACCTGACCCCCAGGTAAAGGGAGGGTGGAAAACCAGTTATTGGATGATCCCCGGGGCGGCCTGTAGCGTAGTGGTTAAGGTAAATGACTGGGACACGCAAGGTTGGTGGTTCTAATCCCGGCGTAGCCACAAGATCCGCACAGCCGTTGGGCCCTTGAGCAAGGCCCTTAACCCTGCATTGCTCCAGGGGAGGATTGTCTCCTGCTTAGTCTAATCAACTGTACGTCGCTCTGGATAAGAGCGTCTGCCAAATGCCAATAATGTAATGTAATGTAAAAAGTGATATTTGTATCGTGGCATGTCCATAGATCCCGCACACCTAATTTTTAGGCCAGTCGGCCTATTCAGCAGCAGCACCATTTGAAGTGTTTTACAGACTATTCAAAATGGTGAAAAAATCCAACATGGTGGACATTGAGTCCTAAAGTTCTAAATTAGTTTTCAGGGAGGAGTAGGATCTTGTTAATTTCGCATTTAGGTTTAACTGGGCAGAAGTTATGCTTGTTTAATGGGATGAAGGTTGGCACGGTGGTGTTGTGGTCAGCACAGTAGCCTCACAACAAGGTGGTCCCAGCTGCCCAGATCCTCTCTGCGTGGAGTTTGCATGTTCTCCCCGTGTTAGCGTGGTTTTCTCCGGTTACTCCGGTTTCCTCTCACACTGAAGACATGCATTTCAGGTAAGGTGTGCTCCTGCTGTTGCCCTTGACCGAGGCTCTGGCCTCAGCACTGGAGTTGGTCCCTGGGTGCTGCACTGTGGCTAAGCTAGTAACTAGGATGGGTCAAATGCAACGGACAGAGTATCCCCACGGGGTTCAACAAAGTAGTTCTTATTCTTATGTGGCGGCCTGTTGCGTAGTAGTTAAGGCTGGGACACGCAAGGTCGGTGGTTCTAATCCCGGTGTAACCACAATAAGATCCGCACAGCCGTTGGGCCCTTGAGCAAGGCCCTTAACCCTGCATTGCTCCAGGGGAGGATTGTCTCCTGCTTAGTCTAATGAACTGTACGTCGCTCTGGATAAGAGCATCTGCCAAAATGCTAATAATGTAACACAATGTAATGTTATCTCTGGAGTTCTTATCAAGAGTGACTTTAGTGCAAATGCCAAGAACATTTCCGAGAACAAGTCTGATTGTTGACGGATGGATGGGGAAGAAAACTGAAATTTGCGATTTTCTTTGCATTTTCTTCATATTTTGGATGTAGGATTATAGTTTTATGTTAATTTGTGTGGTACTAAAACATTTAGGCCATATACCTGACCACTCACCCATTCTTGGTGGACCTACTTTAACCCACCTATCTCTTATTTATTTGTTGATCCCACGTGTCAGTAAATATTTTCAGATTTGCCATTCATAATTGCACTTCCTTATTTGCAGAGCGATCGTGCATTAGTGGCTGGAAGCGGACCCAGTGATGGCAGCCTGGGTGCTGAGATTGACCCTGGACCTCCAGTTGTGTGGAACTGAAGGCAAGAAGATGTGATCAATCGAACGAACACAGACCCTCACAGAAATCAAGGGAGAAAGGGAAACTGCTCCTGTCATGTCAAATACAATTAACCTTTGCCTTGTGTGTTTGGCATGTTTTACTCTTGTGAGAATTGTCTATAAACTTTGTATGGATATTTGGGATGTTTTCAGACATATGGATGTAATTAAACATTATGATATTTATTAATTTATTAATTTATTTTTTATAATTATTTTTATATTTATGATGGTTCTGACAGAAAAATGATTTCTTATCCATCTGTGTAAAAAAAAGTGCATCATAAAAAGAGAAAAAATGCTTGAAAAATAAATCTGAGATTGGAGGAGGAATGTCTTACATTGAAAAAATGTGAAGAAACAAATTGAATCGTATTGGAAGTAAAAATATATAAGTCTATATTAATTTCTTTCCAAAAAGTGAAAAACTATTCTCGAAAACAACTGGATGCAAGAGGAATGTATTATATTGACCAAATATGAAGAAACTAACTGAATACCAGTTGTCTTTAAGTATTTATTGGCAAAACAATTTCAAGAACAGTGAAATACCATAGTTACATACACATTATTGGGTCCAAAACATAAAAAAATACTTGAATAAAAAATACCAGCAGGAATGTTTTATATTCAATGAATATGAAGAAAACATTTATCCCATTGGTTTTTTGGCAGGTCTTCACAAAAACATTTTTCCAGAAAATCCTGAAAATACAAAAGTTTAAGTTATGTCCCAAAAGTGAAAGTAAGCTTGAAAAAGAAATTTATTGAAAAAGAATCACCTGAATTGATGAGGAATGTGTTATATTTAGTAATTATGAAAAAATACTTATTGGCAAAAACATTTTTCCAGAAAATAAAGGAAATAAAATAAAATGAATATGCTTAAAAAGTTTTACATTTAATAAATATGGAGAAATAAATTGAATCCCATTTCTTTTTTAACATTTGCAGATAAAAATATTGAGAAAATCGTGAAAATCTTATGTACTATAAGTGAAACAAAGATTGAAATAAATTTGTGATTTAATCATCTATGGATGGGGAAAGTAAAACATGTTGAAAAAATGTTTTCAGTGGAAAATTAAAAAATACATAACATAGTCTTATATCTAAAACATGAAAAATGCTTAAAATTAATTTTCATATTGAAAAATGTTTTTCAGTGGAAAATTAAAAAATACGTAAGGCTATAGACTTAAAAAAAACATAAAAAATGCTCAAAAATGTTTTTAATGTTGAAACATTTTTTTCATTGGAAAATAAAAAAATAAATAATTCTTAAGTGTAAAACATGAAAAATGTTGGAAAACAATTTTTATGTTGAAAAATGTTCTTCAGTGGAAAATGAAAATGAAAAAATACGTAAGACTATAGACTTATTTCTAAAACATGAAAAATGCTAAAAGAAATATTCATGTTGAAAAAAAAATTTTCTATGGAAAATGAAAAAATACATGAGACAATAGACTTATGTCTGAAACATGAAAAATGCAACAACAAAAAATTCCTGTTGAAATAGTTTTTTCAGTGGAAAATGAAAAAATACATGAAACTAGTCTTATGACAAAAAAAGAAAAATGCTCCAAAAAGAATAATTAATGTTGAAAAATATTTTGCTGTGGAAAATGGAAAAAATACATAAAACTATAGTCTTATGTCTAAAACATAAAAATGCTTCAAATAAATTTTCATGTTGAAAAATGTTTTTCCGTGGAAAATGAAAAAATACAAAAGACTATAGACTTATGACTAAAACAGGAAAAACGCTCAAAAACATTAACGTTGATGAAATGTTTTCAGTGGAAAATGAAAAAAAACATAAAACTACAGTCTTATGACTAAAAAAAGAAAAATTCTAAAGAAAATGATTAATGCTGAAAAATGTTTTTCAGTGAAAAATTAAAAAATTCATAAAACTATAGTCTTATGACAAAAAAAGAAAAATTCTCAAAAAAATGATTAATGTTGAAAAAATGTTTTTAGTGGAAAATGAAAAAATACATGAGACTATAGTCTTATATCGAAAACATGAAAAATGCTTGAAAAAAATTATTCATGTTGAAAAATATTTTTCAGTGGAAAACAAAAATGAAAAAATAAGTAAAACTATCGTCTTATGAGTGAAACATGAAAAATTCTCAAAAACATTAATGTTAATTTATTTTCATATTGAAAAATATTTTTCAGTGTAAAACAAAAATGAAAAAATACGTAAGACTATAGTCTTAAGTGTGAAGCAAGAAAAATGGCAAAAAAAAATTCACGTTGAAAAATGTTCTTCAGAGGAAAATGAAAAAATAAATAAGACTATAGACTTATATCTAAAAGATGAAAAATGTTCAGAAAAATGTTTTGTGTTGAAAAATGTTTTTCCGTGGAAAATGAAAAATAGATAAAACTATAGTCTTATGCCTAAAACATGAAAAATGTTCAAAAAATTATTAATGTTGAAAAAATGTTTTTAGTGGAAAATGAAAAAATACATGAGACTATAGTCTTATATCTAAAACATGAAAAATGCTTAAAATTTATTTTCATATTGAAAAATATTTTTCAGTGGAAAACAAAAATGAAAAAATACGTAAGACTATAGTCTTAAGCATAAAGCAAGAAAAATGGCAAAAACTAAATTCACGTTGAAAAATGTTCTTTAGAGGAAAATGAAAAAATACATAAAACTATAGTCTTATGACTAAAACATGAAAAATGTTCAAAAAAATTATTCATGTTGAAAAATAAAAAAATAAATAAGACAATAGACTTATGTCTAAAAGATGAAAAGTGTTCTGAAAAATTTTTAATGTTGAAAAATGTTTTTCCGTGGAAAATGAAAAAATAGGTAAAACTATAGTCTTATGAGTAAAACATGAAAAATTCTCAAAAACATTATTAATTTGGAAAAATGTTTTTAGTGGAAAATGAAAAAATACATGAGACTATAGTCTTATATCTAAAACATGAAAAATGCTTAAAATTTATTTTCATATTGAAAAATATTTTTCAGTGGGAAATGAAAAATACATGAGACTATAGTCTTATATCTAAAACGTGAAAAATGCTCCAAAAAATTATTAATGTTTAAAAAAAAATTTCGGTGGAAAACAAAAATGTACGTAAGACTATAGTCTTAAGTGTAAAGCAAGAAAAATGGGAGAAAAAAATTCACATTGAAAAATGTTCTTCAGAGGAAAATGAAAAAATACATAAAACTATAGTCTAATGACTAAAACATTAAAAATGTTCAAAAAAATTATTCATGTTGAAAAATGAAAATGTTGAAAAATGTTTTTTTGTGGAAAATGAAAAATTGATAAAACGATAGTCTTATATCTAAAACATGAAAAATGCTAAAAAAAAATTTGCATATTGAAAAATATTTTTTGGTGGAAAACAAAAATGAAAAAATACATGAGACTATAGTCTTATGACTAAAACATGAAAAATTCTCAAAAAAATTATTAATGTTGAAAAAATGTTTTTAGTGGAAAATGAAAAAATACATGAGACTATAGTCTTATATCTAAAACATGAAAAATGCTTAAAATTTATTTTCATATTGAGAAATATTTTTTAGTGGAAAACAAAAATGAAAAAATACGTAAGACTATAGACTTATATCTAAAAGATGAAAAATGTTTGGAAAAATTTTTAATGTTGAAAAATGTTTTTCCGTGGAAAATGAAAAATAGATAAAACTATAGTCTTATGCCTAAAACATGAAAAATGTTCAAAAAAATTATTAATGTTGAAAAAATGTTTTTAGTGGAAAATGAAAAAATACATGAGACTATAGTCTTATGACTAAAACAAGAAAAATTCTCAAAAAAATTATTAATGTTGAAAAATGAAAAAATAAATAAGACTAGACTTATATCTAAAAGATGAAAAATGTTCTGAAAAATGTTTAATGTTGAGAAATGTTTTTTCGTGGAGAATGAAAAATAGATAAAACTATAGTCTTATGACTAAAACATGAAAAATGCTTAAAATTTATTTTCATATTGAAAAATATTTTTTGGAGGAAAACAAAAATGAAAAAATACATGAGACTATAGTCTTAAGTGTAAAGCAAGAAAAATGGCAAAAAAAAATTCACGTTGAAAAATGTTCTTCAGAGGAAAATGAAAAAATACATAAAACTATAGTCTTATGACAAAAACATGAAAAATGTTCAAAAAAATTATTCATGTTGAAAAAATGTTTTTAGTGGAAAATGAAAAAATACATGAGACTATAGTCTTATGACTAAAACATGAAAAATTCTCAAAAAAATAATTAATGTTGAAAAATGAAAAAATAAATAAGACTATAGACTTATATCTAAAAGATGAAAAATGTTCGGAAAAATTTTTTATGTTGAAAAATGTTTTTTCGTGGAAAATGAAAAATAGATAAAACTATAGTCTTATGCCTAAAACATGAAAAATGCTTAAAAAAATTTTTCATATTGAAAAATATTTTTGGGAGGAAAACAAAAAAATACATGAGACTATAGTCTTATATCTAAAACAAGAAAAATGCTTAATTTATTTTCATATTGAAAAATATTTTTTGGTGGAAAACAAAAATGAAAAAATACATGAGACTATAGTCTTAAGTGTAAAGCAAGAAAAATGGCAAAAAAAAATTCACGTTGAAAAATGTTCTTCAGAGGAAAATGAAAAAATACATAAAACTATAGTCTTATGACAAAAACATGAAAAATGTTCAAAAAAAATTTTCATGTTGAAAAATGAAAAAATAAATAAGACTATAGACTCATGTCTAAAAGATGAAAAATGTTCTGAAAAAATGTTAATGTTGAAAAATGTTTTTCCGTGGAAAATGAAAAAATAGGAAAAACTATAGTCTTATGAGTAAAACATGAAAAATTCTCAAAAACATTATTAATGTTGAAAAAATGTTTTTAGTGGAAAATGAAAAAATACATGAGACTATAGACTTATATCTAAAAGATGAAAAATTGTCAAAAAAAATATTAATGTTAAAAAAATGTTTTTAGTGGAAAATGAAAAAATACATGAGACTATAGTCTTATATCTAAAACATGAAAAATTCTCAAAAAAATAATTAATCTTGAAAAATGAAAAAATAAATAAGACTATAGACTAATATCTAAAAGATGAAAAATTCTCAAAAAAAATGTTTTTAGTGGAAAATGAAAAAATACATGAGACTATTGTCTTATATCTAAAGCATGAAAAATGCTTAAAATTTATTTTCATATTGAAAAATATTTTTTGGTAGAAAACAAAAATGAAAAAATACATGAGACTATAGTCTTATATCTAAAACATGAAAAATTATTAATGTTGAAAAAAAATTTTCGGTGGAAAACAAAAATGAAAAAATACATGAGACTATAGTCTTATGACTAAAACATGAAAAATTCTCAAAAACATTATTAATGTTGAAAAAAAGTTTTTTGTGGAAAACGAAAAAATACATGAGACTATAGTCTTATATCTAAAACATGAAAAATGCTTAAAATTTATTTTCATATTGAAAAATATTTTTTGATGGAAAACAAAAATGAAAAAATACATGAGACAATAGTCTTATGACTAAAACATGAAAAATTCTCAAAAAAATAATTAATGTTGAAAAATGAAAAAATAAATAAGACTATAGACTTATATCTAAAAGATGAAAAATTCTCAAAAAAAGTATTAATGTTAAAAAAATGTTTTTAGTGGAAAATGAAAAAATACATGAGACTATAGTCTTATATCTAAAACATGAAAAATGCTTAAAATTTATTTTCATATTGAAAAATATTTTTCAGTGGAAAACAAAAATGAGATAATACATGAGACTATAGTCTTATATCTAAAACATGAAAAATGCTTAAAATTTATTTTTATATTGAAAAATATTTTTTTTGGAAAACAAAAATGAAAAAATACATGAGACTATAGTCTTATGACTAAAACATGAAAAATTCTCAAAAAAATAATTAATGTTGAAAAATGAAAAAATAAATAAGACTATAGACTTATATGTAAAAGATGAAAAATGTTCGGAAATATTTTTTATGTTGAAAAATGTTTTTTTCGTGGAAAATGAAAAATAGATAAAACTATAGTCTTATGCCTAAAACATGAAAAATGCTTAAAATTTATTTTCATATTGAAAAATATTTTTTGGAGGAAAACAAAAAAATACATGAGACTATAGTCTTATATCTAAAACATGAAAAATGCTTAAAATTTATTTTCATATTGAAAAATATTTTTTGGTGGAAAACAAAAATGAAAAAATACATGAGACTATAGTCTTAAGTGTGAAGCAAGAAAAATGGCAAAAAAAAAATTCACGTTGAAAAATGTTCTTCAGAGGAAAATGAAAAAATACATAAAACTATAGTCTTATGACAAAAACATGAAAAATGTTCAAAAAAATTATTCATGTTGAAAAATGAAAAAATAAATAAGACTATAGACTCATGTCTAAAAGATGAAAAATGTTCTGAAAAAATTTTAATGTTGAAAAATGTTTTTCCGTGGAAAATGAAAAAATAGGAAAAACTATAGTCTTATGAGTAAAACATGAAAAATTCTCAAAAACATTATTCATGTTGAAAAAATGTTTTTAGTGGAAAATGAAAAAATACATGAGACTATAGTCTTACATCTAAAACATGAAAAATGCTAAAAATTTATTTTCATATTGAAAAATATTTTTTGGTGGAAAACAAAAATGAAAAAATACATGAGACTATATAGTCTTATGACTAAAACATGAAAAATTCTCAAAAAAAAAATTAATGTTGAAAAATGAAAAAATAAATAAGACTATAGACTTAAATCTAAAAGATGAAAAATTGTCAAAAAAAATATTAATGTTAAAAAAATGTTTTTAGTGGAAAATGAAAAAATACATGAGACTATAGTCTTATATCTACAACATGAAAAATGCTTAAAATTTATTTTCATATTGAAAAATATTTTTCAGTGGAAAACAAAAATGAAATAATACATGAGACTATAGTCTTATATCTAAAACATGAAAAATGATTAATGTTGAAAAAAAATTTTCAGTGGAAAACAAAAATGAAAAAATACATGAGACTATAGTCTTATGACTAAAACATGAAAAATTCTCAAAAACATTATTAATGTTGAAAAAATGATTTTAGTGGACAATGAAAAAATAGGTAAAACTATAGTCTTATGACTAAAAAATGAAAAATTCTCAAAAAAAATATTTATGTTAAAAAAATGTTTTTAGTGGAAAATGAAAAAATACATGAGACTATAGTCTTATATCTAAAACATGAAAAATACTTAAAATTTATTTTCATATTGAAAAATATTTTTCAGTGGAAAACAAAATGAAAAAATACATGAGACTATAGTCTAATATCTAAAACATGAAAAATTATTAATGTTGAAAAAAATTTTTCGGTGGAAAACAAAAATGAAAAAATAGGTAAGACTATAGTCTTAAGTGTAAAGCAAGAAAAATGGCACAAAAAAAAATTCACGTTGAAAAATGTTCTTCAGAAGAAAATGAAAAAATACATAAAACTATTGTCTTATGACTAAAACATGAAAAATGTTCAAAAAAATGATTCATGTTGAAAAATGAAAAAATAAATAAGACTATAGACTCATGTCTAAAAGATGAAAAATGTTCAAAAAAAATTTTAATGTTGAAAAATGTTTTTCCGTGGAAAATGAAAAAATAGGTAAAACTATAGTCTTATGAGTAAAACATGAAAAATTCTCAAAAACATTATTAATGTTGAAAAAATGTTTTTAGTGGAAAATGAAAAAATACATGAGACTATAGTCTTATGACTAAAACATGAAAAATTCTCAAAAAAATTATTAATGTTGAAAAAATGTTTTTAGTGGAAAATGAAAAAATACATGAGACTATAGTCTTATATCTAAAACATGAAAAATGCTTAAAATTTATTTTTATATTGAAAAATATTTTTCAGTGGAAAACAAAAATGAAATAATACATGAGACTATAGTCTTATATCTAAAACATGAAAAATTATTTATGTAAAAAAAATTTTTTCGGTGGAAAACAAAAATGAAAAAATACATAAAACTATTGTCTTATGACTAAAACATGAAAAATGTTCAAAAAAATTATTCATGTTGAAAAATGAAAAAATAAATAAGACTATAGACTCATGTCTAAAAGATGAAAAATGTTCGGAAAAAATTTTAATGTTGAAAAAATGTTTTTAGTGGAAAATGAAAAAATACCTGAGACTATAGTCTTATGACTAAAAGATGAAAAATTCTCAAAAAAATTATTAATGTTGAAAAAATGTTTTTATTGGAAAATGAAAAAATACATGAGACTATAGTCCTATGACTAAAACATGAAAAATTCTCAAAAAAATAATTAATCTTGAAAAATGAAAAAATAAATAAGACTATAGACTAATATCTAAAAGATGAAAAATTCTCAAAAAAAATGTTTTTAGTGGAAAATGAAAAAATACATGAGACTATTGTCTTATATCTAAAGCATGAAAAATGCTTAAAATTTATTTTCATATTGAAAAATATTTTTTGGTAGAAAACAAAAATGAAAAAATACATGAGACTATAGTCTTATATCTAAAACATGAAAAATTATTAATGTTGAAAAAATTTTTTCGGTGGAAAACAAAAATGAAAAAATACATGAGACTATAGTCTTATGACTAAAACATGAAAAATTCTCAAAAACATTATTAATGTTGAAAAAAAGTTTTTTGTGGAAAACGAAAAAATACATGAGACTATAGTCTTATATCTAAAACATGAAAAATGCTTAAAATTTATTTTCATATTGAAAAATATTTTTTGATGGAAAACAAAAATGAAAAAATACATGAGACAATAGTCTTATGACTAAAACATGAAAAATTCTATAAAAAATAATTAATGTTGAAAAATGAAAAAATAAATAAGACTATAGACTTATATCTAAAAGATGAAAAATTCTCAAAAAAAAGTATTAATGTTAAAAAAATGTTTTTAGTGGAAAATGAAAAAATACATGAGACTATAGTCTTATATCTAAAACATGAAAAATGCTTAAAATTTATTTTCATATTGAAAAATATTTTTCAGTGGAAAACAAAAATGAGATAATACATGAGACTATAGTCTTATATCTAAAACATGAAAAATGATTAATGTTGAAAAATATTTTTCAGTGGAAAACAAAAATGAGATAATACATGAGACTATAGTCCTATATCTAAAACATGAAAATTTATTTTCATATTGAAAAATATTTTTCAGTGGAAAACAAAAATGAAAAAATACATGAGACTATAGTCTTATATCTAAAAGATGAAAAATTATTAATGTTGAAATAAATTTTTCGGTGGAAAACAAAAATGAAAAAATACGTAAGACTATAGTCTTAAGTGTAAAGCAAGAAAAATGGCACAAAAAAAAATTCACGTTGAAAAATGTTCTTCAGAAGAAAATGAAAAAATACATGAGACTATAGTCTCATGACTAAAAAATGAAAAATGCTTAAAATTATTATTAATGTTCAAAAAAATTATTCATGTTGAAAAATGAAAATATAAATAAGACTATAGACTCATGTCTAAAAGATGAAAAATGTTCGGAAAAATTTTTAATGTTGAAAATTTTTTTTCCGTGGAAAATGAAAAAATAGGTAAAACTATAGTCTTATTAGTAAAACATGAAAAATTCTCAAAAACATTATTAATGTTGAAAAAAAATGTTTTTAGTGGAAAATGAAAAAATACATGAGACTATAGTCTTATATCTAAAACATGAAAAATGCTTAAAATTTATTTTCATATTGAAAAATATTTTTCGGTGTAAAACAAAAATGAAAAAATACATGAGACTATAGTCTTATGACTAAAACATGAAAAATTCTCAAAAAAATTATTAATGTTGAAAAAATGTTTTTAGTGGAAAATGAAAAAATACATGAGACTATAGTCTTATATCTAAAACATGAAAAATGCTTAAAATTTATTTTCATATTGAAAAATATTTTTCAGTGGAAAACAAAAATGAAATAATACATGAGACTATAGTCTTATATGTAAAACATGAAAAATTATTAATGTTGAAAAAAATTTTTCGGTGGAAAACAAAAATGAAAAAATACATGAGACTATAGTCTTATGACTAAAACATGAAAAATTCTCAAAAACATTATTAATGTTGAAAAAATGATTTTAGTGGAAAATGAAAAAATACATGAGACTATAGTCTTATGACTAAAATATGAAAAATTCTCAAAAACATTATTAATGTTGAAAAAATGATTTTAGTGGAAAATGAAAAAATACATGAGACTATAGTCTTATATCTAAAACATGAAAAATAATAATGTTGAAAAAAATTTTTCGGTGGAAAACCAAAATGAAAAAATACATGAGACTATAGTCTTATGACTAAAACATGAAAAATCCTCAAAAACATTATTAATGTTGAAAAAATTATTTTAGTGGAAAATGAAAAAATAGGTAAAACTATAGTCTTATGACTAAAAAATGAAAAATTCTCAAAAAAAAATTAATGTTAAAAAAATGTTTTTAGTGGAAAACAAAAATGAAAAAATACATGAGACTATAGTCTTATATCTAAAACATGAAAAATGCTTAAAATTTATTTTCATATTGAAAAATATTTTTCGGTGTAAAACAAAAATGAAAAAATACATGAGACTATAGTCTTATGACTAAAAGATGAAAAATTCTCAAAAAAAATTTTAATGTTGAAAAAATGTTTTTAGTGGAAAATGAAAAAATACATGAGACTACAGTCTTATGACTAAAACATGAAAAATTCTCAAAAAAAAATTTAATGTTGAAAAAATGTTTTTAGTGGAAAATGAAAAAATACCTGAGACTATAGTCTTATGACTAAAACATGAAAAATTCTCAAAAAAAATTTTAATGTTGAAAAAATGTTTTTAGTGGAAAATGAAAAAATACATGAGACTATAGTCTTATGACTAAAACATGAAAAATTCTCAAAAAAATTATTAATGTTGAAAAAATGTTTTTAGTGGAAAATGAAAAAATACATGAGACTATAGTCTTATATCTAAAACATGAAAAATGCTTAAAATTTATTTTCATATTGAAAAATATTTTTTGGTAGAAAACAAAAATGAAAAAATACATGAGACTATAGTCTTATGACTAAAACATGAAAAATTCTCAAAAAAATAATTAATGTTGAAAAATGAAAAAATAAATAAGACTATAGACTTATATCTAAAAGATGAAAAATTCTCAAAAAAAATATTAATTTAAAAAAAATGTTTTAGTGGAAAATGAAAAAATACATGAGACTATAGTCTTATATCTAAAATATGAAAAATGCTTAAAATTTATTTTAATATTGAAAAATATTTTTCAGTGGAAAACAAAAATGAAAAAATACATGAGACTATAGTCTTATGACTAAAACATGAAAAATTCTCAAAAAAATTATTAATGTTGAAAAAATGTTTTTAGTGGAAAATGAAAAAATACATGAGACTATAGTCTTATGACTAAAACATGAAAAATTCTCAAAAACATTATTAATGTTGAAAAATATTTTTCAGTGGAAAACAAAAATGAAAAAATACATGAGACTATAGTCTTATATCTAAAACATGAAAAATTATTAATGTTGAAAAAAAATTTTCGGTGGAAAACCAAAATGAAAAAATACATGAGACTATAATCTTATGACTAAAACATGAAAAATTCTCAAAAACATTATTAATGTTGAAAAAATTATTTTAGTGGAAAATGAAAAAATAGGTAAAACTATAGTCTTATGACTAAAAAATGAAAAATTCTCAAAAAAATATTAATGTTAAAAAAATGTTTTTAGTGGAAAATGAAAAAATACATGAGACTATAGTCTTATATCTAAAACATGAAAAATGCTTAAAATGTATTTTCATATTGAAAAATATTTTTCAGTGGAAAACAAAAATGAAAAAATACATGAGACTATAGTTTTATGACTAAAACATGAAAAATTCTCAAAAAAATAATTAATGTTGAAAAATGAAAAAATAAATAAGTCTATAGACTTATATCTAAAAGATGAAAAATTCTCAAAAAAAATATTAATGTTAAAAATGAAAAAATACATGAGGCTATAGTCTTATATCTAAAACATGAAAAATGCTTAAAATTTATTTTCATATTGATAAATATTTTTCAGTGGAAAACAAAATGAAGTAATACATGAGACTATAGTCTTATATCTAAAACATGAAAAATGATTAATGTTGAAAAAAATTTTTCGGTGGAAAACAAAAATGAAAAAATACATGAGACTATAGTCTTATGACTAAAACATGAAAAATTCTCAAAAACATTATTAATGTTGAAAAAATGATTTTAGTGGTAAATGAAAAAATAGATAAAACTATAGTCTTATGACTAAAAAATGAAAAATTCTCAAAAAAAATATTAATGTTAAAAAAATGTTTTTAGTGGAAAATGAAAAAATACATGAGACTATAGTCTTTTATCTAAAATATGAAAAATGCTTAAAATTTATTTTCATATTGAAAAATATTTTTTGGTAGAAAACAAAAATGAAAAAATAAATAAAACTATTGTCTTATGACTAAAACATGAAAAATGTTCAAAAAAATTATTCATGTTGAAAAATGAAAAAATAAATAAGACTATAGACTCATGTCTAAAAGATGAAAAATGTTCCGAAAAATTTTTTATGTTGAAAAATGTTTTTCCGTGGAAAATGAAAAAATAGGTAAAACTATAGTCTTATGAGTAAAACATGAAAAATTCTCAAAAACATTATAAATGTTTTTAGTGGAAAATGAAAAAATACATGAGACTATAGTCTTATATCTAAAACATGAAAAATGCTTAAAATTTATTTTCATATTGAAAAATATTTATCGGTGTAAAACAAAAAGGAAAAAAAACATGAGACTATAGTCTTATGACTAAAACATGAAAAATTCTCAAAAAAAAATTTAATGTTGAAAAAATGTTTTTAGTGGAAAATGAAAAAATACATGAGACTATAGTCTTATGACTAAAACATGAAAAATTCTCAAAAAAAATTTTAATGTTGAAAAAATGTTTTTACTGGAAAATGAAAAAATACCTGAGACTATAGTCTTATGACTAAAACATGAAAAATTCTCAAAAAAATTATTAATGTTGAAAAAATGTTTTTAGTGGAAAATGAAAAAATACATGAGACTATAGTCTTATATCTAAAATATGAAAAATGCTTAAAATTTATTTTCATATTGAAAAATATTTTTTGGTAGAAAAGAAAAATGAAAAAATACATGAGACTATAGTCTTATGACTAAAACATGAAAAATTCTCAAAAAAATAATTAATGTTGAAAAATGAAAAAATAAATAAGACTATAGACTTATATCTAAAAGATGAAAAATTCTCAAAAAAAATATTAATTTAAAAGAAATGTTTTAGTGGAAAATGAAAAAATACATGAGACTATAGTCTTATATCTAAAATATGAAAAATGCTTAAAATTTATTTTAATATTGAAAAATATTTTTCAGTGGAAAACAAAAATGAAAAAATACATGAGACTATAGTCTTATGACTAAAACATGAAAAATTCTCAAAAAAATAATTAATGTTGAAAAATGAAAAAATAAATAAGACTATAGACTTTTATCTAAAAGAAGAAAAATTCTCAAAAAAAATATTAATGTTAAAAAAATGTTTTTAGTGGAAAATGAAAAAATACATGAGACTATAGTCTTATGACTAAAACATGAAAAATTCTCCAAAAAATTATTAATGTTGAAAAAATGTTTTTAGTGGAAAATGAAAAAATACATGAGACTATAGTCTTATGACTAAAACATGAAAAATGCTTAAAATTTATTTTCATATTGAAAAATATTTTTTGGTGGAAAACAAAAATGAAAAAATACATGAGACTATAGTCTTATGACTAAAACATGAAAAATTCTCAAAAAAATAATTAATGTTGAAAAATGAAAAAATAAATAAGACTATAGACTTTTATCTAAAAGATGAAAAATTCTCAAAAAAAATATTAATGTTAAAAAAATGTTTTTAGTGGAAAATGAAAAAATACATGAGACTATAGTCTTTTATCTAAACCATGAAAAATGCTTAAAATTTATTTTCATATTGAAAAATATTTTTCAGTGGAAAACAAAAATGAAATAATACATGAGACTATAGTCTTATATCTAAAACATGAAAAATGATTAATGTTGAAAAAAAATTTTCGGTGGAAAACAAAAATGAAATAATACATGAGACTATAGTCTTATATCTAAAACATGAAAAATGATTAATATTGAAAAATATTTTTCAGTGGAAAACAAAAATGAAAAAATACCTGAGACTATAGTCTTATGACTAAAACATGAAAAATTCTCAAAAAAAATTTTAATGTTGAAAAAATGTTTTTAGTGGAAAATGAAAAAATACATGAGACTATAGTCTTATGACTAAAACATGAAAAATTCTCAAAAAAAATTTTAATGTTGAAAAAATGTTTTTACTGGAAAATGAAAAAATACCTGAGACTATAGTCTTATGACTAAAACATGAAAAATTCTCAAAAAAATTATTAATGTTGAAAAAATGTTTTTAGTGGAAAATGAAAAAATACATGAGACTATAGTCTTATATCTAAAATATGAAAAATGCTTAAAATTTATTTTCATATTGAAAAATATTATTTGGTAGAAAACAAAAATGAAAAAAAACATGAGACTATAGTCTTATGACTAAAACATGAAAAATTCTCAAAAAAATAATTAATGTTGAAAAATGAAAAAATAAATAAGACTATAGACTTATATCTAAAAGATGAAAAATTCTCAAAAAAAATATTAATTTAAAAGAAATGTTTTAGTGGAAAATGAAAAAATACATGAGACTATAGTCTTATATCTAAAATATGAAAAATGCTTAAAATTTATTTTAATATTGAAAAATATTTTTCAGTGGAAAACAAAAATGAAAAAATACATGAGACTATAGTCTTATGACTAAAACATGAAAAATTCTCAAAAAAATAATTAATGTTGAAAAATGAAAAAATAAATAAGACTATAGACTTTTATCTAAAAGATGAAAAATTCTCAAAAAAAATATTAATGTTAAAAAAATGTTTTTAGTGGAAAATGAAAAAATACATGAGACTATAGTCTTATGACTAAAACATGAAAAATTCTCAAAAAAAAATTTTATGTTGAAAAAATGTTTTTAGTGGAAAATGAAAAAATACATGAGACTATAGTCTTATGACTAAAACATGAAAAATTCTCAAAAACATTATTAATGTTGAAAAAATTATTTTAGTGGAAAATGAAAAAATAGGTAAAACTATGGTCTTATGACTAAAAAATGAAAAATTCTCAAAAAAATATTAATGTTAAAAAAATGCTTTTAGTGGAAAATGAAAAAATACATGAGACTATAGTCTTATATCTAAAACATGAAAAATGCTTAAAATTTATTTTCATATTGAAAAATATTTTTCAGTGGAAAACAAAAATGAAAAAATACATGAGACTATAGTCTTATATCAAAAAGATGAAAAATTATTAATGTTGAAAAAATGTTTTCGGTGGAAAACAAAAATGAAAAAATACATAAGACTATAGTCTTAAGTGTAAAGCAAGAAAAATGGCACAAAAAAATGATTAATGTTGAAAAAATGTTTTTAGTGGAAAATGAAAAAATACATGAGACTATAGCCTTATATCTAAAATATGAAAAATGCTTAAAATTTATTTTCATATTGAAAAATATTATTTGGTAGAAAACAAAAATGAAAAAATACATGAGACTATAGTCTTATGACTAAAACATGAAAAATTCTCAAAAAAATAATTAATGTTGAAAAATGAAAAAATAAATAAGACTATAGACTTTTATCTAAAAGAAGAAAAATTCTCAAAAAAAATATTAATGTTAAAAAAATGTTTTTAGTGGAAAATGAAAAAATACATGAGACTATAGTCTTATGACTAAAACATGAAAAATTCTCAAAAACATTATTAATGTTGAAAAAATTATTTTAGTGGAAAATGAAAAAATAGGTAAAACTATGGTCTTATGACTAAAAAATGAAAAATTCTCAAAAAAATATTAATGTTAAAAAAATGCTTTTAGTGGAAAATGAAAAAATACATGAGACTATAGTCTTATATCTAAAACATGAAAAATGCTTAAAATTTATTTTCATATTGAAAAATATTTTTCAGTGGAAAACAAAAATGAAAAAATACATGAGACTATAGTCTTATGACTAAAACATGAAAAATTCTCAAAAAAAAAATTAATGTTGAAAAATGAAAAAATAAATAAGACTATAGACTTATATCTAAAAGATGAAAAATTCTCAAAAAAAATATTAATTTAAAAAAAATGTTTTAGTGGAAAATGAAAAAATACATGAGACTATAGTCTTATATCTAAAATATGAAAAATGCTTAAAATTTATTTTAATATTGAAAAATATTTTTCAGTGGAAAACAAAAATGAAAAAATACATGAGACTATAGTCTTATGACTAAAACATGAAAAATTCTCAAAAAAAAAATTAATGTTGAAAAATGAAAAAATAAATAAGACTATAGACTTATATCTAAAAGATGAAAAATTCTCAAAAAAAATATTAATTTAAAAAAAATGTTTTAGTGGAAAATGAAAAAATACATGAGACTATAGTCTTATATCTAAAATATGAAAAATGCTTAAAATTTATTTTAATATTGAAAAATATTTTTCAGTGGAAAACAAAAATGAAAAAATACATGAGACTATAGTCTTATGACTAAAACATGAAAAATTCTCAAAAAAATAATTAATGTTGAAAAATGAAAAAATAAATAAGACTATAGACTTTTATCTAAAAGAAGAAAAATTCTCAAAAAAAATATTAATGTTAAAAAAATGTTTTTAGTGGAAAATGAAAAAATACATGAGACTATAGTCTTATGACTAAAACATGAAAAATTCTCAAAAAAAAATTTCATGTTGAAAAAATGTTTTTAGTGGAAAATGAAAAAATACATGAGACTATAGTCTTATGACTAAAACATGAAAAATTCTCAAAAACATTATTAATGTTGAAAAAATTATTTTAGTGGAAAATGAAAAAATAGGTAAAACTATGGTCTTATGACTAAAAAATGAAAAATTCTCAAAAAAATATTAATGTTAAAAAAATGCTTTTAGTGGAAAATGAAAAAATACATGAGACTATAGTCTTATATCTAAAACATGAAAAATGCTTAAAATTTATTTTCATATTGAAAAATATTTTTCAGTGGAAAACAAAAATGAAAAAATACATGAGACTATAGTCTTATATCAAAAAGATGAAAAATTATTAATGTTGAAAAAATGTTTTCGGTGGAAAACAAAAATGAAAAAATACATAAGACTATAGTCTTAAGTGTAAAGCAAGAAAAATGGCACAAAAAAATGATTAATGTTGAAAAAATGTTTTTAGTGGAAAATGAAAAAATACATGAGACTATAGCCTTATATCTAAAATATGAAAAATGCTTAAAATTTATTTTCATATTGAAAAATATTATTTGGTAGAAAACAAAAATGAAAAAATACATGAGACTATAGTCTTATGACTAAAACATGAAAAATTCTCAAAAAAATAATTAATGTTGAAAAATGAAAAAATAAATAAGACTATAGACTTTTATCTAAAAGAAGAAAAATTCTCAAAAAAAATATTAATGTTAAAAAAATGTTTTTAGTGGAAAATGAAAAAATACATGAGACTATAGTCTTATGACTAAAACATGAAAAATTCTCAAAAACATTATTAATGTTGAAAAAATTATTTTAGTGGAAAATGAAAAAATAGGTAAAACTATGGTCTTATGACTAAAAAATGAAAAATTCTCAAAAAAATATTAATGTTAAAAAAATGCTTTTAGTGGAAAATGAAAAAATACATGAGACTATAGTCTTATATCTAAAACATTAAAAATGCTTAAAATTTATTTTCATATTGAAAAATATTTTTCAGTGGAAAACAAAAATGAAAAAATACATGAGACTATAGTCTTATGACTAAAACATGAAAAATTCTCAAAAAAAAAATTAATGTTGAAAAATGAAAAAATAAATAAGACTATAGACTTATATCTAAAAGATGAAAAATTCTCAAAAAAAATATTAATTTAAAAAAAATGTTTTAGTGGAAAATGAAAAAATACATGAGACTATAGTCTTATATCTAAAATATGAAAAATGCTTAAAATTTATTTTAATATTGAAAAATATTTTTCAGTGGAAAACAAAAATGAAAAAATACATGAGACTATAGTCTTATGACTAAAACATGAAAAATTCTCAAAAAAAAAATTAATGTTGAAAAATGAAAAAATAAATAAGACTATAGACTTATATCTAAAAGATGAAAAATTCTCAAAAAAAATATTAATTTAAAAAAAATGTTTTAGTGGAAAATGAAAAAATACATGAGACTATAGTCTTATATCTAAAATATGAAAAATGCTTAAAATTTATTTTAATATTGAAAAATATTTTTCAGTGGAAAACAAAAATGAAAAAATACATGAGACTATAGTCTTATGACTAAAACATGAAAAATTCTCAAAAAAATAATTAATGTTGAAAAATGAAAAAATAAATAAGACTATAGACTTTTATCTAAAAGAAGAAAAATTCTCAAAAAAAATATTAATGTTAAAAAAATGTTTTTAGTGGAAAATGAAAAAATACATGAGACTATAGTCTTATGACTAAAACATGAAAAATTCTCAAAAAAAAATTTCATGTTGAAAAAATGTTTTTAGTGGAAAATGAAAAAATACATGAGACTATAGTCTTATGACTAAAACATGAAAAATTCTCAAAAACATTATTAATGTTGAAAAAATTATTTTAGTGGAAAATGAAAAAATAGGTAAAACTATGGTCTTATGACTAAAAAATGAAAAATTCTCAAAAAAATATTAATGTTAAAAAAATGCTTTTAGTGGAAAATGAAAAAATACATGAGACTATAGTCTTATATCTAAAACATGAAAAATGCTTAAAATTTATTTTCATATTGAAAAATATTTTTCAGTGGAAAACAAAAATGAAAAAATACATGAGACTATAGTCTTATATCAAAAAGATGAAAAATTATTAATGTTGAAAAAATGTTTTCGGTGGAAAACAAAAATGAAAAAATACATAAGACTATAGTCTTAAGTGTAAAGCAAGAAAAATGGCACAAAAAAAAATTCACGTTGAAAAATGTTCTTCAGAAGAAAATGAAAAAATAAATAAAACTATTGTCTTATGACTAAAACATGAAAAATGTTCAAAAAAATTATTCATGTTGAAAGATGAAAAAATAAATAAGAATATAGACTCATGTCTAAAAGATGAAAAATGTTCCGAAAAATTTTTTATGTTGAAAAATGTTTTTCCGTGGAAAATGAAAAAATAGGTAAAACTATAGTCTTATGAGTAAAACATGAAAAATTCTCAAAAACATTATAAATGTTTTTAGTGGAAAATGAAAAAATACATGAGACTATAGTCTTATATCTAAAACATGAAAAATGCTTAAAATTTATTTTCATATTGAAAAATATTTATCGGTGTAAAACAAAAAGGAAAAAATACATGAGACTATAGTCTTATGACTAAAACATGAAAAATTCTCAAAAAAAAATTTAATGTTGAAAAAATGTTTTTAGTGGAAAATGAAAAAATACATGAGACTATAGTCTTATGACTAAAACATGAAAAATTCTCAAAAAAAATTTTAATGTTGAAAAAATGTTTTTACTGGAAAATGAAAAAATACCTGAGACTATAGTCTTATGACTAAAACATGAAAAATTCTCAAAAAAATTATTAATGTTGAAAAAATGTTTTCAGTGGAAAATGAAAAAATACATGAGACTATAGTCTTATATCTAAAATATGAAAAATGCTTAAAATTTATTTTCATATTGAAAAATATTTTTTGGTAGAAAACAAAAATGAAAAAATACATGAGACTATAGTCTTATGACTAAAACATGAAAAATTCTCAAAAAAATAATTAATGTTGAAAAATGAAAAAATAAATAAGACTATAGACTTATATCTAAAAGATGAAAAATTCTCAAAAAAAATATTAATTTAAAAGAAATGTTTTAGTGGAAAATGAAAAAATACATGAGACTATAGTCTTATATCTAAAATATGAAAAATGCTTAAAATTTATTTTAATATTGAAAAATATTTTTCAGTGGAAAACAAAAATGAAAAAATACATGAGACTATAGTCTTATGACTAAAACATGAAAAATTCTCAAAAAAATAATTAATGTTGAAAAATGAAAAAATAAATAAGACTATAGACTTTTATCTAAAAGATGAAAAATTCTCAAAAAAAATATTAATGTTAAAAAAATGTTTTTAGTGGAAAATGAAAAAATACATGAGACTATAGTCTTATGACTAAAACATGAAAAATTCTCAAAAAAAAATTTTATGTTGAAAAAATGTTTTTAGTGGAAAAGGAAAAAATACATGAGACTATAGTCTTATGACTAAAACATGAAAAATTCTCAAAAACATTATTAATGTTGAAAAAATTATTTTAGTGGAAAATGAAAAAATAGGTAAAACTATGGTCTTATGACTAAAAAATGAAAAATTCTCAAAAAAATATTAATGTTAAAAAAATGTTTTTAGTGGAAAATGAAAAAATACATGAGACTATAGTCTTATGACTAAAACATGAAAAATTCTCAAAAAAAAATTTTATGTTGAAAAAATGTTTTTTTTTGGAAAATGAAAAAATACATGAGACTATAGTCTTATGACTAAAACATGAAAAATTCTCAAAAACATTATTAATGTTGAAAAAATTATTTTAGTGGAAAATGAAAAAATAGGTAAAACTATGGTCTTATGACTAAAAAATGAAAAATTTTCAAAAAAATATTAATGTTAAAAAAATGCTTTTAGTGGAAAATGAAAAAATACATGAGACTATAGTCTTATATCTAAAACATGAAAAATGCTTAAAATTTATTTTCATATTGAAAAATATTTTTCAGTGGAAAACAAAAATGAAAAAATACATGAGACTATAGTCTTATATCAAAAAGATGAAAAATTATTAATGTTGAAAAAATGTTTTCGGTGGAAAACAAAAATGAAAAAATACATAAGACTATAGTCTTAAGTGTAAAGCAAGAAAAATGGCACAAAAAAATGATTAATGTTGAAAAAATGTTTTTAGTGGAAAATGAAAAAATACATGAGACTATAGTCTTATGACTAAAACATGAAAAATTCTCAAAAAAAAATTTTATGTTGAAAAAATGTTTTTAGTGGAAAATGAAAAAATACATGAGACTATAGTCTTATGACTAAAACATGAAAAATTCTCAAAAACATTATTAATGTTGAAAAAATTATTTTAGTGGAAAATGAAAAAATAGGTAAAACTATGGTCTTATGACTAAAAAATGAAAAATTCTCAAAAAAATATTAATGTTAAAAAAATGCTTTTAGTGGAAAATGAAAAAATACATGAGACTATAGTCTTATATCTAAAACATGAAAAATGCTTAAAATTTATTTTCATATTGAAAAATATTTTTCAGTGGAAAACAAAAATGAAAAAATACATGAGACTATAGTCTTATATCAAAAAGATGAAAAATTATTAATGTTGAAAAAATGTTTTCGGTGGAAAACAAAAATGAAAAAATACATAAGACTATAGTCTTAAGTGTAAAGCAAGAAAAATGGCACAAAAAAATGATTAATGTTGAAAAAATGTTTTTAGTGGAAAATGAAAAAATACATGAGACTATAGCCTTATATCTAAAATATGAAAAATGCTTAAAATTTATTTTCATATTGAAAAATATTATTTGGTAGAAAACAAAAATGAAAAAATACATGAGACTATAGTCTTATGACTAAAACATGAAAAATTCTCAAAAAAAAAATTAATGTTGAAAAATGAAAAAATAAATAAGACTATAGACTTATATCTAAAAGATGAAAAATTCTCAAAAAAAATATTAATTAAAAAAAAATGTTTTAGTGGAAAATGAAAAAATACATGAGACTATAGTCTTATATCTAAAATATGAAAAATGCTTAAAATTTATTTTAATATTGAAAAATATTTTTCAGTGGAAAACAAAAATGAAAAAATACATGAGACTATAGTCTTATGACTAAAACATGAAAAATTCTCAAAAAAATAATTAATGTTGAAAAATGAAAAAATAAATAAGACTATAGACTTTTATCTAAAAGAAGAAAAATTCTCAAAAAAAATATTAATGTTAAAAAAATGTTTTTAGTGGAAAATGAAAAAATACATGAGACTATAGTCTTATGACTAAAACATGAAAAATTCTCAAAAACATTATTAATGTTGAAAAAATTATTTTAGTGGAAAATGAAAAAATAGGTAAAACTATGGTCTTATGACTAAAAAATGAAAAATTCTCAAAAAAATATTAATGTTAAAAAAATGCTTTTAGTGGAAAATGAAAAAATACATGAGACTATAGTCTTATATCTAAAACATGAAAAATGCTTAAAATTTATTTTCATATTGAAAAATATTTTTCAGTGGAAAACAAAAATGAAAAAATACATGAGACTATAGTCTTATATCAAAAAGATGAAAAATTATTAATGTTGAAAAAATGTTTTCGGTGGAAAACAAAAATGAAAAAATACATAAGACTATAGTCTTAAGTGTAAAGCAAGAAAAATGGCACAAAAAAATGATTAATGTTGAAAAAATGTTTTTAGTGGAAAATGAAAAAATACATGAGACTATAGCCTTATATCTAAAATATGAAAAATGCTTAAAATTTATTTTCATATTGAAAAATATTATTTGGTAGAAAACAAAAATGAAAAAATACATGAGACTATAGTCTTATGACTAAAACATGAAAAATTCTCAAAAAAAAAATTAATGTTGAAAAATGAAAAAATAAATAAGACTATAGACTTATATCTAAAAGATGAAAAATTCTCAAAAAAAATATTAATTTAAAAAAAATGTTTTAGTGGAAAATGAAAAAATACATGAGACTATAGTCTTATATCTAAAATATGAAAAATGCTTAAAATTTATTTTAATATTGAAAAATATTTTTCAGTGGAAAACAAAAATGAAAAAATACATGAGACTATAGTCTTATGACTAAAACATGAAAAATTCTCAAAAAAATAATTAATGTTGAAAAATGAAAAAATAAATAAGACTATAGACTTTTATCTAAAAGAAGAAAAATTCTCAAAAAAAATATTAATGTTAAAAAAATGTTTTTAGTGGAAAATGAAAAAATACATGAGACTATAGTCTTATGACTAAAACATGAAAAATTCTCTAAAAAAAATTTCATGTTGAAAAAATGTTTTTAGTGGAAAATGAAAAAATACATGAGACTATAGTCTTATGACTAAAACATGAAAAATTCTCAAAAACATTATTAATGTTGAAAAAATTATTTTAGTGGAAAATGAAAAAATAGGTAAAACTATGGTCTTATGACTAAAAAATGAAAAATTCTCAAAAAAATATTAATGTTAAAAAAATGCTTTTAGTGGAAAATGAAAAAATACATGAGACTATAGTCTTATATCTAAAACATGAAAAATGCTTAAAATTTATTTTCATATTGAAAAATATTTTTCAGTGGAAAACAAAAATGAAAAAATACATGAGACTATAGTCTTATATCAAAAAGATGAAAAATTATTAATGTTGAAAAAATGTTTTCGGTGGAAAACAAAAATGAAAAAATACATAAGACTATAGTCTTAAGTGTAAAGCAAGAAAAATGGCACAAAAAAAATTCACGTTGAAAAATGTTCTTCAGAAGAAAATGAAAAAATAAATAAAACTATTGTCTTATGACTAAAACATGAAAAATGTTCAAAAAAATTATTCATGTTGAAAGATGAAAAAATAAATAAGACTATAGACTCATGTCTAAAAGATGAAAAATGTTCCGAAAAATTTTTTATGTTGAAAAATGTTTTTCCGTGGAAAATGAAAAAATAGGTAAAACTATAGTCTTATGAGTAAAACATGAAAAATTCTCAAAAACATTATAAATGTTTTTAGTGGAAAATGAAAAAATACATGAGACTATAGTCTTATATCTAAAATATGAAAAATGCTTAAAATTTATTTTAATATTGAAAAATATTTTTCAGTGGAAAACAAAAATGAAAAAATACATGAGACTATAGTCTTATGACTAAAACATGAAAAATTCTCAAAAAAATAATTAATGTTGAAAAATGAAAAAATAAATAAGACTATAGACTTTTATCTAAAAGAAGAAAAATTCTCAAAAAAAATATTAATGTTAAAAAAATGTTTTTAGTGGAAAATGAAAAAATACATGAGACTATAGTCTTATGACTAAAACATGAAAAATTCTCAAAAACATTATTAATGTTGAAAAAATTATTTTAGTGGAAAATGAAAAAATAGGTAAAACTATGGTCTTATGACTAAAAAATGAAAAATTCTCAAAAAAATATTAATGTTAAAAAAATGCTTTTAGTGGAAAATGAAAAAATACATGAGACTATAGTCTTATATCTAAAACATGAAAAATGCTTAAAATTTATTTTCATATTGAAAAATATTTTTCAGTGGAAAACAAAAATGAAAAAATACATGAGACTATAGTCTTATATCAAAAAGATGAAAAATTATTAATGTTGAAAAAATGTTTTCGGTGGAAAACAAAAATGAAAAAATACATAAGACTATAGTCTTAAGTGTAAAGCAAGAAAAATGGCACAAAAAAATGATTAATGTTGAAAAAATGTTTTTAGTGGAAAATGAAAAAATACATGAGACTATAGCCTTATATCTAAAATATGAAAAATGCTTAAAATTTATTTTCATATTGAAAAATATTATTTGGTAGAAAACAAAAATGAAAAAATACATGAGACTATAGTCTTATGACTAAAACATGAAAAATTCTCAAAAAAAAAATTAATGTTGAAAAATGAAAAAATAAATAAGACTATAGACTTATATCTAAAAGATGAAAAATTCTCAAAAAAAATATTAATTTAAAAAAAATGTTTTAGTGGAAAATGAAAAAATACATGAGACTATAGTCTTATATCTAAAATATGAAAAATGCTTAAAATTTATTTTAATATTGAAAAATATTTTTCAGTGGAAAACAAAAATGAAAAAATACATGAGACTATAGTCTTATGACTAAAACATGAAAAATTCTCAAAAAAATAATTAATGTTGAAAAATGAAAAAATAAATAAGACTATAGACTTTTATCTAAAAGAAGAAAAATTCTCAAAAAAAATATTAATGTTAAAAAAATGTTTTTAGTGGAAAATGAAAAAATACATGAGACTATAGTCTTATGACTAAAACATGAAAAATTCTCAAAAACATTATTAATGTTGAAAAAATTATTTTAGTGGAAAATGAAAAAATAGGTAAAAGTATGGTCTTATGACTAAAAAATGAAAAATTCTCAAAAAAATATTAATGTTAAAAAAATGCTTTTAGTGGAAAATGAAAAAATACATGAGACTATAGTCTTATATCTAAAACATGAAAAATGCTTAAAATTTATTTTCATATTGAAAAATATTTTTCAGTGGAAAACAAAAATGAAAAAATACATGAGACTATAGTCTTATATCAAAAAGATGAAAAATTATTAATGTTGAAAAAATGTTTTCGGTGGAAAACAAAAATGAAAAAATACATAAGACTATAGTCTTAAGTGTAAAGCAAGAAAAATGGCACAAAAAAAAATTCACGTTGAAAAATGTTCTTCAGAAGAAAATGAAAAAATAAATAAAACTATTGTCTTATGACTAAAACATGAAAAATGTTCAAAAAAATTATTCATGTTGAAAGATGAAAAAATAAATAAGACTATAGACTCATGTCTAAAAGATGAAAAATGTTCCGAAAAATTTTTTATGTTGAAAAATGTTTTTCCGTGGAAAATGAAAAAATAGGTAAAACTATAGTCTTATGAGTAAAACATGAAAAATTCTCAAAAACATTATAAATGTTTTTAGTGGAAAATGAAAAAATACATGAGACTATAGTCTTATATCTAAAACATGAAAAATGCTTAAAATTTATTTTCATATTGAAAAATATTTATCGGTGTAAAACAAAAAGGAAAAAATACATGAGACTATAGTCTTATGACTAAAACATGAAAAATTCTCAAAAAAAAATTTAATGTTGAAAAAATGTTTTTAGTGGAAAATGAAAAAATACATGAGACTATAGTCTTATGACTAAAACATGAAAAATTCTCAAAAAAAATTTTAATGTTGAAAAAATGTTTTTACTGGAAAATGAAAAAATACCTGAGACTATAGTCTTATGACTAAAACATGAAAAATTCTCAAAAACATTATTAATGTTGAAAAAATGTTTTTAGTGGAAAATGAAAAAATACATGAGACTATAGTCTTATATCTAAAATATGAAAAATGCTTAAAATTTATTTTCATATTGAAAAATATTTTTTGGTAGAAAACAAAAATGAAAAAATACATGAGACTATAGTCTTATGACTAAAACATGAAAAATTCTCAAAAAAATAATTAATGTTGAAAAATGAAAAAATAAATAAGACTATAGACTTATATCTAAAAGATGAAAAATTCTCAAAAAAAATATTAATTTAAAAGAAATGTTTTAGTGGAAAATGAAAAAATACATGAGACTATAGTCTTATATCTAAAATATGAAAAATGCTTAAAATTTATTTTAATATTGAAAAATATTTTTCAGTGGAAAACAAAAATGAAAAAATACATGAGACTATAGTCTTATGACAAAAACATGAAAAATTCTCAAAAAAATAATTAATGTTGAAAAATGAAAAAATAAATAAGACTATAGACTTTTATCTAAAAGATGAAAAATTCTCAAAAAAAATATTAATGTTAAAAAAATGTTTTTAGTGGAAAATGAAAAAATACATGAGACTATAGTCTTATGACTAAAACATGAAAAATTCTCAAAAAAAAATTTTATGTTGAAAAAATGTTTTTAGTGGAAAATGAAAAAATACATGAGACTATAGTCTTATGACTAAAACATGAAAAATTCTCAAAAACATTATTAATGTTGAAAAAATGTTTTTAGTGGAAAATGAAAAAATAGGTAAAACTATGGTCTTATGACTAAAAAATGAAAAATTCTCAAAAAAATATTAATGTTAAAAAAATGCTTTTAGTGGAAAATGAAAAAATACATGAGACTATAGTCTTATATCTAAAACATGAAAAATGCTTAAAATTTATTTTCATATTGAAAAATATTTTTCAGTGGAAAACAAAAATGAAAAAATACATGAGACTATAGTCTTATATCAAAAAGATGAAAAATTATTAATGTTGAAAAAATGTTTTCGGTGGAAAACAAAAATGAAAAAATACATAAGACTATAGTCTTAAGTGTAAAGCAAGAAAAATGGCACAAAAAAATGATTAATGTTGAAAAAATGTTTTTAGTGGAAAATGAAAAAATACATGAGACTATAGTCTTATATCTAAAATATGAAAAATGCTTAAAATTTATTTTCATATTGAAAAATATTATTTGGTAGAAAACAAAAATGAAAAAATACATGAGACTATAGTCTTATGACTAAAACATGAAAAATTCTCAAAAAAAAAATTAATGTTGAAAAATGAAAAAATAAATAAGACTATAGACTTATATCTAAAAGATGAAAAATTCTCAAAAAAAATATTAATTTAAAAAAAATGTTTTAGTGGAAAATGAAAAAATACATGAGACTACAGTCTTATATCTAAAATATGAAAAATGCTTAAAATTTATTTTAATATTGAAAAATATTTTTCAGTGGAAAACAAAAATGAAAAAATACATGAGACTATAGTCTTATGACTAAAACATGAAAAATTCTCAAAAAAATAATTAATGTTGAAAAATGAAAAAATAAATAAGACTATAGACTTTTATCTAAAAGAAAAATTCTCAAAAAAAATATTAATGTTAAAAAAATGTTTTTAGTGGAAAATGAAAAAATACATGAGACTATAGTCTTATGACTAAAACATGAAAAATTCTCAAAAAAAAATTTCATGTTGAAAAAATGTTTTTAGTGGAAAATGAAAAAATAGGTAAAACTATGGTCTTATGACTAAAAAATGAAAAATTCTCAAAAAAATATTAATGTTAAAAAAATGCTTTTAGTGGAAAATGAAAAAATACATGAGACTATAGTCTTATATCTAAAACATGAAAAATGCTTAAAATTTATTTTCATATTGAAAAATATTTTTCAGTGGAAAACAAAAATGAAAAAATACATGAGACTATAGTCTTATATCAAAAAGATGAAAAATTATTAATGTTGAAAAAATGTTTTCGGTGGAAAACAAAAATGAAAAAATACATAAGACTATAGTCTTAAGTGTAAAGCAAGAAAAATGGCACAAAAAAAAATTCACGTTGAAAAATGTTCTTCAGAAGAAAATGAAAAAATAAATAAAACTATTGTCTTATGACTAAAACATGAAAAATGTTCAAAAAAATTATTCATGTTGAAAGATGAAAAAATAAATAAGAATATAGACTCATGTCTAAAAGATGAAAAATGTTCCGAAAAATTTTTTATGTTGAAAAATGTTTTTCCGTGGAAAATGAAAAAATAGGTAAAACTATAGTCTTATGAGTAAAACATGAAAAATTCTCAAAAACATTATAAATGTTTTTAGTGGAAAATGAAAAAATACATGAGACTATAGTCTTATATCTAAAACATGAAAAATGCTTAAAATTTATTTTCATATTGAAAAATATTTATCGGTGGAAAACAAAAATGAAAAAATACATGAGACTATAGTCTTATATCAAAAAGATGAAAAATTATTAATGTTGAAAAAATGTTTTCGGTGGAAAACAAAAATGAAAAAATACATAAGACTATAGTCTTAAGTGTAAAGCAAGAAAAATGGCACAAAAAAATGATTAATGTTGAAAAAATGTTTTTAGTGGAAAATGAAAAAATACATGAGACTATAGCCTTATATCTAAAATATGAAAAATGTTCAAAAAAATTATTCATGTTGAAAGATGAAAAAATAAATAAGAATATAGACTCATGTCTAAAAGATGAAAAATGTTCCGAAAAATTTTTTATGTTGAAAAATGTTTTTCCGTGGAAAATGAAAAAATAGGTAAAACTATAGTCTTATGAGTAAAACATGAAAAATTCTCAAAAACATTATAAATGTTTTTAGTGGAAAATGAAAAAATACATGAGACTATAGTCTTATATCTAAAACATGAAAAATGCTTAAAATTTATTTTCATATTGAAAAATATTTATCGGTGTAAAACAAAAATGAAAAAATACATGAGACTATAGTCTTATGACTAAAACATGAAAAATTCTCAAAAAAAATTTTAATGTTGAAAAAATGTTTTTACTGGAAAATGAAAAAATACCTGAGACTATAGTCTTATGACTAAAACATGAAAAATTCTCAAAAAAAATTTTAATGTTGAAAAAATGTTTTTACTGGAAAATGAAAAAATACCTGAGACTATAGTCTTATGACTAAAACATGAAAAATTCTCAAAAACATTATTAATGTTGAAAAAATGTTTTTAGTGGAAAATGAAAAAATAGGTAAAACTATGGTCTTATGACTAAAAAATGAAAAATTCTCAAAAAAATATTAATGTTAAAAAAATGCTTTTAGTGGAAAATGAAAAAATACATGAGACTATAGTCTTATATCTAAAACATGAAAAATGCTTAAAATTTATTTTCATATTGAAAAATATTTTTCAGTGGAAAACAAAAATGAAAAAATACATGAGACTATAGTCTTATATCAAAAAGATGAAAAATTATTAATGTTGAAAAAATGTTTTCGGTGGAAAACAAAAATGAAAAAATACATAAGACTATAGTCTTAAGTGTAAAGCAAGAAAAATGGCACAAAAAAATGATTAATGTTGAAAAAATGTTTTTAGTGGAAAATGAAAAAATACATGAGACTATAGTCTTATATCTAAAATATGAAAAATGCTTAAAATTTATTTTCATATTGAAAAATATTATTTGGTAGAAAACAAAAATGAAAAAATACATGAGACTATAGTCTTATGACTAAAACATGAAAAATTCTCAAAAAAAAAATTAATGTTGAAAAATGAAAAAATAAATAAGACTATAGACTTATATCTAAAAGATGAAAAATTCTCAAAAAAAATATTAATTTAAAAAAAATGTTTTAGTGGAAAATGAAAAAATACATGAGACTACAGTCTTATATCTAAAATATGAAAAATGCTTAAAATTTATTTTAATATTGAAAAATATTTTTCAGTGGAAAACAAAAATGAAAAAATACATGAGACTATAGTCTTATGACTAAAACATGAAAAATTCTCAAAAAAATAATTAATGTTGAAAAATGAAAAAATAAATAAGACTATAGACTTTTATCTAAAAGAAGAAAAATTCTCAAAAAAAATATTAATGTTAAAAAAATGTTTTTAGTGGAAAATGAAAAAATACATGAGACTATAGTCTTATGACTAAAACATGAAAAATTCTCAAAAAAAAATTTCATGTTGAAAAAATGTTTTTAGTGGAAAATGAAAAAATACATGAGACTATAGTCTTATGACTAAAACATGAAAAATTCTCAAAAACATTATTAATGTTGAAAAAATTATTTTAGTGGAAAATGAAAAAATACATGAGACTATAGTCTTATATCTAAAACATGAAAAATGCTTAAAATTTATTTTCATATTGAAAAATATTTTTCAGTGGAAAACAAAAATGAAAAAATACATGAGACTATAGTCTTATATCAAAAAGATGAAAAATTATTAGTGTTGAAAAAATGTTTTCGGTGGAAAACAAAAATGAAAAAATACATAAGACTATAGTCTTAAGTGTAAAGCAAGAAAAATGGCACAAAAAAAAATTCACGTTGAAAAATGTTCTTCAGAAGAAAATGAAAAAATAAATAAAACTATTGTCTTATGACTAAAACATGAAAAATGTTCAAAAAAATTATTCATGTTGAAAGATGAAAAAATAAATAAGAATATAGACTCATGTCTAAAAGATGAAAAATGTTCCGAAAAATTTTTTATGTTGAAAAATGTTTTTCCGTGGAAAATGAAAAAATAGGTAAAACTATAGTCTTATGAGTAAAACATGAAAAATTCTCAAAAACATTATAAATGTTTTTAGTGGAAAATGAAAAAATACATGAGACTATAGTCTTATATCTAAAACATGAAAAATGCTTAAAATTTATTTTCATATTGAAAAATATTTATCGGTGTAAAACAAAAATGAAAAAATACATGAGACTATAGTCTTATGACTAAAACATGAAAAATTCTCAAAAAAAAATTTTATGTTGAAAAAATGTTTTTAGTGGAAAATGAAAAAATACATGAGACTATAGTCTTATGACTAAAACATGAAAAATTCTCAAAAAAAATTTTAATGTTGAAAAAATGTTTTTACTGGAAAATGAAAAAATACCTGAGACTATAGTCTTATGACTAAAACATGAAAAATTCTCAAAAAAATTATTAATGTTGAAAAAATGTTTTTAGTGGAAAATGAAAAAATACATGAGACTATAGTCTTATATCTAAAATATGAAAAATGCTTAAAATTTATTTTCATATTGAAAAATATTTTTTGGTAGAAAACAAAAATGAAAAAATACATGAGACTATAGTCTTATGACTAAAACATGAAAAATTCTCAAAAAAATAATTAATGTTGAAAAATGAAAAAATAAATAAGACTATAGACTTATATCTAAAAGATGAAAAATTCTCAAAAAAAATATTAATTTAAAAGAAATGTTTTAGTGGAAAATGAAAAAATACATGAGACTATAGTCTTATATCTAAAATATGAAAAATGCTTAAAATTTATTTTAATATTGAAAAATATTTTTCAGTGGAAAACAAAAATGAAAAAATACATGAGACTATAGTCTTATGACTAAAACATGAAAAATTCTCAAAAAAATAATTAATGTTGAAAAATGAAAAAATAAATAAGACTATAGACTTTTATCTAAAAGATGAAAAATTCTCAAAAAAAATATTAATGTTAAAAAAATGTTTTTAGTGGAAAATGAAAAAATACATGAGACTATAGTCTTATGACTAAAACATGAAAAATTCTCAAAAAAAAATTTTATGTTGAAAAAATGTTTTTAGTGGAAAAGGAAAAAATACATGAGACTATAGTCTTATGACTAAAACATGAAAAATTCTCAAAAACATTATTAATGTTGAAAAAATTATTTTAGTGGAAAATGAAAAAATAGGTAAAACTATGGTCTTATGACTAAAAAATGAAAAATTCTCAAAAAAATATTAATGTTAAAAAAATGCTTTTAGTGGAAAATGAAAAAATACATGAGACTATAGTCTTATATCTAAAACATGAAAAATGCTTAAAATTTATTTTCATATTGAAAAATATTTTTCAGTGGAAAACAAAAATGAAAAAATACATGAGACTATAGTCTTATATCAAAAAGATGAAAAATTATTAATGTTGAAAAAATGTTTTCGGTGGAAAACAAAAATGAAAAAATACATAAGACTATAGTCTTAAGTGTAAAGCAAGAAAAATGGCACAAAAAAATAATTAATGTTGAAAAAATGTTTTTAGTGGAAAATGAAAAAATACATGAGACTATAGTCTTATATCTAAAATATGAAAAATGCTTAAAATTTATTTTCATATTGAAAAATATTATTTGGTAGAAAACAAAAATGAAAAAATACATGAGACTATAGTCTTATGACTAAAACATGAAAAATTCTCAAAAAAAAATTTAATGTTGAAAAATGAAAAAATAAATAAGACTATAGACTTATATCTAAAAGATGAAAAATTCTCAAAAAAAATATTAATTTAAAAAAAATGTTTTAGTGGAAAATGAAAAAATACATGAGACTATAGTCTTATATCTAAAATATGAAAAATGCTTAAAATTTATTTTAATATTGAAAAATATTTTTCAGTGGAAAACAAAAATGAAAAAATACATGAGACTATAGTCTTATGACTAAAACATGAAAAATTCTCAAAAAAATAATTAATGTTGAAAAATGAAAAAATAAATAAGACTATAGACTTTTATCTAAAAGAAGAAAAATTCTCAAAAAAAATATTAATGTTAAAAAAATGTTTTTAGTGGAAAATGAAAAAATACATGAGACTATAGTCTTATGACTAAAACATGAAAAATTCTCAAAAAAAAATTTCATGTTGAAAAAATGTTTTTAGTGGAAAATGAAAAAATACATGAGACTATAGTCTTATGACTAAAACATGAAAAATTCTCAAAAACATTATTAATGTTGAAAAAATTATTTTAGTGGAAAATGAAAAAATAGGTAAAACTATGGTCTTATGACTAAAAAATGAAAAATTCTCAAAAAAATATTAATGTTAAAAAAATGCTTTTAGTGGAAAATGAAAAAATACATGAGACTATAGTCTTATATCTAAAACATGAAAAATGCTTAAAATTTATTTTCATATTGAAAAATATTTTTCAGTGGAAAACAAAAATGAAAAAATACATGAGACTATAGTCTTATATCAAAAAGATGAAAAATTATTAATGTTGAAAAAATGTTTTCGGTGGAAAACAAAAATGAAAAAATACATAAGACTATAGTCTTAAGTGTAAAGCAAGAAAAATGGCACAAAAAAAAATTCACGTTGAAAAATGTTCTTCAGAAGAAAATGAAAAAATAAATAAAACTATTGTCTTATGACTAAAACATGAAAAATGTTCAAAAAAATAATTCATGTTGAAAGATGAAAAAATAAATAAGACTATAGACTCATGTCTAAAAGATGAAAAATGTTCCGAAAATTTTTTTATGTTGAAAAATGTTTTTCCGTGGAAAATGAAAAAATAGGTAAAACTATAGTCTTATGAGTAAAACATGAAAAATTCTCAAAAACATTATAAATGTTTTTAGTGGAAAATGAAAAAATACATGAGACTATAGTCTTATATCTAAAATATGAAAAATGCTTAAAATTTATTTTCATATTGAAAAATATTTTTTGGTAGAAAACAAAAATGAAAAAATACATGAGACTATAGTCTTATGACTAAAACATGAAAAATTCTCAAAAAAATAATTAATGTTGAAAAATGAAAAAATAAATAAGACTATAGACTTATATCTAAAAGATGAAAAATTCTCAAAAAAAATATTAATTTAAAAGAAATGTTTTAGTGGAAAATGAAAAAATACATGAGACTATAGTCTTATATCTAAAATATGAAAAATGCTTAAAATTTATTTCAATATTGAAAAATATTTTTCAGTGGAAAACAAAAATGAAAAAATACATGAGACTATAGTCTTATGACTAAAACATGAAAAATTCTCAAAAAAATAATTAATGTTGAAAAATGAAAAAATAAATAAGACTATAGACTTTTATCTAAAAGATGAAAAATTCTCAAAAAAAATATTAATGTTAAAAAAATGTTTTTAGTGGAAAATGAAAAAATACATGAGACTATAGTCTTATGACTAAAACATGAAAAATTCTCAAAAAAAAATTTTATGTTGAAAAAATGTTTTTAGTGGAAAAGGAAAAAATACATGAGACTATAGTCTTATGACTAAAACATGAAAAATTCTCAAAAACATTATTAATGTTGAAAAAATTATTTTAGTGGAAAATGAAAAAATAGGTAAAACTATGGTCTTATGACTAAAAAATGAAAAATTCTCAAAAAAATATTAATGTTAAAAAAATGCTTTTAGTGGAAAATGAAAAAATACATGAGACTATAGTCTTATATCTAAAACATGAAAAATGCTTAAAATTTATTTTCATATTGAAAAATATTTTTCAGTGGAAAACAAAAATGAAAAAATACATGAGACTATAGTCTTATATCAAAAAGATGAAAAATTATTAATGTTGAAAAAATGTTTTCGGTGGAAAACAAAAATGAAAAAATACATAAGACTATAGTCTTAAGTGTAAAGCAAGAAAAATGGCACAAAAAAATGATTAATGTTGAAAAAATGTTTTTAGTGGAAAATGAAAGAATACATGAGACTATAGTCTTATATCTAAAATATGAAAAATGCTTAAAATTTATTTTCATATTGAAAAATATTATTTGGTAGAAAACAAAAATGAAAAAATACATGAGACTATAGTCTTATGACTAAAACATGAAAAATTCTCAAAAAAAAATTTAATGTTGAAAAATGAAAAAATAAATAAGACTATAGACTTATATCTAAAAGATGAAAAATTCTCAAAAAAAATATTAATTTAAAAAAAATGTTTTAGTGGAAAATGAAAAAATACATGAGACTATAGTCTTATATCTAAAATATGAAAAATGCTTAAAATTTATTTTAATATTGAAAAATATTTTTCAGTGGAAAACAAAAATGAAAAAATACATGAGACTATAGTCTTATGACTAAAACATGAAAAATTCTCAAAAAAATAATTAATGTTGAAAAATGAAAAAATAAATAAGACTATAGACTTTTATCTAAAAGAAGAAAAATTCTCAAAAAAAATATTAATGTTAAAAAAATGTTTTTAGTGGAAAATGAAAAAATACATGAGACTATAGTCTTATGACTAAAACATGAAAAATTCTCAAAAAAAAATTTCATGTTGAAAAAATGTTTTTAGTGGAAAATGAAAAAATACATGAGACTATAGTCTTATGACTAAAACATGAAAAATTCTCAAAAACATTATTAATGTTGAAAAAATTATTTTAGTGGAAAATGAAAAAATAGGTAAAACTATGGTCTTATGACTAAAAAATGAAAAATTCTCAAAAAAATATTAATGTTAAAAAAATGCTTTTAGTGGAAAATGAAAAAATACATGAGACTATAGTCTTATATCTAAAACATGAAAAATGCTTAAAATTTATTTTCATATTGAAAAATATTTTTCAGTGGAAAACAAAAATGAAAAAATACATGAGACTATAGTCTTATATCAAAAAGATGAAAAATTATTAATGTTGAAAAAATGTTTTCGGTGGAAAACAAAAATGAAAAAATACATAAGACTATAGTCTTAAGTGTAAAGCAAGAAAAATGGCACAAAAAAAAATTCATGTTGAAAAATGTTCTTCAGAAGAAAATGAAAAAATAAATAAAACTATTGTCTTATGACTAAAACATGAAAAATGTTCAAAAAAATAATTCATGTTGAAAGATGAAAAAATAAATAAGACTATAGACTCATGTCTAAAAGATGAAAAATGTTCCGAAAATTTTTTTATGTTGAAAAATGTTTTTCCGTGGAAAATGAAAAAATAGGTAAAACTATAGTCTTATGAGTAAAACATGAAAAATTCTCAAAAACATTATAAATGTTTTTAGTGGAAAATGAAAAAATACATGAGACTATAGTCTTATATCTAAAACATGAAAAATGCTTAAAATTTATTTTCATATTGAAAAATATTTATCGGTGTAAAACAAAAAGGAAAAAATACATGAGAGTATAGTCTTATGACTAAAACATGAAAAATTCTCAAAAAAAATTTTAATGTTGAAAAAATGTTTTTACTGGAAAATGAAAAAATACCTGAGACTATAGTCTTATGACTAAAACATGAAAAATTCTCAAAAAAATTATTAATGTTGAAAAAATGTTTTTAGTGGAAAATGAAAAAATACATGAGACTATAGTCTTATATCTAAAATATGAAAAATGCTTAAAATTTATTTTCATATTGAAAAATATTTTTTGGTAGAAAACAAAAATGAAAAAATACATGAGACTATAGTCTTATGACTAAAACATGAAAAATTCTCAAAAAAATAATTAATGTTGAAAAATGAAAAAATAAATAAGACTATAGACTTATATCTAAAAGATGAAAAATTCTCAAAAAAAATATTAATTTAAAAGAAATGTTTTAGTGGAAAATGAAAAAATACATGAGACTATAGTCTTATATCTAAAATATGAAAAATGATATTTTTCAGTGGAAAACAAAAATGAAAAAATACATGAGACTATAGTCTTATGACTAAAACATGAAAAATTCTCAAAAAAATAATTAATGTTGAAAAATGAAAAAATAAATAAGACTATAGACTTTTATCTAAAAGATGAAAAATTCTCAAAAAAAATATTAATGTTAAAAAAATGTTTTTAGTGGAAAATGAAAAAATACATGAGACTATAGTCTTATGACTAAAACATGAAAAATTCTCAAAAAAAAATTTTATGTTGAAAAAATGTTTTTAGTGGAAAATGAAAAAATACATGAGACTATAGTCTTATGACTAAAACATGAAAAATTCTCAAAAACATTATTAATGTTGAAAAAATTATTTTAGTGGAAAATGAAAAAATAGGTAAAACTATGGTCTTATGACTAAAACATGAAAAATTCTCAAAAAAATGATTAATGTTGAAAAAATGTTTTTAGTGGAAAATGAAAAAATACATGAGACTATAGTCTTATGACTAAAACATGAAAAATTCTCAAAAACATTATTAATGTTGAAAAAATTATTTTAGTGGAAAATGAAAAAATAGGTAAAACTATGGTCTTATGACTAAAAAATGAAAAATTCTCAAAAAAATATTAATGTTAAAAAAATGCTTTTAGTGGAAAATGAAAAAATACATGAGACTATAGTCTTATATCTAAAACATGAAAAATGCTTAAAATTTATTTTCATATTGAAAAATATTTATCGGTGTAAAACAAAAAGGAAAAAATACATGAGACTATAGTCTTATGACTAAAACATGAAAAATTCTCAAAAAAAAATTTAATGTTGAAAAAATGTTTTTAGTGGAAAATGAAAAAATACATGAGACTATAGTCTTATGACTAAAACATGAAAAATTCTCAAAAAAAATTTTAATGTTGAAAAAATGTTTTTACTGGAAAATGAAAAAATACCTGAGACTATAGTCTTATGACTAAAACATGAAAAATTCTCAAAAAAATTATTAATGTTGAAAAAATGTTTTTAGTGGAAAATGAAAAAATACATGAGACTATAGTCTTATATCTAAAATATGAAAAATGCTTAAAATTTATTTTCAAATTGAAAAATATTTTTTGGTAGAAAACAAAAATGAAAAAATACATGAGACTATAGTCTTATGACTAAAACATGAAAAATTCTCAAAAAAATAATTAATGTTGAAAAATGAAAAAATAAATAAGACTATAGACTTATATCTAAAAGATGAAAAATTCTCAAAAAAAATATTAATTTAAAAGAAATGTTTTAGTGGAAAATGAAAAAATACATGAGACTATAGTCTTATATCTAAAATATGAAAAATGCTTAAAATTTATTTTAATATTGAAAAATATTTTTCAGTGGAAAACAAAAATGAAAAAATACATGAGACTATAGTCTTATGACTAAAACATGAAAAATTCTCAAAAAAATAATTAATGTTGAAAAATGAAAAAATAAATAAGACTATAGACTTTTATCTAAAAGATGAAAAATTCTCAAAAAAAATATTAATGTTAAAAAAATGTTTTTAGTGGAAAATGAAAAAATACATGAGACTATAGTCTTATGACTAAAACATGAAAAATTCTCAAAAAAAAATTTTATGTTGAAAAAATGTTTTTAGTGGAAAATGAAAAAATACATGAGACTATAGTCTTATGACTAAAACATGAAAAATTCTCAAAAACATTATTAATGTTGAAAAAATTATTTTAGTGGAAAATGAAAAAATAGGTAAAACTATGGTCTTATGACTAAAAAATGAAAAATTCTCAAAAAAATATTAATGTTAAAAAAATGCTTTTAGTGGAAAATGAAAAAATACATGAGACTATAGTCTTATATCTAAAACATGAAAAATGCTTAAAATTTATTTTCATATTGAAAAATATTTTTCAGTGGAAAACAAAAATGAAAAAATACATGAGACTATAGTCTTATGACTAAAACATGAAAAATTCTCAAAAAAAAAATTAATGTTGAAAAATGAAAAAATTAATAAGACTATAGACTTATATCTAAAAGATGAAAAATTCTCAAAAAAAATATTAATTTAAAAAAAATGTTTTAGTGGAAAATGAAAAAATACATGAGACTATAGTCTTATATCTAAAATATGAAAAATGCTTAAAATTTATTTTAATATTGAAAAATATTTTTCAGTGGAAAACAAAAATGAAAAAATACATGAGACTATAGTCTTATGACTAAAACATGAAAAATTCTCAAAAAAATAATTAATGTTGAAAAATGAAAAAATAAATAAGACTATAGACTTTTATCTAAAAGAAGAAAAATTCTCAAAAAAAATATTAATGTTAAAAAAATGTTTTTAGTGGAAAATGAAAAAATACATGAGACTATAGTCTTATGACTAAAACATGAAAAATTCTCAAAAAAAAATTTCATGTTGAAAAAATGTTTTTAGTGGAAAATGAAAAAATACATGAGACTATAGTCTTATGACTAAAACATGAAAAATTCTCAAAAACATTATTAATGTTGAAAAAATTATTTTAGTGGAAAATGAAAAAATAGGTAAAACTATGGTCTTATGACTAAAAAATGAAAAATTCTCAAAAAAATTTTAATGTTAAAAAAATGCTTTTAGTGGAAAATGAAAAAATACATGAGACTATAGTCTTATATCTAAAACATGAAAAATGCTTAAAATTTATTTTCATATTGAAAAATATTTTTCAGTGGAAAACAAAAATGAAAAAATACATGAGACTATAGTCTTATATCAAAAAGATGAAAAATTATTAATGTTGAAAAAATGTTTTCGGTGGAAAACAAAAATGAAAAAATACATAAGACTATAGTCTTAAGTGTAAAGCAAGAAAAATGGCACAAAAAAAAATTCACGTTGAAAAATGTTCTTCAGAAGAAAATGAAAAAATAAATAAAACTATTGTCTTATGACTAAAACATGAAAAATGTTCAAAAAAATTATTCATGTTGAAAGATGAAAAAATAAATAAGACTATAGACTCATGTCTAAAAGATGAAAAATGTTCCGAAAAATTTTTTATGTTGAAAAATGTTTTTCCGTGGAAAATGAAAAAATAGGTAAAACTATAGTCTTATGAGTAAAACATGAAAAATTCTCAAAAACAATATAAATGTTTTTAGTGGAAAATGAAAAAATACATGAGACTATAGTCTTATGACTAAAACATGAAAAATTCTCAAAAACATTATTAATGTTGAAAAAATTATTTTAGTGGAAAATGAAAAAATAGGTAAAACTATGGTCTTATGACTAAAAAATGAAAAATTCTCAAAAAAATATTAATGTTAAAAAAATGCTTTTAGTGGAAAATGAAAAAATACATGAGACTATAGTCTTATATCTAAAACATGAAAAATGCTTAAAATTTATTTTCATATTGAAAAATATTTTTCAGTGGAAAACAAAAATGAAAAAATACATGAGACTATAGTCTTATATCAAAAAGATGAAAAATTATTAATGTTGAAAAAATGTTTTCGGTGGAAAACAAAAATGAAAAAATACATAAGACTATAGTCTTAAGTGTAAAGCAAGAAAAATGGCACAAAAAAAAATTCACGTTGAAAAATGTTCTTCAGAAGAAAATGAAAAAATAAATAAAACTATTGTCTTATGACTAAAACATGAAAAATGTTCAAAAAAATTATTCATGTTGAAAGATGAAAAAATAAATAAGACTATAGACTCATGTCTAAAAGATGAAAAATGTTCCGAAAAATTTTTTATGTTGAAAAATGTTTTTCCGTGGAAAATGAAAAAATAGGTAAAACTATAGTCTTATGAGTAAAACATGAAAAATTCTCAAAAACATTATAAATGTTTTTAGTGGAAAATGAAAAAATACATGAGACTATAGTCTTATATCTAAAACATGAAAAATGCTTAAAATTTATTTTCATATTGAAAAATATTTATCGGTGTAAAACAAAAAGGAAAAAATACATGAGACTATAGTCTTATGACTAAAACATGAAAAATTCTCAAAAAAAAATTTAATGTTGAAAAAATGTTTTTAGTGGAAAATGAAAAAATACATGAGACTATAGTCTTATGACTAAAACATGAAAAATTCTCAAAAAAAATTTTTATGTTGAAAAAATGTTTTTACTGGAAAATGAAAAAATACCTGAGACTATAGTCTTATGACTAAAACATGAAAAATTCTCAAAAAAATTATTAATGTTGAAAAAATGTTTTTAGTGGAAAATGAAAAAATACATGAGACTATAGTCTTATATCTAAAATATGAAAAATGCTTAAAATTTATTTTCATATTGAAAAATATTTTTTGGTAGAAAACAAAAATGAAAAAATACATGAGACTATAGTCTTATGACTAAAACATGAAAAATTCTCAAAAAAATAATTAATGTTGAAAAATGAAAAAATAAATAAGACTATAGACTTATATCTAAAAGATGAAAAATTCTCAAAAAAAATATTAATTTAAAAGAAATGTTTTAGTGGAAAATGAAAAAATACATGAGACTATAGTCTTATATCTAAAATATGAAAAATGCTTAAAATTTATTTTAATATTGAAAAATATTTCTCAGTGGAAAACAAAAATGAAAAAATACATGAGACTATAGTCTTATGACTAACACATGAAAAATTCTCAAAAACATTATTAATGTTGAAAAAATGATTTTAGTGGAAAATGAAAAAATAAGTAAAACTATAGTCTTATGACTAAAAAATGAAAAATTCTCAAAACAAATATTAATGTTAAAAAAATGTTTTTAGTGGAAAATGAAAAAATACATGAGACTATAGTCTTATATCTAAAACATGAAAAATACTTAAAATTTATTTTCATATTGAAAAATATTTTTCAGTGGAAAACAAAAATGAAAAAATACATGAGACTATAGTCTTATATCTAAAACATGAAAAATTATTAATGTTGAAAAGATTTTTTCGGTGGAATACAAAAATGAAAAAATACATGAGACTATAGTCTTATAACTAAAACATGAAAAATTCTCAAAAACATTATTAATGTAGAAAAAATGATTTCAGTGGAAAATGAAAAAATAGATGAGACTATAGTCTTATATCTAAAACATGAAAAATGCATAAAATTTATTTTCATATTGAAAAATATTTTTCAGTGGAAAACAAAAATGAAAAAATACATGAGACTATAGTCTTATATCAAAAAGATGAAAAATTATTAATGTTGAAAAAATGTTTTCGGTGGAAAACAAAAATGAAAAAATACGTAAGACTATAGTCTTAAGTGTAAAGCAAGAAAAATGGCACAAAAAAATAATTAATGTTGAAAAATGAAAAAATAAAAAAGACTATAGTCTTATGACTAAAACATGAAAAATTCTCAAAAACATTATTAATGTTGAAAAAATGTTTTTAGTGGAAAATGAAAAAATACATGAGACTATAGTCTTATATCTAAAACATGAAAAATGCTTAAAATTTATTTTAATATTGAAAAATATTTTTCGGTGTAAAACAAAAATGAAAAAATACATGAGACTATAGTCTTATGACTAAAACATGAAAAATTCTCAAACAAATTATTAATGTTGAAAAAATGTTTTTAGTGGAAAATGAAAAAATACATGAGACTATAGTCTTATATCTAAAACATGAAAAATGCTTAAAATTAATTTTCATATTCAAAAATATTTTTTGGTGGAAAACAAAAATGAAAAAATACATGAGACTATAGTCTTATGACTAAAACATGAAAAATTCTCAAAAAAATAATTAATGTTGAAAAATGAAAAAATAAATAAGTCTATAGACTTATATCTAAAAGATGAAAAATTCTCAAAAAAAATATTAATGTTAAAAATGAAAAAATACATGAGACTATAGTCTTATGACTAAAAAATGAAAAATTCTCAAAAAAAATATTAATGTTAAAAAAATGTTTTTAGTGGAAAATGAAAAAATACATGAGACTATAGTCTTATATCTAAAACATGATAAATACTTAAAATTTATTTTCATATTGAAAAATATTTTTCAGTGGAAAACAAAAATGAAAAAATACATGAGACTATAGTCTTATATCTAAAACATGAAAAATTATTAATATTGAAAAGATTTTTTCAGTGGAAAACAAAAATAAAAAAATACGTAAGACTATAGTCTTAAGTGTAAAGCAAGAAAAATGGCACAAAAAAAAATTCACGTTGAAAAATGTTCTTCAGAAGAAAATGAAAAAATACATGAGACTATAGTCTTTTATCTAAAATATGAAAAATGCTTAAAATTTATTTTCATATTGAAAAATATTTTTTGGTAGAAAACAAAAATGAAAAAATAAATAAAACTATTGTCTTATGACTAAAACATGAAAAATGTTCAAAAAAATTATTCATGTTGAAAAATGAAAAAATAAATAAGACTATAGACTCATGTCTAAAAGATGAAAAATGTTCCGAAAATTTTTTTATGTTGAAAAATGTTTTTCCGTGGAAAATGAAAAAATAGGTATAACTATAGTCTTATGAGTAAAACATGAAAAATTCTCAAAAACATTATTAATGTTGAAAAAATGTTTTTAGTGGAAAATGAAAAAATACATGAGACTATAGTCTTATATCTAAAACATGAAAAATGCTTAAAATTTATTTTCATATTGAAAAAATTTTTTCGGTGTAAAACAAAAAGGAAAAAATACATGAGACTATAGTCTTATGACTAAAACATGAAAAATTCTCAAAAAAAAATTTCATGTTGAAAAAATGTTTTTAGTGGAAAATGAAAAAATACATGAGACTATAGTCTTATGACTAAAACATGAAAAATTCTCAAAAAAAATTTTAATGTTGAAAAAATGTTTTTACTGGAAAATGAAAAAATACCTGAGACTATAGTCTTATGACTAAAACATGAAAAATTCTCAAAAAAATAATTAATGTTGAAAAATGAAAAAATAAATAAGACTATAGACTTATATCTAAAAGATGAAAAATCCTCAAAAAAAATATTAATTTAAAAAAAATGTTAAGTGGAAAATGAAAAAATACATGAGACTATAGTCTTATATCTAAAATATGAAAAATGCTTAAAATTTATTTTAATATTGAAAAATATTTTTCAGTGGAAAACAAAAATGAAAAAATACATGAGACTATAGTCTTATGACTAAAACATGAAAAATTCTCAAACAAATTATTAATGTTGAAAAAATGTTTTTAGTGGAAAATGAAAAAATACATGAGACTATAGTCTTACATCTAAAACATGAAAAATGCTTAAAATTTATTTTCATATTGAAAAATATTTTTTGGTGGAAAACAAAAATGAAAAAATACATGAGACTATAGTCTTATGACTAAAACATGAAAAATTCTCAAAAAAATAATTAATGTTGAAAAATGAAAAAATAAATAAGACTATAGACTTTTATCTAAAACATGAAAAATTCTCAAAAAAAATATTAATGTTAAAAAAATGTTTTTAGTGGAAAATGAAAAAATACATGAGACTATAGTCTTATATCTAAAACATGAAAAATGATTAATGTTGAAAAAAAATTTTCGGTGGAAAACCCAAATGAAAAAATACATGAGACTATAGTCTTATATCTAAAACATGAAAAATGATTAATGTTGAAAAAAAATTTTCGGTGGAAAACCAAAATGAAAAAATACATGAGACTATAGTCTTATGACTAAAACATGAAAAATTCTCAAAAATTCTCAAAAACATTCTCAAAAACATGAAAAATTCTCAAAAACATTATTAATGTTAAAAAAATGTTTTTAGTGGAAAATGAAAAAATACATGAGACTATAGTCTTATATCTAAAACATGAAAAATGATTAATGTTGAAAAAAAATTTTTGGTGGAAAACCAAAATGAAAAAATACATGAGACTATAGTCTTATGACTAAAACATGAAAAATTCTCAAAAACATTATTAATGTTGAAAAATGAAAAAATAAATAAGACTATAGACTTATATCTAAAAGATGAAAAATTCTCAAAAAAAATATTAATTAAAAAAAAATGTTTTAGTGGAAAATGAAAAAATACATGAGACTATAGTCTTATATCTAAAATATGAAAAATGCTTAAAATTTATTTTAATATTGAAAAATATTTTTCAGTGGAAAACAAAAATGAAAAAATACATGAGACTATAGTCTTATATCTAAAATATGAAAAATTATTAATGTTGAAAAGATTTTTTCGGTGGAATACAAAAATGAAAAAATACATGAGACTATAGTCTTATGACTAAAACATGAAAAATTCTCAAAAACATTATTAATGTTGAAAAAATGATTTTAGTGGAAAATGAAAAAATAGGTAAAACTATAGTCTTATGACTAAAAAATGAAAAATTCTCAAAAAAATATTAATGTTAAAAAAATGTTTTTAGTGGAAAATGAAAAAATACATGAGAGTATAGTCTAATATGAAAACATGAAAAATACTTAAAATTTATTTTCATATTGAAAAATATTTTTCAGTGGAAAACAAAAATGAAAAAATACATGAGACTATAGTCTTATATCAAAAAGATGAAAAATTATTAATGTTGAAAAAATGTTTTCGGTGGAAAACAAAAATGAAAAAATACGTAAGAGTATAGTCTTAAGTGTAAAGCAAGAAAAATGGCACAAAAAAAAATTCACGTTGAAAAATGTTCTTCAGAAGAAAATGAAAAAATAAATAAAACTATTGTCTTATGACTAAAACATGAAAAATGTTCAAAAAAATTATTCATGTTGAAAAATGAAAAAATAAATCAGACTATAGACTCATGTCTAAAAGATGAAAAATGTTTGGAAAAATTTTTTATGTTGAGAAATGTTTTTCCGTGAAAAATGAAAAAATAGGTAAAACTATAGTCTTATGACTAAAAAATGAAAAATTCTCAAAAAAAATATTAATGTTAAAAAAATGTTTTTAGTGGAAAATGAAAAAATACATGAGACTATAGTCTTATATCTAAAACATGAAAAATACTTAAAATATATTTTCATATTGAAAAATATTTTTCAGTGGAAAACAAAAATGAAAAAATACATGAGACTATAGTCTTATGACTAAAACATGAAAAATTCTCAAACAAATTATTAATTTTGAAAAAATGTTTTTAGTGGAAAATGAAAAAATACATGAGACTATAGACTTACATCTAAAACATGAAAAATGCTTAAAATTTATTTTCATATTGAAAAATATTTTTTGGTGGAAAACAAAAATGAAAAAATACATGTGACTATAGTCTTATGACTAAAACATGAAAAATTCTCAAAAACATTATTAATGTTGAAAAATGAAAAAATAAATAAGACTATAGACTTTTATCTAAAAGATGAAAAATTCTCAAAAAAAATATTAATGTTAAAAAAATGTTTTTAGTGGAAAATGAAAAAATACATGAGACTACAGTCTTTCATCTAAAACATGAAAAATGCTTAAAATTTATTTTCATATTGAAAAATATTTTTCAGTGGAAAACAAAAATGAAATAATACATGAGACTATAGTCTTATATCTAAAACATGAAAAATGATTAATGTTGAAAAAAAATTTTCGGTGGAAAACAAAAATGAAAAAATACATGAGACTATAGTCTTATGACTAAAACATGAAAAATTCTCAAAAACATTATTAATGTTGAAAAAATGATTTTAGTGGAAAATGAAAAAATAGGTAAAACTATAGTCTTATGACTAAAAAATGAAAAATTCTCAAAAAAAATATGAATGTTAAAAAAATGTTTTTAGTGGAAAATGAAAAAATACATGAGACTATAGTCTTATATCTAAAACATGAAAAATACTTAAAATTTATTTTCATATTGAAAAATATTTTTCAGTGGAAAACAAAAATGAAATAATACATGAGACTATAGTCTTATATCTAAAACATGAAAAATTATTAATGTTGAAAAGATTTTTTCGGTGGAAAACAAAAATGAAAAAATACGTAAGACTATAGTCTTAAGTGTAAAGCAAGAAAAATGGCACAAAAAAAATTCACGTTGAAAAATGTTCTTCAAAAGAAAATGAAAAAATACATAAAACTATTGTCTTATGACTAAAACACGAAAAATGTTCAAAAAAATTATTCATGTTGAAAAATGAAAATATAAATAAGACTATAGACTCATGTCTAAAAGATGAAAAATGTTCCGAAAAATTTTTTATGTTGAAAAATGTTTTTCCGTGGAAAATGAAAAAATAGGTAAAACTATAGTCTTATGAGTAAAACATGAAAAATTCTCAAAAACATTATTAATGTTGAAAAAATGTTTTTAGTGGAAAATGAAAAAATACATGAGACTATAGTCTTATATCTAAAACATGAAAAATGCTTAAAATTTATTTTCATATTGAAAAATATTTTTCAGTGGAAAACAAAAATGAAAAAATACATGAGACTATAGTCTTATATCTAAAACATGAAAAATGCTTAAAATTTATTTTCATATTGAAAAATATTTTTCGGTGTAAAACAAAAATGAAAAAATACATGAGACTATAGTCTTATGACTAAAAGATGAAAAATTCTCAAAAAAAATTTTAATGTTGAAAAAATGTTTTTAGTGGAAAATGAAAAAATACATGAGACTACAGTCTTATGACTAAAACATGAAAAATTCTCAAAAAAAAATTTAATGTTGAAAAAATGTTTTTAGTGGAAAATGAAAAAATACCTGAGACTATAGTCTTATGACTAAAACATGAAAAATTCTCAAAAAAAATTTTAATGTTGAAAAAATGTTTTTAGTGGAAAATGAAAAAATACATGAGACTATAGTCTTATGACTAAAACATGAAAAATTCTCAAAAAAATTATTAATGTTGAAAAAATGTTTTTAGTGGAAAATGAAAAAATACATGAGACTATAGTCTTATATCTAAAACATGAAAAATGCTTAAAATTTATTTTCATATTGAAAAATATTTTTTGGTAGAAAACAAAAATGAAAAAATACATGAGACTATAGTCTTATGACTAAAACATGAAAAATTCTCAAAAAAATAATTAATGTTGAAAAATGAAAAAATAAATAAGACTATAGACTTATATCTAAAAGATGAAAAATTCTCAAAAAAAATATTAATTTAAAAAAAATGTTTTAGTGGAAAATGAAAAAATACATGAGACTATAGTCTTATATCTAAAATATGAAAAATGCTTAAAATTTATTTTAATATTGAAAAATATTTTTCAGTGGAAAACAAAAATGAAAAAATACATGAGACTATAGTCTTATGACTAAAACATGAAAAATTCTCAAAAAAATTATTAATGTTGAAAAAATGTTTTTAGTGGAAAATGAAAAAATACATGAGACTATAGTCTTATGACTAAAACATGAAAAATCCTCCAAAAAAATATTAATGTTAAAAAAATGTTTTTAGTGGAAAATGAAAAAATACATGAGACTATAGTCTTTTATCTAAAACATGAAAAATGCTTAAAAAAAATTTTCATATTGAAAAATATTTTTCAGTGGAAAACAAAAATGAAATAATACATGAGACTATAGTCTTATATCTAAAACATGAAAAATGATTAATGTTGAAAAAAAATTTTCGGTGGAAAACAAAAATGAAAAAATACATGAGACTATAGTCTTATGACTAAAACATGAAAAATTCTCAAAAACATTATTAATGTTGAAAAAATGATTTTAGTTGGAAATGAAAAAAATACATGAGACTATAGTCTTATGACTAAAACATGAAAAATTCTCAAAAACATTATTAATGTTGAAAAAATGATTTTAGTGGAAAATGAAAAAATAGGTAAAACTATAGTCTTATGACTAAAAAATTAAAAATTCTCAAAAAAAATATTAATGTTAAAAAAATGTTTTTAGTGGAAAATGAAAAAATACATGAGACTATAGTCTTATATCTAAAACATGAAAAATACTTAAAATTTATTTTCATCTTGAAAAATATTTTTCAGTGGAAAACAAAAATGAAAAAATACATGAGACTATAGTCTTATATCTAAAACATGAAAAATGCTTAAAATTTATTTTCATATTGAAAAATATTTTTCGGTGTAAAACAAAAATGAAAAAATACATGAGACTATAGTCTTATGACTAAAACATGAAAAATTCTCCAAAAAAATTTTTATGTTGAAAAAATGTTTTTAGTGGAAAATGAAAAAATACATGAGACTATAGTCTTATGACTAAAACATGAAAAATTCTCCAAAAAAATTTTAATGTTGAAAAAATGTTTTTAGTGGAAAATGAAAAAATACCTGAGACTATAGTCTTATGACTAAAACATGAAAAATTCTCAAAAACATTATTAATGTTGAAAAAATGATTTTAGATGGAAATGAAAAAAATACATGAGACTATAGTCTTATGACTAAAACATGAAAAATTCTCAAAAACATTATTAATGTTGAAAAAATTATTTTAGTGGAAAATGAAAAAATAGGTAAAACTATAGTCTTATGAGTAAAAAATGAAAAATTCTCAAAAAAATAGTAATGTTAAAAAAATGTTTTTAGTGGAAAATGAAAAAATACATGAGACTATAGTCTTATATCTAAAACATGAAAAATGCTTAAAATTTATTTTCATATTGAAAAAAATTTTTCAGTGGAAAACAAAAATGAAAAAATACGTAAGACTATAGTCTTAAGTGTAAAGCAAGAAAAATGGCACAAAAAAAATTCACGTTGAAAAAAGAAAATGAAAAAATACATAAAACTATTGTCTTATGACTAAAACATGAAAAATGTTCAAAAAAATTATTCATGTTGAAAAATGAAAATATAAATAAGACTATAGACTCATGTCTAAAAGATGAAAAATGTTCGGAAAAATTTTTAATGTTGAAAAATGTTTTTCCGTGGAAAATGAAAAAATAGGTAAAACTATAGTCTTATGAGTAAAACATGAAAAATTCTCAAAAACATTATTAATGTTGAAAAAATGTTTTTAGTGGAAAATGAAAAAATACATGAGACTATAGTCTTATATCTAAAACATGAAAAATGCTTAAAATTTATTTTCATATTGAAAAATATTTTTCAGTGTAAAACAAAAATGAAAAAATACATGAGACTATAGTCTTATGACTAAAACATGAAAAATTCTCAAAAAAATTATTAATGTTGAAAAAATGTTTTTAGTGGAAAATGAAAAAATACATGAGACTATAGTCTTATGACTAAAACATGAAAAATCCTCCAAAAAAATTTTAATGTTCAAAAAATGTTTTTAGTGGAAAATGAAAAAATACATGAGGCTATAGTCTTATGACTAAAACATGAAAAATTCTCAAAAAAATTATTAATGTTGAAAAAATGTTTTTAGTGGAAAATGAAAAAATACATGAGACTATAGTCTTATGACTAAAACATGAAAAATCCTCAAAAAAAATTTTAATGTTGAAAAAATGTTTTTAGTGGAAAATGAAAAAATACATGAGACTATAGTCTTATGACTAAAACATGAAAAATTCTCAAAAAAATTATTAATGTTGAAAAAATGTTTTTAGTGGAAAATGAAAAAATACATGAGACTATAGTCTTATATCTAAAACATGAAAAATGCATAAAAAATAAATTTTCATATTGAAAAATATTTTTCAGTGGAAAACAAAAATGAAAAAATACGTAAGACTATAGTCTTAAGTGTTAAGCAAGAAAAATGGCAAAAAAATTCACGTTGAAAAATGTTCTTCAGAGGAAAATGAAAAAATACATAAAACTATTGTCTTATGAATAAAACATGAAAAATGTTCAAAAAAATTATTCATGTTGAAAAATGAAAAAATAAATAAGACTATAGACTGATGTCTAAAAGATGAAAAATGTTTAGAAAAAAATTGTGTTGAAAAATGTAGATAAAACTTGTGACTAAAACATGAAAAATATTTTTAAAAAGATTTCATGTTGAAAAATGAAAAAATACATAAAACTATAGACTTATGTCTAAAAGATGAAAAATGCAAGAAATTTTTTTTTTCATGTTGAAAAAATGTTTTCAGGGGTAAATGAAAAAATACACAAGACTATAGTCTTCTGTCTAAAACATGAAAAATGCGAGAAAAAATTATTTATGTTGAAAAACAAATTTCAGTGGAAAATGAAAAAAATACATTAGACTATATTTTATTCCTAAAACATAAAAATGCTTTAAATTAATTTTCATGTAAAAAAATGTTTTTCAGTGGAAAATGAAAAAATAAGATTATACTCTTATGTCTAAGACATGAAAAATGCTCAAAATCTTTTTTTCATTTGCATCAAAAAAATGCATTGTAGTATAGTATTTAAACATGATTCCTCATCCATTTGTATATTTATAAAATAAAATAAAAAATAACTCACCAGTTTTGGACATAAGATTCTATAGTCTTACATATTTTTACATTTCCTGCCGTTTCTTCTAAAACATTTTTACTTATTTATTTCATGATGATTGTTTTAGAAACATGTAGAAACACATCTCCTACTCATCTGAATGAAACCTTTTTGCAATGTTAAACAAATCCACTGAAATACATATGCCATCCTTAGTACATTGAAGGACATTTTTATTTTCATTTTTTTCCATCATTGTTGTAATTTAAACATTTTCTTTCCGTATGTAAATAAAAAATAAAAAATAAAAAAAGCTCCCTAATTTCAAGCACATTTATACATGGCATTTTTGAAGCAGTTGGATTAGTTGTTAGCCTGGCCAAGCGCCCACAAAATAGCTCTTCACATCTAGCCATCTAATCACTCCCCCATCTGATTGGCTATTCAATCCCTTCCCGCTCTGAGTCACCCGGGAATCAAAGTAATCCTCTCTGCCTCCTCCCGTTTTGAAGGACAGAGAAAAATATGAATGAACTGCATGTTCTCGGTTTTATAAATAAATAAATAAATAAAGGTTAAATAAAAATGATAAAGTGTTGGGCTTTCATGAATAAAACAGAAAGGAAGAGGAGCTCCGGCACCAGAGCCTGCAGTACAGGCGGCAGGAGCAGGGGACAGGAAGAAAGAAAAACAGAAAGAAGGATTGAGGACATTACAGGCTTTTAACACATTGGACCTGAAACACACCTTAAATTACTGTTCTTCTTCTTCTTCTTCTTCTTCTTCTATTATTATTATTATTATGCTGCCCTTAGTCACACTCCAAGGCCCAGGTTCTTAATCACTGATGTTTTATTTCTCCAAACTCAGAAACACTGTAGAACTAGACAAATAAACAAATAATAACAAACAGTCAAGGTAAATTCATAAACACAATGACAACTTTAGATGCTAATAAAATAATAAACAAACGGAAAACATATAACATACCACTTTTGCCTGCTTGTGGACTAAGAGTGGATTGTACAGCTTGCAGTTCTTGGTAACTAAGAGAGGATATTACACCTTGAAGTGTAGCGTAGCAAACGCTGGCAAACTAGCGTGGCCATCCATTCATCCAAACACTTGACAGGAAGTGACATATCACATGCATGATGGGAAAAGAATAAAACATGAAGCATTGCTATGCAAATTGGCTCAAGTCGCCACCTAGTGGAGAAACACTGAAATATTGTGACTGCAAATACAATTATTGTTATTGTTATTATTGTTATAATTTACAGTGGGAGCAATAATTATTTGATCCCTTGCTGATTTTGTAGGTTTGCCCACTTACAAAAAATGGAACTGTGTAAAATACATTTACAGCACTCAAGGTACATTTTAACATTGAGAGACAGAATATCACAAAATAATCCACAATAACAACATCATATAAATTTTATTAATTTGATATCATATTTTCACATGAAATAAGTATTTGATCCATCGAACAATAGGACTTAATACTTGCTGGAGAAACCTTTGTTGGCAAGCACAGAGGTCAGACGTTTGTTGTAGTTTTTCACCAGGTTTGCACAGGTCTTGGGAGGGATTTTGGTCCACTCCTCTTTGCAGATCCTCTCCAAATCCTTAAGGCTGTCGCTTGGCAACTCGAAGCTTCAGCTCCCTCCACAGATTTTAAATGGGATTTAGGTCTGGAGACTGGCTAGGCCACTCCAGGACCTTAATATGCTTCCAAAGCATAAGGTTTCCACCTCCATGCTTCACAGTGGGGATGGTGTTATTGGGGTTCTCCTGTGGTTCTCCTGGTGTTCTTGGCATTTCTCTTCCTCAAAACACAGCTAGTCGAGTTGATGCCAAATAGCTATATTTTGGTCTCATCTGACCACATCACCTTCTCCCAAGCCTCCTCTGGATCATCCAGGTGTTCTTTGGCAAACTTCAGACAGGCCTGTACATGTGCCTTCTTCAGCAGAGGAACCTTGCGCGCGCAGCAGGATTTTAATCCTTCATGGTGTAGTGTGTTACTGATGGTTCTCTTCGTGACTGTGGTCCCAACTGCCTTCAGGTCTTTAACAAGCTCCTCCTGTGTAGTACTGGGCTGATCCCTGACCTTTCTCATGATCATTGATATCCCACGAGGCGAGGTCTTGCGTGGAGCCCCAGACCGAGGGTGATTTTGTGTTTCTTCCATTTTCTAATAATTGCTCCAACAGTTGTTAACTTCTCACCAAGCTGCTTGCTTATTTTCTTGTAGCCCATCCCAGCCTTGTGCAGGTCTACAATTTTGTCCCTGATGTCCTTAGACAGCTCCTTTGTCTTGGCCATGGTGGAAACGTTGGAATCTGATTGATTGTGTGGACAGGTGTCTTTTATACAGCTACATAACAATGTAACGAGTTGACACAGGTGTTTTGGGTAATGAGTTGAGATTAGGA